>NC_142221.1:7634166-8268333 GCF_049639895.1 Pseudopodoces humilis | reverse complement strand
AGGTGTTCAAAGCCATTTATAACAACAAATCATGGTCCCAAAATTCTTTAGGAAGGTGCTGCCCCTGCCCTCACTTTCATTCTGCAGAACCCCCCTGATCTGGGGGAAGCCAGCAGCTGCCACCTGGGTGTCTCTGCTGGCCCAAGCTCGTGGTTTCTGTCATGCCCTTTATAACTGATTAAACCCCATTTGGATTTTGTTTCCAGCCTGGAAATAAAACACATAAACACAATACAATCACGCTGGAAAACGTTCTGATGAAAAAAGCTGTTTCTTGATATGTGGTTAAACTGTCACCAAAAAATTTGGCTGCCACTGTGAAGGAAGGGGATTCCCCTCTAGGCTGGGCTGGCTAAAAGGCACACACAGCTTTATGGGTCCTTTCTAAGTAAGGACACAGCAGGGTGTTCAGTCTGAAACACACAGAAAACACTTTCTTCCCCTCTCTATTGCAGTTTTCTGTAATTTCCATCTGACTGTTCCAGGCTGGACCTCTCTCCGGATATAAATTCCCAAGGAAAGCTCTAAATATCCAGACATTGCAAATAAAATATCTTTGTAAGACAATTATTGAGCTGTTTTTACATAACAGAGACTAACCCAGGCCTTTTACTGCCTGAACAACCCAACTCTTTCAGTTTTGTCCTTACAACCACACTTCTCTCGCTCTACAAAGATAAAAGGCTGAATTGTTTCAAGACACCAAACTGAGCCTTATTGCAGCTGGGGAAGAGCAAACATCAGAAGAATTGACCATGGACCTTATAAAGAGCGAGTTAAAGGTCACAGCTGCTGTTTGACACCTGGAGTTTAATCAGGGGGGATGAGCCAGACACCCCCAAACTCTCTCCTTCCTTCAGCCATTCCCTCGTGATGGGCCACAGCACACACAGCAAGCAGGGCTTGGCTACAGAATGTTCCCATTCAATTCCCAAAGTCTTGAGTGGAGATAAAACCCATCTCATTTCTATGGGCACAAGTGTTTTTCTTTATGAATTTGTGGCCAAGTGTGCCCATTGAAGACCTTTCGTTCTTGCTGCCAAAACAAACACAGTTCCTGTTTATTGTTTGAAGAACAACCAAATGATGCATAATTCAGTTTTCACTGGGTTTATCTGGCGCAATGGCTTTTGAAAAAAGAAACCGCTCAAACAAACTAAACCAGAGGATTCAAAGGGAAGAGATGAATTGCAAGCTGGGCAGATGAAATAAGAATTTGAAAGCCAAGACCAACATTAGTTAGAGAAGGGAGGGAAAAGTCTGGTCTGTCTTCTTTTAAATGCTGCCCACCCCTCTCTTGCCTCCTTCCCTGCCCATCACAAATCTTCCTGCAGCATTCCCAGACACAGCCCTGAGTCTTTCATTGAACTTGGAATACTGCAAAACCTCTGCAAGGATCTCTAAACATCCAAGCTGAGACCTACAGCTACAAGAAAGAGATTTTTTTTCTCTTGGAAGCCCTTCAGAAGCCCTTCTCTGCCCCTTTTATTTTCTTTGTCTGTTTTCAATGCAGAAACAGTTTTCAAAAAGCAAAGGGTCCAGTGAATGATTTAATAAATTCTGGATTAAGTAAGAACTAAACTATGCCATAGACTTAATTTAAACAGCTGGAATATATATATATATATATATATCTTTTCAATGGGCTCTGAGAGGAGAGGAAGGAATTGAGAAAGGGAAGAGAGAGTGTTTAAAGACAGCAAAGCTCTGCTGCAGTTTTCCAGAGCCTCCATGGGGAAACAAATATTCTCTAGAGGAAGGTGAATGAATGGGGACTAGAAACAGAATAATTTTATGGTGTGTGGCAGGGGAGGTGGAGGAAAAGGTGTTGGGTAACTGTGGCAGAAAGGGAAGAAAGGCTCCGGGGAAGGAGAGATGCCCAGGCAGACGCTGACCTTGGCTCTGCAGAGCAGATGCAGCAATTCCTGCTTTGTAATTGGACATTGCCCCAGGGCTCTGCACACTGGGCTCTTTGTAGTCCTGTCCTTAATGGTCTCCTATTCTTCCCGGGGCTGGAAGGGATGCAAAGGGCAGGAAAAGACGGGAGGAACATTTCGGAGGGCTGAGAGACAGAAGGGAATCACAGCAAAACAGATTTCCCCATGGGCTGCAGAAACACAGCAGAGGCTTGAGGGAAAGTTGAATTGGGAGATTTAAACTCAAGGCAAGATAACATTTTCTTTCAGGGGCTCAGACTATTTACATTCCAGCTGCAGCTGTGAATGGGCCTGGATAACCCCCTGCCCCAGAACCCCTCCATCTTCTGGGGCTGACAGGCTCAGCCTGTGCCAGGAGGTTAAAGTGTCACCTCTGTCCCCAGAGAGGCTGAGTGCAGGTAACCACTCTGCCAAGCTCTCCAAAGAAAATGCTTTATCTTCCTCAGTACTTGAGAGCCAGCTTTCCCAAAATACAGCTGTACTTCTACACTGGCTCAGTTCCTTGTGTTTTTTTATCCCAGATCTCATTTCAGTGAAATCAGAAGGCAACAGAAGCCTGAGGTCTCTATTAGGGGCACTCACCTTTAAGGAGAGGTTGATAAAATGGATAATCCTGCTGGGAGTTTGTTCAGGAAACCCCACAGTCCTCATGCCTAATTTTGTTCTAGCAAAGTTTATTCACAGAACATCTTATTTTCATCAAGGAAATCCTTGAGAGCAACTCAGGATTGGGAAATTCAGTGTGAGACTATTCCTCCTCAATAAACTGGTTTTAATGTTCCAGGACAGCGTTGTATTTTTGGGGTTTTTCTTCATCAGCCTGCACTTTAAACTGGGTCTGTGAAGTGATCTGCAATTAACTGATCTAATATATGTACCAGGGCTAAATCCATACTGCTCCTCTTTGTGATTCCCTCCCTCCCCACACACATCCCTGCTTTGTTTTCCTGACCTACTTTGGGAAATCTCTGCCACCAAAAAGTTGTTCAGTACCAACAAGGACAAATTTAGCAGATTGGCAGTGTGTGGAGCTGGAAAGTGATTTTATCATGGGCTTTCCTCCGAGAGGAATCTCAGCAGAAAATCATTAAATTATCCTGAAATTTTGAGATACTTTGAGAGGTTTGAGAGTATAATTTGAGAGGTTTGAGAGTATAATTTGTGGGCATATAAAATAAGTAATTACTTATTCCTCATTAATAAAGCACGAAATAAGAATGAGCAATGTGCTTTGACTATTTAGCAGGAACATTTTGAGAATTGCAATAATTACTCCAAGCTCAGGGTGCCAAATGTTCGCAGTTTTTCCTAAAATAAGGTTTCTGTTTTCCTGAGAAATGCTAAGATTTCAATTAGAAAGCTGAAATCGTCCAATGAAAATTTTAAATTTTAAGATCTATTTAAAAACAAGCTGCTCTTCCCACAGAATTTTATCAGGGCTTTTGAATCGTGTGAGGAAAAAAGCTTAGGTGGAAAAATATCTGAGCAGTGCCAGTAATGACACAACCTGTCATTAGAAAAATGCCACTCCTGCCATCCACAGCCCCTTGAACCATGGTCTTCTCCTGCTTAGCGAAAAAGTCACTCTGAGAGGTGCAGCAGTAATAGATGCACAAAAAAACCCTAAACCACCCCCCAAAACCCCAGAAATTGAACAATTCCAGGTTTTGATGGCTAGTAAACCTCACAGCAGCACTCGTGCTGATGGTGCACAGGATGAGATCTCTCTGAAGCCCCTTTTTGTCTTTATCAGGAGGCTTTATCAACAGCTCCTTGTTGATCACCCATCCCATTCCAAGAATAAATTTGTTAGGGGTGAACATTGAAAAATCAGTTTATTGTTTTATCTCCTAATTCAAAAAGAAAGGAAAAAAAAATCATAAGAAGTCAAGGGAATTTCTCCCAGCCACTTCACTGTGGACTGAAGACAGGGCATGATTTTGACTGCACCATTTATTCTTTAATTGATTTCATGTGAAGACAAGTAAAATAAAGCAGACAACACCCAAGCCTGTTGTCCTGTATCACAATAAATGAATATGCATCCTACAGCACAGGCAGGAGCTTTGCTCCAAATAAATGAGAAAAATCCCATAAATAATCACCCAGGACAAGTCAAGTTTGGGAGGCTGTTTTGATTTAAAAAATCTCCATGCAACAGTTGCTTCAGATCTCTGGAAACCAGAGCAGGAGGATGTGAAGAGAAGCTCTGATTTCAGCTCCCTCCCAGCAGCCTGGGGTTTAACCAGGAACATTCCCTTGCTGTAACTCGTCCTGGGGCCAGATCTCCTCAGCTCTGGGAGCACAGGGAGGAACAGAGGTGGCTTCAGAATTGGCCCAGAGTAAGAACAGAACAAATCAGCACAGAGAGGAGGACAGATGCCACAGCAATCCCTGAGCTCCCTGACTTGGTGTGGCAGGAGGAGAACAGGGGCTGTTGTGGCACGGGGAGAGATTAGCTCATCTTGCAGTGACAGACAGAGCCTGGCCTGTGTTTTCTCCCAAACATCACCTTTCCCAAGGGGGAGAGCACTGCCACCCTCGCTGTAAGTGTCACTTATCAAATGGAACTTTCTGGCAGCTCTTCCCTGGAATGCCAAGCAGCTGGAGGCCAGCAGCACAATGACCCATTGAGGAGGCAGAAGGAGAAAGCTTTTTGCCTCAAGGCAGGGTTGCAGGTCTTTCTGAAGCTGAAGGAAAGGTAATTAGAGGTCCTGGATAATCCATTCCCCTCACGTCACCCTAATGGAAAAAGGACCTCCAAGGCTTTTCCACGAAATTTCACATCCTGCTGGAGACTCCCTTTGCTTTAACCATGTGGAATTCCAGTGTGTGAGCACTGTGTGAAATAAATGCAGCACTGCAGAACTTTTGCTGCACAACGGCTTCACAGATTTTTTTTTGATATTTAAAGTCCATCTTACTAAATCTAATGTCTTCTGCCACCAAAAAGCTGAACAGCCAGGTCAAACTTAGAGTGTAAAACATTAAGAACATCTGCCTGGTCTTGTGATGGGGAATTAAATATTCCTAATCTCATCATGAGTATTTTGGTAAAGGTACTGACACAACAAGAGCCCAACCTGAACAAATAAACCTGTTTCAGCAACCCAGAGTGGATCTTTTGGAGTAAACATCCAAAATAAAGTTGTAAATTGAAGTAAAAAAATAAAAATAAATAAAACAGCAATAGCCAGTTTCACCTTGTGATAAATGTAACCTTGGATAAAAATTCGTGAAAGAATAAATAAGTATATAACTAGATTTGTAACAATGTAAAAAGTATATAAAATATAGTGTGGCCGAAGAATTTCCCCAAACCCAGCAGTAACTACCCATTCAGGCGGTAACGACCCTAGGCGACGTTCATCAGCCTGAAAGAAAAAGCAGGACACGAACGGTTAAGCTAAACAAAGAAAAGAGCCAGGCCGAGATGGCTATCGACCCCACACCGCACCTGGGCACCCCTCCCTGCAAACCCCGACTGAAGATGCAAACAGGCCGGACAATAAGTGGAAGCCCAGCCGAGATATCTGTCGACTCCACACCGGACTTGGATACTTCACTCTGAGAGCCCAAACCGAAGATAAAATCAAGAAGCACTCAGAACTTTTACATACGAGAGGACTCTGCCCAGTCGTCTATTGATTCAGTTCCACGGTTCCAGGAAATTCATTCAACCAGCCATCTAAACTCTTTGTTGAACAGTAACTGCTCAGAGTTTTGGCCTCAGGACACAAAATCCCTATAAAAACCCCGGACAGTCTACCCTCCTTCATGGATTTGGGAACACCTATACCTTTGGGTATAGACCCCTGTCCACCCAGCGCTGCGCTGTTTATTTTATTGTGGTTTTTCCTCATTGTTTATTTTTATTATAAAAATTGTTTTATAATAAATTGTTTTTTTTATTTAACCCAAATTTGCCTTTGCATTTATAACAACCTCAACAATCCTTGCTGTAATGAAAGTTTGCAAAAAGCATCATAAAGGGAAAAGTTGTCCTGAAATGGGAGGATATCAATCATGGTGGGAAAGGCAGTCGTCCTGGGATGAAAACACTTGAAGAAAAGAAGAGGTGACAAATTGATGAGTGAAGGAAAGCTAAGAAAGAAGTGGCTTATGGCAGGCTGAAAGCGTTTGATATCTGCCAGGAACAACAGGTGTGTGTGGGAAGAACGATGTGTTCCCTTAAATGTGAAGGAGAAGGGAAGAGGAGCAAAAGGGAAAAAAGAAAAGGACAGAAAACATGGAGCTGGTGCCTTTCAATGTTTCCAGCAGTGAGCTGAAGTGACAGATCCCTCTCAAGAACTTTTAAACACTTTGGAAATGACTCCATTCCCAGCAACTCAAAATCTGAGCAGACAAGGTACACAAAGGAAGGGGTGGAAAAGGGAATAATTATCCAGAATTTGTGATGGGGAACAAAGGGACTAAGTTACTTGTCACACAATACCTCTGTTTCAAACACCTCATCTCGCAGGCTGAGCAATAAAGACCACCCTTTCTCCTGTGGGGTATTTTTAATTGCTCTCCATTCACAGGGAAGGAAGGCTCTGTCACTGAGAAGTATTAATCCTCCTAATTAAGTGGAGTGCTTGAAGAGCAGTCAAGAAAACAAGTGAAGGAGTGAAAGGAGCTGAATCCCATCAGAAATAAACACTATAGAGTTCTTGCTAAATATGACAGTGCCATCAGGCAGAGCCCCCAGGGAGGGCAGTGCTGGAGACAGATCCCTGCTTCTTGAGGATCATTAAAAGCCTGAGGAGCATTTTAATTTGAAGGGTATAAAAGCAGCATGGAGCCCCTCTGGAGTGGGGCACACAAGTGGGAGGTCTGAATGCAGCCCTTCAGCTCCCACTGCCTGAAGTCACTTCAGGCTCTTTTCTCAGCTCAGCCTTCACAGGAGAAACAACCAAAACGGAAAACTCACCTTGAAGGAAGAACCGAAGGTCAAGGCATGAAAAAATCAGCAAACATTTTGTAAATGCTTCACCCTTTGGGGTGATGCTTCTGCATCCCAACCCACAAATTAAGAGCAGGGAAGCCACCACCTTCACGGGATGCTGGGACAGCTGATGGCAGAAGCAGCAGTGGGACGGTGCCTGGGAATTCAGACACTTTAAAGCTCCATCATCAGTGCCCTTGCACATCAGCAGCTGTGTTGGCATGCCACAAATCAGAATGAAGATTTCCCCACCTTGAATGGGAATAAACAGTTCCAAAAAGTGTTCTATTGCTGGTCTTTGGGACTCTTTCTCCAAAAGCACCTGGGATTGCCTCCTTGGTAATAAATATTCATGGTAGCAATAATTTGGGCCTAATTCTTCAGGTTCAGTAATTTAAGTTCACATCTTCAAGGCACAGTTTTAGTTTTCATTGTGTAGTTACCAGACTTCCTGTTCTCATATTTTGGGGGTTTTGTCCTCCATCTTTTCAAGCTTGGTTCAAGCCTTACTTTTTGCATTTTTCCTTTCCCATTTTACAATTTTTCCTTTTACTTCTCACATCTGCAGCAGCTTTTTCCCAGCTCTTGGGTTCTGCCATCGAAGGTGGCTCAGTCATTACCACTCCAAATCTGGATTCTTTATTTTACCAGTTCCACTTATCTATTTATCTCTTTGCCTCCATTTTTTTAAATGATAAATATTCCTGATATTTTTAACATTGACTGTAAATTCCTGTCCTCTCCCATACTCGAGTCTGACCTCCACAACCACGAGTTCATTCCCCATTTCCCTTCAAATATCAGTTCAGACTCACTTTTGCTACTTTTATTATATCCCAAATGCCTGAGAAAAATGGAATTGCTCAGAAACTTTTCTGCAGAAGGCATAAAAAGCCTTTAAGTCCTCCACTCCCCAGTTCAGACAATGGAATAAGGAAAGCCCTGTTGCCTCAGCACTGTAAAGGCAGCAATTCACAAAATTACAGCAGAGTATGAAGGTCAGTAATGCAGCCAGTCCTCCTCAGCTGGAATTCCTGACACACAGGAGTCATTGTCCATCAGAAATGAGCAAAAGAGAATTACTGAGGATTTCTTCCTCTCTCTGAGTAAACAAGGTCAGACACGACATCCAAGCAAATCCCTAAGTCAGCAAAATAAAAAGGGATTGTGTTCTTCCAGGACAAATATGGTCAAAAGGAAAGGAGGAAAAGGCCTTTGGAGCATGTGAAGAGAGAGTTGTCAAAGGAAACTTTTATTTCATTGTGATGCTACTTCAGCACAACTCTATCCCAGCATTTCTAGAGGGAAAAAAAAAATTGAAAAGCCAAATAATTGCCAAAGAGCTGAAGTTAAACAAACAAAATACTGATCCACATTCCCAGAAATGGATTTCAGTAAACTTTTTATTTGATCCCCTGAACTTTTAGAGTGAGAAAAAGTAGAAAAAAAGTCTTCAATTAACACATTCTGGATTTTGAGTCTAGTGGTCCAAAGGTACAGAATAAATTTAACTACGTTAATGTAATAATTTAATAAAGAAACAATAAATTAATAAATACATAATAAATTAATTTAATTTAATAAATAAATAAATTTAACTACAATAATTCACTTAACCTCAAAGACTTGGTTTCATCAAAGCCTCATAAGATTTTTCTTTCAGAATGTGTGGCTTTATATTGGAAACTCTCTTATAAAATGAAGTCTTAAAACATTGTTTGGAAAGTAACAACTCTTTTCTAAAACAGACGTTCCCTGAACAGTGTTGGTTCTCCCCATCTGAACAGATAATCAGGGAAAGATTCTGTGCTCATTAAAACAGCTCAACATCGGAATGAGGAGTTGAGATTATAAAAAAACCTACATTTTCCACACACTCCGAGAAAAATCTGTAGCTGAAAAACAGTGTGACACCCCTGAAAAACTCCTCAGCCTTCGATTGCTGGCATTTAGTTTGGATTATTTTTGTATTATCTTTAAATGCTGTAAGAAATACCTTTGGGAGATGTGGGCTGCATTTTTACTTTTCTTACAGAAAGTCAGTTTAATCAGTGAGGCAGAAAAAGATCAGATTAGAGTACAGCATTAGCAAAAAATTTAAATATCATCTTTCTAGCATAACCCCATTTCAGAGAGCAGCACTGCTCCCTTCCCAGGAGGGCTGACATTTAAAT
Organism: Pseudopodoces humilis; assembly: GCF_049639895.1. Taxonomy (NCBI): domain Eukaryota; kingdom Metazoa; phylum Chordata; class Aves; order Passeriformes; family Paridae; genus Pseudopodoces; species Pseudopodoces humilis. The sequence goes on along the minus strand of NC_142221.1, from coordinate 8,259,274 downwards.
ATTTATAGGATCAAATGCTAATGACAGAAGATTTACTCAACCTTCTTTCCTCGACAAAAAAATGACGCAGTTCTAGAATGTCTCTGCCAGTATTTGAATTGTGCTTCCTTTCAAGTGGCAATAATCAGGGATTTCTCCTGTTTTCCCTTTAGTGGAGGTCAGCAGGCTCAGCTCCATCAGATCAGGGCAGGAGCCTTGTCCACAGCCTCAGTGAGGGTTCAGTCCAGACTGGGATGAGGGGTTTTATAATAAAATATATCCATTAATATAAATTAAAATATAAAATATAAAATATAGAATGAATATATCATATGTAATATATTAATATATAATTAATATGTAATTAATTATATAATTAATTAATTTTAGTGTTGGATGTGGTTAAGCAGGATGGGATATATAGTAAAAGTTATGAATTTGAATGTATTTATCATTTAATCTTCTGAAAGGAAGTCACATATCCCTACCCACTGATCATCCTAAGCACAAGTATAATTTATTAATCAAGAACAGAGGCAAAAGAACCTAACAGAATCTACCTGGCTGCACTATGGAATAAATGATTGCTCCACAACACCCTGCACACAAGATGAGCCTTTCCTCCTCCTGGCACACCTCAAAGAAGGCCTTTTATCATGAGACACAATGTCAAAGGGTTTCAAATGAGTAAAGGCAAGAACAAATCACAATTCTTCCTCCTTCCCTCCCCCCACCTCCAAAAAAAAAAGATTAATGTAAAGCACCTTGGGATTTGTCTGCATAAAAAGCTTGGTACAAAATAATTGTTGTAAAAACGCTTGACAGCATTTGTCAAATGGTGTCCTTTGAATAGGTGACATCTCTATTTAAACCCCTCTCCATCAGGATTCCATTCAGCTTCAGTAAATGGGAAGTGTCAGGCAGTCACAATATATTCCCAGCTGATGCAACTAAAAAAGAATCTAATGCAAATTCCAGCAGGCTTCAGATGCACTTTTAAAACACTTTCTTTAGAGCCTGGTTTTTATTTGCTGACAGATGCTTTCACAGACCTGCTAAGTTCTGAAGCTGGCAAAGAATAATCACCCAGGCAGAGGCTGCACGGGCAGAATAAGCACCAGTGAATAAAACCCCGTATTTTGAATGAAACTTGAGCACTTTTGCCAATATCAACAGGTACCACACCATTGTTTCCTGGAGATTCATCTGCTTGCATAAGCTGTCCCAGTTCTCCCTGGCAGGAAAGGGAAAGCTGCTTTCAAATTTCACCTACATCAGCACCAATAAGGAGCAACACCACAAAAACAGAATTAGTTCCAGTTTATATCAAGATTACAGAGGTTGAAGCCCTTGAAATTTCAATTTTCCAGTCAGTGAAATGAAGACAGCAAGTAATACTTGCCTACCTTAGGAGGGATTTGGGCTGACACATTAACATTTGCTCAGCATTCACAAACTTCCAGCTCAAGTAATTCACATATTCTAAATTTACTCTGAGTTCATCCTGTGCCTAATGCCAGTGATTTCAATCACCTTGCACCAGGAGATGTTTGGTCAGCTTTTTTGTCTGTCTGGAACACACTATTTTCTGCTGCTGTGGCCAAATACAGCACAGCCAGCTCCCATGGCACCTGGCCAGACCCAGGGCTTCTTACCTGGCAGCAAACCCCCAGTGCCAGCTCAGCAGCCTGCCTGCATCTCCCTACATGAAAAACAAGAAACCACAAAGAACTTGAGCTAAATTTCATTTTCCTTCCCACTTTCCAGCCCGTAGGAGTGAAGGATTTTTGCTTCAGGCTTTTTAATTAAAATTTCCCTTCTACAACTGCACTGGGTTTGCCCTGGAGCAGTTCTTTGGCTTGCATGGCACCTGTAGAGCCAAGAGCTGGAGATTCCTGGAAAACAGGAATGTGTCAGGCTGGGCAGGGTGAGCAGGATGGCTGCTGGTGAGGCTGGCATCGAAGCAGGCACACAAAGGTTGGGCTGCATTCTCCACTGCCCATGTGCAGGATCACCAGGAGGGCAGGAAGGAACAGGGATGCAGAAGTCAGCATTCGGTTTAAAAAACTAAAGTAATTCAGAGATTTTAAGTCACAAAACCATATTAAAAATGTGATTTCTTTTGTCAAAACTGTAGTATTGAATTACCACCACTGGCTGTTGAAATGCCCCATCAGTGCCTCAGTTTACCTATTCAAAATATGACATAGGCTTTATCTTTTCCTGCACTTCTGTGCTGGAGCAGAACCTCCCAGGACTGAGCTGTTCCCTGCCTGTGCCCTGGCTGAGTGTGAACGAGATCCCAGCTCTGAATGATGGAATCACAGAATCCCAGGGTGGGACAGGCTGGAAGGGACCACAGAAGGACATTTGGTCCCACATTCCTGCTTCAGCGGGGTCATCCCAGAGCACTTGGCATGGGATTGTGTCCAGGTGATTCTGGAAGAGGTATACAATAACAGGGAAGAGTTGATGGAAATAGAGTCTCCCTCTTGAGCTGGTGCCAGCTGCATCCAACAGCCACATTTAATTTATTTTGCCACCAAATGGCAAAGCAAGCCCATTACAATTTTTTAGCAGAATTTTATGGAGAAAGTGACATGTGTTGGGGATTAAAATGAATGAAAGAGAGCCAAAACCTTATAATTTTGGAACATTGTGTCCTGGAACACAAGACAAAATTTGAACCCAAAAATCAAGATTCGTTTTCACAGCAAATATTTCCCATTTGCTGCCAAAGAAGACAAAGAGAAAACAGGAGAGTTAATGAAAAATAAGCCAAAGCCCACAACTTCAGCACAAGCCAGGGACATGGATGATACCTGAAAGTGAATTATAACCTTTTGGCTGTGTTGTTTTCCAAAGAAGGCCACACATGAAGCAGCCACACAAAAGCTGGGACTGCAGCGCTGAAGGAAATGGATGCGTTGGAAAAGTGAGGCATGAAGAAGGGCTGGAACTTTTTACTGAGACAAAAATACTCTGCAGCTGGGCCTGGCGAACCCAAAATGTGGTAATGTATGGACTTCTGTGTCACTGATAAATTGGGAAGCATGTGAATGCAGGATTAGCATATTGAACAACAGAATTATGACAAACTCTGGTTATCAGGACACTCCATGTTTAATGGGAGACCCTGACTGGTTCCTCATTTCAGCCCAGGTGGTCACAATTTACCCAAAGCCACTGAGAAGTAGGATTTTACCACTAAATACTGCAAGGATTTATCTTCAGACCAAGTTGAAGTCCTTCCACTCCCAACCAAAACATTTTACATATCCCAGTCATTTTTTCCATATATAAATCCTTAATTTTTCCCATTCAGAGGAAGAGCTTCAAACAAAGGGCTGGACTGATGGATACAGAGAATATTCAGAACTCTAACGAGGAGCTTTGCCATCAGGGCAGTAATTTCTAAACAAGGAATTCCTAAATTTCTCATGGGTCAGTTCAGGAATCAGTCATGAACAACCCAAAAATTACTCCACAGTTGTCAGCATAAGGCTCCTTGAAACAGCTAAATGGAGATGAGGTTAATTTGATGGGAAAAAAGCTCTGCAGGTCAGTCCATCTGTACATGAACCTTTTTACTTTCTACTTTACTTTCATCCTTTCAGGGAAACGCTTTTCAAATAAGATTTTACACCCTGAGGAATGTCCACTCTTCTACCTATATCCCTTTCCCCTAAATCATAGAATTCTTTAGGTTGGAAGAGACATCTAAGAAGGAGTTCAGCTGTTAACCCAGCACTGCTGCGTTCACCATTAGGCCATAGGTCCAAGTGACACATCTGTGTGGTTTTTTTAACCTTTCCAGGGATGGTGATTTCCCTACTTCCCTGGGCAGCCTGTTGCAATACCTGACCGCTCTTTCAGTGAAGAAGTTTTTCCTTATATCCAATTTCAATCTCTCCTGGTGCAACTTGAGGCCATTGCCCCTCATCTGTCACTTGACCTGGGAGAAGGTCAAACAGTTCCTACATTCAGCGTAAAATTGCTGCCAGGGGCAGGAGAAAAAAAATGAGACCTTGGCTTCTCCAGAACAATGTAAATCATCCATAAATCTCATCAAGAGTGTAGGAAACAGAGGCTGCTAGGTGGGAAGGGCCAAGCAGAAGCTGCGGAGGTGACGGGCAGAGGTGGCGATGTCCCCGTGCGCGCCCGGGGCGAAGGGCGCTGTCCGCGGTGCTGAAACTCCGAGCGCGGCCGCCACCGGGAGCCGGCACCCACCGCACTGCCAGGGCTCTGTGGCTTCATCAATCTTCATCAGTCTTCATTAATCTTCATCAATATTCATTAGTCTTCATTAATCTTCATCAAGCTTCATCAGTGTTCATTAATCTTCATTAATGGAATTCACCTGCACCTGCCGTGACCCAGAGTTGTGTGTCCAGTCTGCTCCAGTTTTAAATCGGCTGTATCCCAACATTTGCCTGCAAGGAAACTGCTGAGATGAGAGAAAATCCATATTTCCCCCTGTCATATCTAGAAAAGGATTCCTGGGACTCATCATCAAAAGTAAAACTGAGCCTTGGATCTTCTTCTCTACCCCAAACTGACCTAGTGTACTTAAACTTCCAATTCCCTCCACTCCTGCAGAGGTTTTGAGAGCAGGGAATCCCTCACGACATCAGGATGTTCTTTCAGGGTGAAATTTATCTGTGTCAGCTTTGACACGTGGCACTCGAGATGATGCCTCAAGGGCCGTAAGAGCATCAGTAATAAATGAATTTTTCTGATGCATCTTCAACATGAGAAAAGCAGAAACTAAAACCAGTCCAGCTCTTCAACTACTGTTCACTGTAGAAGTAGTTATGGAAACACTCCCAGTTTACCAAAGGTCTTAATTAATCTTATCACAAGCATCAAAATTTAACTGAAAACAAGGAATTTTATTAATTGGCTAAAAACCTAAATTGTTTTCATTCCATGTTGGGATAAATATTTAAATTTTGTTCTACAGCTGAAACATCTGTTGGACTAAAGATGAGCAAAACACAAAAAACCAGGATGGAAAATCGGCTCAAGCAGATACACAAGGCAGTTTTAAAATGTACTTCTGTTCACTCCAGTGAAAGCACCGGAAGGCTTTGACTTTGACTCTGCAGCAACTGTGGTTTGAGAAAAAGATTCATTAAAACCATTCACGGAAAATTCACATCTGCTCACAGCGATAAAAATAGAAAGGCAAGAAACAGCTTGTTCCTAATTCTTTCCCTGTTTGCCAGCCAAACCCTCTGTTGTTCAAATAATTTCTCTGAACTCTGCCTTTAAGCTGGATTTTATATATTCTTATATCACAACTGCTAAGAGCCTGTTTTCAATATGATTTAAATTAACATCATCACACAGTTCCAGCAACTGAACAGAACAGGATCCCCTTGTCCTTTTCCTGTTCCTCGATGTTCCTTGGCACAGCTTAAAGAGGCTTTAAACACAAGAAGCAGATCTTGAAAGACAGAAACTCCTTCATAGACTTGAACCACTGAAATTAGAATATCTGAATAAATGAAAAGGCTTCTAATGAGTTTTTCCTCACCAAAGGAAACAGAGCTCCTGTGGTAACCACATGCTAAGGGCTGGGATGGAGACATCTGTTATCTGACAGGTTACATTTGCACCTAATTTCATTAAATTCTCTTTCTCCAGCCATTTTACCCTCTCATTACTGCACCACCTGAACATCTGTCTCTGCAGAAATAAACCTTGTAATGCCATGAAAAATCAAAAAGGCAACAGCAAAATATCCCAGCATCACACAGAGCTTGCCAGGAGTGTTCCAAGGAAAAAAAAATTCAGTAGGAAATGCCATTGAAACTGACTCTTCTCCCTCTCCAAGGATACACCTTTTGGAAAAACAAGGATTTCTCAGGTGTAGAACTATGTCTAGTCATATATATACACATATATGCAGATTAGGAACTGATTGTGTCACATGTTTGACATGTCATAGATCTGGCACATTTGTAAATGTGTAGAGATTTTTTTCTTTTTCTTGAATGTTACAAAGAGAATCAGAGTCCCAGAGATGAAGAAAACAGTTTATCAGTTCTCAAGATCTCGCTATACCCCAGACAGCCCCACACACTTGGAGTGGTTGAGAATTCTTACAGTAAAAGAAAAGGAATTGTACAGTGTTAGACAAGAATTTCTGTCTGGGTTCAGAGGTCAGAACTGTGGGTGCTCTGAAGAAACAAAGCCCCACTGAAATTCAATATTTTCAGGGTTTTTTTTGTCCTTTATATATTTCCTTCACAAGTATCATAGTAGATCCCTCTCTCTATACCACCTAAAGATTTTGCAAACCCTCTTTCATCCTCTCAGTTATGTCCCTAAACACAGATACTTGTTTAATTTCTCTAATCACCCTTTCCTAGTCCTGTTGGTTCATTTTCCACAATAATTACTCACCAGATAATCTGGCAGACAAAGCCCACAGTCTATCCTGGATGTGCTGCCCCAGAGCAAGACAGGAGCTGGGAAGCCAACAATAATAATTGTTTTTCCACAGGCAAGATATGAACTGGAAGCCAAGCCAGTTATCTTCTGATAAATAGCAACTTCTCACCCAGAAGCGAGGAGTTTTATGGGACTTTATCTACACCACTGAAATCACTCCATTTACTTCATCCCAAATTAGTTTTGACTGGGAAAATGAACCCTTTGGAGATAACATTTGTGGTTATAACCACACAATCTCCAGGACCTCACACGTACAAAGCATTTGTGGTTTCCTGAAGTGTCTTGGGAAGCAAAGCTGCATTGCCAAAAGGGCCTAAAAATGGCCAAACAACATTGTCAAAAAACAAGCATCAACTTTTATTGCTCCTTACAGGCCTTCAGAGCTTGAGGACATCTCTAGAAGTGGCATAAATAACTTTGTGGTAGGAAAAAAAATCCTATAAATAGTTATTCCTGTGGGGACTGTTCAATTTCTCTGTTTTAGGGGGACGGGGGAGTGTTTGCTTTTTCTGTTGATGTTTTCCCTAGAGAAGAAATCCTGTGGCATCCAGGGCAAAACCCCACAGCATCAAACTCCAGCCTAAGAACTTCCAGTGAAGATTCCCTTCGGAAACGGCGCATTTATATTTATTATACAACAACAGCTTCCATCCAAACTACACAGGACTCAAAACAGCTGATCCCTGCCCCCTGTAAAAAGAAATAAATGGCTTTTTATGAGCTCTTCTCCCCACCTCACCTCTCCCTCCTAAACTTCTACTTTAACTTCTCTGTCTCCAGCTGCACTAAGACATTTCTGTATGTCCAAACATTGAATTTTATTTTCCTAAACCCAACAGCTGCTTCCAGACCAGGCAAGGTTAAATTCAATGATCTTGGGGATCATTTCCAACCTTAATGATTCCAGGATTTTCTGAAGGTTCACAGCTCCCAGAAGCCAGTTAATGATGATTTGGATCCCAGTTTTTTAGATCACTCATTAGAGATCCATTGTGGTGACCAAGCTTGATGCCCTTGATAAATTGACTTAAACCACTAAATCAGACAGGAGGAAAAAAGAAGTACAAACAGTCATGGGTGTAAATAATTCCTAGAAATTTCCACACAGGCCTTTCAGCCACACTGGAAACTTTGTGGAATAAAAAAAACCTTGTTGTCATTTGTCACAATGGCATTTCATCCTCATAAAAAAAAATAATTAATAATTCTTGATTTATATACAAAAGGTAAAAATGCTGGTGGCATTACTGTGGTAAGACCAATGCAGTTGGGAGGGAGTGACAGACTCAGGGACATTACTGGAACTGCAAACATTTACAGAGACCAAAGATACTGAAAATTCATCAACTTCACCCAAATTGTTTCAAATTTCTGCCTTGAAACTACTTTTGTGTTTCAGAGGTTCAAGCATTTCTTTTATCCTGAGAATGGCAGCTCTGTGGAGGTCATTCTTTAGCTGTTTCTTTTTTAATCCACAACAGCTGAGTGACCCTGATTGTTCCATCTCCTTTTGCTCCAGTGGAATGGCTCTGGGCATATTTTCTTGGCTCTAAGTAGCAAAAAAGCTTCAACTCAGATATAATAATTACATTCAATCCTAAGGAAAACTGCTTTTTTCTTTAAAAAAAAAACCCACAAAATCAACAGGACATACATTAGGAATTAGAATTATGAAAATGTCTTTAAACTCCTGCTATTTTGAATTATTAGCTATTAAAGGAAATTTATTTTTCCAGCTATTAAGAAAAGTCCCATGTGCTTTTGCACCAGTTGACTCTGACAAATGGAATCGAGAGCTCAGAAATCCTGATCTTGCAGGGCTGTGGACTGGAGCTCTGCTGAGTTCCCCCAGTTTGGGTTTAAATTGTTGAATTTGTCACCTCTGCATTCCACACCTCTGTGAACTCCTGCGACAGAAGAGCTCACAGCTGCAATTCCTTTTCCACAGGACAATCTCTGCTTTCCACACAAAAGGAAAAACCTTCACCAAACTGCTTCTATAAAGCAGGAAGGAAAAGATACATTGGAGTTCTAAATATCTAAAATCCTCAGAGTGACTGGGTAATGTATTTCTAGTGTCTCGCTGTAGGATAATGACCAATCTGGGCCATCACTTGCCCTGTTAAAATTTAACACTGACTCTGAAGACAAAGTACGGAGGAACTGAAGAAATCTGTCTGTTTTCAAGGTGAAATTCTACCCCAAAGTCACAAACAAAAAATTCTGACTGGAGTTCAATGGAATTTCCTCCTTTTAATCTCCACACCTTACAGATATGCGAGGGATTTCTTTCTAGCAATTCTACATGATACAATGTCATCCTCTCTGCAGAGGAGAGAAGCCCTTGGAGCATTAAGAGGATTTACAAAGTGAATATACTTTACTCCTGCATTCATGATGGTATGAAATGTTTAAAAGTCCTCACCACAAGCTTTTAAAACTTTTAAGCCCTTTAAACCCAGAGACATCAGGCATCAACCACTGGGTATCAGGATTTCAGGGTGGGCAGTAGGGAATACCCTCCTCTGAAGTGTTTTAGATGGAACAGGGAGCACTGAACTGGCTGAAGAGAGTTTCATGTCTCAGGAACACCCTCCAACTAAACAGACTCCCAGTGACCTTGTCATTTATGCAGCAAGAAATCAGAGGAGGGAATGATAACCAAGGCAGGACCTCTCCTGAAATATTTGGCTCATCCAGAGCAATAGAAGATCAGCAAAAACAAAATATGTAACTAATACTAGTATTGGCTTTGATCTCAGATTGAGTTTTGATCTCAGATTGTCACAGTCTCCTTTGGAATTCTGTTTTTAAATGCAGCTTCTGATTTTATGTCTAAGAGTGCGACAGTTTTAAACTTCTTAAACATCAATTTTATCCAAAACTTAAGTTTCTTTATTCAAATGAACCCTGTGCTTGCTAAAAAGCTTTTTCAGCATCCAAGAGGTTCCTAAAGGCAGTTTAAACATACAAATAGGGGGGTATAATTTTCTAGGTAGAACAAACAAGGAGGATTTTTTTTATATTTTTTTGCTGGTGTTGTGTTTTAAAAACTTCAGTCTGCAGCCACAGTGAGTCAGTTGATGAGTTGCATAAAAAGCAGAGTCAAAATTTTAGGAGATGAAATAGGTGGAATCAGTTTGTTCAATATCTATTCAATGTCTCAGATCATTTTACTGTAATAACATCTGATATGTCTGATATTGGAGTCCAGCTATTTTAGAGGAATTGTAATCTGAGGGGTAGACAGTGTCCATTAATGAACTCATACAAATCATGATTTTTCTGGATAGAAACAGTCTGTGGTATTACTGTAACCAGTAATAATATTCCTGATATATAACACAGTTAGCTCTGAAATGAATCACTGTAATTAATTTGACTTTAAATATGTATTAGCAAAGGCATGGGGAAATCTGGCCTCCAATTTTCATCCTGGCTAGGGAGATGTAGAAGCTCCAAAGCCAAGGTGAAAGTCCACTGCAATAAACTAAACCGCTGGGTCTGGGATTTTTAACTACATTGAAGTTGAGACGTGGTGGAATCCGGTTGGAGCCGCTCCAGGCTCTCTGCTCCATCACTCAGGTCCTAATCAGAAGCAGCCGAGGGGAACCTGACTGCTCAGCGCTGACTCATGCCCTTGGCACGCACAAAATAAATAAAAAAGTAGCAAATTATTAATTTAGGAGACAAGCCTTTGCTAGAGGTGATACCTTAACAAGCACAGGGCAATTCCAGGGGGGTGTCTGTGTGTAAATCCCTCGTTGCTAAGGGAAGGACACGTTATGAATGCAGCACGGAAAGCTCCAGGGCTCAGCACACCTATTCCTTCCCCTCCCTCTCCCTTCCTGCTAATTGTCTGACTATGTGTGGCTGAGGCAAGAGCTTGTCACAGTTTCCCATGCCAGGAGCCAAGCTCAGCAGCAACACATACGAAATATTCGGGATATTGCAGCAAAACTCGCAGGCAAGGACACAAAAATTCCAAACCTGAAAGAGACATTTGGACACGGAACTCACCGACCAAACATCAGATGAGTTTCCTTTTAATTATGTGTTTGTTCTTCTCATCAGTCATAATGTCCAGAGGGACCTGGACAAGTTTCAAGAAGTGGCCCACAGGAACCTCTTGAGGTTCCACCAGGCCGAGTGCTAGAGCTGCCCCTGGGTCAGGACAAGCCCTGGGATCAATCCAGGCTGGGATGAGCAGATGGAGCAGCCCTGGGAGAGGAACCTGGGGGTGAGAGCTGGACCTGGACCTGGACCTGCCCCAGCCCTGAAACCAGAGCTGATCAGAGGGGATCAGAGGGGATCAGAGGGATGGAGCAGCTCTGCTGGGAGGAAAGGCTGGCAGAGCTGGGATTGTTCACCTGGAGAAGCTTTGGGGTGAGCTCAGTGTGGCCTTGCAGAGCCTGAAGGGGCTGCAGGAAAGGTGGAGAGAGACAATTGAGAATTGCCTGGAGTGATGGGACAAGGGGGAATGGCTTCAAACTGCCAGAGGGGATATTTAAATGGGATATTGGGCAGGAATTGTTCCCTGGCAGGGTGGGCAGGCCCTGGCATAGGGTGCCCAGAGCAGCTGGGGCTGCCCCTGGATCCCTGGCAGTGCCCAAGGCCAGGCTGGACAGGGCTGGGAGCAGCCTGGGATGGTGGGAGGTGTCCCTGCCATGGCAATGAGATGAGCTTTAAGGTCCTTTCCAGCCCAAGCCATTCCGTGGTTTGTAATGTCCCCTGCAGTGTGCTCACAGCTGAAGCTGTGCAGGGAGGGCTCTGCAAATTCTCTCCAGAGCTTCTGTACCCACAGCAGCACTTGCAGTACCCTCATTGCTCAGGTTCTACTTAAAATGATCTTCAAAACTGGCTGTCCTGAGCTGGCTCTGGGTTGGCATTTGAAAGCAAAGAGATGAACCTAAAATCAAACCAGTTCCCTGATGGAAATGAAAATGGAACAGCTTGGCACAGAATTCATCCTTTCTCTCTACCTCCAGCAGTGACTTTTGTAGTAAATGAATCACATCGCAGCAGAGTCAGATCCAAAGTGAAGTTTGAACTCCACTCTTTTCTCCACAAGCCTCCCTACTGCTGGAAAGCTGCATTTCCCCACACACCTACGTGCTGTTCCAGCATGTCCAGTAACAGATTTCCACAGCAGCACATGTTCTTCCTGAGTGTCCTGCTGTTCCACTGCACCCTTGGTGGGGCCTGCAGGGGACACTGCTCACAGATGTGTGGGAGTTCTGTGTTTACCTCCAGTGGACATGGCCAGACCAGACTAAATATGCACATAAATACAAGCATATGCTAATTTGGGATTGTACACTCAAATAGCTGCGCTTGGCAGAAGGGGGAGTTGCTTTGGGAAGCTCCCTCCCCAAAGGAGGGAACCTGGCTGAAAAATCATAAGCCTGGAAAGAAAAATAGATTCTCACCATCTCACCTAATTATAGGAAGCCAGATTCAAAACTTCAGAGAAGGAAGGCAAGTTTCCAAAATTAGGGGACTTTAAACTGAGGATTTCAGCTGGGAGTGCTGGGAGTATCTCAGGTATTTCTTGTCACTACTGCTTCCTGCACTTCCTGGAGCTGGCTGACATGGAAAGCCTGGAGCCAGGATGGAACCTGTTGCTAGGGCACACGCACATGTGGGTACACACACTCAGATCCTGCAAAGCCCTCACTTGTCTGGCAGGCTGGAAAATATGGGACAATGGGGGAATCTTCCTGGATGAGTCACTGCAGGCACTGCTTAGAACCTTCCAGGGCGGTCTGGGTGCTCTTCTGCCTTTTAATGTGTTCCAGCAAAGACTGGAGGGCTTGGTGTAATCTTAATGAGACTCTATCCCTTGGCAGCTTTCCACCTTTGTGAGGTGGAGACTGAGGTTTGCAAGAGCAGCAAGGCAAGAGGGATTAGTAAAGTTATTCTCAGTAAATCCCTAACCTCCTCCATTTCTTCTCCTCTTGGCTCTCAGCATTTCTTTTCCCCCACCATTCCTCAAAATGCACTTTAATTACTCCATCGTTGCCAAGCAGACCCACAAAATCCCTGTTGACTGATCTTCCACAATAAAACCCAAACACACACATATATAAATACTCACTCTATAACAACCCCTTCAAACTCAAAGCTTGCAGTGATTTAAGACTTTCTAAATATAGCACCGGCTGTGGCTGGAAACCCCAGGGGTTTTATGTTTTCCAGTCTGGGAAACAAAGCTTTCACCAGCCTGAAATGCAGCTCTAATAAAACCAGGGAGGGCCTTTCACTTGCCTCTCCCACAGTGGCCCAGGTGGGGCTGAGCAGGGAAGGGTCAGCACAGGCACCTCTGGATGGAATTTTGGGAGAGGCACAGCTTTGGTGGGAGCCTGGAGAGTTTCTGAGCTTGCTGAGGACAGTGTGACATGAAGATGCCGCTCCGTGGTGACAGCAAAGACATCCCAACCATCTGCCCTTGGAAGGGAAGACACTTCCTTGGATAAGGGATTGCACTGGACAAAGGATGAGCAAAATAACATTGGTGAACCCAGCAGAGCCTGCCAGTGCTGCAAGAAACGTAAAGGCAGACTAATTAACAACATTTATTTTTGAGAATCACAATGAACAGGAGCTCTGCTGACCTGGCTTAGATTAATTTAAATCTCCTGAGCTGCCTTTAGTAGGCCTCAAGTCTCTGGTACATTCTGCCCATCCTGTCTAGGCCCTGAACACATTTTCACCAAGATTCTCTCATCCCACATTCTCAAAAATCCTTCCGGGGTTGGATATTATCACATGGGGTTGTTGACAAGAGAAATAAGAAGTGTAAATGATTGGGCTGCTCCTCTTCACCAGTTATCAGCTTTTCTAAGTGCACCCAACTGATTCATGGATCTGGGCTGGGGAAGAGCTGAAAGAGCTCCCAGAGCTCTTCTTAGGACAAAGTGTCTGGGGCTGAAAGGATGGCAAAGCAGGAAAAAGGGATCTCAGTGCCACTCCTTTAATGCCACCTGAGTCAGAGCAAGTTTCAAGAGGGAAATGATGGTGGAAAAATTCTGGAATTGACCTACACAAGAAATTCCAAGAGATAACAGCAAAGGCAGCTCAGTGCTATTCCCCATTCTCCCATCCACAATTGTAACCTGAGGTATTGAAACTGCTTTGAGGCAAATTTGGGTCCATCAATTCTATACACGCACATAAAATCCAGTCTTTTATTTCCTAGATTCATTATATTTGGGAATATTTCCTATCGTAGGCCTAACTTGAGTCCATCTCCCTCCCAGGCAGGGCTCAGAGAGCCACATTTAAAAACAGAGTTGCAGCAAGAAAAGAAAGTGAGAGGAATGGAGAACAAGAATTAAAGAATCACTGAGGCTGGAAAAGGCCTTCAAATCATCAAGTCCAAACCACTGTGTTCACCACTAAACTGTCTTCAAGTGCCACATCCACGTTTCCTCAGTGTTTCCAGGGATGGACAACCAAGGCCAACACTTTACAGCCCTTTCTGTGAAGAAAATTTCCCTAAAAATACAAACAATGTGTTACAAAATAATGCAAATTAATTACTGCAAGCGTGATCAGCTCATAGCAGCAGGAGAAGGGCCCAATGATTATTACAACTTGCAGGAGCTCAGTTAAAAAAGCACAAAGACTGCCCAGATGACTTGTTAGGGTTCTGTGAGAGGCACTGAGCAGCCTGAGGCAAGAAAATTTCGAAGTGGGTCAAACCCACAAGGCCACTTAGCTTCTCCTGTGCCTTTGCAGTGCTGTTTCAGCACTTCCCTCATGATATTCTTACCAGCTTGCCCTCTCTTCAGCTTTAGCAGCATGCACTGGTGGTAATAAACACCAATTGTCTTTGGAGAGCAGCGTTTTCCTGGGGCAAGCACATTGCTTAATTGGAATAACTTGAATATTCACCTCCTCAGCAAAAACACCAAGGCCAAAGCACCTCTGCCTTTGTGCACTCTCAACTGGGAAGCAAAATCCAGCACTGAAAAGCAAATCCCTGCATAACGCTTCCATAAAACCGTCACAATTTCAAGTACTATTGTTAAAACAAAGTTATGACAGTAAAACACGTGGAAAAATAGAATCAAAGCAACAAAAATCTGTTATGTAAAAGCAGTAACAAGTGGAAAGCAGCAGGGGTACATCAGGACAAGCACTGAGCCACGTCCCTTGAAGCCACTACATGATACAGCTTGAACACAGCCCAAGCTCTCTGTTCCCTGTTGTCAGGGCAGCAGCTGTTTAGCAGCCCAAGGTATTTTTCCACAACAATTCACAGCAGTAGGAAATATCCAATCTCCTCGGAACAAATTCTTCACCTATTCCACTCAGTTTTGCAAAGAAATTCAGCACAGATACCTTCTTGTCATCCCCTGTGCCTCCCAAGCCTGGACACGCTCCAAATTAAAACCTGTGAACTGAATCCAGCTGGAATCTTCCTCAGATCCTCCCTCTGGACTAAACCTGTTCTCAAAAGCATTGACTGTGCACCAGGGTCCTTCTAATTCCTGAGTGCCAGGACCTAAATGCAAAAGCTGCCAGGTGTTAAATGGCTTTAATCTGCTACAAGAACTGAGAGTTAAATATTAAAGCAGGAAAAAAAAGAGTGTTTAATCAAAGACAACACGATTTCTTAGCAGAGGTGGTGAATGAATTGCAGAACATCACATCCAAACAAGTGGCAAGGGTCACTGCCTCGGTGCCCCCAGGGTGAGGTCAGCATCTCTCCCTTGATAGAATATCCCAAAATGGTTTAAACTGGGAGGGACCTTAAAGATCACCTCATTCCAACCCCCACCATGGGCAGGGACACCTTCCTCTAGACCAGGCTGCTCCAAGTTCCATCCCTTGAACAAAAATTTTAGAGATGAAGCGCCTTCAGAAAAAAGTGCTTTAGGAAACGAGGTGGGAAGATTCCATACAGGAGGAACAGAGAAGTGCTCAGCCTGCAGCTTGCACCATCTCTGAGCTCTTGCAGCAGCTCCCTGGGGCTGAAGCCTTCCTGCTCTCTTCCTTCTTTCTGCTGACTTCCTTCCCAGCTCAGGCATTTGCCTCTGGAAAGAAAAGCCTGGACAAGAAGAGTGTAGAGTCACAAACTGAGCAAACATGAGTCTGGCCAAACCAAGGACTAGTCCCTGGTTTGCAGCAGCAATTATGGTTTTCCTGAGGATTTGGTCAGCTTTGGAAGGCCACTCTATGTATAAGTCCACTTCCTGAGGCTTTGCCAGCCAAATGATGCTTCTTAATCATCCCTATCCTGTCCATGGGCAGCTCCCAAAGCCTCCCAGTTGTCTGGTGCCATGTCCCCTGCCAGCCCTGACTAAATGACAACCTTCTCACTGGCATTTCCATCCCAGCCCCAGTCAGCAGTTCCCGTGTCTGCCTCACTGGCCAGGCTCCCAGCTGGCCAGTCCTGTGCACATCCTGCATGTCAGCCGGGCTCTCAGCTCCGTGCCCACACATCTCCATTGCTCCCACAGCTGGAAAGCACATTCTCAGAGAAACCAGGAGGGCAGGAAAGCACTTCACCTCAGCCTCCAAGCTGGAGAGCAGCAGTAAAGCTGAACTGCAACAGCACAATTTGTTCATCTCTGCAGAGTTCTTTGGCCTGGCCTCCTAAAAGCTCATAATGAAGAAATATTTAAAAAAAGGAAAATTTTCTTGAGTCAGATTGAGAAACTCAGTGTTTTACACCTCATGACAAACTCCTGTGACACCTGCACAGCTCCTGTAGGTGCTGCTCTCTCTGAACTGACAGGAATGGAAAGGGACACCCGGTCTTGCCTTGTGCTTAATCCAGGTTTTTTGTGTGTTAATCCAGGTTTTGTCACCATTTACAAGAGACAGAATTTGCCAGTACAAGTCAGGTTGTTCCATGTTCCATCTGCTTCAGAAGAGGAGGTGCCACACCTGAAGCCAGTGCAGCCAGACCACTGCGTTGTTTATCACGTGCCTTTATCAATTAGTTTGCAATTAGTATTCACCTACCTGATTACTTTTTTCCTTTTTTTTTGTCCATTGGCACTTTCAGTTCATACACATGATACTGCTTTTTATTCACTCCAGGAGGGCAATGGATTTTACTTTCTCCTTTCAAAAACTCACTGTTTTATATTACTATTATTATTATTATTATTATTAATATTAATATTAATATTAATAGTATTATTATATTAATATTAATATTAATAATTTATTATTATTTATTATTATTTATTA
The DNA here is from genome assembly GCF_049639895.1 of Pseudopodoces humilis. NCBI lineage: Eukaryota > Metazoa > Chordata > Aves > Passeriformes > Paridae > Pseudopodoces > Pseudopodoces humilis. The sequence goes on along the minus strand of NC_142221.1, from coordinate 8,242,627 downwards.
ATATTATTATAGCAGCCCTACCTGCTCCAAGAACACACAGAATTCCAGTTTTCTGCTTAGGCACAAGGGCTACCCTCTGTGGCCTGAACATAAATTGCACAACAAAGCAAAGCTGCTGAGGCAACTTCAAACTTGCTTGAGACCATCTCAGATTCTCACATCACTCCTGCCTGCAGCAGTTCATGTCTTCCCGTGGCTCAAAGTCACCTTTGGGCAGGCAGAGCTTCACAGAATTCATGGAATTGCTACAAATGTCCACCTCAGACCTTTTATTGGTAGATGCAAACACCTCCTTCAGCTCAGGGGAGGCGTTATCACAGGAGAGAATCACAGGGTATTTGAAGCTGGAAAAGACCCATAAGGATCCCAGTCCAAATTCCTGCTCCTCACAAGAATATCTAAACTAAACCATATCAGCAAGAGCATTGAGCTCTGACAGGATTAGTCCTGCTGACACATGAAAGAAATCTTAGATTTGGGGGTAGACTGTAAGAACAATCTTATTTTTTTTTAACTGCAGTTGACAAAAGAGAACTTTGATCAAGAATTGTAGTGAAGCATTTGAGCCCCAGAGCAGAGCAGGTGGGCAACTGTAGCACAGAAGTTGTGATTTCAAGAACAAATACTCCCAGAATTTAACAGAAACTTTGGGCATGGGTTTCAGGTATGAGAGACTGAACCTCAAATCTTACTGCCAGTGAAACCAACTGGAGCTGCCTCAGCCCTCAGGGGAGATGGTGTTTCACCTTCAGACCACGAACCTTGAGGCAGGATGGAAAGAGTAACTGACTCCAATTCAGGAAAAGGATGTTCAACCACCTGAAGATTAAGATGTATTTGAACATTCCCCCTGTTCAGCACAAATGCAGCTGTTTGAGAAGTTAAATCATGAAAGAAAATACAAAATTCAGCTCTCATCTGAAGCTCCTACTGAGCTTGTTCTTTCCAAGACATACTTATTAAAAACATCTCTAAGCAACAGAGTAGTGATTCAACTCCAGTTAAAATAAATTGAAGTGTGACTTCCCAACATCCCAGCCTGGGCATCCCTGGAGCTCTGGCAGCCTCGGGGCCGTGCCCATTCCCTGGGGAGCCTGGGCAGTGCCAGCAGCCTCTGGACTGTGGGTCATCACAAGACTGGGCTTTCAGACATGGTCAGCACTTCCAGCTCCTCTTGGAGATGGGAAAAGTTGAAGACAAAAGGGAGAAGAATAACTCCAGGTTTGTAAACACAGAATTAGTGATGGATTTAAGCAATGAAACAACTCAGATCTAAACTATGAAACAGTTCAGAAGGTACAATTTTAAAGCCTACTGTTATCCTCTGAGGGTCAATATCACTCAGTGGATTATGTCTCTAGCACTTATATGCATGACAAAATATCAAAGCGTTTCTTCCCATTTAGATTCTACTTCAGATATCAGTAAAAAAACAGCATTTCTGTTACCAACAGGAGCTGTGTGCTTTTCTCACTGAGGAAGTGTTACTGCTGTTCTCTGAGAGCCTTCTCAGGGCTGCTTTTAGAAAACAAAACTAATCTAACTTTACTTTAGCCACTAATCCAATTGTCCTAGAAAGAAACATCACTAGTAGTGAGTTAAGACTTCTATCTGGGGACTTGTCTGGATCAATTTTCTGTTGAAACACAACTTGTGCAGCACAGAAACCTGCCACTTCCACTTAGGCACCACTTAAGTCTTCTAATAATATTGTGACAGGGGTTTGTGTGCCCAGAAAAACACAAAAATAAACCCATGAGCTGCAAGTCAAGAATTCAGAGCAGTTGAACTGCCTAAGAACAGCCAGAAGCTCTCCCCAAAATCAAGGAACAGATCCTTGAGTCTGCCCCAACCACCTTGTTGGGCTCTGCTGTTAGCTGGTGCAATCCAGACATTTCACCTGGAGAGAACTTAGGTGTAAATAAATCAGGTTAATTCCTAAATGAAAATATTCCCTGCAAATGCATGCAGTGGTCACACAGCAAAATATCCCACTTTGAGATGTTTGAGTCATTAAACTCATTAAAAGCTTCTGTCATCTCAACCAGCTGGTCATGAGCTGTGGATAATTATCTAGAGAAACCTTTTGGCTTGGTAAATCAGGACAAGAAGTAGGAGAACACTTTGGATGGAGTGACAAATCTGACCAGACAAGGCCTTCATCGTGATCAAACATTGCTGTTCCACCAGTAAAATAAAGTTTCATTTTCTGGCCAAGCCATGGAAGTCATTGTTTTCAGAGCTGATATTTATTTACATAATTCTGTGAAACTTCTTTTCAGGAAGTCTCCATTTTACCTCTCCTGATTTGTTTCTACTCCTGTACATCCTCTTCCCTCCCACATTTGGTTTGTTTTCCCTCATAGGTCTCATATTTTCTTCTCTGCTAATAAAATAAACAAGAAAAAACAGAGAAGCTTGTGACTTTGCCAAGCTTTCCAACACTCAAGTTCCATAACAGTCCAAAATGAAAGGGAATCTTTCTCAACCTAAAAATCCTTAGAGAAGCTTTCCAAGCCTGGGATCAGCAGCCCTGATTGTGCCGAGCAAGGTAACAAGAGGCACACAGCAGGCACTTCCTTCAGCTTCCCGTATCATCAGCTCCAGAGGGGAATGAGGCTTTTCCTTACACATCCAGCAGTCTGGCAGGTCGGGAAACTGAGCCAGGCTGCTCAAATGGGGAGAATCAGCCCTTGGAGAAAGCGACTGGCTCAAGAAGGAAATGCAGGAGCTGTATGAGCTCCTTTTCCGATGCTCCTCACCAGCGTGCTCTGCGTGCTGCTCCCACCCTGAGGACGGGCTGTTCCCACCCTTCTCCACTCAGGATGCCCAAGGTTGCACAAGTATCCTGGAGGCTTCTAGCTGGAAGGAGAAAGAGGCAGGGCAGGATGACTTATGAATAGAGCTATTCACCAGATCCCACCGTGGGCATTCTGTTCAGCCTGCAACAGCAGCTGGGCTCTCCAACCCCAACCACAGATGGAGGCTCTGCCAAAAGAGATGCTGAGAAAGGGGAAAAAAATACCTCCTGGTTGATTTGTGTTTAATCAGAATCAGCCTCTGCCAAGCCTCACACCATGCAGTGACTTCAGATGCCTCTGTGTTATGAACAGGAGACTTTGCTGTTGATAACCAGACCTGGATTGGGTTTTTTTTTTCCATGCAAAGAGAAAAGGAGCCCAAGGCCAACCAGAACCAGATTAATGCCAAGCTGTGGGAGTATCTGTGGACAATTCTATTTTTAATTCAGAACGTCAATCTGTTCTCTGGTTTGAGAGCTGAAGCCAAACAAGACAGCACACTAATGCTAGGGTGCCTGAAGTTTAAAGGGCAATAAACCCAGAAGCAGTTCTTAAAAGCCTGAGATGTTTATCAAGAACAGTTTGATCCCAAAGGATTTTCATTTCAATTGAGAAATAAGCCATAAAGTAATTAAGTGATTTGTACAAGTCAAATACTTCACCAAGCCATCAAAAGCCGGGGAAGCAGATTGCCCAAGCACACAGCTCCTTCACCTCTCGCATGTCTGAGCAACACCCCTGAAAGACACCGTGTTCCTTGAGTAGCCTCTATCCTCCCCACAATTTCTGCATTTCTCACCAAAGCCAGACTCCTTTGAACCTTCAAGAGCTGAAAGTTCAGCTGCTGTGAGACGTGAACAACACAAAATACACGTGATACACAAAGCTCGGGGGGACCTGTCACGGCCTTTGGGGGCTGTGAGACATCTGCTGCCTTGCGTAAGCCCAGCTACCACAGGAATGATTTCTAAATTTCCTTTGCCTAAAATAACGGATTAATCAGGCTAGTTCAAGTGCCAAAATGCAAATACTTTTCCTACAGAAGAGCCCAGTGCAGAGCTGGGAGTCACTGTCACAGCCCAGAAGCATCTCAGATCTAGCTCATCTGGGAAGACCTTGCCCTAAAGTACCATAATTATATTTTGCAAAGTCCAGACTTAAAAATTCAAATAAATTCTCCTTGGAAGTATCTGTTTAGCTCAACTTAGTGCAGTGTGATCTAAGCAGAGTTACTCCTGTTGCCTATTTATTGTGCTGCAATATAATCAGTTTTATCCGAAGTGAGCAAATTGTGAGCTGGCAGCAAACAAAAATCTTTACCTGGTAATTGGGATATGTCCTGTCTGCACTCTGGAGTGGTCCATACAAACCTGGCTAGGGTCCCAAGCCCTTTTAGGGTGTCCAGCTTGATACTGGAGCTCTTTAGAAGATTTCAAAGAGCTTGAGAGCGAATGTCAACATTGGAAACCTCAAAGGGACGCACCTTTAGCCACTCCAGGATTTCCAGATGTATTGTTACCACTTCACTTCTGATCATGGTTCAGCAGAAAAACCCTGAACCAGAGCTCTAGACCAACAATTTCAATTTGAGCTGTATTTTTTATTAATAGGAAAGTTAAGCTTGGACAGCAGAAGCATGTACTTAAGAAGTGGAAATCCCAAGCTATCCCATACAATATCCCATCTCATACCCCTTGGATGCAGTCTGGAGCCAGGGATAGAACATTTGAAGGATCTGGCAAAGATCTACAGGACTGGAAGATGCCTAATTTCCATCTCTAGATGGGGGATTTATTTTAACAGGCTTCTGGCAAGGAATTTACCTCTTAGGAGAAAAACCTTGAGGTAAAGAGTCTCCAGAGGTTTCCTAGCGAGGGTGTGGGCTATAGGAAATTACTGCACAAGCAGGCATAAGCTCCCACTCCGGAGGTTTGTCCAGTGAAAATCAGCTTCCAGCACAGAAGCCAGAGGTGGTTCTGCAGCTCAGATCCTTGGAGCTGCTCCCTGCACTGAGCTGCAGCCCCAGCCCCAGTGCTCCAGGGCAGGCAGCTCTAATTAGCACAGCCCAAATGGACCCAGGCCTCCCATCAGATGGTTCATGACCCAGAACACAAACAGCTTTAACAAAGTACTAATTCCACTTCAAAAGGCAGGGCTTTTAATGAATTTATACAAGCCTTGGGGCTACAATTACCATCCAAATATTGCTGGTCTTAAAAAAAAAGGAGGAAGTAAAGGAGGGAGGAGGTAGAAGTAGGGTAAATCATAGCCAGGAGCACTGGCAGCAGACTTACACTTGATCTGGTGGCTGGGACAGTGAAGCAGCTGGGGGAACAATGCAGGACTGCTGTAAAACCTCATTGCAGCTTTGCCAGAAGTGCAACATTGCAGCGCTGCAGGCACACTGGAGCTATCAAAAAAAAGAGTGGGGTTTTAGAACGGTTTAAGACAAAAAATGACTCAGCTGAGAAAATGTCTCCCCTGGGCCTTTTGCTCCCTGAGTGAAGGACAAAACATCTCTGCAGGTGAAGCTCAGAGAGACCCCAAGGCAGCAGAGCTGAGCAGGGTCATTGCCTGGGGCTCCATCCTACAACTCCCAGACCTGTTCCTGCCTGGGACATTCCAGAGATGTTCAGCTGGAGCTGAACACCAGCTTAGCACTGGTGAGAGAAGAATAGAAACACAGAGAACCAAGGTCTCATCTCTGCCTATTCTGCCACTCATCTATGATAAAAAGGCAAATCCTTTCAATCCCAGAATCACTGAGAGTGGAAAAGACCTCCATGATAACTGAGTCTAACCTGTGACTGATCCCCACCTTGTCACCAGCCCAGAGCCCTGAGTGTCCTTGAAGACCTCCAGGGACAGGGACTCCAAATCTCCCTGGACAGTCCCTTCCAACACTTGAATAACCTTTCCATGGGGAAATTCCTGCTGCTGTCCACCCTGAGCCTCCCCTGGCCCAGCCTGAGGCCGTTCCCTCTCCTCCTGTCCCTGTTCCCTGGGAGCAGAGCCCGACACCCCCGGCTGTCCCCTCCTGGCAGGGACTTCTGCAGAGACAGAAATTCCCCCTGAGCCTCCTTTTCTCCAGGCTGAGGTACCAGGCAGGAAGAACAGGCCAGAAACCTCATGGAGGTGATGAAAGTAAAACCAAAATCCTGGGAACAGCAAGACCACTGCAGGCAGAGTGAAGGATTAAAAACCATCAGACATTGTCAAACAACTCCTAAGTCTTACTGAGCATGAAATTTTAACATCAGTCTCCTGGGATGTTTGAGCTGGCCCTCAGTGGATGGCAGGTTTAGAGCCCATCTGTCCATAAAAATGTTTCTTCCCAATGCTGGTCCGGAATGTTTGCCTTGTAAGGTAAAGGAAAGCAGGAGAGAACAGCTGTTAAATGCAACAGATAAATTGCACTCAGAAGGTTCTGAATTGCCTCTATGGGCAGTGTAGGAACAGGATGGCACTGAGGAGAGAGCTGCTGGTGAAGCTGTTCTTACAGCACACTCAGGAGACAAAAGCCCCAAATTTTATATATGGAAAGAACTTCACTACCTACTCATCTCCAGGACAGGGCTAAGATGGGCTGCTGGCGAATGCACCTCTTTTCCTTTCCTGTTTACATCGTGCTTTATTCCTACATTGTTTTCAACAGAAACTTCTGTAAATTCCTGGTCTCTGGTTGCTTGGCTTGCCTTCCTTTTCATGGGAGAGCCTTGAAAACTGCAGAGTTGTGTCTACAACATGTTCAGTGATCTCTCTGCAAGGTCATTAATGGCTCAGCCATTCCTCTGCCTCAGCAAATTGCATCTCTCATATCAGCTTCACTTTCTTACTACAAGAGCCGAACCAAATTTGGGCCCAAATCACAGGGATTGCCCCCAATTTAATTTCTGTTAATTTTTTACACCGTCCCTATTAATGCAGGCCTTGCAAACCACAGTATTGGATGTGTTACAACTATTAAATGCTCATACCAATTTCACCAGCAGAAAATTGAGCTGGAGAATAAAGCGGAAACTCTCAATCCCATTGAAAATATACACAAAATGCTGATTTTAAGTCATTTATGTCCAAATTGTGGCAACAGTCACACTTTCTCCAAACTTACAGGTGACCACATCAAATCCTTTTTAGGCTCAGAGGCTTCAAATCAGCCATGTGCTCAAAGCTGGTGGCAAGAGACACCCCAAAATATTTCTTAAACAGCAGTGAAAGAAGTATAAACTCCTATCAATCAGGCACCAGGCAACTTTTCCTGCTGAAAAGGATCCCACATCAGGATCAGGAGCAATCTCCAGGCTGCTCCCAGTGGAGGATCACGACAGACAGGGTTGCCCAGGGTGGGCACTGCACGGTTTTAACTCTTGCACCCAATTACGAAATATCTGCAGGGGCCAGAAACAAAGCATTTGTTTCAAGACATTATTCCACTCTGCATCTGACCAACACACCATGGCCTGAATTAACTCACAAAGCTGGCTGACTGGAAAAGTACATTTTCTAAAAAAGCCCTTTATAAAGGCACATGCCTTTGTCAGACTCTTCCTGGTAGCCGTGCACATCTCCCAGGACTGCTCTTTATGAAGACAAAAGCAAATATAAAGTTGGCAGGAATCCCACCCAGCCTGTATCTGTCCAAATCATCAGCTATGTTTTTGATTTAGCTGCAGTTCAGACAGCCAACCTCAACATTCTGAACAAGGCAGAGTTGTTTTAAAGATGCTCCGCAAGCAGAGGGAGAGAAAGACAAACCATTCAGAAGCAAGGGCAGCGTGGTCAGGGAAGGCTCCTGGGATCTTGATGGAAAAAGAAAGTGTTTGGTGTCTTCATCACTCACAGATCCGAAACTACTTGGGAATGGGGGGAAATGAACAGAGCTCTTCCTGTAAAGCTGGGGGATTTTTCTTTCCTTATTTTGGAACAAAACCAGCATTTGTCTTTGTATTTGCCCTCAAAACTGTGCAAGACCTCTTTGATCAAGAGCTTCTCTTTGCTTTGTCTCCTTTAGCATTGTCAAACCCTGTCTTTTATTCATAGAACTCTGCTTATTTCTGCTTGAGAGAGCTTGCAAAGGGCTCACATGTCCCTGTGAGCACAGGAAAGAGGTGGTGTGAAGGTCTAAAGGACTTGAAGCAGGTAAGCAAAACTCACCTGCAGAAGTGTGAGGGGGTGAGTGCTACATGTTGGATGCTCTTGACTCACCCAAGCTCAGATCTCATCTTCTATGAAAAGGTTTAAAAACCATATTATGACCAAAGATTAGCAAAATAATTTCCTTGAAAAGGAACTGGGGAAACCTTGTTCTGAGCTTCATTTTTCTTCTAGACTGTATCAGTGTGGGTAAAGCACAGGAGAAGACTTGGAATGCTTACAAGTTGTTGGATGTGGAAGAACGGCAGCATTGAAAGGTACAAGAGGAGAAAGAGCATTGGAATCATGGAATGGTTTCAGATGGAAGAAGCCTTAAAGACCATCCAGTTTCAACTCCTTGCCATGAGCAGGGACACCTTCCACTGTCCCAGGTGCTCCAAGCCCCATCCAGCCTGGCCTTGGGCACTTCCAGGGATCCAGGGACAGCCCCAGCTGCTCTGGGAAACAACTCTGTGCACTCACACTGCTGACCAATCAAGTAGAATCTCAAAGGATGATAAAGGCTCTCAATCAGTCTTAGAAGATACTAAAAATCTAAGGTACAGAACTGGATGTGTGAGGGAGGAAGATCACACCTGAGAGAACGGCTGGAGCTGGGCCAGGCCAGGCTCAGGCTGCACATCAGGGCAAGGTTCTTCCCCCAGAGGCTGCTGGCACTGCCCAGGCTCCCCAGGGAATGGGCACGGCCCCGAGGCTGCCAGAGCTCCAGGGATGCCCAGGCTGGGATGTTGGGGGGTCTGGGCAGGGCCATCCCTAGCCAAGTTACTGATCTGGGAGCCCCTAAACATCAAACCATCAGCACAGCCACCCCTACAGTGACAAGAGATGCAGAGGTGACAGCAGATTGAACTGCCCAGGCCCTGCAGAGGAGTTTCCAGCACTCACCACAAAGTGATGAATATTAAATACTCCTGTTTGTTTCTGAAAGCATTAGGGACTGGCCATGTAATGAAACACAGACATTCCTAGATTTTTATCTCACTGCTTTCTCTTCACTGATCTGTTTCATTTTACAGCACAGAAACAACCTAAATGCACCAACAACTGAATTAAATTTAGGACCTGGATCAGAGTTTCAGCCACTCTAAAAAGGCTTTTAACAAGGAAGATTTTCTTTTTAAGAAAAGCTTCTAAAGCTGGTCTTAATATTTATTGGTTTTAGTAACAGGAAAAGGAGCCAGATGTATGATTTCAACATGGAGAACTCAGAGTTTTGGGCCATTTCTGAAGTGAAGCAATGGTCCCTCCAACACTCCCAGCTCTATCAGATCTGTGATTAAGTCAGGCATCCCCTCCTGCACCCAGCACCCCTTTGAAGCAATGGGCTCTGTTTCAGCTCAGTAGGCAGAGCAGCGATAAAGAGAAGCTGATCAAAGGTGAGAGATGTGATAACTCCTCAGCTGTGTCACTGAGAACCCGTGTGCCCTGGAGCACTGCTGCCCTTCCTGAGCACACCCTGCTCACAAACCTGCCTGCAACGCCACCTTCTGATCCCAAATTCCAAGGAAACCAGGATTTGCTGGCAGGACAGACATTCATTTTACCATTTCATCTCGATTTCCTTGCCCCCAAGTATCAATCCTCTTGTAGAGCTGTCGCAGCAGCAGCTGCCCAACAGAAGCAGCCGCCTTTGGGAGTCCTGACACCTGAGTTTCACAAGCCAGCACTGCCCAAAAATACATGAGCATGTAATTTGTTCCAAGATAACTCTACGGAAGGTAAAAGCCTGACCTTTCACACACAAACATTCCTGTCTTTAATTCCCTTGCTCTTCAAAACCCACAAAACCTTTCACAGTGCTTCAGAGCAAAGGCTCGTCCAGGCAGAGGGAAAACAATACCACCCTGGAAGTTCTTCCCTGCAATGCAACATCCTCTGAAGGTATTCAGGGATTCTTCTGCCAGGATCCCATCTGAAGATTCCAAACTTAAAAAAAGGAAATTAATTGAAGGGGCTGGGCAGGAGAAGGGAAAGCCTATCAGGTTATAATACACCAAAGCCAGGTACAAGCAGAGCAGGAAGGTTAGAGGTGCCCAGGAGCTGGGATCAATCCAGCACTTCCAGAATGCCCTAAAAGAAATAAAACAAGAGTTACCAGCAAAACCCCAGGGCTTTCCAGTAGTTTAGTCTCTCAGACTAACCTGGGTGTCGGCCTTTTGGATGATTTCTCCACTGTTCTGGCACAAGGTTTTCCAGGGTTTTCCAGAAATGACTTGCTTTGTTTGAAACACCCTCAGTCAGCCCAAACAAAGTAACTGGAAGCAACATCTTTGTGCAAAGCCATGAGTCAGCCACTGGATTTCAATACTCGAAAATATTGCATTTGGTGAGCGCTTCTTGAATTTAACACCTGGCTGTGCTCATAAAAGAAGTATTTTTCAAGAAGTGTGAGTTTGCCAGACCTGACTGGTTAGGTGTTGCTGGGGCTGATGAAATATTCTCTAAGTCAGGTAAAGAAGCAGAAGGGTCCCACAGAAGGGAAGCCTGACAAAATTGAGAGGTGAGACAAAAACATCTCCACCATGCTCACAAATGACACCACAAGCTCTTAAGGAAAAAGACAAGCCCTTACAGCATTTCTCCCCAATATTCTCCAAAATCCAAACTGTTTTCCCCTCAGGAATTCTCCAGGTTTGATGCTGTTTGCTGTTTTGTGAGCCAGCTGCACAGGCTGCATCCCAAACCTCCCTGAGCTGCCTCACACTGCTGCTGGATTATTGTGGCTCCTGTTCTGGAAACAGGCTGTTTACAAGGGGAATGATGTTTGTAAAGCTTCTGATTTCTCTTTTTGAACTATTTTTCATCTCATAATGCATCTGACAGCATCCAGTGAAGATGTGTTTGCATGCAGGCCTACCCCTCCTCAGAAGCTGCACACTTCAGTCTTTCCTCCTTGAAATTTTCTACGTAAAACTGAAGATTGAGCAGCTTATTTCTCCCTCTAATTGATATTTACTTTCTGTTGGTTCACACACATCAGGATTTCCTTCAGCCCCTCACAGCAGCATTAAGAATTACTCATTCTGACATGAGGAGCCACAAGTCTCTTATTTACACTGAGGCACACACACGTCACTCATTTTCAGTTCTCTGCTAAAAAAAAAAAAGAAAGAGAAATCAGAAAAGGCCCACTGAATAAACAAAGTGTCCAGTAGCATAAATATTTCGCCTCCTGGGCTTCAAAATGTTTGACTGTGAGATAAGAAGCAGCTGTCACAGCTTTCCACAGCCTGCACTGGAAGCAGGAGATGTGGTTCTTCAGATCTGGTGCTGTTTCTTTCAAAACCTAGAAATGTTCTGCTTGCACAGGGGGTGGTTCCCTGATCCTTCCCTGCCCAGGCATCACCAGCCACAGTCAGCAGGCACAGAAATGCAATTTTTAGCTGTACCCACACTGAGACATGCCACCTTCTTTGAGCTCTGAGAATCAGCTTTCTGAATGATTTCCCTACTGGGATAAATTACACTTCCCTATGGCAAATAAACCAGTTTAATGAAATATGTGAGTAACGTGAAAGTTAATGACTGGCACAAGATTTAGGAGCAGTAAGGAGACCCTCATGATAATGCAGCAATACTTTGCACAGCCCCCTCTATTCAAAAATAAAAAAAATGTGATACAGCTCAAGGAAAATCAGGATAACACCCCTGAGAATGAGCAGTCTTCTCACAGCCAGTGCAAATGCCATGAGCAGAAATAAATTGCACTCTTTCCTCTCTCAAAATTGATTTATCATCAAGAAAATATTCTGAAGACTTAAAAGAAGCCCTGCTCATTTTCATGCATCTCTTCTGCTTCATCCTATGCTGCTGATGGGGAGCAAAGGCAGACAAGTTTTACTCAGGTCTGCTGGAAATGATTTCAGCTATTTTCTCCCTGCCACAGCCTCTGATAGCTGAGACCTTGGAGCTCTAATTTTAACCAGACGTTTTATGACTAAGTTCATTTTTGCCCAAAAACACACACACACACACAGGCTGAATTTTTATTAAGGATTCATCTGGAATGTGTGAACAAGCCGGGGGCATTTGGGTCACAGCAGCAGTGATGTAGTCTGGCAAATAAATGATAAAATGGTTCTGAAGCACCAATTCTGCCTCTTCAGACAGCAGCCACTTACCCAGTGTGCTCATCTCCTGCTTGGGAGAAGTGATCATTGTTTTCCTTGGTGTTGAAGTTACCCAGTAATTGCTCTTTTCTTATTTTTGTTACAGATTTCAAAGACAAATTGTCCTAGAACTCCCCAGTTTTCAAATCAGAGACACAAAACCAAGTATATTTTCAGCTTCAGCTTGAAACTCTGCTCTCCCTCTTCCCTGTTTTCATCTGCAATTCACACTTCAGGCACACACTGCCTGCTGTGTTTGTACCATCCACAGAGGATTCCTACCTGAGAGTCAAAAATCAAGCCCTTAATTCCTCACTAACTGGGTAAAACCGGGTTGTATTGAGATTTCCACATAAAGTGCTTCATAACCATGAAGTAATGAGTAAATCTTAATCCAGGTGGGAGGCAGAGAGGCTGAACATGCACAGCTAATATCAGAATTGAGCTCTTTAAGGCTTAGAACTGCCAAACAATCCAGATTTAGAGCTTGGTTTTGCACCCACACCTGGTGTTTAGTGCAATAGTTTACATGACTTTAAGTTTTCCTAAAATCAGCTTCCTTGGAGACATATTCCTTTGACACAACTGCTCTCTTGGAGTATCCCAGGGCCACATTCCAAACTGATTTATTGGCTTGGCTCCCTGAGAGCCAATTTTCATTGCAGCACTTCCTAATGAGTGTCTGCAGATGGGAATGAGAGGGATGTAAACCTCTTTTCTGGTTCTGCCAAAGCCCACCTGAGCTATGCCAGTTGTCCTCAGACTCAGATGCTGCTGCTAAAGAGCATTCCTGTACTGACAGATGGTCTCACTCCTAAAATAAAGGAATTCGCTGTGAAGAATCCAGGGATGATTTTTCAGAAGCTTGAGGCACACAGAAACAGTTTAATCAGCTTCTATGTTATTAAAATATAATTACAGGTATCCTACTCCCATTTGTCTGAGTCACCAGTGGCCGTGTCCTTGGGAAACTGAAATCTGGGACACGTGCTGAGGATGTGACCCGTTCCCAGCCAATCCCACTTCCACAATACCCTGCCTAAAATTCAGGAGGGAGAGAAACCCAGAGCTCCAGACATCCTTTCATGCTGTTAGAGCTATTCCCACCTTCCCCTCTGCAAGGGGATAGGGATGAATTATTCTCTGCAGCAAAGGAACTCCAATTCCTGACGCTGTGTGCTCCGGGGTCAGAGCCCTGGGATGTTTCAAGTCCTCCTAGGAGTTCCTGAAAGCTCTAACAGCAGCTAATGGATCTGCCAGACACTGATTCTTGAAAATATCATCAGGCTGGCTGATGGAAACTCCAGCCTTCCTCTCCCTCTTGTTTCATATGTATATTGTAAGTATAATTTCACTCGTGTTAAGCTTAAAACCACCGTCCCTTCCCTCACTTCTGGCTCAGAGCCCGATCTCCAGTGCTACTGCTGAGGCAATAAATTAAGCATTGATCACGTTGTGTTTTCATTACTTCCTAAGGAAACACACGTGAGAAAAAAACAACAACAAAATACGGGGTCTGGTGTCTCAAGCAGAGTTAGGCCTCCCCCTGGCCTGGAATAATATCTATAAAATAATGCTTTGAGCACTATTGCACTGGCTGGAGGAGAAGTTTGCTGTTATTATGGCTACCTACACTGGTTTGTGTGAATACCTGATGTGAGCCTTCTCCTGGAGATATCCAGGCAGTTCTCCTGCTGCGCTCCCTCCACGGATTGCAGGAAACACCAAAAGCCCCTTTCTCTGTGCAGCTCACCTGAACCACAGCTGATGCACCAGAATGGAAACCAGGCTGCCTGAAGAAACCTGCCCTTCCAAATTCCTCACAACAAATCTCTGGTCCAAAAGGTTTTCCAATCCTACTTTTATCGCTTCGTATTTAAGTGTGAAAAAGAATCAAACCCAAATGAAAACGCTGTTGAATTCAGCAAGGAGCCCATGCTGGCACAGCCTGCTGCACTAGCTGGCCTGCAGCACACACACAGAAGCCAATTTATTGTACATTTATTTAAGATTTTCTACTAAAGGAGACCTCAAGAACCTCAAGTTTCAAGCAGATGCACTTCCAGCACAACTCAAGTTCTCAACATGGATATACCAAACATGAAAACTTGAACCCAGAGTCTAAATTCTCAGGTGTTCTCAAGGTTACAGCTTTTCTTTTAAAATGTGTTGCTTCAGATTTTGACTTGAAATCCTCAAGGACAGACTGAGTTTCCCTTCCCTCCTCAGTTTTCTTTACCCCTTGGTTGAAACAGCTGAACTAAGAACTGTCACCCACAGCAGCAGCCCAAGAAGCAGCTCTTAAAGCCTCTGTGGTGATTCCAACAAACCTGGAGTCACTGATTCCCTGCCACTCACTGTCCCAGGCTGCTCCAAACCCCATCCAGCCTGGCCTTGGGCACTGCCAGGGACACAGGGACAGCCACAGCTTCTCCAGGCACCCTGTGCCAGGGCCTGCCCACCCTCTGAAGAAATGATTTCTTACCAATATCCCATCTAACCCTGCCCTCTTTCAGTTTAAAACCATTCCCTTTTTCCTGTCACTATCTGTCCATATAAAAAAAGTCCCTCTCCCTCCTTTTTATAGCTCCCTGGAAGGTCACAGTGGCCAAGATGGTCACAAGGGCAGATACCACCTTCACTGAAGGAGTTTCTCCATCTCAAGGAGGAAAAAAAGCATCATCTGAATAGAGAAAACAGACATTCTGCCTTTCTAAAGTGTGACCTGCCCTGCCACATCCAGGAACTCTCATGTCTTGTGATTACTATCCATGTGCAAACCCTGCCAGCTTAGATACATGGAAAAAACAACTCTTCCAACACTCACTAATCCAGAGTTTATAGTTCAAACCTTTTCCTTTTTTTTTTTCTTTCCACTAACCACCTCTGATTCCTTGCCATGGGTGGAGCCCAGCCAGTTCTTCCTGCTGAGCAGCCTTTGCCCTTTCCATCGCTGCCGTGGCTGAACGCGGAGCTGTGGGAGCAGCAGCCACGGGCACATCAGTGCAAATATCAAACCAGATGGAATCACCTCCTCCACACCAGTGAAAAATGAGGAATACTGGACATGTTTCAGCACTGGGTATTTCATTGCTGCACTAGGATCACCTTTTGGAAAAGCAAGGGGAGCACACATGAGTTTTGTGGACTTAAAAACTGAGTCAAGGGGAGCGCCAGGAGTCTGCGACATCCCACGAGTGCTGTAGGGCTCCATCCCAGCTGAGAAGTAATAAGTGAAGTGAATCCCCAGCTAAAATGACTTTAAATTACTCCAAAAACCAAGAATTATCAAAGAGAAGCAGCACCAACCCTTCCACAGGGAAATGTCAGTTCACATCCTCAATCCTGTGCTGGCACAGGGGCAGTGTGTGTTTTTCTTAAACTCCTTCTTCTCAGATTTACCCTCTGCACAACCTCACCAGAAATCCACAGCTTCCCCTGGAATCCAGGCAACCTTTCCTTGGTGAATGCTCTGTCAGGAGCTGACCTTGTGGTGGGAGAACCTCTGCAGGAAACAAAACATGAGCTTCATTTCAGGAACAATCCCTATGAGGCCACTGAGGTCACTTTGACAGGTTTAACCTCACATGGCAGCAAAACACTGGAGTTTTCTACGCAGTCACATCAAGTTCTTATTGGTTTCTGCTCTATAAATAATTATGGCCTGGAAACAAACAGAAATTGAACATCTTAAGGCAGAGTTTAGCAGGTCACGAGGTTTACAGGTCTTGTAGGTCAGACCCAATTCCAAAAGCAAGATGTCCATCAGGACTCAAGAGGGACACAGGAATCCTCACAGACCACATGAAGGAAGGAAAGGAAAGTGCTTTGAAGAGTTAACTTGTAAAAACACAGAACTTATTGACTGCAGAACTGGCAGAAAAAAGACAACAACACATCCAAACTAAGCAAAACAAACCCCAGAAAACAAACCAAAAACCAACAAACCAACCCTTACTATCCCCTACCTCTTCCCCACAAATAAAACCCCCAAAAAACCATCCCAAATGACATCAACATAAAGCTCCCAAGCACAGAACTTTGGAAAATGGGACCCTTCAGTTTCATCCAGATTTTCTGACTGGGAAAATGGAATTTATTGAGACTGGATGATAGAACTGATTAAACATAACAATCTTCCTACTTACAAAGGATTGAGATCAAGGCATCTCCAGTCCACATTCAGAGTGATTTATATAAAAGATGTAGATCTTAACTACCTGAAAAAAAAATCAGTTACAAAAAGAGTTGCATAATCAAGTTAGGGGAATGCATTGATTCTGGGCCACCAGTATTTGAAAAACATCCTTAACTTTACCAAGGCACCATCTTCCACAAACCCCCCACAAATAATACACTGAAAAACATAAATAACCTGCAAATTATTGTCTAAAGTACTGCACTTATCCTTCAGATCTCCACCAGGTCACCCTGGGTGAGGTGATTTGCTCTTTGAGAGATGAGGGTGAGTTCCTGACAGTGCTGAAAATTCTCCCTCAGCCCCAGAGCTCCTCCTGAGTGAGCTGTGAGCCCCAGGCTGAAGGGAAGCTCAGGGCTGCACTCGTGCCCATGGATGTGGGAGGACCTGGATGTGCCATAGGGACAGGAGAAAAAGAGGAAGAATTAAGAAATGAAAGGTGCCAGGTGAGCTGGGACACAGTGAATAGACAGGATTTTGTTGTTTGTTTTTTGGTTTTTTTTCTGGAATAACCCTTAAAAGATTCTCTGAACTTGAGAAGTTTCTTCAGTCCCCCTGGGCAAGCAGATGATCAAAGTTCCTTTCACATAACAAGCACATTTTCAGGACTTCTTCTAAGTCCAGTGACTGAGCATCATCCTGGAATTTTGGCTTTTAGTTTCAGTGGAAGGAGCTTGCTGTGAGCACACCCAGAAAGAGCCGAGTGGATTTGCTGTCAGCACCAGTCCTTCAGCTGCCATTAAATCAATGACAGAAGCCTCAAACCAGATCTTCACCTGGAGGAGCAGTTTAGGCTTTTCCTTGTCTCACGTCCATGTGCAGAGCGCCTTGCTTGGAATGTTTGTGCCAAACACAAATCCCTGACTCTGCAGCAGCAGGAAGCTCTCCAAAGGGAGAGGAGGTAGCAAACCCATCCCCAGCATTTTTCACATGTGGCTGAACCCTCCTGCATTCCAGCCAGCAGCACTGAGCATCCCAGGGTGTTCTTCCAAGGGCAAGCACTGTCCTTGGATGAGCACGAGAAACCACAACCTGAAAAACGATCATTTCCACCTTCTTGTGTTTATAGATATAGAAAAAAAAACAACAAAAAAAAACCCAGTTGCATGTGGGTTTTGTTGTGCCAAAACTGCCACCAACACAAAGAAACCAAGTAAATATCATTAAAACTAAAAAGCACCTCCAACACACGGCCTCAGCAATGCAGGTGCCAAAGGAACACTTTGTGCTTCCCCTGGAAAGTTAGAAAATATGTATGCACCTCTTGAAATACAAATCAGGAGTTTCCAAGCCACAATATTGTGCTCAATATTTTTATATAATTTATTTTTATATAATTTTAATAATAATTTATAAATTTAATTAGTTTATATAATTTTATATTTGTTTACAATTTATATTTATTTTTTATTATATTTTATATCATTTATATATAATTTATATATATGGGGGGGTTTTATATTTTCAATACCTCTATGTAAGGTCCTACAGCTCAGGATTATGGGACAATTTGCTTTTTGGGTATTATTTACAGAGCTGTGCTCAGGCAGGAACACGAATTTCATTTGTTGAGGTCAGAGTCACTGTAATAGTGACTCTTTTTCAGAACACCGAACCTCAGTGCATTTCCAGCACAGATGCTGCAGTCTGTCACCTCAAATCCGTGCTGTCATTTCGCTCCCACGCCGAATGCTACCAGGCAGAATGTTTTGCACCTATTTTATCCTTCCTTTATGGTGATATAAAGTTGGTGAGGATCCTGCTCTCCCCTGGAACACTCCCCATTCCAATTCTCAGCGCTGAGAGCAGCGAGCATCACTCTCTGAACACAAACATCATTCACAGCTGAAGAGTCATCACCACGTGAATGTGAAAAACTGATTGGCAACTGCTGGGGCTCTGAAGGTTTAAATCCAATAAAAACTCCAGGGAGGAGATGTTAATCCTTTGGGGAGAAGCACATCTCAGGCTGTGCCCCACTGAGGCTGGAGCAGAACAGACCCCTCGGTCCTGTCAGATAAACAGAGGAGAGAAATGAGTCTGGGCAGGCAGCACACAGCTCCTGTGTTCCTGTCTGAATTCTACACATTGTGAGAATAAATCACCACAGGACTCACCCAGGCCCAAGCTCAGGACACAGGTTTTGAAAATAAAAACAAATCTGCTTCACATTCAGAGGAATGAGGGATTTGTCTTTACAAGCTCTGGGTCTTCTGGTAAATAAAACCAGCACTGAGAGATAAAAGAAACCATGGGATGGATTCCACTGATTGATGAATGGAAAAAAGATATTTGCCTTTCCAAACAAACTGTAGGTTTGCTGGTAAATGAAACTGGATATTGAAATGGGGAAACACCATAAATTCCATAAGAATTAAAAATGAAGAGGGAGGGTTCTACATTAGAGGGGAATCTCAGGTATCAGGCATTCCAGGAAGTCTGTGCCTCTCCAGTACCTCAGGCAATGGGAAAGAGAATGGGAAATTGGGATAAAAAGGAGGCTGTGCCCTCCAAAAAATTTGAGAGACCCCAGGGGAATGTCCCATGGCCTCTCCCTTTATTCCAGTAAAGTCACCAGACTTCTCTGTCTCGTTTTTGGACATAAACCTCTGGTGTTTGTGGATTAATTTTCCTGACAGCACCGAGCTGCCTGGTAAAATAGCACCAGGCAGGGATGGGAGGGAACACACAGCTCACAGATGCTTGGTGCTCTGTGGAATATTGAAGAGCTTTCCTGCCACACTTAAGGGTTTATCCTGCTGATATCTGGTGAAAATGAATGCTCTAAATGCAGCAGAGTGACTTCTGGAAGTTGCTGCTCAGCTCTGTCATTGGGATACCCCAAATTCAATGAAACCCCATGAGAATGAGCCTTGTACCTCATTTAATGTGTTTATACCTTTAAGTGATGTCGAACACAGAATGAATTTTATCCAACAGGGAACTGTAGAAATATGGAATCCAAGGCTCTCTCTGCTCCTGCTCCAGCTGGGAACATTTCCAACGGCACAATGATTTCTTGGAAAGTCCTGATTGAAGAGGTGACCTTAGGTGATAATTCCTGAGAACAAGCACAACCTGAACACATTGGATGACAGACTACCCAAGGAAAGCTGACAGTCTGCTGTGCTTTCTGCCACCCCCTCAGAACGCTCCAAAAGGTGAAATGTAATCAAATCCTTTGAAAGAGAGTTTAGACACCAACCCAAGGGAGTGCTCAGTCCCTTAAAGTGCTGCAGCTGAAAGCTAATGGACTCTGAAACCGGCTGGAAATTCATGGTCCCTTTGCCTGCTGGATTAATCCTTGGTGTTTAATGTCAGCAGAAAGAGTCAGACTGGGAAAGAAAAAGCTCACTGATAGTTTCTTGTTTTATTTATTAATAACAGTGCCATAGCTTTGGATAAGGTACTCATCCCTGAGCCACATTCAGATACACTAATGGATGATTTTGCACAATTTTACACACACCAACAACACAAATTGAACCACAGACATGATGAAATGTGATTTAGCACAATCAATTCTGGCAAAAGTAATTAAGAATAAGCAGAAAAGCTGTCATTCCAGGTTGGTTGTAAATAATATCCTGATACACCTGGGAAAGATCTGAAATGAGAATTTATCATAATTACAATTGAAAGAGATTTAACATCTAATTAATGCTCTTAACTCATTTTCTTCAAGACAAACAGAGGAAGCAGCAGACAGAGAAGAAAAAATAAGGAGAAGAAACATTTCTATTCTATATTCCCAAAGTAGGAGGAAGAAGGATCCCAAAGAGTCCTGACATAAAGAAGAGAAGAAACCTGCTTTGGGGAAGTCACAATGCAGAAATATACACCAATAATTAACACCTAAACATAGTTAATTAATCCAATCTTACAAGAGAAAAACACTTCTCTAGATGCCATCTTCCAGTACATGCTGCTTAAATATTTGCAAGCAATTTAGACGTGGCAGTGCCTTCCCCCAAAAGGTTTCTCAGATCACTAAAGGCAAGGCAAGGACAGAATTGCTAAATTTATAGTCCTAGCTGGAAAGACTTTTGAACAACTCTGACAGATCAGTAATAAATTACCATTATCTGGCTGCACATTCCCACCTACTGTCTCATGTAATGTGGAAGGAATGAAGAAGAATCCAGGCAGAAAGAAGCAGCACATAAAAACAGCTCCCTGGAGTCCCCAGAGAAGAAAAATGGAATGCCTCAAGAGTTGTTTTGCATGAGCAGCAGCCACGTTAAATGCAGCATCACATCACCCTGATGGACACCGTAAATCTTCAAAACATCGTCCTAAGAGAGGCCCTGGATCCCTCCAAAGCCAACATTTCCCTGTCAGGGAGCAGCCAGGGCCAGGCATCCCACAAAGCACAGCCAGGAGCAAAAGGAAAAGGGGTAGAGATGGTTCTGGAAATGAGGATAAAGCAGTGAGAGCATCCAAAGCCAGGAGAGGAGATCAACCATGGACACACACATAAGGGCCTGTCCAGGAGGTGACCATCTGTCCATGTGGCACCAAGGAGGGAGGGACAGGCTAAAAGGGGAGAAAGATCAAAAAATGTCTCTTGGATTTTCCAACCTGCTCAAGAGAATTCACTTTGTGTCAATCTACGCCACTTCTCTTAGACTTGAATCTGTTTCTTTTAGCTCTTTCCTCTTTTGAATGCAAAAAAAACCTCAAACCCTAACAGTGACTTAAAGGATTTCTTTTGAGCCAATATATATTTATTTATAAAGCAGAAAATACAGAAAATGCTGTTTAGAAAACAAAGGAAAGCAAATCAGGGTGAAAACATCACTTGACAGCATTTTTATCTTTTCAAAGTTCTTTCCCACCCTACTCTGGCCCAAACTACCTGTAAAATTCAAAGTTCATTAGCAAAGAGCTTCAGCATACCCTGAAAATATTTTTCTTCTTTAATATTGATCTCCTCACTTAAGCAGCGTCAAAGGCAGATCCTTATTCCAGCTCAACCACTGCAAATGGAAATTTTAAACCCTCTCAAAGCTTTTTCCTCCTAAATCACTGATTAGCAGGGAAGAAAGTGAAAAACACAAACCATTGAATTTATGACCAGCAAAAGGCATCAAATAAAAAGTTTTCTTGTTATCTGCAAAAGTGTTTATCAGCGAGATTATGAAAATGTCATTTATACTGGAAGCCTCTCTGCACTGAAGCTGGGTCAACACAATTATTACAGCATTTTTCCCTTGGTTGGGGGACCCTTGAATGTCTTGCCAAACGTCCTTGTCCCAGCCAGATAGAAACCCAGAGCTGTTTTCCTTGCAGAAGGATTTCCTGTAACTCTTCCCTCCGTCCTTCACGGGTTTGAAGGATGGGCTGTGTGGCAGAATGGGTGTGACAGGTTATTATTGAACCATTACATGAGCAGGGAAACTTCTGGAAGCGTGGCAAGAACAGCATCCTAAAGTTCAGAATTTAAATTATTTTTCCTAAATTTATCTAAGTTCTCAGCTCCCATAATCTATCCCACATTGCCTGTCTGAATTTTGCCTTCCAGCCCCAACTGTTGGAGTATTTGAATGTTTCTTCCCTGATTTTAGGCATTAAAACTGTGGGGAAGTCTTGAACGTGGGAATCCTAAAATTTCAGAAGCTCAAAGAAAAACAAAAATTGAGTGATTAAGGCAGTCTTGTGATTAAGTTGTTTTAATGCTTGGGCAAAGCAACACTGACTCACTGTAGCCATGTCAAATATCCCCAAACACCCCTGAGAAGCCTGGCCAAAATTTGTGCTTAAAAGTTCCAGCTGTTTACAAGGTATTTGTGTGGGGGAAGGATGTGGCAATAATTGAGTTGCTTCTAATTGAAAAATGGGTGAAAGGATTTTCCTACAATTTCCCCAAAGAAAGTGAGGCGAACCCAACTGTGGGCAGGGAAAAAAACCCAAGAACAATTGTACAGCAAAAATAAAGTTTACGAGAGGAATCTTTCTTCACCTTCAGCTGTCGGCTGGAGCTCCCTGGGGTGTTCCAGGGGTAGCCTGTGGAAATTGGGGGTGGTTTTCATCCCAAAGCTGACTCAGTGCAAAATTCACTGTTCTGGCATTGTGGACTGGTAACATTTGGCAGAATTTTCAATGCAATGACCAAGGGTAAAACACCACTGATTGATCTTTAAAAGGTGAAGCCTAAAACAGTTCCTGGCTCATCTGATTCCATCTCATCTGTCCCTGGTCTTAAATCCCAGCAGTCAGCAACAGTGTCTTGGTACTCTGGGGGAAGGCCAGGAGGAAAAGCTGGAAAATGGATTGTCCCAATGTATTTCCATGGTCCAAATGCTTCTGTTTGTTCTCTTCCAGGCCAGAATTGAGGTTTAGCTCAATCCTTCACCATACACAAAGACAAACCAAGATAAGCACAGTCACTTTAATTATTAAGAAACTGTTTCATCTCCACAATATTTTAGTTCTCCAAAACACGTTCGTGGATATTTTTGTAAAACTCAGAGATATCTTTGGAATTTTTTCGAGCTTTGCTCATTTGTGCTTTTGCATGTTCATTTGATTTACACTTGCACAAGCTGTGCATCCTCCCTCAGCCCAAAATAGGTTCTCCACAAATGCTGGAGTCCTGAGCTGAAAATTTTTGGGGCAGAAGATGGGATTAACCTCAGTTTGTTTTCTGGAAGTCAGGTATTGAGCCCAAGTGGAACTTCTGGTTCCTGCCCATGAAGAAACAAGTCCATTAAAAGAATGAACAGCTTCACTGAACTCTAAATTAAACAGCAGTGAATAAAAAGCAGTTTTCTGCTGCAGATTATCCAGCACTTAAGAAATAATGGTTTAATTTCCAAATGTACAGATAAATATAAACCCCTCTTCAAGGATCACTTTGCTCCCACAGGGATGCAGAGTCCAGCCTATTGTTGGATGTGCATTTTAAGGGTACATCTGGGTTTGAGAATCCCAGTGTGCAAATAAAGCAGCTTGGTTTCAGACTTGCAGGCAGAAATCCCACAGCATGTTCACAGCAACAGCTTTTTTGGCTCCAATTTCTCTGAAGGGTCCCACTTTTCATTTAATTACATTCTGTGTAAATCATAAGTAGAGCTAATTTTAAAATGGAGAGTTCTGCTAATGTAGAACATTTTCAAGGGAGCTGCAGTTTGTAGGGAAGGAGCATCCACCAGGCAAGGCAGAGTGAGGAAAAGGAAATCTGAGCAATAACCGAGACCTCTGTGCAATCAAAATTCATTCCAGGTCCTGCTGGCTGCACAAAAGGCCCACAACCAAATACTTTGGAGCTCCCTAAGGAAATGTAAAATATGATGAAGTCTGTGATTTCTGGAGGTGCATTTCTGGCCTGTAAGATGGAAACAGAGAGAGTTGTTTGATGATTGTTGTACTGTGGAAGTTGAAAGGCAAAAAACAGGAGTGGGATTCCCCCCATTATAGCAAAGGAAAATCAGTGAAACCTGGTCATAAGGAAAGAGAATTCAGGAAAGATGAATTGCATGGTTAAAGCAGCAAAAGGGGAGAGGAAAGGAAGTGATAATGGGACAGATTTTGTTCCAAAAGTAAAAGGCTGACT
Organism: Pseudopodoces humilis; assembly: GCF_049639895.1. Classification (NCBI taxonomy): domain Eukaryota; kingdom Metazoa; phylum Chordata; class Aves; order Passeriformes; family Paridae; genus Pseudopodoces; species Pseudopodoces humilis. Next base: position 8,218,810 of record NC_142221.1, on the reverse strand, counting down.
TACCCAGACCTATCTACTGTTGACTTTAAAGAATTTAATCTCCCAGAACTGGACTCTGGTTAAAGAAGTTTTGACTCACTGCTAAAAATGTGCAAACATTCAGATAAGATAAGAACCCTGAGCTTTTCCTTCACAGTCCTGAGGAATGATGTACCAGAAGTGTTGTGAGCAAACATCCTCCTGATGGCACCGTTTTGTTCTGAGCTTTTATTTGTGCCATTCCTCCCCTGTCTTCATTCTCCCATCTCCTGGGCTCCTTCCTTCCTGCTGGGCACGACTTCAGGGATGCACTTGAGAGAAGATGAAGAGCACTTGGAGACACCCTGGAAGAGGAAAACAAGAATGATCAAAGGTTTGAAAACAACCGTGACCTTTGGTGCATGAATGGGCTTTATGAAATGTGGAGAGGAGCAATGAGAGGCACATAATGTCCTTAAAATACTTAAAAGTTAGCGGCAAAATGTGAAAATGTTCCCCATGTGCAGCGTAAATAAGAATAGCAGTGAAAGTTTTAAATCACAGCAAAGGAAATGCTGTTACAGAATTTCCTGAGGAGGCTGAGGCACTGCACTGCCATGGGGTGGGTGACATTGCTGTCACTGCAGAGTTTTAAGAATAGAAAATTCCAACACTCTTTGGAAATGAGGTTAATTAACTCCAGCACCAAATCTCGAGGGGAGAAAATCTGACCCTTTCAAGTCAGTGGGATCTTATGAAGAACATCCTTGTCTGGTTTTCCTTTTCAGTCTCCCCACGCTAAGCAGAAGAATTTACTATAATAAAAACATTTGAATGGCAAAAAGCCCTTTAAAATACTGTCATATATTATCCCAAGTTTCACAAAGATGGTGTTTGGTGTGTTCTTCAGCTTTTGGTGAAAACTGAATTATGTTTTTTTTTTCTTTTCTCCCTGAAATAGATGTTGGGTTTATATCCCAATGGGAAGCACATGAGCACTTTCTTTCCAGTTCTCTTCATGCTAAGAACAGGAATTGTTTGGGATACCTAAAAACAGAGGCCAGGCAGAGTTAAGGGAATAAAAAGCAGTTCTATTTATTGAGGGGCCTGCAGGGACATTTTGGGCAGTCAAAGCCCCCAGGGGCTGCACCCAAAATGGGCCATGGCTCACAGGTTTCACACTTTTATAAGTTTGGTCCATTTGCACATTGGGGTTCATCCCCCAGTTCCAGCTGCAGGGAATGAAGTCATTTCCCCCAAGTTTGCTGCCCCCAAGTCCCTTCTGTTTCCATCTCTGGGGCCTGAGGCACTGAGGTGTCCTTGGTTGCCAGGCCTGGAGAGGAATTGCTGTGTCTGCCCAAAGTGGGGAAGCAGCAGCTCCCAGTGTGTGTGGAGTTTGGAGTTACACACTGAAGAACTGCAGGATTGCAAATATATGGAAAATATAAAAGCTAAAACCCTAAGGCTTCACATGGAATAGCATCAGCGTGGGGAGCTGGGAAGAGCACAGTGCTGGGGTGAACACAGACACTGACACTGGTAAGATGCTGCTGGAGGAACGAGGGAAAAGCTCTGGAAAGGTCTCTCAAGGTCATGTCCAGTCTCTATCCGACATCCATATCACAAAATTTAAGATTTTTAAATCCAGGCTGAGTTCTACTGCTGCTCTGAGATTGTTATTTTAAAATCTTATCAGTAATGGTTAAACCCCTCCTTCTCTCCAATGCATTGGAGTTTCCTATTTTATGGTTGTGTATTAATGAAGGCTTTGAGCAAGGCTCCAGTTCATTTAATCAAGATTCAGTTATTGTGCCAACAGCCTTCTCTTTTTTTACCTGTCTTTCTCCCTTCCTGACATTTACACTCATAAATGCCACTCCAAATATTATTGCCACCAAGTTTCCACTGCCAAACGACACTCTGTGCCAGAGAACAGGATTAACAGGACAACAACCCTCTTCCCTCTGCCTTCCCATCTAAAGCAGCTTTTTAACCCTCTCCAAAAATTTATTTTTCCCATTTCCTCATTTATTTTATCCATGTTTACCTCATCTGTTTGTGGTCTGTCCCAGGCCATCCTTTCTGGGATATGAAGCATCCCTATCACATTCCTCTAGCTCTGGCTTTGCCAGACCCAACTCCCCCTGGTTCTGAGTCACTTGTTTGCCCCCTTTCCTCAGCTCATCTCCAGGAATCCTCTGGGATGGAGAAATTCCTTTCCAATGTAAAATGAGCTCCTGCTCAATAATTTTATTTTTTTTTTTAATTGGAAATTTTGCTAGAAGGGATGAATTTCTTCAAGGCATCTTTTAAAAATTCTAGCAGATCCTTCCAAGCTGTGTGTTTCATTAACTGGAATATTCCTTTGGCACCAAAGGTAGGATTTTGTGATGTTTGCTGCCAGCATCTTGGGAAATTCTGGATTTTTCAGTGCTATGGATTTACTTCTAGAGTCTTTTGCCGCTGTTAAGTCAAGCTGGAGCAGTTTCCTTTAAACCGGCGTTTCAAATCTTATTTGTAATTCCCAGAATATCCTATGGATATCCTGCAGCTTCTCTGGAAAAAGTGTTTCATTTTGTTGACTTTTTTTTTTTTTTTTAAGAAATGTGCTTTTTGTGCAGTTTCTCAGCTGTTCTCCAAAGTATTCCCTCCAATATTTGATAATTCATGTTGAGGTGGGCAATGTGCTTCTGATGTGAGCCTTTATTCCCAAAGATTTCTCATTAACAAGAAGAAATTACAATTATACCAGAACACTTCTCTACAGCAGAAGATCCCTTTGGATTTTTGCCTGCACTTTGCATTTTCAGAGGAAGAATCCAAATGCAGCTTGTCCTGATGGAATGGCAGATGGAGCTGGGAGCCTTCTGCTCTATTTTATTGCACCACGTTGCAGGAGAAGCCTCCCCATCTCACATCTGCCAGCTCGGTGTGAAGCTACAGAGTTCCTTGGGGAAGGAAATGTGGGAGAGAAGTCTCTTCCCATCCCCTCACCCCAGAACCACGGCAGAGAGGGAATATCCACCAGGATCAGGCCTCAGAGGGACAGCAGGACCTGCTGCTGGAGTTCCAGATGTATTTATGATGCTGGAGGGTTCCTGGCACCAGCTGTTGGATGTGGCTTGCAGCCAGGCTCCGTCCTGCTGTGGATCCAGCCTTCATCCCAGCAGATCCTTGTGCCAATGCTGGCAAACAGCCTGTGGGCCAGGATACCAGGATTTGGGGTTCAAAATATCCATGGATTCTCACCAGTTGTGGTCCTGGGGAACCCTTGTACTGCCAGATCTCCCACTGGGGATCTCCCATTGCTCAGGCTGAGCCCTGAGACCCAGACTGTCCCCCTTGTCCTGGCTCTGTCCCGCCCTGGTTTGTGCAAATATTAACCTTGGCTTTTCCCTTGCTCAGCCTGGCTCCTCACAGGGTGGGACACCACTGGTGTGAATAATGTGACAAGAATTTCTTATGGCAGGGTTGGAAAACACAGCTTTCCTCGAATTAGATCCGGAATTGGCAAGAGCCACTTGGGTTTTGGACTTGGCAGAAACCTCCTCTCCTTTGGGCAGATGGAAGGGGGTCCATGGGCACCAGAGAGCTGCATTTGAAATGATTTCCTTTACAAACACAAGGAACTCGTGCTGCTGAACGAGGTTTCCTTTGTGGGAGCTGCTCTGGAGCTCTGTGGGATTCAGGCAGTCCCAGGGTGGCTCCTCAGAGATGTCTCAAGGACAGGTGGGAAGAGCCCCTTGCTAGATTGGGACAGTAAAATTTGTATGTGGATTTTATCCTGACAAAAGAGGACTCCTTTAGCCATACCAGTTACAAACTCTGCTGGTAAAATAGAAACATTGTTTGATTAATAAGGAAAAAAAAACACCTCAAAAAAGTGTATCAATGCTGTATTCAGAAATGTAGAACAAATCTTGACATCTAATTGCAACCTGCTTTTTATAGACTGTTTAGAATTTACTGAAAATGAAATTAAGGCAGTTTTAATTTTGGCCCAAACATAAAGCTGAAATACTGAAATAGCATGAAAAGACATTTTTTCTTACAGGAACTTCTGACCACATGAAAACAAGGAAGTACTACAAATCTTTCAAGAAAGCCTGACTTTATGAGATTTCCAGCATCACTTCCAGATTAAACAGATTTGGCTCAATGTTTGAGTCCATTTGCTGAGATTGATATCAGTTTGAGCTTTACCCCTTGCATGAGCTCTCCTGCAGCTTTTTGGAAGCTCTGTTTATGGGTATATTTAGGGGAACTGCAAATGGATCAGCCTGAATCTCAAAAACCTGGAATCAACCTCCAGCAGCACACCTGGGATCACTGACCAGATCAGTGAGAGCCTGGCAAACTCTGGACACAGATCTGTGGAGAGGTGGCCCAGGTTGGATTTAAATTTTGACTTTCCTCAGTTTAAAGAAGAGGGAATATTGAGGCATGGGAATGCTCTGTGAAGATCCCTTGCTATGTTTGATTTCCAGCTCTCTTGGGGCTTTCACAGGCTCTTTAGGTATCCAGAGGCTGATGACTTTAATCAGAGGTAAGGAAAATCTGGGGATGGTGCTCTGTGCTTCCTGAACTGATGCCAGTGATGATTCCAGGATAATAATTCCATTATTATGCGGCTGCTCAGCCTGCTGGGATCATCTTACAGAGGTGCTGAATTGTTTTTGTCTGCACAGAGACAAAATTCCAGGTGCTCAGAAGGCTCTGAGGTGGGATAAGGTGTAGGAATGAGGCTGAGGGCACTCCAATCCCAATGAGCTCTCACACCTCAGCTTCAGTTCAGCTGCCAGAGGGATGGAGGATCCCACCAGAAGGGTGTGAAAGGCCATGAGGTGCTTCTTTATCAGTAGGATAATTTCAGGATTTTTACATTGTTCTCAAGAAAAAGCAGCTGAATTAATACCTGCTGTTACAAGGGAGAATTTTTTTCTCTTTTATTTGAATATCAGTTATATGCAGAATCCTTCATCTAGGAAATCAAAATACTGCTTCTTTTGGATGTCTGTTGAGGGTTTGTTTGGTTTTTTTTGCTTCTGAGCTCTGTCCAGGTTCATTTGAATGTGAATGCACCGAGGTCATTCTATGGAAAGGCTGCATTTACCTGCCCTAGGCAGAGACCAGCAGCTCTGGTTGGTCTGAGTTTGGTTCTCAGAGCAACTTTTTGGGCTGCAACAAAGGAGAGGAAAACACTATTTTCTTACTGAACTTTATCTGCTTTCTTTCATGCTGCTTTTTACAAGATTCAGATGAAGCTGGACAGGATGTTTTGTTCATTTTGTAGGGAAAAAAGATAAAGTAACTTCAAGTCTCCAGCAATTTGAAACGGCAAATTAAATTGTCCTAATTCAGGAAAAAGAGACTTGCACCATCGTGCCCACATTTCTGAAAGCAGTAATATGTACCAGACTGGCATCTGGGGGATTTTGTTTATCATTAAAAGCAAAACAAGGTTTATAAAGGAGATTCAGCAAAGAAGTTACCCATGACAAAATCAAATCACTTTTGGATATTTTTAGTATAATGAGATCCATGCTTCTTACAAAAGGCTCCTTGGGCTCCCAGTGGGGAGGATGCTTATAGTTCTGGACCTTCAAGATTTTAACTTGATTATTTGCAGGCAAGCTCATCTGCCTGCTTACATAAGAGCCCAGCAGTTGTGTAATCACCAGTGTGAGATGAAAACTCACATGATTTGGGGTTGGTTTCTGCTCAGCTGCTCCTGGTTTCTTGCTGGGTTGCCACTCTTGTTGGCACCCTCGAGGAGAGGGAGTTGGATAATTTGAAGCAGCGTTTCATCCTGGGCTTTTTCATGCTTTACAACTTTGTTATGGCTTCCCAAACCTCCCAGACTGCTGGGGAAAGAGCTTCCAGGACGAGTTATCCGGACTAATTACACGCCTCTGCACGGGGCTGCTCTGCATGAATGGGTCAGCAGGAGTTTTTGTAGGGAGCTGTCCGTCCTCGTGCCTGGACAGCTTCCCACAGATCAGTCTGCAGAGTCCTGATGAGCCCCAGGGCCCTGGAGAGCTCTCAGGAACAATGTGGATGCACCTCAGAGGATGGGAAGGATGGAAAATCAGAGACAGCATTCGCAAGCAAACACACGTATACGTGCGTGGCAGAAAATGGATTTCCTGGAGAAAACAAACCTCATGTTCCTGAGGAACTGGAAATTCAACAGCTGCCACTCCAGCATCAAAGGATTTTAACTGAGTGCAGGGTTAAGCATTCAGACCCTGCAGCATTTCATGGCCATGTTTTGTGCCATGCTAGTTCCTGCAAGCTGCTCTCCCAAACTCCAGCTCCTGGAAATAAAAGCACCGGGGAAGAACATCTAATTTGTCCCGGATAAGAAATGGTTTATTTCCTGTAATCTTCCATCTGATGACTCTTTGTAGCTGTAGTAAAGACCATTGTTTGAGAGACAAATTGAGAGTGGCAGTAAACACAAAAAGGTTAATGAAATACATGATTTCTGGCTCACTTGTTGGAGCGGGGAAAGCATGAGGGGTTCCAGTGTTTGGAATTCATAAATATTTCCATTATCTACCCTGTGCCTCATTTTTCTTTCTTTCTTGGCTCTAAGATCCTCTTCTTTCTTTATTGTTTCTTCATCATTCTATTTTTTTTTTCAGTTCTCCCACTGCATTCCCCATGGCCTGAGAGCTCCCTTGCCCACACCCCAACTCAAATTCCAGAAACTCTACTTGGGTTTTTCTGCTCAGTCTGGTGCTTCAGAGCCTTTTCTGGCTGATCTTTGTTAGAACACATTTCAGATTGTTTTTTCTCTTTGGAACTTGTATGAGGAGAGCTAAATACATACAGGAAACTGTCCTAGCCTGGCTGGGGCACTGCAGGGGCTTCCCTGGGGTGTCTGCTGGTAGAAAATGAGAGTGGAGGTGATCTCCCAGCACAGGTTTTGCCTCCTGGGAGATGTGAATCCCTGCTTGAAGAGCTGGAAATTGCCGAGCTTGGCTCTGTCCCTGGAGAGGCTGTGACATCTCAGCAGGGTGGAAGTGCCACCCCCCAAAAACTCATCCTTCCCTTCACTACAAGACTAAAACTGCAAACATTTCCCAAAGTTTCTGTGCCGTTCTCCATGTGGCTGCTTCGTTTTGTTGAGTGATGGTGATGGCTGTGTGAATGAGCAAAATGTCCATTCTTTAACCTCTGCTGTAAGCTGCTTTGGATTTTCCTTACCATAAAGCAAGCAGAGAACAATGGGTCGTATTGTGCCTGATTAAATTTTCTGAGCAAAAGTCTTAATGTCCCCTGTGCACTATCTTAGCCAGGGTTACCTCACTGTAACCACAAGAGAAAGCTGAATCAGCCGTGGATTGATCCACAGGTAGTGTCTGAACCCAGCTGCTGGTGGGAAAGGCATTTTCCTCCTCCTCTCAAGTCTTTTCCTGCAGCAGCGTCCATGGGGATGGCTGTGGGGGCAGGATTCCACTGCCAGGACATGTGTCTCATTCTCTGAGTCTTCCATGACTTCATCACTTGTATAATAAAGTGAAAATCATATGTTTCAGTCACTCCTTGAAGTGGGCATGACAGCCCAGCCCCTGCCCTGGGATACAGGGCAGCACCTCTGATTTTAAAAACCATTTGGAAAAAAAAACCCAGAGGATTATGAGGCATTGTTTGTGTGGAAAGAAGAGTCGCTATCAAAATGAGAAGAGCAATCTATGAGTGCAAAAACTCCAAACAGCAATTGCCATTTGGTGTAAACGCTTGAGAGAGGTTTTATCCTTCTGTTCTTTGTCTCTAAAGTCTGAGGAATGGTATTTAATGGAATGGGGCAGACAGGGTCAAGCTGAGACATGGATTTAATTCCTTACATCTATAAACAAAACCACATTTCATGCTGAACTCTGCACGATGAGAGGGAGGAAGTGGAGACAGGAATTTCAGCATTACACTGCCTTTAGAGAACAAGGGAAGGGAAAGCTGACAGAGGTGATGCTGCTTGCGGGCCCTTCTGTCTGCCTGGGCACTGTAACTGCTGAGCACTGGCACTTCTACACACCACAGAGGGGATCACCCATGGATCTGCTTCCCCTTGGACACAGCCAGATGCTCTGGAGGCACAGGATGAGCCAGGGAAAGGTGTTTGTTGTCCAGAGCAGCTGTGGCTGCCCCAGCCCTGGAAGTGTCCAAGGCCAGGCTGGACGGGGCTTGGAACAACCTGGGATAGTGGAAGGTGTCCGTGCCCATGGCAGGGGGGGGATGGGATGATCTGAAGCCCCTTCCAGCCCAAACCATTCCATGATTCTGTGATTTGGTCAATTACAAAGCTGGAACTCAGAAATCACTTCAGGTTTGTCCAACCAGTTGCTCTTAACAGACAGAGTGATGGCCCTGGGAATAAAAGGGCAAATAATCTACAACTTCACACTCAGGAGAAGGCAAAAATTTGTTTTTTTGAATGTTTGTGGACCTGTTGGATTCTCTTTTCCATCGTCTTTGACTTCTGGAGTCCCCCATAGTGTTACCAGCCATGGGGGACGGAAGATGCTGTGGTGATTTGTGGTACCTGGGCCTGGGTTATTTACCAGCATCCTACTGTACAAATTTTGGTGTATGGCAGCATTGTTATGCATCTTTGTGAACAGATTTGTGCCAAATATTCCATTATATCATACACCTGTGCTGGGGGGAAAATGTCAGAGAACTCTGTTTACTACTGCACCTTAAATTATAGGTTCAGTTGCTGGTGCAGGTTTATCACCTCTACCCTAAAAACACCCTTGACAGCAATTTTTACCAGGTTTAGGGGCACAAAAAAGAGCCACGATTTTAATGTGAAATGGTCTGTACTGATACTTATTCCACACCTATGCAACATTCATCTAACCCTTGACTAACCTCTGAACACAGCCCTATTTCTTGTCAGACTTTGGGCATTTTGAAGGACTCCCTGAGACTTCTGGAGTTCAATCCACCTCAGGATTTCCTCAGTGCAGGGAGCTTTCCATCCTGGACCTCAGCTTGGCTGCTCTGTTCTCTCCAGATATATTTCAGCTGCTTCCCACTCCTTAGCTGATGCAGGCTCTTGATAATTTCAGAGTTAGGTAAAAGAAGCCAGAAAATCCTTATTCCTTTTGTCTCCCCTCCCTCACACACAGAGAACTGACAGGAAAATAAGCACTAATATGTCATCTTTAAAATAAGAAGGGGACATGCTTTCCTTATGAAGCAGTGGAAACAGTGACATCATGTTTGGAACAGCTTTTTTCCCATTTTCCCTTCTAATTGCACTGAGTTTTTTAAAGCCAGGGAATCAAATCTTTCCCTCTGGAGTGGGGGAAGGTTCCCCATAGGCTGCTGGTTGTCTGGGTTTGCTATGAATCACTCTGCCCCTTTTGCAGTTCATTGACAAATTACCAGAACCAGGAGCTGGGAACTGGAGCAGCAAAGGGAACGAGCAAAAATGAAGTAAATCTGTGAAAGAACACGAGGAGGAAACATTATTTATGGAAAATTCAATGACTGGTTCCTTATTTCTGTGTTATATTCTCTTTTTTTTTCCACTTTAAAGGAAATGGCTCCTATAGCAGGAGTGAGTCACTCGTAGAAGTTGCCAGGGAGGTGAGTTTGCCAGTTTCTCACTTTATTAACATTTTATCACAGTATGGTGCAAGTGCACGTGCCAGATAAGGCCAGAGATGCAAAGACAGAGAAAGGAAACAGCAGGGGGTGGGAAAAAATATCTTTTTTTTGGTCAAGCAGTAGTCCTGTGTGTCTGCAACAGGAATGTTTGATGTCTTTGATGTCTTTGATGGCTGCCTGAGCTGACCTGAAATAGCATTGAGGGGGTTTGTCCTGACTTCCACAGTGTTTGGAGCTCCTGACAGAGCAAACTCCAGCAGACACAAGGCTGGGTAAAACACTGGCAGCTCTCTCTGCTGAAGGTTTTTCTTGCTGTGACACACCTTGGTTGTGATGGGACCTTCTCCTCACCTCTGCAGAGCTCCTTACACTTCCCCAGAGGGACCCCAGCTCCCAGCTCTTCCCTGGGGAGAATTTAGCCTGGTGCTAATAGAGATAAGAGATAATGGAGAGAAGCAAGTGATGTCATGAAATCATTTTTCTATTTCCCCTATTTCCCTTCTCTCTTCACTTCAAAAGAAGGACAGTTAAACAGAGGAGAAAAGAGCTACAAGGATCAAGGTCTGATGTCTGATCATTCAGTCTCTGAGAGAAGCAAAGGCTACAAAATGAGTCTGATCTCAGCAGGGAAAGAGAACAGGAAAAGACCTTAAATCCAGATGATTTTGCAATACTTGAATTTTCCCCGTTCTGAAATACTTGCAGAGAACAAGTTTTAGACTTAGCAGTAGCAAGGGTTGGTGCTGGAGACGTGATTTGACATGACCTCAGTCAAATCAATCCCAATAAAACCCTCCAGCAGAGCTGTTCTGCAAGAGGAGCTGCTGCTGACCCCTCAGTTACAGACCTGGAAAGGTCCCAGTGCACGGAATGCTCTGTGGGTACAAATCTACAGCTCACTTAAAGGAGGTGCAGGAAAGGAGGAGGCCAAGCAAGCAAGGACTCCTCCTGAAGTCTCTTAGCACTGCACTAAGCTCTGGGATAAGTGTGCCCTACAGAGACCTGGCTGTCATCAGGGTGACAAATGTGCAAATGTGGTGTTGGAGCTGGGTGTTGGTCCCTGGTGTTCCCTGTCCAGCAGGACAAACACAGCCTCTGGAATCGGGGACAGAGCTGGGCTGCTCTGCACCCAAACAGAGGCATCCCAAGAGTGATTTGGGATTTATTTGTAGTGATTTGCTCTCTGAAGAAAAACAGAGTTACTCTGGACCCTCTGTGCTTGTTTTTATAATGATCTCAGACACACAAGGGTGAATCAACAGAAAACAAGTTCAAAGCTTGCCACCTCTCAGATGTGGGAGAAGCTCTCTGGGAAGTGATGAGACTTTAAATAGAAGCTACTAAAATGCTCTTAAGCCCAGATAATTTCATTTATTTGCTTTAGAGAACACACGACCTTGAACACATCTGCAAAGAAGGTACAAAATGTTTCTCTTGGTGCTTTAGCCTTAATATGATTTTCACCCTAATCAGAAAGGAGTAGAGCATGTAAGGCCACATTTGCAGCTAAATATCCTACAGAAAAACACCCTTAATTAACTTTCTTAGCATGCCCTAGTCCCATTAGCATTAGTTTATGGCTCAGATACTGCACACATGTCAGAATCCTGCACAAACCCCTTGGTTTAGACAAAACAACAGGAGACATGTAAGCAGTACACAGCTCTAATCCCTGCATCCACTCCATCCAAAGTTTAGGGTTGTTTTTCTTTCAGTTGATGAAATGGAAATTCAAATGTTACTTTGACAGTGCCATAGGAAAGTCTAAAGCAGGGGCTGTAAATAGAGTTTGAGCTGACATTTCAGCTTGGAAGTTAGGGGAAGGAGTGAAGCCAGCATGAATACTCACTTGAATCTTGAGGGAAAACTTAACATTTAAGAGACTTTTTTTCCCACTGATATTGTAATTTGTAAAGCCACATCTGAAGGCCATTTGTTTTGGTGCTCAAGATATCAATTCAAAACACACTCTTATTTAACAGAAAGCTTCTTGTCACCCTCTTTTCTTATCCCATCTCCCCATTCCCTCCTTTGAATTCTTTGTAGTGATTCCCAAAACAGGTTGGAAATGAAGCTGTTTACCAGCCTGGAAAGATGAAAAGTTTTGGTAACAAAGCTCGAGCTTGGTGTGTGCTGTTGGGAGCACTCCACATCGCTGCTTTGTGTGCTGGCCTGGTGTTTTTAATTAAATCTGATCTAGTGGCCACCGCAGCAGCTCTCCTGAGCCAGGCAGGATCCAACATCCAGAGGCAGCTGCTCCGCTGTCCAGGGCATCCTGAACAGCCTCTGCAGGGATGTTTTTGATAAGATCCTGCAAATCAAAGCACTCTGAGGGGACTGAGACACAGCGTGTGTGTCAGAAAACTCACCAGGACTGGAAATTGGGAGAGCTGCCCACGGATCTTTCCCTTTGCATTCCCTTTCACTTTAGTATTACAAACAATCGTTAATGCTTTTAGTCTTATGGTCGTTCTGTGTGGAGGACCAAGGGATGAAAGGACTAAAATCCCCAGACCTCAGTTCTGGAAAGGAGGCAACCCATAACAGCTCCCGAGGCTGGGGTGAGAGAAGGCCTCTCTCCCACAGAGCTTTGCAGTTATACATTAATGCATTGTCAGGTTTGTTCTGCCATTGGCTCACGCAGTTTATGTCATCCCCGTTCAGCCCCTCTTCCCTGTATTTGCAAACTCCCTGGAACGTTCTCTCTTCCCTCAATCCCCATTGGCCCCGGTTTACTGCGATTCTCCACCCCTGTTTTCCTATTGGTTGTTCCTGTCCCTAACCCCGCCTCTGCTCCATTTTTCCCTGTTCCCATTGGCCCTTGACACTCAGATCCTCCCCTGTTTCCCACTATATAATCCTGGACCCTCAATCCAAGTCTGTCTTTGTCCCTGGACCCCTTGGAAGAGTAAACCCTTTCGGATTTCCAAACAAAGACCCATCCCTCGTCTCTGTCGTCTGCCTAAAGATTTTGCTGTGCACTCTGGGCTGAAGAAGCACTGGTAGCTCTCAAGCCATGTGCAAGTGAATTTCCAAGGAAAAGACAATGTTAAATATTCCACTGAAATGGGTAGAGCAAGGATTTCAAGCATTTTTACCTCATTTTAACTTTTTAAATGCAGGTAGTATGTCAGGGGCTTCCTGAAGTCAGAGCAGAGGAGCTGGTCTCATTTAGGCTTGAAAGCACCCAAGTCACATTCTCTGCTGGTTAAAACACTCCGTAAAGTAGATGTGAGATACTTCTTTACAGGTTTTTCCCCCCCTCAGTTGTCTCCTTCTCATGCCATTTCTTATCCAACGCTTTATCGACTGTTCTTCTCTCTTGACTCTTTTCCCAGTAAGTTCAAAGCAGCCTTCATTCCCAAGCCTTCATTGCAGTTACCATGACTTTTGGCCTTGAAACTCGAGGCTTTTTAGCCTTCATAAAACACTTGACATTTTTAGTCAATGGATACAGTGACAGTGAGAACATCAACACATTGATGGGGCTTCAAAGGAGTGCTGTGGCACAATACAATGTCTGCCTGCTTTTTGGAACACCTACCTTTATTCCAGGTGATTCTAGATTCTAAAACTACAAACAGCTCTTTCTCAGGATGTTGTTATTCCATGGATTGGTATACTCCATGGCTGCTTCCTCTGAATTTTAATGATGTGCTGTTTGTGAGTCTTTCAGTATCAGGGAGTTCAGCACTATCCTGGCAGCTCATCCATCATAGATCTGTGGATTCACTGATCTCCCAGCTTATTTCAGCAAACAAACACGTTACTGCATCTTTCATGAAAGAGAAACACACTGAGCGCTCTCAACCCTGTGCAGAGTTCTTTCAATTCTGCCTTAAGTACCCCAGTTTAAAGTAAAACGTGTCCCACTGGGATTGTTTGTTGGAGGTGAGTGGGATTATTTTGCACTGCTGGTGTTTCTGCCATCCTGGAAAACAGAAGTTTCTTTCCCAAAGTCCATGGAGTATTTGGTAAAGGATAAACTGTTCTGGTTTTGACTTTTGCTGGATAAATGTGGATGTTGATGTCATGTGGGACTTTACACCGCTCTGGTCACTCTAAATGTCCCTCAGTGCTCCGGGCTATGGCCCGGCATGGATCTGTGTGGGCACCAGTAACAATTCACCCCCACAGACCAGTCAGCAGCAGAATAATCCACAATTATCATCCTTTCACCTTCATTAAAAAACCCTAGCGAATATTCTGGTGTTAATTCATGTGTTCCATGTCTGAGTCACATCCTGGGCATTCCCGGTCTGGGGAGACCCCCGAGGGTTTCCCACCTGCAGGAGCGTGGATGACATCCATGGGCTGCTGAGTGGGATCCTGCAGGATCTGATTCACCGTCTGCAGACAATCCAGGAGGGAGGAAAGGGATCCTGCTGCCTCTGCTTTTCTGGCTCCTGCTGGCCTGGGAGTCCTTGAAGCACACTCAGATGTCCCCTAGGGAAGATCTTCTTTACTATTAAAATAAACAGATGGCCTGGTGGTTTCTGATATCATAAGTATCCTTTCCTGTGAACTCATTCTATTATAAATAGTAGGTTCATGTCTATTCAAAGAGCTCTTTTATTCCCCTCTCGTCCTTTCATCCCACATCCTTGCTGGTTTCTGGGACCTCTTACACGTGTGAAGGACATTGCTTTCCCCGTGGTTATGTCAGCACATGGAGCTGCTCCTGATGGGATTTCAGGGCCATCATGTGAGTGGGATGTGCCTGCTCAGGGCTGTGGTGTGGCTCTGTGGAGAGCTCTGCTGACAGCTATAGGCTGGAGGATATCCTGAGTGCAGCTTTAGGCATGAACACATCCATCAGGGCAAATGCAGGGTTGGCTTCCAAGCTGATGTGACACAGAGGTACCAGAAACCATTCCTTGCAAAACCATTCCAGGCAAGGAACTTGCTGGAGGGCAGGGTTTTTCCTTCTGGGCAGCTGCTTAAATGGAGGAAGAAATTAGGGATGGAGTGAGGATAATCCATGACCCTGCTCTCTTCAAACTCACATAATCACAGTTAAAAATCATCTGAGGCTCTGTTTTTTTCCAGAATTAGAATGCTATTAGAACCAGCTCATCTAGGAAGGACCATGGGTTTGTGACACAGGCACCAGACACCTGCACAGAATCCTGCCTATACATTTGAGGTCCTGAAAACCTTGCTGTCCTACCAGAGTGTGGATTCAGGATACAGCCTGTATGAGATCCTGGATTTTGGCTCCAGGTTGGATGCAATGATTTGAAAGATTTTTCCAGCCTTGATGACTCTATGGTCCTAGAGAGGGGTTTCCTGAGGCTGGAGTTACACTGTGCTTTGAGGTGCACATCAGGTTTGGGAGATAAAGACAGACTCTGGCTGGTGGCACAGGGCAGTGACACTGCAGAGACCTTGCCCTGAGCTCAGGAGGAGGCTGCCAAGATAATCCATCATCACCCTTCCCCTTCCCCTTCCCCTTCCCCTTCCCCTTCCCCTTCCCCTTCCCCTTCCCCTTCCCCTTCCCCTTCCCCTTCCCCTTCCCCTTCCCCTTCCCCTTCCCCTTCCCCTTCCCCTTCCCCTTCCCCTTCCCCTTCCCCTTCCCCTTCCCCTTCCCCTTCCCTTCCCTTCCCGTCCCTTCCCTTCCCTCCCCTCCCAGCTGTACAAGTCAGTCCCTGTGTTTTTTTTGGGAAAGCTGCTTTCTATTTTACAGTAAAACAACACTCGCTGGTCAGGGCTCTGCTAAATTCTTTTTTTCTTCTGCAGTTTCTGAAAACTTCTCTTGTGTGCTTTGCCACGACCTCTCTCTACTGAGTCACCTTATTCCCATCTCTCTCCAGCCACATTTTTCCCTGGACTGTTCTGCTTTCCAGCACATGCTTCCAGGCACCATTTTCTGCAGTTTAGCAGCCCTGATCTCTGCTCCCAGCCCACCCACTGACAAATGAGGCTGCCTTTGGGAGTACCTGCTGCACTCACGGAGCAGCTTCTTTGCAGACAGTCCCCTGGGGAGCATCGGTGATCCTCCCAAAATGCTGGGGGGAATATCAAATCCTCATGTTCTCTGTTAGGAAATAGCCTCCTACTAGAAGGAGAAATAAACACTTCTCTTACAGGCAATGTGTTCATTATTTGTGCCTTCTAGGGGTTGATTCTCCTGGTACTGCCCTTTGGGACACATAAATCATTAGTTTAACTTGATATGTGTATTTTCTTGTCTTCTATTTTCAGAGCAGTGAACATGCTGGCATTTATCCAGTCAGCCTCCCCACAGCAGTGCAGTTAGTTTGTTTCTGCTCTCATGAATGCAGCATCTGTACATTTGGTCACATATTAGATTGTGGTAATGGTGAAATAATTCCTTTAACCTCGTCTGAGTCGGGACTCAGAAGAGCAGTCTGATTTATCTGCTTCATGGGTGGTACTTCAGGCAGTTAATTATCCCAAGTTATTTACCTTGACTGTCTCTTTGTGTTTGCCAATAAGACTTAATGATTCAAATTGAATTGGCCAGAGAAATGGAAGAATGTTCTCAGTGGTTTATTATCCTCTAATAGGACATTCCAGGTTTGTACCTTCATAACAAATCATGTTCCAGTCCTAAATCTGATAATGCTGGCCATAGGATCGAGACTACAGCTGATAAGTTAGCACAAATATTAAAGATGTGGTACTAAACTTGACAACTGCTCTTCTCTGACCACATGGAAGCAGCCAGGAATGGAGCATCCCTGTTTTTTAGCAGAAGGAACCAAAGTTGTGTGAGATGTCAGGAGTGCCCAGGTCACACTCCCTTCCAGGCTCCGACACAGAAGCAGCAGCCTGAAAGGTGAAGATGTAATTCCCTGTCTCACTGAAAATCATCCAAGTAAATCAGGCCTTCATTTGGTAAAATGGTGTGACTTTCTTCTCACATTTTAGCTTGTATTAGCATTAGGGAAAGGAGCAGCTCTGTAAAAAAGCAGTGGCTGTTTCTTACAGTGAAGTGCCAAGAAAGTGCTTGGGAAGAGAATCTTTCTTACATGGTAATAAAGTGGAGATCTACTGATGTAATGGGAACTCAACTAAACTGGAACTCTGATCTGCAAGTATCAAAGTTTCCTTTAAAATCCAGCTTGTGAAAGACTGGTTCCCATGACCCTCAATCAAAGTTAACCCTTCAGAAAAAAAAGCTGGAGGAGGCAGATTTCTTCTTGCAAGAGCTGATTCTCTAAATCCAAGCTGCAAGGTGTCTGCTTCTGATTGTTTATCCTCAGGGTGGGGCTGCAGATAGTCCTGCCTTTAAAAATGTCCCTTGATCTTGTGCAGCTAAGGAGGCTTCATCCTCCTGACAAGTTTGCTTCACATCATTAGAAACAGCAACTTTGCCAGCACAGCTCTCAGAAGTTCCAGTGGTCAGTAAGGCTGCCTTAGTGGGGATAATGAAAAGGTCAAACTCCATTTCTTTTAATCCCCAAGACACAACTTCTTAGAAACGAGTACGAAATAGTCCATGTCATCAGAACAAAGAACAGCTGAAGTGGATGGGAGCTGCTGCACTGCCACCCAGGAGCACCCTTGGATTCATGGTTCAGACAGTGGCTGCTTGTGCAGCCCTGGCTGAGCAGCTTCTTAACACAAATAGCCTTTGTGACTATTATTATTATTATTATTATTATTATTACTACTATTATTATTATTATTATTATTATTGTCACTTGATTTGTTCAGCCTGGAGAAGAGACTGAGGGCAGAGCTCTCCAGGAGCTGGAGCTGGGCCAGGCCAGGCTCAGGCTGCACATCAGGGCAAGGTTCTTCCCCCAGAGGCTGCTGGCACTGCCCAGGCTCCCCAGGGAATGGGCACGGCCCCGAGGCTGCCAGAGCTCCAGGGATGCCCAGGCTGGGATGTTGGGGGGTCTGGGCAGGGCTGGGAGCTGGGCTGGGTGATCCTGGGGGTCCCTCCCAGCTCAGGATATTCTGTGGCTCTTTAATTTTCCTCAATATTCAAGTTCCTCTCTGACAAGAGATCTTTGGGAAGAGAAATGTGGTAGTTTAGGGGTAGGTGGACCATCTTTTGCTCCTGTAATTCTGAGGTAAAATAACAGTTATTTATTCAAGATAACCACAAAAAGCAGTGAAGATGATTGTGGGAAGGAACAATTTTGCTGTACCAATGGCAGCAGTCCCCTGAGTGACTGGCACTGTGCCAGTTTGGCCAAAGAGCCAGAGCAGTGTTTGCCTGTGGACAGCACAGCAAGAACCGCCTGGCTCCTGAGGAACCTTCCAAACACCTCCTGTTGGAGTTGACATGTTGAGCATGGCCCCAAACCCAAGACATCTGTACAGCTGCTGACTTCATTGCTGCTGACTTCATTGCTTGGCACCCTGGCGGTGTCTGACAGCGTGGAGCCATCTCCCAGGAGGAGCAAAGTGGGTGCCTCGGCTCCAGCTCCTTCCACCCAGGAGATGTTGTCTCTGCTGTCACTTGTGCTGTCTGAATCCCTCATGAGTTCAAAAAGAGGGCAGAAATAAAGGCAGACAGAGCAGGGGGAGAAGTTCCTTTTCAATTTAGGAACCAGCTGGGTACTGTGAATTCTACCAGGAGATCCAAATGAAATCCAAGAGAAGGGAATCATCACCCTGACATAAACAGCTGGATATCCATTTGGAACGTGTTGCTTTAGCTGGAAGGGCTTTGGGATTGCTCTGCTCTCAGGGCTTGCCAAGGCCATGGGTGAAAGGACAGCCTGGGAAAAGGATTGTTTGAGTTTCCTTGCTAACAACACTTCAGAAATAATGGGCTGTGAGTGATGCAGAAGGTTTGACCAGGCCTGTAGATCATCCATCGTCTGATGAGGAGTTCTTATGTGTACAAGGTCAAATTAACAGAGCCAAATGTTAAAAAGCACTGAATGTGACTTCAAAAAAATGGGTTAACTGGGTAAATTAAATTTTCTTTTGAAGGCACTTGAAGTCTGGAGGGGACTTGGGTCATAATAGCACAACTGGCCTGTGGCAGAACTGCTTACAAACTATCATGTGTTATCAGGTACTGCAGAATAAATTTTGGTGGAGTTTGTGGACAGCAAAAATCAGCTTTGAAAATACAAAAAATCACCCCTCCCCCCAAATTTTTTAAAGTTTAAGTACAGTACTTCCCTATAGGTTTTATAATCCTCTTTTCTTGGCTTTGAAACACATTAAATGAATCCAGCACAGCGCCTGACATCTGAACAAAACTGATTGACCTAACACAGTGGGGCTTTTCAGGGTACAAGTTCCAAAAATTAATTAGGATTTGTACTTTCCTTCCTAATTTTCAATAGGAAGAGCATGAAATTCATTTAATGTTTTGAATGAGCAGCAAGGAGAGATCAGGGCAGAAAGACCCAATTTCTCATTCATTTCTGGAGAGAGAAAAATAATCAGACAGGTCCTCTCCAGCAGCAAAGCTCATTGAGGAGAATTCAAATCTCATGGTGCAGTTTGCTTTTAGAAAAGTGCTGAGGAAAGGGTGCACAGGGACAGGAAGGAGAATGCTGAAGTGATCCTGCCTAAAAATAATTTAAAAATAAATTTCATTTAATAAAATGAAATAAATAAAGAAATAAATTTTTAAAAATACATTTCTACCTGTGCCAGAGTGTCCATGGCCTTGTGGACACATGGAAAAGTTCCTTGCAGTAGCAGGGAACCAGCCTTGATCCTTCCTGGCTGAATGCTGGCAAAACGCACGTGCAGAGAATGGGGATGTATGGAAGGAAAATTCTGAATTACCTGGAATATTCTAAAGAAATGCCCAGTGAAATGGGGGCACTGACTAGATTGAGAAGCTCCCTTTAAAAGTGTGTGCTTGATAAATTCTTCCTGGTGAGATTATGGGGTTTTTGGGAATAACTCTGGCTTGCTTAGAAAGCAAAAACCCTGGAGAGGGGATTGGCAGGAGCTGGTTTTGCTGTTAGCCTGGTTCAGGTTGCTAAGCTGATTAAACGAGGCTTTGGATAACGTGTGTCATGTCTCAGCAGCGGGGAATGAAGTGTTTCATGGCTTTCAGGAGCCAGAGCAGACTTAGTGACATCAGAAAACTCCAATTTCACTTGAAAGCAGCTCACCTCTGCCTCCTGCTCCTTGTTCCTGCCAGCTCTGTCCTCCAAAGTCGTTTCTGTCCGTAGGTCCTGTGCTTCAAGTTCCAGCAGGGATTTGGAATGCAGAATTAAGGGCTGCTGCTCTCTGTTTCACTGCATGGAAAGGCTTTGATGCTTCACAACTGAGAAATGGGGAAAAAAGCTCTGAGCAGGGAGTTATCCCCTTCAACAAGCCAGGAAACACTGGGGACAGGCTGTGCTTGACATCTCATTCCCTTCAATATCTTGAAAGAAGGTATTTTGCAGAGAAAATGAGCTGTTATTCTTTTTTTAAAATTTTTTTTAAAATTTGTTTTTATTCTCTTCTTGAAGTGTCCTCGGATTGGACATGGCAAAAGAGATCTGATTTCATTCTCCAGCCACAAGGCAACAGCTCAGCCTTACCCCCTCATTTGGGTGATCAAAGCACTGGAAATGTCCTCTGCAAAGTGGAAACACCTTCAAGCAGAAGGAAAGTGAAAATTCCTCACCTTCCACTGTGGAGCAGCCTCGTGTTTCAGGCCCTGCCCTAAGGAGGGACAGCTCTGGTGTTCAGAATCCTCAAGTGAAATGAGAAATAAAGATAAATGAAATCTGGGAATAAAAGCAGGATTCAAGTCGCTAAGTTTTCTCCTTTCACTACAGAATGTCTCAAATCTTCATTTTTTACTGTGCAGGAAGGAAGGAGACAAACAATAGATTAAAAATGAAAAAGCATGGTGGTTTCTTCCCCCAAAAAGAATAATTACTTTAGATAAGGTGCTTGGCAGAAAGGCCATGTGTGACCTAATCTAGAAAGCATGTCATTATTTAGCCACAGTTATCTTCCAAATACTATTTTAAAATATGAACCTCCTGGTAAATTAGGAATAAAGACCATTGCTGAAGGTCACTTTGTGACACACTGCTGGCCTGTGGGAGAGTCACAGGATTTGCTAAAATCCATTTCTGCTAAGCAGATTTTTATACAGAATGGATTGCTTTTGCCAAACTGGACTGGGCTTCAAAATCATAACCAAATTAAAAAGAAAAATCCTGCAATTACAGGCCTACACCCATTTCTGTGTGAGCATTTTGCACATAATTAATGTGCACATTTTATCTACTGAGAAAACAGAGTGAAACCAGCAGTTCAAATAGGCCACCAAAGCACTGTTGGCTCATTTCAGTGTTCATGTGTTGTTTGCCTGTAATAAATTCCCTGAGAATGTGCCTTATTTTGTTAATTCTTCTCCTTTAATGTGTTTACAGAGCTCTGTAGTTGGACAAAAAGATTCATAGGAGGCCAAATTGAGATATTTCTCCTTTTTTTTTTTTATTTTAAGTGAAAAAGTGGGGGTCTGTTTTTTCTGCTTGTTAATCACTGAAAATGAAAAGAGACTTTCCCTCTGATCCAGGAATGTCTCACTTGCCCTTTGTACTTGTGACAGAAAAGGCAGGTTCACAACTCACTGCTGGGCTTTGAGACGTGATTCTCTGCTTAGGCTGACTTCAGTTAGTCATTTCACAAGCATTATTCCTGATTTATCCTGCTCTTTCTGAGGGAAGAATCAAGATGGGTGATGTTTGGTTAAGCAGAGACGTGTGGAGGGGGAGAAAAAAGCAGGGAAATAGGCTTAGAGAGCCAATATTCCCTTAAATACTTGTGATCAGACCTCAGCGCAGTCACCTCACCTGCCACTGCATCAAACCTCCCGTCAGTCAGAACAAATCACCCGAAAATGAGATTATAACGCCCTGCTGTTTTTTTAAAACACTTTCATCCAAGAAATGCAAAGCCGAAGGAATTCTTTGCTGGAAGACTCCTAATCCCCGCAGCGATCTGCATTGTGTGTATTTCCCCACAATCATTTTCATATGAGTATTGGAATGCTTCATAAAATCCCTCCATTCGCCTTTGGGGGTGTTCCAAAACTGTTCCAGAAAGTCTAAAGTTTCAGGGATTTTCTTGGGATTATTTTGACTTCAACTGGAACGTGCCTCGCTTGACTCCAGACAGAAGAGAAATAAAGTCAGCCCGCATGGATAAACACAGCTCTTTCCCTGGGAATTCTGTGCTGGAGAGCCTGGGAGTGTCTCTTTGTGCACAAGAGAGGCCCCTTTGTCACTCAGGTCAGCAAATCATTATCATGACATGGAAAAATGAATAAATTTTAATAAAGCATGAGGAAACGAGTTTATAGCGCGAGGGATTTCTTTGCCTAAAGGCGCTTCAGTGGCCGGTGGTTTTCCTGCAGACAAGGATGTCCTTGTCAGAGCTGGGTTACAAAATGGAAAAAAAAAAATGGGGAAGGGGGAAAGATGTGTGGGAGGAAAAACACACAAGTGATCATCTCAATGCTGGTGAAGCCTAGGAGGGGGTGTGTGACACCTCGGGGACATTCCCTGCCTGCCAGCTGGGAAAGAGACTCCCATGGGAGAGGATGTGACTCCAGCATTTTTACGCAACGTAACAAAGCCATTGTTTTACCAAAATCTGCCTCTATAAGAAGGAGAAGGCCCAATCAATGAGCAGGAAAGGGGATGGATTTTCAGGTCAAACTGTTCAAGAGGAAAGTTTTTCCTTTGAGGAAGGTGCGTCAGCAAGGGATGGAAATATCCACCTGCTGGAGAGATCCAGAGGAGGCTCCAGGGGGATCAGAGGGATGGAGCAGCTCTGCTGGGAGGAAAGGCTGGCAGAGCTGGGATTGTTCACCTGGAGAAGCTTTGGGGTGAGCTCAGTGTGGCCTTGCAGAGCCTGAAGGGGCTGCAGGAAAGGTGGAGAGAGAGAATTGACAAGGGATGGAGGGACAGGACAAGGGGGAATGGCTTCAAACTGACAGAGAACAGGTTTAGATGGGATATTGGGCAGGAATTGTTCCCTGGCAGGGTGGGCAGGCCCTGGCACAGGGTGCCCAGAGCAGCTGGGGCTGCCCCTGGATCCCTGGCAGTGCCCAAGGCCAGGCTGGACAGGGCTGGGAGCAGCCTGGGACAGTGGGAGCTCTCCCTGCCCATGGAAGGGGCTGGAACCAGATGATCTTTGAGGCCCCTTCCAGCCCAAATCATTCCATGATTCTGTGATCTAAAGAGGGCTTTTATTTAGCTGCAACCTGCCAAAATATTAATATCTTTAGCCAGAAATTCTTACTAGCTCCCATTTTTAAATGAATACTCCTCAAGATGAAAGATGAAATTATTTTTTTAAATTACCTTATTTCTCAAATGAAAAATTGTAAAGCACCCTGCACAGTGAAATGGCATTTTTTCACTGTACCAGGAACTGAAACTCACAAAGTAGAAGGTAAAACTTAGTGAGTGATCAACAGAATCAGAGAAACATCCAAGTTAACTATTGGCTCCCCAGTGCAGATGTCTGGCCCTATCTAATTCTCTCAAGACCTCTGTAAAGCTGTGCTGATTGCCTCAAGGATGAAGTGGGAAGAATCTTAAAGCGCTCCATCACAGGAATAACCAGAACAAATTATAAAAACCTAATAAAAAGGCTTTTCAGTCAGATGTTAAGACTTGACAGTTGAAACTTTCTGGAGGAGATTAAAGATTCTCTTTAAAGTCTTGCTCCTGCAGAATTCCCTGGTCTCAAGAAAAATGGGGAAAGGATATACAGATATGAAGAAAAACATCTCCTCTTTGTTCAGCTCTGGATTATGTTACAAGATAAATTTTGGCAGCCAATTCATTTTTCACCTGAATGGCTGCAGCTTTCACCTCTTATCCCAAAATATGTTTAAAAGTATTTCAGAGCTTCAGTACTGCTATCTGAGCTGTACCTACTCTTTTTTATCATAAGCTACTGAATAAGCTTCTGTCTCTCTGCCTTTGGGGGTGCTGAAGGTCACTGAAATGATATCAGTGCAATTTTGTAGTGATCTGGAAATCTGAGCCTGTGGTATTTTGCAGCTGCTTGTAGCAGTTGCAGTAAGTGAGCAAATCAAGTGTTCCCTGTCCCTCAGCATTTCATGGGCATTGAAGAAGTTCTGAAGGGATTTGAGGAACCTTTTTGCTGTTCCCTTCTGGAACAGACTCATACACACAGGAGAAAAATGGAAGCAAGGGAGAAAGATCAGAGCAGTGTCTAGTAAACTTTGCCAACCTTTCTGAGTAAATCTTTGAAGAAAGCAGACGTACTGTGATGTGCTCCATTTACAGATCATGCACCAGGCTATGGATAACTTCACAGTTTTCTACTCAAATTAGGATGAGACTGTGTCTGCTACTAAACCAGCAAGAATTGATGATAACATGTAATATAACTGGAAGTCTTTCAGCAGTAATTTCAATTAGGAGCTGAGTGACAGTATACCTGAGCATGAACAAATCCTATGAAGGCTCACCTTCTCTAAAGCTTCACGGCTCTTTCCTAATTGTAAGGCTTCCACCACATCTACTCATCTCCATTTTCTCTGTTTTTCTCCCTGCTCTATGCCTTTACACTGTCCCATGTGTGTGTTCCTCAGCTCCTTTACACTGTCCCATGTGTGCATGGAGCTCCTCAAGCTCTGCCATGGAGTCTTTGAGGTTCTTTGTTCCATTTAATGCTTTGGAAAAGCTGTGATGTCACAAAGCAGTGAACTCAAACTCAACAGGCAGTGAAGAACTGCTGCCAAGTGTCATGGTTTGATTATTTACTTCAAGAGGACTCGGAGAACCTCGGATTTTGGCATTTTGCAGATTATTTACCTAGTGGCTGATATGGGGAAGAGCTTTGATTTCATCCAAAGCCGATTGCTTCAGACCCAGCTGAAGCTGAGCTGTGTGTTCATTCCCAGAGCCTGGTGCAGGAAGATCCATCACAGACTCACAAACAGCAGAGGAGAGGCAGACATGGGGAAGAACACTTCAGAGAACAGCAGAAAATAGGATTACAAAGGACTTTTTTGGAAACATTTCCCTGACCAGTGCACCCTTGATTCCAGCCCTGTAAGGATGATGTTTTCTGGTCTGGATAATGGGCATAAACCAGAGATAGCCCAGCTTGCAGTAAAGGCTGAGGGTTTGGTAATTATTACCAGGAGCCAAACACAGATCTCTGTTGGCAACAGCATTCCCAGTGACATTAATGGGGATGGAGAGAGTCTCCTTTCTGGAGGGACCTTCAGCTTTGGCCTCTGAACATTTCCTAGCCCTGGAATTTTTCCCAGAACAAGGCATGTGGGGTATAGCTTGTTGCACTGTCTTGTTGGACATCCTGGTCTTCCTGAACCAAAACTCAGGATGTGAGGAAAACAAACCCAACTAACATTTGTTTGCCTTCCTGAATCAGTGGCATAAAGTCTGGCACAAGTAAGAGCTTCCTGTAGGTTATTTTGCCAAGTTTAAAATCCCCTTCCTGGTTGCAGCACGTTTCCTTTCTGAGGGCATTCCTTCCTCCCAGCCATTCTAATAATATTTACCCAGAGGAAGCAGTGTGTTTGCCACACAGTGATCCCAAGTCATGCCTTCATAAATCCCTGGATTTCAGTGAAATTATGTTGTCGACAAAGAAAATGGTGTCTTTATTTATCACTGAGAGAAAATTGCCCACAAGCAGGAGATGCATGAGCTCGGGATGTGACCACTGTGGAGAGAGTCCACTGGGCAGATTTGCCCGATTCTTTACTCCCTGTTTGTTTGTTAGCACTTCCTATCATATTATTAATTGTGTTGTCTTTCTGTATCTTCGCTGGCCCCTTCTTAGTTAAAGTTTATGTTGTGCAATATGTTTCTCTGAAGGATGGGGAGATGGTTTCCTGAGAGGTGTGGCAATTCTTCAGAGTGTTCTACTGACAGTTCAGGATTTGGGTAATGGAAGGCATGCACAAGGCCTGCAGGGATTCTCAAAGATGTGGGAGGGGAGAAACGTGGAGGTCAAGCTGGACTTTGTTAAGGTGCTTCCAGAGCAGTGTTGGCTGTGGCTGAAAGCTTTGTTCTTCACTCTCTCATGCTAAAAAGGGGCAGTTTCTGGAGGCAGTGAGTGGAAGATGGCAACCTGTGATGCAGCTGTGGTGAAGCTGCTGCTCTTCCGTAAGATGACCTTTTTTAATTAACCATCGCAGATAATCAAGGAGGATGATCCACACCCCCTCCAAGTGGCACTGTTACCTTTCCAGATCTGAGCCCAGGCTCTGCACTGTCACCTGTCTCTTATCTTGGACTTTTGGTTTCTAAATCCCAGCTGGTCTCAGGTGACCCAGGTTTAGTCACAGCCCAACCCCTCTCCAAGCCCTGCTGACGTCCCAGTCCGGCCTCCTACCACAGAGGCTGCCACACAAGCAAACAAAAGTAGGTCACTCAGCTGTCACAAGCATGAGAAAACAGTTCTGCCAGCATAGAAAATGTTTGCAGTTGGGGTTTTAAACTTTGTTAGATTGCTGCATACAAAGCAACAAATTAAAAATAATTTAAAAAAAAACAAACAACCCCCCCTAAACTGGCAAGTAATGTGACCAAGAGACTTCTTGGGTTTCATTAAATATTTTAATGAGCTTTCTTAACTCTGAGAGAGGGAAAGCAAAGACATGTTTGCCCAAGATCCTTAGAGAGAGCCCAGAGCACTTCCAGTGGAAAGTACCAATCTAGGAATCACTCCCTGAGGTGCACTTAGGAAGACTTGCTTGGACTGACATCCTGGAAGTTGTCTGGGGATGAAGAGATCTGAGGTCAGAGAGGCTGATTTGGGTAAGGAAGTGTTTTGAAATTCTGCTTTTAGGAAACTATCCACAGCTGGCTAAATATTAACCTCTATTTCTGTTATCAGAAATAATTAGGATTAATAACCCTGTCTTCAGGCCATTACCTTATCTTTCACTGCTGCTTATTTCAGATGCTGGAATTTCAGTCCAGTGATTTGTCAGGCAGAGTTTATTAAACAGAAAATGGTTTAAAAATGTGTTATGAAGGCAGGCCAGGAGCACAAGCACTGTGTGGGGATTGGATTGGCTCTCAGTTTTGCTACAGATTCATATTTCAGACACTGAAAAGCTTTGAAGACTCTCAAATTTGATTCAGGTCTTTATAGACTGTGTGGAAAGGTGTCCATCTTGCTTCAAGAGAGGGAGGAGAGAAAGAAAACCTTTTTAAATGGGAATGTTTATTGAGCTCCCCTGCCCTGAGGCTCTGCAGGGCACGGGAGAGGGGCTCAACACTCTCCAGACACAGCACTGAGCTCTTTGACAGCCTGGAGTCCTCTGACCATTGAATAGGAACTGTCCCACACTCTGAGTTTCAGAGACATCCAGCACAGGCTCTGGATTGCCCTGGATGGGATGGATTTCCAAAGGCAGTCACCAGCCTGGAGCCTCAGAGGAGGAACTGGTGACAGCACTGATGCCTGAGCTGTGCAGAGGGAGAGGAGGAGGCTTCTGGGCTTACAGAGCTCTTCACCTCGAGCTTTGTCATTTGAATCCCCTTTATGCCTTTGATACTCTGCCTTTCAGAAGGCTGTGTGTGAAATCTGTGATGGAATAGTGAATCTAACCTCCCTCCTGGCCTAAAATGTGTTTAGCTGCCCCCAGTCCCCAGTCAGCATCTTCCTCTTCTGTCCACTGTACCTGAGAAAATGTGTTTCTAAAGAAAATCTATATTGTAAAACCTACAAAAGACAGTTGAGATGCATTTCCTTGTTTTCCTGAAGTGTTAAAGCCTGAAGCTTTAGGATTTATCTGATTGATTTAGCTACACTACAGCTACTCTTACCATCAAAGTACTCTGCCAACACATGCATCTTTTGAGCTATTTTTGTGTAAGTGCATTAAAAGTTGCAAGGCCAGACTTTTGGAAGTTGGCAGAAGTGGGAATTAGTTCCTGAGTAACCTGAATTTGGTCTTGTTATCTTTCTTGTATTTTACCTTTCTTTATACCTTAGGTAAGTCACATGTTTCATTTATAATAATCAAATCCATTCTGAGTTTTTCTGTTTGTTATTTCCCCTACTGAGCCCATCACAACATTTTAGCAGATACAAACCCCTCTTTATATTCCTTTCCCTATTGTTGGGTACAAAGGGATGGGGAAACAGGAACACAGGATTGAATAATCCCTAATTTTGGCTGCTCAGTGAGAGACCCACTGTTTTTTCCCAGCAGTCTGGAGCATTTATTCGTTCCCAGCTCTGGGCTCAGCTGGGGAACATCAGGCTCCTGGGGCCAGGTCAGGAGCACACAAAACCTGGCTGAAATAACTGAGCTCAGCTTGGTGGTGACAGAAGCTGATCCCAGCCTAAATCTGTATCCTATTGCCTGAGCTCTGAGATCATCTCTTCTCTTCCAGGAAATCCTTCCTCATGTAGCATGTGGGTCTTCCTAGAAATGAAGTAGGAGCCTAAAAGTTTCTATTGTTGTGCAGTGCTAATTCAGTGCAGGGCACGTCTGGGGGTTTTTAACCCAAATGAAATATTTTGGAGTAGGGAGGGAGGGGGTGTGGCAGTGGCAGAGTGAGAGGGAACTCGGCAGCTTTGAAGAAACCTGGCTAAGGACAGCAACTGGATTGATGCATCTTTCTGGTAGGTTTTGCTAACAGGAAGGAAGGAAAAATGTCTTTAACTCATCTCATGTGGGTCCCTTCCAACTCAGCATATTCTGTGATCTCTGCCTTGTTAATGTCAGGTTTCTTCTAGCAAGTCTTTGTTAGAAATGTCTTCGTTCTTCCTGCTCTGTTTGTGTCCTGAGGGATTCCTTTGGGAAAGGTTCACCAATTCTCAGAGATGGAGGGCTCTGGAACATTCCCTAGAACCAGAATCATCTTCCCAGACAGAAAAAAGCCAAGGCCAGCACACACCAGCTCATGCAATTCCTTATTTCCCTGCCTATGCCGTCCCCACTGCCAAACACTGGTGTGAAGAGTGTGGAAATGTTTCACTGAGGGCAGTGACACTTCCAGTGACACTGAGAAAATTCACAGTGAATCCCAGGTGCTCAAGCCCAGAAATTTTCTCAGAGGAGCCATTTTGCTCAATCCCATCACAGTGATTTTAAAAAGGTCTTTCTCTAGAAATGATGGAGAGATATGTGGACAGAGAGCCAGAAGATGTGGATGAGGAGAAGAGGCAACTCCCTCTCTATGTGAAGGATTGTGGATAAGAAAGGTCCCTATAACATTTTTCTTCCCTGCCTTCCCTGTGTCTGTTTTCTCAAGGTTCAATCTTTTGAACTAAATGTAGGACATGGCAATGATGTGGAAATGAACTGAGAAGGCCCTTTTTGCTTAAGATGGCTTAAAAAGACTCCTAATCAGTTAGAGCTGTACTAAAAAATCAGCTCTGCAGGTTTTCTTCAGGTATTACTAAAGTATCCCAAATATTCCTTCTTCTGCAAAGATGCCAGTAGAACAAGGTGAGTTGATGCTGCCTGAGGAAGGACTGGAGGTACTGAAGGGGTTGTGTTGGTCACTCACTTCTAGAATACTCTCAGACATTTGAATGAACACTCATTAAAGTGTCTGCTTTTATATGGCACACAAATTAGCTGCTTTGAGTTTTCTGGCCTTTGTTTAACCAGCAAGGGGCACTGTGAGTCATCCCAGTACTCAATCTGGACATCAAAACAAAACCAATAGGGCAGAAAGGTAAAAATCCTACCTGTGGTTCCATTTCCCAGTGCCAGTCCCACTGTTCTCCTCTGTGATAACACTTTGCTGCCTGCTCTTTGGGCTTTTGAACTCCTAAGCCTTTAAAGCCATGACTAACCCACCTCTTCAGTGTTTGTCTCCTGCAGTTTGGACTCCTGTGTGGGAAAGAACTGATGAGTCAAAATGATTTTAAGAGATAGCGGTGGCCATGGAAACAGAATGAAATGAAAATAATGGAAAGGTGGGAGTGCAGAGCCTGAAGAACTCTTCAGAGAACCTGTGTTTTGTTTGGTGTAAAACCACTGGTAAATAGGAGCCACAATTAGGCAGGACTGGATTGAATATGTTGTGCAGTGCTCTAGCAATGAAGCAATTAATCTATTTCATAAATTACCACTGATTGAGGTTGATTCTTCCCCTGGTAAGCTTAAATAAAACTCAAGTTTGCTACTAATCTGCTTTAACTAAAACAGCAATTAAATTGTGGGCAGATGAGAGATGACAATGAGTGCTTTTAGCTGTGGTTCAGTATTTAGCAGCCTCAGACACTCCCTTGTTCAAAGGCAACAACTCCAAATCCAAGAAGGGTTTTTGTTGGCGTTGCACTCAGGTAAGATCAAAGGTGTTGGACTAGTCCTGGAGACCCAAAGCTCTGCCTGTTTGCAGAAGGGGTAAATCACTGGCTATTAATAAAACATTGCTCACCCCAAGAGGCTCATTCCACGCTGGCCTAGAGGTAACCTCTGCATTGATTAACAAAATATATTCTGAGACTGTTGCTGAGGCCTTTGAGCTGATGGGAGCATTTTCCCCAAACAGCACAAGAAGACCTTTGGCTTGTTGTTTAGCAAATCAATTATTTTCTAATGCACGGTCTGTGCAGTCACTCAGAAGTGAAAATTGTGTCTTACTACCTGTCCCTCCTGCAATCCACTCCTTTCACAGCCAATATGGATTTGCTGGGGACAATCCTGCCACAGAGATCCTTTTCTCCAGAGACGCTTTAACAAGCACAGCCTGATTTCCGAATCACAGCCACGGTGTTTGCACAGCTGCTTTTCTAACCATGTATTCCAACCACATTTGCATGAACAGCCTTCCTGGTTTGCTTAAGTTTGTGTTTTGATCTTCAAGATAACCATCTTCATAAGTGGTTTGACCTGTGCTGAAAGTTTCACCTTCTAGGTGATTCAGAGTAGTTGATGGTGTGGTCTGGTAGAATAATTTCTGGTTTCAGCTCAGTGACTCTGATAATATCCATGACTTAGACAAGGCTCTGTTTTAGTTTCATCTCCAGCTTTCCATGCTAAATTTTACTTCTTGAGAATGGAGACTTAGTGTGAAGACCTGACTGAAGCTCCTGCCCATTCAGCTGCAAAGGTTGAGTCCTGAGCAATCCGAGTGGGAAAATGTGGCTGATTCCCCAGGAACCTGGACATGTTTGACTATTTGCAAAGATTTCCAACCTATTCTATTTTCTCCAGTACCCAAGGATGTGAAGAACTTGAAAAATCAGGATGAAATTTGTTTCTAGTCAGAACCAAGTCACAGGGAGCTCTTGCCCAACATGTTCCTTTGCGTAGGAGCTTGGATCCGTTCCAGTGTTTTGTCAGCCAATATTTATTGTCCTCCAGCCTCTTCCCCATGGCAGCTGGCTGAAGCTTGAAAGCAATTACAAGTCTGGGCTGGTGTTTGTCAGTTTGTAGGAGGGAGTAACTAAGTGCTAACCCTAACAACAATTCCCTTGCTCTGCCTGGAAGGCTCAGCTGGGAGCAGACCCTTTTCTCTGGGTTAAATCGCTCACCCAGTGCAAGCACCAGAAGGAGTCTGGGTGCAGTTCTGAGGTGGAAAGAAGCTCTTTTGCCCAATTTCTGCCTCATGTTTTCTTCTGCCAGAGTCTTTCAGAGGATCCAGCTCTGTAAACTTTAACCAAACCTTAGATATGCCCTTTTCTGAAATAGCAACCATGACACTGCACTCTCTGAGAAGTGTCCAAATAAATGTCTTTGCCCAGGATGTCTCACAAATGACCCCTCCACCAGGCACACAGCAGGATTCCTGAATTTGGAACTGGTTTTCAAAGGAGTTCGCTATCACCCCTTCAGTTCAGAAGCCATTTGGGTGATGTGTTTGACTGGATTTGGATGGTTAGACAGGTTGAGACTGTGTTGTGAACAACTCCTAACTTTTATTCTATTCACCTTCCCAAGTCACTTTTTAAAATCACCTTTTCTCTGTGTCAGTATTTCTCCTCCATAAGCAGAGCTTGCTCTGTAGCAGGAAGGAGCTGTTACTGCCTCACTGTGCAGAGCAACGTTGATAAATTCATGCCAGAAATGCCTCATTTCATCAAGCCTTGAGACTCCTTTGTAAAACACAGCTCTGGCTCACGTATGAGCAGCAAAATGTCTTTTGTTTCTCTCTTATGGCTCTTCATTCTTCAAATCAATATCAGAACAATCCTCCCTCCTATCCTAATTCCCTATGTCACCCCCTGCTCATTTCTCAAAAGCTTTGGAGTGGCTTTTGGAATGGAAACAGTTCTAAATTGAGGATCTGCATTCAGGATTTCATCCTGACTTCATTTTTAGTGCCTCTTTCCTGCAGTCTGGAGTGTGAGAGCTGGTGGGTACCACTGCCTGCCCTGGTGAATCAGAAATTGCTCCTTTCTCTGACATCACTGTGTCATGGTCCTGGGAAAGAAGCTAAGCATGATTGCAGGGTAGGAAAAAAGCCCTTAAAAAAAGAAATTACATTGGTTTGAGGTTAAATCCATTTGTAGTCCAAAGATGCCCTGGGACTGACTGTCCCTTGTAGCAAGATGTGGAGGGGAACAGTCACGCACAAATCTGGCAGAGAGAGGAGCCTTGAGATGCTTTGTGATAACCAGCATGGAGAAAAATGAAGGAGTGGAGCTGATGGAAGCTGGCCTGGAAACATGCAATCTAAAAATCCCATGTGATTCCAATAAGTTCCTTCTCCTGGCTGCATTCTTTACGTGCCTCTTGATTC
Organism: Pseudopodoces humilis; assembly: GCF_049639895.1. Lineage (NCBI taxonomy): Eukaryota > Metazoa > Chordata > Aves > Passeriformes > Paridae > Pseudopodoces > Pseudopodoces humilis. Next base: position 8,186,600 of record NC_142221.1, on the reverse strand, counting down.
CGTGCTGCACACACAGCTCCACGTGCTATACATAACTTATCCTGCAGCCTGAAATCGTCCTGCAAGGAAAAATGAGCCCCCAAAAAACACTCACAGATGTAAAAGTGCAGTCTGTAGATTAAGGGCTTAGCACCAAGCTGCTGGGCCAGACCACCTTGCCTGGAAGCTGGGAAGGATTTTGTGATATTTCATGTTGTGTGCTTTCGTCTTCCCTTGTTTTGACCCTATAGCTTCACATCTGGACCCCAGAGCACCTCTGGATGCCTGTTTGTGTCCCACTGAGAAACACATTTCTCACAGCTTTATTAAGAACTCCTGCAGTGGTCTGAAAGCGAGGAGTTGGTATTTTATGGTGGAGCTGACGAGAACATCACACATTTTTTGGAGGCGTTTTTAGCCCGGGCAGTTTCTTTGCTGGTGACTCCTGAACGTTGCAGGGTCGGTCCCACAGCACCAAGGACTGCAGATATGGGAATCCTTGTGAGCCCCAAACCTGCCCTCTGACAGGTTCCTCATACCCAAGGGCTGTCCCCCAGCCAGTGTTCCAGGTGGAGAATAGCATGGATGAGGGGTGATGTCATGTTTCAATCCTTCACAGAGCTTTTCAAGGCCTGTAGGACCAAATGAGTAATGAATTGTTAAAATTGGTTCATGTCAAGCTGCCTCTGCTGCTGCAGGATGTGCCAATGACTCAAAGAGAAGGCAAAAGGCTGATTTCTCTGAGTGAGCAGTGACTCATTGACATCTGCCTTTCTCTATTTATCCCTGTGAATTCTCTCGTTGACTTGCAGATTTTCCTTTCCATTCTCTTTTACAGTAAGACTGTTACTGTGCCAGTCTAATTTTGCTCCTTCTATAGGCAACTTTTTCCACTGCCCTCTTCCACGTCTTCCCTGGGAAGGATTTGCTGCTGGAACTGCTTTTTCAGAGGGACTCTCTGAAGCCAGTCTGTCTGGGAGTGGTGGTGCTGGGAGAGCCTTCAGCACCAAAGTGCAAAGCATTTCACAGACAGCTTTTCTTAGAGGTATTTGGGATGTGGGCCCTGCAGGAGAGGAAAATGGGAAGGAACTGAGCTCCTGTCTCTCCTTGGAAGGAAGGAGGTTTCCAGCCAGGCTGTCCAGCCCCGAGTGCTGCTGATGTTGTCAATTTGGTCAGATCTATCTTTAGCTTCCCCCTCTGCAGAAATCAGTTGGTTTTCATGTTTTATCAAAACACCCTGACTCAAAGTCAAGCCTGTGATTTTGGGTTTGTGTTCCTGGCTGCCAGCAGGGTGGATTTCTTTAATGACAATTTTGGGTACGCGCGGTTGCGCTGTGGTGTTTTCCCCTTCCAAGAAATGCTGTGGGCAATGTCTCAGGGCTGACAAGGCAGTGTCTCTCCTTCCTCTGTGCCACTGTGGACCAAATTATGGTGGGCAGTTCTCAGAAACCAAACCTCTCCTAGTCTGGGCACTGGTGGGGGGGGTCACACTCCTTAGGGCAGCTCCAAAAGCTTTCATTTAGATTTCGTTAGTGCTGATGTTTGTGATGAAATGGGCAAAAAGGGTTTAAAGGGTAGAACTGAAGCTTTAACTCAACTGTCTAATGTATAAAGGAGCCCTTTCTGGACTCTAAGCTCCATGCAAATCAACTTTTCCAGGCTCTTTTACATTCCTTCACTCCCTCTTGTCTTGGTTGACTTTGGCCAGGACCTCTCTTCACTTCCAGTTCCTTCATTTCAGACCCAAAGCTCAGCCAGAGCTTTAAATGTTTTCTTAGAGATGCTTATAGTTGTGACCACAACAAGGAAATCGTGATCTCCACTTAAATAATAAGAATCTGACAATTCATCTCTTTATTTTTAGACACCACAATGTAGCAAAGGTTTGTGTGGGTGGGGGGCAGGGAGGGATTATGGGGAAACAGAGGCACAAAAGTCACTACCAGAGAGGAGTTTAAGCACATCCCGTCCAGCCATTTTTTGGTTATTCTCCCAATAAAAGGAGAGAATTTTGATCATGGTTTTTGAGTCAGGAATCAGTGAGGTTTTCCCTCAGAACTGATGTTCTTTTTTTCCAGGCTCCTTCTGCCTCCTGCTCTCATACCCATCCAAGTCTCCTCCGTATGGGGACCACGCTGTGGTTTTGGGAAGAGCAGGACAGCAACAGAACCGTTTCTGTCTGGGAGACAGAATCTGACCCATAATTTCCAGGGAAAAGGAATAACTTAAACTGTGGTTCACACTGCCATGATGCCTTCTTTCCTTTCACCAAATGTTCTGGGCATGTTCTAAAATAGTTTTAGGATGTCACTTGGTGATTCAACACACTCACAGTTGAATCCATAAAGGAGAAGTGCAAGCAGAGCATGGCAAAGCCCTGTGAACTCAAAGACATATTTTTCAAGTGTCGTAGAGCCATAGAATTGTTTAGGTTGGAAAAGACCTTCAAGATCATCACATCCAACTCTTCCCCCAGCACTGCCAAGTCCACCACTAATCCATGTCCCCAGGAGCAACATCTCCATGGCTTTCAGGCTCCTCCAGGGATGGTGACTCAAGCACTTCCCTGGGCAGCCTCTTCCAGAGCTGGACACTCCTTTTGGTGAAGAATTTTTTCCTACTCTGATCCAGTGACTGGCTGTTGCTTGGTGAGATTTGAGGCCAACTGTGGTATTTAATTGTATCTACATGGCAGCACCCACTGGCTGTGGGGTGGAGACCTCCAGGAAATGCCTCCAGTTATCCCAGAAAATACCCATGGGAATGGACAGGCTGCTTGTCAGGGTGACTCTTTTTACCAAAGCTTAATTAACCTTGGTGCTGCTCACCTGCACATAATGAGGATGTGTCTGTACAGATGAAAATATTGAAAATATTGCAATTTTGTTTGATTCAAAAAAATCATTCTGGAATATACTTAGAGGTCATGTGGTGGCTGGGCTTTGTCCTTCTCCTTTCATCCTCCTCAACCCAAGATGTGAAAAGTGGGATTTTCCCACTTCAAGTCACTTCATCCCTGTGGTGGAAGGTGGAATGTCCTGCTTGAAACATTTAGAAATACACACAGATTGAAGCAATGCCCAAACAAATCATCCTATACAGCCAGGAATTCGTAGAAGTTTCAGAAGAATAGAAAACTTAACCAGCATCTCCGATTTCCAGTGATATTCTGGAACTTCTGTACACTCAAATAAATATTTGGTCTTAGTGATCCAAGAAGGTCAAAAAATCAGCTCCTGACACTCTGCAGGCATCAACTGCAGCTCTGTGGATCCCTCTTTTTGTTCCAGAGTGCGGTTGTTATTTACTTGGATGCTCCTGGAACAAGATACACCTGCTTTTCCTGGACTCCTCCCAGGGCCTTGGTGCAGATGGGAAAATCCATCTTCCATCTGCTGACTTCTGCTGCAGGTTTCTCTCTGCTCTTTAAGGCCTCTCTCTCAAACTCACAGCACCAGAGGAAGACCTGCTTCACAAGGAAATGCTCAGGAAGTGGCTCTGAGGAGGGGAGGTTGAGGAAATCCCAAAGAAATGGTTTGGTTCTTCCCAGCGAGGAATGCTGGACGCAGCCACTTCATCCCTGGGCTCACCGCAGTGAGCGCCGCTGCCTCCAAGCCAAGGCTTACATAAAACTTCCAAGGAGAATTAATTCATCTGCTGCTCTGAATGACTTGTTTTGCTTCAGGAAAGGTGACGACATCACCCAGAAATGTTCTCCTCTGAGCTGGTCCCAGGGATGAGCTGCTGGAAGGGATCAAACATTTACAGCTCTGGAGGGACAGAGAGGTTTGTGTGGGGTGAGAGCTGCAAACACCCCTGAAACGAGGGCAGGTGTTTACAGGGGATTAATGATTTAAACAAAGAGTTTGTGCAGGAAAGACCTGATGGGCCGAGGTTTGGCCTGGTGTAAAGCAGGGCTGAATTCCACCCTGATGGCTCAGGGCTCAAGGGGCTGGTGCAAGGGCAAGGGGTCAGCAGGAACAGGGATCTGGGCCAGATAATCCAGCTCTCTGTTCATACAGATCTCCTGGAAATGTTTTCAAACCTTCTTGCGGTGACAAAACAAAGCTGGAAAACCCAAACTTTATTTTTTTAAAAATTATTATTTACTCTTTTAATTCTTTGATTTGCCATGTGCCCAAATTAACTGATTGATTCACAAAGGTACCCTAAACTGTCCCAACAGCAGCACTGGGAAATCCTGGAATGTCAGAGATACCCACAAGTGAACTAAAGGAGCCATGCTCTGTCAAGCAAGGCAGTTAAAGCAAATTAAACATGGAAAAAGCAACAGATTAATTTAAAAGTCGCTGGCTGGGATTTGGAGAATATTTTGTACTTCCCCAGTAAACACTCCAGTAGACTTGGACCCAAAGTGTTCCTAGGCACTGGCCAAGCTGCCACAGACTCTTTTAGTTTCCATGATCCATCTCCTTTGCAGCTAATCCAGAATGTATTCCTTGCTTTCCTGACAGCTCCATCACCTTTGGACTCCGAGTCTGTGGTTGCCATGTGTGCACATTTTCAACTTTCAGCAAAAGCACCAGGATTTGATATAATGCAGGAGGAGACACTTTTAATAAGATCCTTAATTGAGGCCTGTCCCTGTCAAGGCAACGTGAAAACAGATGCTAAGATTCCTCTGCTCCTTTCTAAAATCCTGAATCATGTCATTTTAAGCAGGAAGCATTTTTTTCTTCCAAAGGAAAGAAAAAAAAAAAGAAATTAAAAGACAACTTTTTTAGCTGATTGACTGTGAAAATAGGGATAGAACCAAGTAAAAAAACTTGGTGCAATCTTTCAAATATGAACCAAATGTATCAAATAAGGACTTATCTTTCCAGTAATCTAAACCCTACAGCTTCTCTCTGTTAATCTAGCCCAATGTCAAAGGTAGCCAAGCTTGGCTTAGGTTATTGTAGATGTTTTCTAAAACTTGGCTAGACTGCAAATGCCATGTGCAGGCAAATCAAGATCTGTCAGCCAAGACAGTGCCAACTGCTTAGTTTTAGTCTGATTAAACCTCTCTGCCCATGTCATTCATCTGTCACCCTGTGCCTGGTGTGAATGACATTAAATAACCTGCATTTTGTTATGGTGTTGCTGGAATTCAGGCTCTGAAATGCTGCAAGTCACTTTGTGTTTGCACACACTTTGAGCGTCCAGGGGATCTGAAAAACTCATTTCGCTCTCTTCTGCTTGGAAGGTTTCAAAACTCCTTTGGCTTTTGTGTTTGGAAGGGTTTTAAGTCACTGTGAACTCAGCAGAGCCTGAGGGACATCTCTGCCCTGGGTGTCTGTGTCGCTCCCTGCTCAGCCTGCCCGCCTGGCTGCTGAAGGTGTTCACCTCTGAGCTGGGCAGGGCTCCTGGGGGTGCTCTGAGACCTGTACAGGGACTCCAAGAGCTCTTAAAAGAAATCAGATTACACTGATAACGTGGCCTTCTGCCCAGGAGTAACTCTGCAAAGCTCTGTATTTAACCTGAGCTTTTTCCTAGCAGATTATCACTGAAAAGTCAGTGGTTCTGTGAGGAAATACATTTTGGTGTAGAGTGGAACAGGAACTCAAGGAACAGTTTCCTTTTCTCTGAGGAGGGTGACTCAAAATCCAGGTTCTCCTCCTCTGTTCACAGGTAATGCTGTATCACAGAATCATTTCAGTTGGAAAGGACCTTTAAAATCAACATGTCCAGCTGCTGAGGCTCATCTTAACTCTTCAAATTGTCTTCTCTCCTGGCAAGGCCTGATGGAGCCTGTATAAACTGGAATCTTTGAGTCTGTAAACCACAAATTATCTCCCAGAAAAATATAAATCACTTACTTAAAGACCAATAGTCATAACCAGACCATAGTTATGACTATGGAAGAACTGAAATGTGAGGTTCATGCTGCACAATCCAGCTGGTCACAAACAGATCTCACCTCCCCGGAATTATACAATTTACACTGAGCTCATGTAGAAGTTGAGGCAGCATCAAAGTTCAGGTCTGGACCTGAAATCCCACCCAGCATTTGATGTGATTTGGAATCCCTGGTGCTCTGTGGCTGGATTTAGGCAGGAAAATGGCCCAGGTGCCTGATTCTGGCCCCTGTAAGTCATCCTTCAGCTGCCAGTCTCTCCTCCAGCACAGTGGCTTCGATTCACACCACTGGCGCTGCAGAAAACACATTCAGACCTCACCACAATGATTTGTTTTCCTTCATTCAGTCTTGCTTTTACCAGCTTTATCAGTGCCAAGCAGGACCAGCCCTTTGAAGACTCCCTTTGAAAACCTTTCTTGTGAGCGTTGGGTGTCCCCTCCACGGAGCACAACACCGGGCCAGCCCTGCCAAAACCCTCTGAGAAACTGCCCTTCCCTTCCCTCAAGGCCCACACTGCCTTTTGTGGCTCACTCTTTAGAGATCTGCAGGGAAGAACAGATGGAATAAATCGTCTGCTGGTAGCCAAGTGACTGAGCCGCTTCTGGGAAAGGCCGCGGCTCGGTCTCCGCGGGGTTTGTGTGCCCAGGAGTCACTCTGCTGTCAGGAGCAGTGTGCCCTGCAAAGTGCTGTAAATCTTGGGGTCTGCTGTGCTTCCAGGAAGGCTCCCCAGCCTGGATCCCTCTCACAGGGAGCTTCCAGCCATTGGAGCAGCCAGGAGTGAGGCCAGCCCCACCGTCCATAGATCACCTCTGCGGATGTGGAAAACAAACAGGGGGGAGGCACACATTAAATCTCACAAGTACCATTTTGTTTTCCCTTCCTTCTTCACTTCCACCCTCCTCCCCTCTCCTCCTTCCAGCCCCCTGCTTTTTTTTTTGTTGGTTTTTTTTTTCCGGTAGCTGATGGGGGTGGTAAAATTCCAGGGGGCCAAGACAAACTGTTAAACATTGTGATTTCTAATGGTTCCTCTTGAAAATTGCTGACAGATGCTGGTCCTGAGATCTGAACAGCAGAGGCTGCCAGCGTGAGGCGTGGGGCCAGCCATTGATTCCCTCCTCTAACAGTGAAATCTAAATCTATGCTAACTCTCCAGGCAGACACCATGTGCCACTTTTCTCAGAGTTTCTCCTTGTCTTCCCTCTTTCTTCCTATTCCCTTTCCTCCTTTGCCAGATTTCACCCTTTTCTCTCCATTTCATAATTTTAGTTCATAACTTTGTGTGTCCTCCCCTGGCCCCTTCCTTCCTTCCTTCCCTGTTCCTTTTTGCTCTCTTGCTCCTGGACTCTATGGATGCTTGCCCAGATACAACTTAAGAGAAAGAGGAGTGCAGGAATTTGACTGATGCAGCAAGTTTCTCTCTTCTTTTTGGAACCTCCAGCTCACAATGCAGCTTGTTTGTGTCTCAAAATACTGGCTGGAGAAAGCTAGGGAGGGAGATGGGATGGGGTTGGGGTCAGTCAGGGTCTTGCAGGAGGAGACTGAGGGAAGCTGCCAGCTCAGGGCAGGAATGTGTTCTGATTCCAGCCAGACGTGGAGCTGTGTTTGTGCACTCTGTGCATCCATAATGTGCCCCAGCACCTGGCATAGCAGTCTGGGCTTTTTCCTCTCTTAATACCAGCTCCTTGTGACAGAATATCCCCCAGCGCAAGTTTTGCAAAGGAAGAGATTAGCCACGGTTTGGGTTTTGCTGGTAAAGCTTGGAAAAGCACTGACACGGCCCCAGACATTGTCAGGAGTTTAAGGAACAACAACAGGCCTGGGGCTGTGAGGAGGGGAGGTGTTTGTCCCTAGAAAGGTTCATGACATTTGGCTGGAACTGGAAACGGCTGTTGTGCACAGCACACATTTCTGGCATTGTGCAGGGTTAAGTCCCCGATTTACCTCTCTTTTGTGACTGCTGTGAGTGGGGAAGCACCAGAGGTGCAGGGAGGAATACCCAGGAACTGGGTCTGGGGTCTTAAATAAATGGGCACAGGCAGGGGACCACATCTGCTTTCTTTGGTTGCTTTTGTGTGGGAGTGGAAGCTGTGGCGTGGGGTGTTTGTGGGCATGGGGGGAAATCCTCATGGAGAAGATGCTGCAGCACTGAGCAGGTCAGAGGTTGTGCCATCACTGTCCCCAGAGCTCTCAGCCTTGGCTGCCCTGATCTAGTTCTGGCAATAATCAAACAGCTGAATGCCCCAGCCCCAAAATTGTCCAAAGGCAGGCTGGATGGGGCCCTGAGCAACCTGATCTGGATTGCCAGGCTGGGGTTGGAAGGGGCTGATCTTTATGGATCCTTCCAACCCAAACCCTCCTGCAATTCACAATTGCATCTACCACTGTGGAAGGCAAATTCTGCATTTTTAACAGGGAAGGTGTGAGAGGAGAAACAGCTATGCAGGAGCATCTCCTGATGGGTGTCTGAACAAAGAAATTCAAGCTCACTGACTTGAGTTTGTTTTCATTACAGACTTCCAGCACTGGGCAGCAGGGGAGAGTCTGCCATTCTGCCTTTTCCAAACTGTGAGGGAAATATAATTCTCCCCCAGTTTCATGGGGACCACAATCATCCTGTCACACAATCCAAATAAAAGCAGAAAAACCTGCATATGCTCTGGGTGAACATTGTTTATCCTCCAGTGCTGTGTCACCTGTGGCAGGTATGGGTAATGCTGTTATTCTCTCTCTTCTGTAGAAAATAAAACCTTTTGAGATCACTCAGGCTGTGGCAGCCACAGATATTCCACTCAAAACCAGAAGGAATTCTGTTGCTTCAACTCACAGGCTCCCAGCCACAGATGGACAGTTAATACCTAATGACAGAAACATGACTTTAAGTCCAGCACTTAAAATCCAAGTGCTACTCAGAGACTGAAAGAACTTGCTTTGCCTGTAAGACATGATGAAAACATATCAGTTGAGTAATTGAATTCAGTAGGAACAGCAGTGAAATAGCAGTGAATTATACAAAGAAATTCATTGCACTTTGATATTTTTGGCAAAATACAGGGCGTGTGTAATTGTGTTTTTCATTGCTGAGTTCACTGCCCGATCATGATGAATAAATAATGTAAGAAGAGGTGAAGTATGGTTATATATTTCTCTAAACGTCTCTGTTGTTGCTATTTATTATTTATAGTGCGGTAACTCCTAAAAATCCCCTCAGGAATTGCAGTTCTGTTGTTTCAGGCACTGTACCCGGCCAGAATGTCTGACACACACTTTGTGTTGACCCCTTAAGACCTGAGGAGTGCTTGGACTGGCACAACAATTGTTCTCTCTTCGATGCCTTTTGGGGCTACCCAAAAACAGAGGCCAGGCAGAGTTAAGGGAATAAAAAGCAGTTCTATTTATTGAGGGGCCTGCAGGGACATTTTGAGCAGTCAAAGCCCCCCCAGGGGCTGCACCCAAAATGGGCAGTGGCTCACCAGTTTCACACTTTTATAAGTTTGGTCCATTTGCACATTGGGGTTCATCCCCCAGTTCCAGCTGCAGGGAATGAAGTCATTTCCCCCAAGTTTGCTGCCCCCAAGTCCCTTTTGTTTCCATCTCTGGGGCCTGAGGCACTGAGGTGTCCTTGGTTGCCAGGCCTGGAGAGGAATTGCTGTGTCTGCCCAAAGTGGGGAAGCAGCAGCTCCCAGTGTGTGTGGAGTTTGGAGTTACACACTGAAGAACTGCAGGATTGCAAATATATGGAAAATATAAAAGGTAAAATCCTAAGGGATCAGCTTCACCTCAGATATTGGGCAGTGATCTCTGTGCTGGGAGTGCTCCCTGTGAGCTGCACGTTCTGTGCCTGGCCATGGGATGTGGGGTTTGGATGTGCACAGAGACCAGAAACTGCTGCATGTCCTGCATCAGCTACAGGTGACACAAGTTCCAGGTCCTCTTCTGAGCCCAAATTCTCCAGGCACAAACAGGAGGATCAAAATATGAAGAGAAAATGTAACCCTGAAAAGCAACTCACACAGACGGGGTAGATGTGAAATCTGTGGGGTTTTGGTTTTCCTGCTGCTCTGAGTCTTGGCCAGGAGCTGTGCAGGAATCACAGAGTCCACCTGGGGAACTCCTACGGGAGGAGAAACAACATCGTGGTGTCTTTGGAGTGTTTTGTTTTCTGCCTGGAGATGCTCCCATGGCAAACCAAGCTGTGATGGGAGAGGGATGGGGAAGAAAGGCCCAGAAGACACAAATAACCATGGCAGGGCCTCTGCAGGTAACTTTGCACATGGGAAGAAGAAAATGGGGTGAAAAAACCCCTCTAGGTTAAACTCCAGGAGATTGTCTGTGCTAAGGATGACCCATTATTAACAAGACTTGTCAAAAAGAAATCCCTTCCCTCTCATGCAGGATTGAAAACACATTGGCTGCTAAACGAGACAGAGACAAAATATTTTCAGTACCTATTACAGAAAATGTAGGACACCCCAGAGCAAGATATTTCAGTGAAAGAGGACGGGAAAGGTTTGGCTTTTGCTCACCCAGCAATCAGGGAATTCTGCAGGTGGAGGGTACCAGGCAAGAACTCCTTGCTGGCATCTGTTGTCACCGACAAATGGGAGCCATCGCTGTCCCCAGAGCTCACATTGCTGTTCTGCACCAAGACAGGGCCTGCACAGAGATCCTGGATGGTTTGGATGAGAAATTCCACTGGTGAGAGCAGCAATTGCCTGCCTTGGACCCGATTTCTGCACCTGTAGGAAGGAACACGCGGGTCCCTGCCACTGAGCATCCCTGAGCGTGTGCCAGTGTGTGTCCAGACATCCTGCCCTCCCTCCCCTCTCCCAGATTTCCCTGGCTAGCCCCCCTGCCTTTGTTCCCAGCTCCAGATGGAAGTGTTGAAAGGCAGCCCCGAGGAAATGGTGTTAATGTCACTCACACCCCGGTTATGTCACAGCGCGGCTGCATCTGTTTGGTGCCCGGCAATAAACTGCATTTCTTGGCCCCTCGGGGGTCTGTAAGGCACAGCGAGAGCATTCCCAGCACAGAGCATTCCCAGCACAGAGCATTCCCAGCCCAGAGCATTCCCAGCACAGAGCATTCCCAGCACAGAGCATTCCCAGCACAGAGCATTCCCAGCCCAGAGCATTCCCAGCCCAGAGCATTCCCAGCACAGAGCATTCCCAGCCCAGAGCATTCCCAGCCCAGAGCATTCCCAGCACAGAGCATTCCCAGCACAGAGCATTCCCAGCACAGAGCATTCCCAGCACAGAGCATTCCCAGCCTCAGGACTGGGTTTCTGCACATGGAACCTGAAGCTGGAAGGGCTGAGCAGGGTCGAGAACGGGCTCCTCACAGACTGGGAGCTTTGCCAGTGTTCACACTCAGAGCCAGGAGCACTCCTGGCTTATTAACCACGGCCCCATGAACCTGTTTGGTGCATCAAACACCTTCTGAATTCACACCTCAGTCATGGTGAGTGAGTTAAAAATCCAGTGTAGTGGTATGAGAGGGGTTCCTCAGGTTTCTGGCTTGCAGGAGAGTTTGGGTGAAGCTTGCAGAGGTGAACTCTGTGTGGTCCTACCTGGTTTTGGTGCTGATGGGATTTTTAAAATTCCAGTGAAATACTGAAAAAAAAAAAAACCCTCAATGTTTTAAAGTAATGTAAATGTAAATGTTTTAAAGTAAAGTAAAATGCAATTTTCTAAAGACTATCAGATCTGCCTAGCACCTTTTGGAGATAGATTAATAGTTCCCTTATAGGATGAGAAGGAAGAGATTCATGTTTGCTGTTTCACTCTTAACACCTTGTTTGTACTTCATTGGTAAAAGTTTAGAAAAGTGAGTGATGCCCTCAGGAATCAGACACAACTCCTGGAAAGGCTCAGTTTTGGGTAGTTCAGCTTTTCCCAAATTCCTGGGGAGGCAGCAGCTGTGGGGGACCCCACACCTTTCAGGAGGAGCTGGGGGGCTCCTCACTGGTGCAGCCAGGGAAGGTAAATCCAAGGAGGAACCAAATGCAGAGCTCAGAGGGGCAGAAAGGGAGTGTGGGGTGAACCAGGCCATGGGGGAGGTTTGCTTGTCATTTTTGGGGCAGCACAGAGGTGCTCAGGTGTAGTAGGCAAAGGTGAGATGCTGCAGGACAGAGGCACAGTGGTAGATCAGGTGGGGAATAGATAATTTCAGATTTAGAGACAATTTGTGTCCTCCTTGCATCAGGGAGGCAAATCTGTCTGGGCAGGCCCTGCTTTGCTGAATCACTGTATTGTCCTAAAGTCTTGTGATGGTCTGTGCCAGAGGCAGCCAGGAGCAGTCCCTGCATCCCTGGAAGAACCCGAGGCCAGGATGGAGCTGGAGCACCCTGGGAGAGTGTAAGGAGTCCCTGCCTGTGGCAGGGGTGGAATTAAAGCATCTTTGAGGCCCCTTCCGACACAAACCATTCAGTGATTGTACAATTCAGAGCCATTTAATAACATCCATCCACCCTTTGACAGCACCCCCGGGTTTTCTCTTCGCACACAACTCCCCCAGCCATCAGGATTCTGCCTTTCGTTATTCCCCTTGAACAATCCTCGTTTCCCAGCGTGTGTCTGAGCTGGGGACCAGGACAGGCTGTGATGGCTGTGGGGACCACGCCGGCTAGTGCCTGCTCCACGAAATGCATCCCTTCCCTCCCCGCCGCATCCTTCGCCTTCCTCTTCCCTTTGCCCCGTGCCGCTTGTGGGCAATTAGAGAGGAGAAAATTAACGAGAGAATCAGGGGGATTGAGGATGTCTCCGGAGCAGATGGATGCCATTAAGCTGCACTTCTGAGCCTGCAGTTGTTTTCCAGAGCTTGGGATGAAGTTTGGAGGAGTTGGATCCACGGGTGTGTGTTGATGTGGAATTCACACAGAGCAAGTGTCAGGGAAGAGCCAGACCAAGGCTAGGAAAGAGAGAACCTATTTTATTTCATCTTCAGATTGGGAATAAATCAGTTTAGATCAAAAAAATTACCCAGAGATTGAGAGCACAACAAAACAAAACAGACAAAATCCCCAACTCACCTTTTTTCTGTCCCCACAGCTTTTGACACTCTCTGTAAATAAAAACCACTTCCCCAGCCCCTGTACAATCAGATATTGCCAAAGTGCTCTGGGAAGATCCTTTGGAGATTCCATAGTTTTTCAGCTGCCAATCATTTCTCTGAGTCTCCTTAGGGCTCACAGTTTTGGGTCAGTTTGGTAGCTTGAATGTGGTGCTGTATTGGTTTATCTCAGTTTTATAAGTTACAGCCACTTCAACAGTTCATCCCCTTTTATAACAGTTTATACCCACTCCTGACAAAATGGGTATGCATTCACTCCTGGCTGAATTTGGAAAAAAAAACCCAACAAAACAACAAAGAAATAATGGGATCCAAAGTGTTAATTAATTGGATAATTCCTTCATTTCAGTCTGTGGTTCTTAACTGGGGAAACCTCTCCTTGGACAAACCCCCTGTGAGTGAGTGGAAGGTGTCCCTGCCCATGGCAGGGCGTGGAATGAGGTGACCCCCACTGTCCCTCCACCCCAAACTATTCCAAGATCCTCTTCAGTATCCGTCCTGCAACACAGGGCCATGGAGATGAGCACAGAGGGCTTTGGCCAGGGCTGCTGGGTGCTCTCTGCTGCTGTGTGTGCTCCCAGAATCGCTGTTTGTTCCTCTGCTTGTTTGGATATTTCAGCCCGGCCCGCGGGGCTTGCTCAGCCTCGCACAGCAGCTCATCCATCCTACAACCATTTTTAGCCTCAGCTGGAAGATGAGTCCAAGAGCTGAATCAGAAGGAGAAAGTAATGCTCAGAGAATAACTCCAGGGAATGCTGGACATGCCAGAGATCAGAGGGAGCTCCACAAGAGTTTAAGAAGCGCAGAAGACATGACAGCTCTGGATAGCAGAATTTCAAATAACCTTCCTGGCAAAAAGCAGCTGTCAAAACTCTTCAGCGCACATTTTAAAATCTTCCACGCAGATCTCACTTTTCTGCCAAGACAAACTTTCTCCCTTTGAAAAGCAGAGGGAGTTTTGAAGGAGCCTTTCTCCCATCTCTCAGTCATTGTGATTGATTCCCACGTCACCCAGGGCAGCATGCCCTTGGCTTTTGTTGTGCCCACGGTGACAGGCAGAGCAGATCAGGCAGCAGAGGATCTGTCAGTGCAGAGTTCATCCTGTTGCTTCTGCACAAGTGGAGCCACAGCAGGACTAACAGGGTGATTCAGTTCCTTTGTATGGCACTGCTGGGGAACTTAACCTAAAAAAATCATGTTTATGAAACCTTTTCCTTCTGGCTCCATTTGATCTAATTAATTACATGATTCCTGCCCCCAAAATCTGCCTCTGTGATGTCTTGTGTCATCACATCTCCAAAGCTGTGCTACTGTGACATCAGTCTGGCTCTGTAGGGAGTGCAAAAGCTTGCAAAGAAAGGTTCAGAAGTTACATGAGGGCTGAGAAAATGCTTCAGAACAAAAACGTATATTGGTTAAATATATTTAACTTGTAAAAGAAAATATTGAGAGGTGAAGTAAATATGTAAGTGTATTACTGGGGGAAAAAAAATAAAATACTGGGATATGTGGAGCTCCTCAGTTATCCAGCAAAGTAAGAAAGAGCAGATAGATCTGAAGCTGAATGAATTTGTGTGAGAAACTCTGTGCTGATGGATTTGTTTATATGCAAATCTTTTCTGGAAGAGACCTTTTATGTGGAATAATGAGGTGAAATGTGTGTGGGAGAAGGTGATCCAGGGATCCCCCTGCCCACAGCACAGAGAGTGGGAGTGGGGGCAGAGGCTGAGTGATGTGCCTGAGGTCACACAGTGCAGGAGGAACCCAAAACCTCTCTCCTCCTGCCTGACTCCCCTGTGTGCTGCCCTGGCTTTCCAAACTGAATCTTCTCCTCCACACATCCTGCTGGGACACTGAAAAAGGAGAGGTTGAGGTAGTTTCCTGCTCACTTGGTGATTTTCTGAGCTATGGGGCTGCCATCCTGTCCTTGTAACAAGTGGAAAGCCTGAGGATTGAGCTGATCATCACATCACGGGAGTGATGGTGGCTGGAAGGTGAGCTGGGATTCCTGCAGGTCTGCACCCCTGGCAGCCCCCAGTGACCCTCAGAGAGCTCAGGCTGCTCCTGGCTGTGACAGAAAATGTGTCAGAGCAGCACAGGCTGCACACAGCACTCGTGAGTCTTCATTCACACATGGGGAAACTGAGGCACGGGACAACATTTGACTTCTTGAACTCTTACAGCAGGTCCTCCCCAGATCTACACACACAACAATTTCCTTCACATGGGCCTTTCTGTAATGTCTTCTAACTTCTGATCCTGACAGGAAATCTGGGACTTCCCCAGCAGAAAGGTTGGACTTGATGATCTCAAAAGTCTTTTCCAACTTAGTTCACTCTGTGATTAGTTCATTCTGTAAAAGAAGGAATGGAGCTGAGAACAGAAGAGTCAGACTTTTACAAGACACCATGATTGAGGACCTAGGATTAGTTTGCAGTGAATTTGTGGATGACTTAAGCCATTTCTATTTTCTTTGCAGCTATTTCCCATATCTCACAAATGAAAGCTGCCTGATATTCCTGACAAATGAAGTGCCAGTGCCAAATAATACGTGGTAAATAATCACCTCAGCATAAATCCTTCTTTTCTGTTTGGCAGAAAGGCACTTGCTTTGTCTTGTCTTGAAGTTAAATTGACGCTTTCAACTTTCCAAGGGACCAGTGTCTGTGAAGTCACAGCCCACAGAATTGTGTAATAGAATCAAAGAATGGTTTGGGCTGGAAGGAACCTTCAAGCTCATCCCATTCCACCCCCTGTAAAGGGCAGGAACATCTTCCACCATCCCAGGCTGCTCCCAGCCCTGTCCAGCCTGGCCTTGGGCACTGCCAGGGATCCAGGGGCAGCCCCAGCTGCTCTGGGCACCCTGTGCCAGGGCCTGCCCACCCTGCCAGGAACAATCCCTCTGTTTTGGCCCGTGTTTCCACTCTTAATCTCCACAACTTCCCAACCAAAGGCCAGACTTCAATTCTAGAGACAGAAAGCCCTCAGGGAGCGCAGCCCTGGTGAACTGGGCTGAAGATCGATCTTTTTGTGTGAATTTTGGTGCCTGTGCTGGGCCAGGGGCTGAGCACTGCCAGCCACATCCCAGCTCCACAGGATCCTTCTCCTGGATTCCTCACAGCAGACTATTAATAGCGAATAGCTTTGACTTTGTGTCCTGCACAACAATACTCACCAAACAGTCTCTCAAAAGATGCTTCAAAGCCTGACAGGCATCACCAGAGCTGTTGTTTTCTTTCCATTTCTTTTTGTAAACTGACTTAAGGCCAATATCAATATTTATCTAGAGCGAGGGAAGTGTTTTGCTGCCAGGAATTTGAGTGCACTGTTTTCTTCTGACTAAAAATGGGGCAATTACTAATGAGGATATTTCTAAAATGAATGAGTGGAACATTCCCCTTAGCCTCAAGTCACCCCACAAATAACCCTTTATATGTTTTGATCTGATGGTTAAGTTGCAGGTTCCATTAAAAAAATATGATTTTATGAAGATATTTTGGGTATTGCTATCCTTCAGCTCTAAGTATCAGGTTGTTTTGTCCATGTTAGCTGTTGTTGCTGTGCTCTTCACTTGGAGCAATAGAAAAGTTATTTTTTTAAATTACAGATCGTAGAAAAATCTGAAAGGTACCTTAAGGAATGATTTAACCAGCCCCATGCCCAGGGCTGAATTTGCTGTATCTGAACTGTTCTCTGATAGCAGCCCAACCTGCTTGGAAACTGCAACCTTGGCAAATCCACAGCTTCTCTAAATTATTCAGGAAACACTTTATTCCTTTCTTCTTGCAATTCCCTTCCACATATTTGAGCACTGTTATCACATCTTCCCCTTTGCCTTCTCCAGGCTTAAATGGACTGAGTCTCTTCCATCTTTCATGCCAGGTCACATTCTCCAGAGCTCGGATCACTCCTCTCTCGTTGCTTTGGAGCTTTTCCTCCTGATTTTTCCTGTCTTTTCTGATGTGTGGTGCTCCCAGCCGAGGAGTTCTTCCAGCTGGAGTGGTGTGAGCAGCCTGGCAGGATCCATCAGCTCCCAAAAAACAATCAGGAGACATCCAGCAGGGACCGGTGCCTGTCCCATCGTGTCCCTTGTGTGCCAGGTGACACCAACAGCCCCAGGGAGCTTTGGGTCCCTCTCCACCTGCATTCTGGCCACCTGTGCTGTGACTCATTTCCTACAGGGGGAGGTGAGGTGGGTTCCAAACCTGCTCCTTTGTAGCCATCCATCACTATTGAGCCACCATGCCAAACCCCGCCGTTCTTTGATGATTGCTCACGGCCCTGGGGAGGAGAAGATTGGAAGCAAAACCAGAGAGAATGAGGCATTTCATTAATTATCCCATAGCAACTTGGTGGGAGGCTGGATATTTTCCTAAACTCTCAAGCTGTTTCATGCACACATCCTCCCCCACATTTTTGTCTGCTTGGTCCATAATTTCCACCCCTCTGCTGAACTCTTGGTGCTGCCGAGGTAAGATCCTGCAGATTCTCCCTGGCTGCTGAAATCCAGGTCAATCCTATGAATCACTGGGAGCAGTTATCCCATGCCAAGATGCTGGCCATGGATAGACTTTAATGGAAGCTGTGACTTCGCATATTTACATGTATAGATCAGCCTCCAGCTGGGGAAGGATTCCCTCTTCTCTATCAGCTCAGCTGTGATCTCAGCACGTTTTGCTTTCTCATGGACCACCTCCAAGTCAATCCCGGATTCCTGTGGGAAGCTGTGCTGCAGGAATTGCCCTCCTCCATCCCAGCTCCCCAGCCAGTCCCTTCCTGTAAAGTTTGCACGGGGTCCCTATAAACCACCCTGCTGCTGGTAGGGGACTGGGGCCAAGTCCCTCAGCACCAGTATCCCAGATCCCGTAACTCCTGCCCATAAAGCAGCAACTTAACCCAGCAGTTCCACTTCTCCTTCTGAAACACCGACCTAAAGCTGCTAAATGAGTTCCTGATTTCCTATAAAAATTGCTGCATTAGGAGCAAAGTCAGAGCAGCCAGAGCCCAAAGAGGCAGTGCCAAATTTCTAACTAAAGCTCACCATAAATCCCTTTTTGAATAACACCCCAAAGGATGGGGATGAGCCAGGCAAGAAGGAGTCTGAAGTTTTCTGTTCTCTGTCCTGTTTCATCCCTGAGCTCCTGCTGGATGTGAAGCTCTTCCTTACATTCCTCCTTGTGCAGTTCTTCAGGCATTTAAATCAGGAAAAGGATGCTACTGCTTAGCATTTTGTTTCTTTGGGTCTCTAGTATGATGTGCAGGGTAGGCACTCTGCCCTGCCCTGCATTGTACCTGAAGGGGCTGACAAGAACCATGGAGAGAGGCTGTTGACAATGGCCTGGAAGGACAGGACCCAGGGAATGGCTCCCAGTGCCAGAGGGCAGGGCTGGATGGGATATTGGGCAGGAATTGTTCCCTGGCAGGGTGGGCAGGCCCTGGCACAGGGTGCCCAGAGCAGCTGGGGCTGTCCCTGGATCCCTGGCAGTGCCCAAGGCCAGGCTGGACAGGGCTGGCAGCAGCCTGGGATGGTGGGAGGTGTCCCTGCCTTGGCAGGGGAGGGATGAGCTGAATCTCAGATCCCTTTTAACTCCAACCAATCCATAATTCCATGAAAACACCTCTGTTATTCAGTGTACTTGCCAAAGACTGGAAACTGATGCTTTCTCCACACAGGAGGCACTTTATGTGTATCTGGAGCAGCCTTGGCTTCCCCTGGCTGTAAAACACAACTTCCTTCCCTGCTCCTACTGCCACGGCTGGTGCCTGGCTCTGAGCTGC
This sequence comes from Pseudopodoces humilis, assembly GCF_049639895.1. NCBI lineage: Eukaryota > Metazoa > Chordata > Aves > Passeriformes > Paridae > Pseudopodoces > Pseudopodoces humilis. The sequence goes on along the minus strand of NC_142221.1, from coordinate 8,167,915 downwards.
TCAGGGCAGCTGCTGCCTGTTCTGGGAGAACACAGGCGTTTGTTGGCATTCCCAGGGATTATCACAGAGGCAGACACAGCCTGGGGAAGAACCAAGGCCTGGTTCAGACAGTCATGACTTCTTTATTTGATAAAAGCTTGGTCTCCAGCCCAGAACCCTCTCTGAACCTGCCAGAGGTGATAATGTCCCAGAGCTGAAGAAACGTTTGAAAACACATGAAGTTTTCCCAGCCTGGTAAAATTGGCTGCAGGAATCCCTCTGCCACTCACAGGAGCAGGCATGAGTCCTGTCAGGGATGAAAAAGGGCTGCCACCTCCCCTGGAAGAGCAGCAGTAGAGAAAACAAGGTATAATCTCATTATTCACCCTCTGAGCTCCCCAGGGTCTCAGCCAGACCTGAATGACTGCGTGTGCAAAGGACAGACGGACGTGCAGACACTCAGGGGATGCCAGGGCAGAGTCCCTCCAGCTCCACCCCTCAGATCCACCCCAAATTCTGTTATTTGCAGGGAAAAGGCCAATTCAGCACCCTGCCTTCTGTGCCAGCTGTCAGATGAACTCCAGCCCTGCTGCTGAGCTTTACCTTGGAATGCAGACGGAAAAGGACAGCTGATGTATTTAATTCTCTGCTGAATAACAAGGAAGAGCAGATTTTTAACAGAGGTTCAAGCCTAGGCCAGGCAGGCAGTCCCCAGCAGCTCCATCTGTAACATTTCATGGGCAGCATCTGAATTCATCTGAAATCTGACTTTGAAACTACCAAGGACCAAAACAACAAATAAACTTTTTGGAAACCTTTACTCCCTTTGTGGCTAAAACTTGAAATCTGCAGCCTAGCAAATGCACATGCCAGGAGCACCAGAGCTTTTTCTTTTCTTTCTTCCAGCCCCTCAGGGGTGAGTGAATGTGAACAGAGCTGTGAGGAGCCTGACTTTGTGTCCCTCCTGTCACCTGAGGAGGGTTCACATTACAGCTCTTTCAGGTCCCTCCACCACATTCTGCAGTATTTGGGCTTCATCTCTGGCGTTTTGGGCCAGCTCTTTCTATGGGTAACCAAGATAGGAAAGTGGGATCAGAGCAGTGAGGCTCAGTGGAGGGTCAGCTCAGGGGATGAGATTGTCTCCCACTGCTCGGGGTATCCTGGGGCAGAGGAGGGTCCCTGGGTGCTGCTGTTTCCCCTGGCACACACAGCCCTGTGTGCTGTAGGACACGGGAGCAGGGAGCCCTGCAGGCACAGAGGGGATGTGTGAGCTGCTGGAGGGCTGCCAGGGCTGCTCCCGAGTGTCTCATACAATTAACAACCCGTGTCTTGCTGCCATGAGTAATCCCAGCTCTCAGGCTGGGATTGTTGGAGCAGATCCGGTGAAAGTTGCCCCGCACTGGTTTAATTTTCAGTCCAAAGGGTGATTCCCTGCCTGTTAGCAGCTATTTCTTTCGGGCTGCCCTGCTTATCTCTTCAAGAAGTGTATTTAAATACATCTCCACCTGGGAAAGATTTCACAGAGTGAGGGAAAGGATGAAGATGGAATGGAAATAAATTCTGTGGCAGGGAAGAAGAGCAGCCTGGGCTGTAGGTTTTCCTGTCCATGTAATATATGCAATTATCATGCCCAAGTGCACACAAATGCTGTATTAATATTTTCAAGTGTCTCCAGCTCCACTCCTGTGTTTGGTGGCGTGACCAGCAGCTTGCAGTGGGTTAGAGGCAGGAAAATAAGGGAAATGGTATTTTTCTTCCTCATTTTGGGTGATGTAGGGAGCAGGAATGTGTAAACATGATTTTTGCCATGGTGTCTTTCTTCAATGTGTGTTTGAGGCAACCTGAGCCTGAGTTCTTCTTGAGGTTTAACAAGACCAAGCTCAAGGAGCTGCACCTGGTTTAGGACAAGCCCTGGGATCAATCCAGGCTGGGATGAGCAGATGGAGCAGCCCTGGGAGAGGAACCTGGGGGTGCTGGGGGTGAGAGCTGGACCTGCCCCAGCCCTGAACCCCCTGCCCTGGGCTGAGCCCAGCCTGGGCAGCAGGGGAGGGGATTCTGCCCCTCTGCTCACTCACACACCTGGGCACAGGATCCCACCCCAGGAACCATCAGCGCTCCTTTGCATCCCTCAAATCCTCGGTTTTGGGAGCCGAGTGGAAGCAGGGAGTGATGCGAATCGAAAGCTTGCCACCTCCTGGACACTGCGAGAGCCGTGCCTGCCTCTGCGAAAGGAAATCCAGCGGCGGTGGGAGCTCCCGGCTCCCAACTTCAGGGATGGAAAAGGAAAAGGGATGGGGGAGGGATGTGAGCTGCAGAGGTTCTGACACCACCTCGCCGAGGCTGGGCTGCACAATTTATCCCTTTAGGTTTGTGTGTGATGCTGAACTTGACCGGGCAGCACCAGTGTCCCAGCAGGAGCTGGGATTGTCTGACTGGTGATGTCTGCCCTGTTCAAGGCTTTCACTGAACTGAAGATTTGTTGGAATTTTCCATCTGCTGCAGAGAAAACTTTAGTCTAAATCCTTGTAGTTCCTTTTATGTCTCTCTTCAGAAGACACCCTAAAATTACCAGCATTAACCCTGTTAGAAATACTCGGTCCCACCAATACCAGCTACCGAATTTTGTGACTTGCAGCTAAAGCTCTGCACCTGTAATGAATATCTTCCTTGTTCCCAGGATAAGAAAATCTCCAAAGCCCTTTGAATAAGTCTGTGCAGTGCAGGGTTCAGGCTCACACGAGAGCCCTTGCAGATGTACTTGTTACAAAACTGCAGAGCCAGGTTGTTGCCTGAAATAAAATCTGCTTTTGCAGCAGAAATAACGTATTTACACTGTATAATTCTTGCACATTTATCTTTTATCTTTGACATCCTCTCCATACAGCTCTCTCCAAAATCCTACTACCAAGCACAGTCTCTTAATTGCATCCATTTTTCTCAGGGCATCTGCCTTTCTGTTCAAATTCCACAGGTAAGCTTGGCTCCTTTTACACTCTGTCTAGCTTAGGCAGGACAGCCAGACACAGAACTGGGCTCAGCCACAGAGCCCTGGAGTTCTGGTGACATCAGCCAGTTTTGGGGACCAAAGATTCAGAGGATGGCTGTGGTTGGAAGGGAACTCCAAGCCCATCCCATCCACCCCTGCCATGGCAGGGACACCTTTCACTATCCCGGGCTGCTCCAATTCCATCCAACCTGGCCTTGGACATTCCAGGGATCCAGGGGCCTGCCCACCCTCCCAGGGAACAATTCCATCCCAATATCCCATCCATCCCTGCCCTCTGGCAGTGGGAATCCATTCCCTGTGTCCTGGCACTCCAGGCCATTGTAAACAGCCTCTTTCCTTCTTTCCTCCGGTACTGGGAGGGATCCTGTATTATCCCACATTTTAGAAGCAGCACAATTACCTCCCATGGCCTTTTTTTTTTTTTATTAAATGAAGCTTTTCCTCTTGTGCCTTCTCCTCAGGCCATCAGCCTGGGGTTACATCTAGGGCTCAATCCCAAAAGAAGGAAAGGGAGCACCCATCATCCTCCTCGGGCACTACAGGAGATCCCTTCTCCACCCTTTTCTCACCATTGCCATCAAACCCTGACCTTATCCCCCCTGAACCCCCCACGTTCCCCGTTCCTCAGCACGGGGATAAGGGGATTTGCTCCTTTGGGGAGCAGGAGTGGGAGATGCTGGGTGGTAAATCAGGTGTGTCCTTTCCCTGCTGGAAAGGGCTGTTGTTTGGGATGGGGCTGGAGGGCAGCAGGACCTGCTCAGAGCCCGATCGAGTTCTCACACACACTAGATGGCGGCAGCTCCTTAAATTTGTGTTTGTCGTGTTAAAAAGCGGAGGCTCGCAGGTGGCAGGAGCGCTGCGGGTCCCGGGGCTGCCCCCGCGGTGTAAAACAGCTCCTGGAGGGGTCCTGTCCTGAGCTGGAGACCTGCAGTGTGTAATTCCTCAAGTAAATCCTACAGAGCTGCCCCTGGGCATTCCCAGACTGGGCTTTACTGGGGGCACTGGGCTGAGCGCTCCCCGAGGTGCTGCTGCGCAGGAATTGAGCTTAAAACCCCTGAAGAAGGATGTCGAAAGTGTATAAATATATAAAGTATATATATATATATAAATAAAAAGTGTATGTGTGCTTTCCCCCCAGGGGGGACGGGGTCTGCAGAGATGGACCAGCCCTGAGTTCTCAGCTCCCCCAAAATGTTCCAGCAGCCTTGGCTGTGATTTCTGCCGTGGTCAAGATTAATCTTTGGGCTATCAATGTCTCCGCAGGCAGAGTGGGAAGTAGATTTAAGGGCTAATTCCAGATTTGTGGCAGCATAATTAAATCCCACCGGTTTAGGGCAGGGAACGTTGTTCCATCCCAAACCTACACAGGCATAACTTTGACACGTTATGCTATTTATAGGCAGGGTATAAATGACTCAGTGAAGGTCAGGTGAGAAAGCTGTGGCAAAGCTGGGAGGAAAATCAGCCCTTGGTTCATGGGCAAGGAGAGGGAGGACAGCTGTTGGCTCAGACACCTTCATTCCCTTCCCACAGCTGTTGCTGTTGGAGTTGGCTCTTCCCTTTGCAGGCTGGTTTGTAGCTCAGGTGCTCTGGTTTGCTGCTGCAGCTGTGAGACATCTCCGGGGAGGGAGCATTTCTGAGTGCCTGCCTGCTGTGCTGCTCCGCTCAGGTGCAATGCTGGGAGGAGAGCAGCATCCTTCATTCCTCACTGCTTCCAGGCTTGCTGGGAAACCTTCAGGAGCTGGGCAGATGGCTCGTGCCTGATGTTTCAGATTCATCCGTGTAGTTTTGTGTGTGAAGTCACCTGGCCATGTCTAGGAGGTGTAGGGGGTGACAGGAACCATGGCTCTTGCTGTTCCTAAAGGAGGGAATGTGCTTCACTGCAGCTCCATTACATGGACACTGCTTTTGATGGAGTGATTTCCTGGTGATAAAGGTGGCAGGCTGTGTCCTGCTGACTCCACAGATATGTCAGCACAGCTTGGAAGTCACTTCCAAGGTGTGCAGTCTGCAGCTCACCAGAGGGAATCTCTTCTGTGCTGCTCACCCAGCACTGCCACGACATCCATCACCACCTCTGAAGCGTTCACCCTTGTTCATCCAGGTTCTGCTTTTCACGGAGCAGCCCCGTGGAATTGGGGACAGCTATTCCCCAGAGTTCATTTGTGCTCAGCCTCCTTTCCATCCACACTGTGGTGCAGTTTAATTGGGATGTGGATTTTAACCTTTTTCTGAAATGCCATTTCCTTCCTGCGTTCCTGCTATCGCACTCAGCAACGCCGCTCTCCCCTGGCTGCAGCTACAGAGCCAGCTCCTTTCTGGAAGGCAGAAGGGAGCTTATTAACAGCTACCTTTGTGCTTAATTAATGATCCAACGTGGTGGGGGAATTGCTCCCTCCTGCCCAGAGCAGCTCTGTCACTGTCCCCAAATCTGTGCTTTCTGCCAGTGTTGAAGTGGTGACTGTGCCTGATACCGACATAAATGGGACAAATATTGGTGGCTTGCATGGAGCTCCTGATTCCCCTCGTGTGTCTGCTCTGTGAAACGTTTGGAGGGCTGAGTGAAGGGAGGGAAAGTAGGATAGTGAATTTGAGGCCCTTTTTTATTCCATTTGCTGAAGCCAAATGACTGGAATTAAATGTGACCTGTCTGAAAGCCAACCTTGTTTCCAAATACTACATGGGGAGCCGAGATCAGAAGACACATTACAAACATTGCAGTAGCATAACTTGAGGCGAGTGCAATCATTTACTTGACTAATGAATCCCCTGGGCTGCTAGCAAGAGAGAAAATCTCTCATTCGTCTTCTTAATTTAATAAGCAGAGGGGTTGGCCTTAAGGGTAAATGAAATGAGTAGTGATCCCATGAATGTTTCAGCAAATTGATGTACAATAAGATAAGGGAGATCTGGTGAACAGCTCGCTTTGTTCTGAGGGGCTGTCACTGGGCTTTAGGGGAGAGGGAGAGAGGCTGGGGCTGATGGCTCTGTGTAGCTCTCACCGCATTTCCCTCCAGATCTTTCTGATCTGTGCAGGCTGGAACACGGGAATTTTGTTAGGATCTCATCAAGTGGGCTGAGTTCAGAGGTCAGGGATGTTGTGCTTGGTGTTGTATGTAAGGAATCCATCGGAGAGCTTGAGAAAAGCCCCAGGCTGCGTTCCCTGCTCACCTGTGGGTACCCACAGCGAGTTGGTGCACCTTGGAAAGGTTCCTGGAGGAGCTGGAGGATGCCTGTGCTTGTGGGAGCTAATGAGGCTCATTCCTGTCTTTCACGCTCTTAATTACTCCGGAGAACAAACCCGTGGTGTGAAACAATGAGGTGCTTTAATGGCCAGAAGGGATTGCTGCTTCTGCCACCACAGCAATTACTGAGAGATCGCCTGAGTGCTTCGTGCACCAGGGAAACTGAGGCAGAGATTAGAACATAACACTGCTGTAGATAATAAAAACAGAGTAAGGAAGCTTCTGACACAGGCAATAAACTTGGTAATTTTTTAAACAAAACCCCCAGAAGGGAATGCTGCTTAAACTCCTATTAAACCGTGAACCATACAAAGTGACTTTTGGGAGGCTGACTGAAGTAGAAAGAAGTTGAAAATGGGAATGCTTGTTCTTGGCTTTTGTTCGAGAGAGGATTTTAGGATTAGATGGTCCATTACTATTGAATGCACTTTGATAAGTACAATATTCCAAGGCCCTTTCTGACAAACACACAGTGGAGAGCAGCAAACTGAGCTACCAAAAAATGAATGGCTTTTGGAATGTCATGAATCTCAGAGTTCTTGAGATCAAACTGGGAGGTCAGGGGTTCTGTTCCTGAAGGTAAAGCATACAGTTATAATGAAGATCCTTTTTTTCATTAGAATCTGAAATAATTACGTTTGTCAACTCTGCCTAATTTGATGGGATGGAGGCAAAAGAATATGGATTTATGTTTTGAATCCTCATGTATATGCATTAGGTCTGTTATAAGAATGTTTATAGTGGAGTGCTTTTGGATTCTGGCCAGTATTTGCAGGGCTGCTCTCCTGGAGCTTGGTGACTTTAATAAGAACGTGTAGAAAATTGCTCCTTTTAATTGAGGTAAATAGTTGTCACTTTGGCATAATGTGAGCTGTCCTGTTCTATTTTGGGGCCCAGATTGCAATTCTGAACATACCAAGGATTAAAAACCTTGGAAAATCTCAGTATTGCAGCATTTCTGATAGCACAAAGCAGAATTGCTCAGAAGCACCGCATTGGTGACTGGGTTTGCTGTGAACACACACAAATTCTTGTCACTTGGAAGTCAAGCCAAGAGCCAGCTCTCATGCCCTGAGTTCAATGTTGAAACAATGAAAACCAGACTGAATCAAGCTGTTAATGTTTTGTGCCCTTTGCAGTCTTGTAGCTGTGTGAGATGGATGTTGTAGGAAACAATTTTAGTCACAGGAGAAAAAACAATAACCAGGTGTTTGGGTTCCAGTGGGCTGGGGCAGGGAGGGAACTCACAAAGGGAAACAGCCTCATTTCCACTGCAATTAAATAAGAGGCTTGCCATTAAATGGTCTGAGCTGTCAAAGCTGTCAGGGAGCTAAAAGGTTTAGGCAGATATGTGTGGTCAAGGCTTCTGCTATTTCCTGGAGCAGATGGCAGCAGAACCAGCCCCTTGCAGGTGTGTGGTGCTTCCTGAGCTGAGAGCTGACTCTGAGCTGGGCAGTGGAAGGCAGTGGCATCCCCCAGTGACATTTCAACCACGAGCAATGCTGGCACAGGGATTGAGCAGTGTCCTGGTGCCAGGGGCTGGATCCACGTCCTGTCAGCGAGGAGTCCCCATGGCCTGCAGCACTCACAGGCTCCTTTGGCTGCTCACTCCTATTCCAGTTCAGCTGTTGTATCTCCACCATTTATTGAGCCTGGGAGATTTTGATCACAGGAAAAACTCGGGGTGAAGGCAGGGCTGAGCCTGAAGGACACATTGCTGCAGGCAGAGAGTAGCTGAGTAGCTCCGTTCTTGCTCCTGGTTCAAAAGTCTTCCCCTTCCTTGAAAGCTCATCAGGTGCATTGGGATGTGAATTTTAACCTTTTGGGATTTTTTCGTCTGATGAGCAAACAAAATTATCCATCTTGGTTTAGCCACTGGTGTTGGGTGTCCCTGGAGAAGGGATTTCCTTCCTTGACCCCTTGGTTTTTGTCTCTTGGTGAATATTTCACAGCTGCCTGTTGCTGCTGCTTCAGCCAGACCAACCCTTGGGTGCCTGAGCCTGTTTGCATGTGAGAATGATTTTTGTGCTGTAAAATGATGAATTCTTTTGACCCTATTGGTAGCTGCCATCTCCATCTGAAGAGTTCAGCATTTCCTTAGCTGTGCTCGGTGGGGAGAGCAGAGGGAGGGAAGGTGAAGCTGAGTCAGCTCTGTGCTCAGCTCTGCACACCAGCACTTGGATAATGCCACAGCTTCTGTGCGAGCCTGGTGAGGGAGGCTTGGCTGAGACACGGAATTTCCAGCTCAGTTTGCTGTGCACAGCTCAGTCCAAGCTGGGAATTTGTTATCAAGCTGGTGTCAGGCTCACAGGACACAAACCCTTGTGACTGACAGACCCCAGGCACTGGTCTCCAAGTGTCCCATCTCTGTGCTGCCTCTGCATCGTGGAGGATCTGGTCAGTGCTCTGGGAGCTCCAGAGAAGCTTGCCTTGAGGTGGAAGAGCTGACTGATAGGCACATGCAAGTGCTGTAACATCCGCCAGGCCCCAGTTTGCACATTCTGGTGTCTCTGGGGGTGGCCAGTGCCAGATGTGTCTGAGAGAGGTGCCAGGAGCTCCTCAGTGTGCTCTTTTAAAATGTCAAGCTCTTCTGTCTGTTCCACAGGGCGAGGAGATCTTTCATGTCTTCAGCTGAGCCCCCCATAATAAAAATGGTGGTTCTGTGCCTCATTCCAGAACTTGCTGGGTTTTCAGTTGGCCAGAAGTCCCAACCTCTCCTGTACTCCTGCCCCCAGAGTTTTAGCATTAATGCATTTATCTGTGTGTACAGGGAGAAGGGAACATTTCTGTTTTTACAGATGGCGTGGGTTCAGGAAATCCAGTCAGCTGGTGTGGGTCTGGAAACCATTCTGCCCTTATTAACACCCTCCAATGATATAAACAGAGAATCCCCTAAGCAAGGAACAGTCTAAATAAAACTCCAGGCCAAACCAGAATGTCTAAGGTGTGCCAGATCTTGCCTCAGGGAAAGAGAGAGGATGGGAAGTGCCAGGAAAGGGAAGATCTTAATTTTGAAGAGAACAGACCCATGATTGAGGGAATTTTGTATTCTTGCCTCTCCCAGAAGGGAGAGAGTTGAGGAAGGGATATCCTGGGGAAAGGGCTTTTTCTGTCACTGCCTTGTCTCTCCTCTTGGAAAGGACTGGTGAGATCTAAGCCAGGGATTGTCTTAAGACAGAGGTTGGAGGCCAAAAGCCTTTGTAGATCTGAGCCTGTATTTTCTGTCTGCCTCAGTTTCCTGTCTGTAGCGGAGGAAAAGCAGCTAAAAATACCCAGCAGCAGAGCAGTGTCTGTGCCTGTGCTGGGGCCCTGAGTGTGGGATGCCCTTCCTGGGCACTGGACGGGGATCTGGTGGCTGCAGGGAGGTCCCAGCAGGGCTTGGGGACAATGCTCTGGCTCAGGATGGAGATCTCTGCTGTGTCCCCTCACCTTGCATTTGTCATGGGCACTGTGGGGCAGAGTGATGCAGAAGGGGGTGTTTTAGAGGGTGTTCCTGTGTCATCCCAAATGGACCAGGACATTTCTTCCAGGGCTGGAATCTCTGATCAAGACAGATATGGTGAAGGAGTTGGGAAAATGTATTGTGATGCAACTTTGAGAGCTAAATTAAAAACAAAAACCCAACAAAAATAAACCCCCAAAAAACCCCAAAAACCCAAAACCAAAGAAAAAGCCCCAAAACCAAAAAATCCCCACCCCCCCCACCAAAACAAAAAATCCCCTTCCTCCTCCTTTTGTTCCACTCTTATCTCTTTCTACTTTCTTTTTATCTTTCCTCCCTTTTTGTTTGTGTCTGTTCTTTCCCTGTAATTCCTAATGTAAGTAAGGAAGAATTTAATATACTGAGACAGGAGAGAAGTTGCTCCATGCATTGCAGATGCACAACATGTCTTCATTAACTCCCCATGACATTCAAAATAGCTCGAGATAAAGACAAACTAAATCTGGGAAGACAAATATAAATACTGTTCCCCCCCTCCCTCTCGCCCTGCGCGGAGCTCCCCCCCAGGGCACGCTTTCAATTACTGGAGATGAATGGAGCAAGGCAGAGCAGCCTTTGGGATGCTGAGCCTGCTCCTGCCATCAGATGGCCCCACACTTCATGGAATGTGCTCCAGCTCCAGCCTGAGGTGCTCCATGGGGTCTGTAATCCCTCCTTGGAGCTCTGGCAGAGCCCAGAGCAGGGAGTGCTGCATCTCCCTTATCTGTGCCGGCTCCTCTTGTCCTCCAAAGCTGTGTGGAAGGGAAGATCTTGGTGTTTAAGGCACAAGATGTGGGGGGAGTGAGGAGCTGGGCTTGCTCTCCTTCACAGAATCAGAATATCCTCAACTGGGGGTGACCCCCAGGATCACCCAGCCCTGCCCAGACCCCCCAACATCCCAGCCTGGGCATCCCTGGAGCTCTGGCAGCCTCGGGGCCGTGCCCATTCCCTGGGGAGCCTGGGCAGTGCCAGCACCCCCTGCCAACCTCCTTCTCCTGCTGCAGATCTGGGAGCTGGTGCTGGGGCTTCTCCCCTGGAGCAGCAGAGCTCGCTGGGAGAGGCTGAACCTGTGGTCGCTTCTCTGCAGCAAATCTGGATCCTGTATGGGGATTACAGAACTTGAGATTGAGGCTGGGGTTTGTTTGCACAGTGCAGGCTGCAGTTGTTGTTGTGGCTGCCCTGCTCTCCCCAGTGCACAGGGATTTGAGTCTCAGAGCTGGGCTGCTGTGGAAGGAGGGGGACAGGGTTAGGACTGTGGCTGCCCCATCCCTGGAAGTTCAAGGCCAGGTTGGATGGGGCTTGGAGCAACCTGGTTTGATGGGAGGGGTTCCTGCCCTTGGAAGGAGGTGGAGTGAGATGAGCCTTAAGGTCCCTTCCCAGCCAGCCCAAGCTGGGATTCCGTGGGAGCCGATGTGCAAAGCTGTGCAGGGGAGAGGGTTTCACTGGGGAATCTCTTTGGCACAGGCTGTCATCCTGTGAAATGGTTGTTGGCACTTTATGGCTCCTGTTCACTGTGGGGATTGTGTCTTACAGAGCTTCAGAATGCCTGGATTAAAGCTCAGGCGTTTTGGGGGAGAAGTTTCTCTGCCCCGCTCTTTTCCCAGAACCTCTGCACGTTCAGAGGTGCACAAAGAGCTGCTCGTTCCTGGATCCTTTCCTGCACTCACCAGACTCCAACTCCACTCAAGCTTTACTTGCGGAAGAGTCTCTGTGATCTCTCTGAGCTCTGCTGTTGCTGCAGTGCTGCAGGAGTTGGGGTTGAGCTCAGATTGCTGCGATCTGGGATGAGCAGCTTCCCAAGGAAGGACTTGCCATCCCTTCCCATTAAAGTGTTTTCAGTTCCCTGCCTCTCTGTTCACAGCAGATGATTATCTTGCAAAAGCATTCTGTTATTTTTTTTCTTCCCTGTGTAGCTCAAATTATCCTTTCCTAAGTGCATTACCTGGCATTTGTCTGCACTGAACTTCATCTGACTTCATGCTGTCCATCCACCTAGCTTTGTTAAATGTAATTGAAATTGAGTTTGGGCTGGGGGAGGCCTGGGGTTGATGTAGCAGAAGAGCAGTGGCCTGTGCTTCCAGGACTAAAGAAATAGCACGAGCCATTGCAGTTGTTGAGTCCTGTTAAATCCAGTTGTGTTCATGTTACAGGGAATTAAGTGAACATCAGAAAGGAAAAGGCAGGGCAGAACCTCTTCTGTGCTATGCCAGGCTTAGAATCAGAATAACTGAATAGCCTTCCTTGTGTGGATTCGTGTTTTATGCAAGGTCAGGATCTGTCCCTTGGAAATCGTCTGGAAATGACAACTTTCTGTAGCAGGAGCAGGCTGAGAGGGCAAAGTGGGGATTGTTCTCTCCTGTCAGAGGACACAACCCCTGAGGGTTCAGGGCAGCCTGAGCAGGGATCTGGGCACAGTTTTCTCATTAACAGGAGCATCTGCTTCCGAGGACTTGAGCAAGTTCATCTGCACGGATGAGCTGCTTGCAGTTTGCTCTGGTTGTTTAGCTGCTTCATTTACTCCAAGTAACGGGGCTACTTGTAAGTTAGGATTAATAGGAAGAGTGGGGGTAAAAACCACAAACTGCTGTTAAAATTAAGCTACTCCTGGTGGATAGAATGACACAGCCCAGACCAATGCATAAGTGGGGGACTGCATTCAGCAACCCCACAACACCAGTCCAGCCCCTGCTGCTGAGAGCTTTTGGGGTGCAAGGTGCCCTGATGTTGAGAAGGACCCAGATTTCCCTTTGGAGGAGTGAACTCAACACTGTTACCTGTGGCTTGCATATAGGGTGGATGAAGTGATGAGTGCACATTTTCTTTTGGGTTTTTATTTATTTTATTTTTTTTAATTTTTGTTTTTTTGCAAGGAGTCCATCAGAAATAAATGCAGAGTTAAATTCTCCCCGCTGCAGGCATTTCAAATGATCTGATCCCATCCTTCTCCTTATAGGAACAGCGGCCCTAAACCACCTGCTCAAATGCTGTGATCAGCTTGCTGCTGGAATTTGAGTAGGGGGATGTTGAACCCCCTTGAAACTCCTTTAATCTGGAATTTTTAAGCCTTGCAGCCCCACTGTGAGGAAGAGGCTGTGCCACTGGGCTGCATTTGCAGAGTGGACTCCAGAACTGTGGCCAGGTTCTGGTTTTCCCAGGGATCCAGAGATTAACTGGGACTGTGGGGGATGTTTTGCAGCAGTGACCAGCCACGTTCTGCTGTTCTCTGTCCTGTACCTTTCCTTGTGTTGGTGCTTTGAGGATCTGCTCTCCTCTCTCCTCCCTGTGTTCCTTTTAATGATTTTTTATTGCCTCAGTGGGTTTTGTCCCTCCTTCAGTGCCCGTGACTCTCACAATGAGCAGCTCCAGCATCCCCATACAGAACCAGCATCTCCAGGTAATGTTTAGTGGCAATTAAACGAGATTCTCCTCCCCCACCCTGCCCTTTTGTCAAATGAATCTAAAAAGTCTTTTATGGGGGTGAGAAGCAGGGGGGAAATTAAAAGGGTTCATAAAAGTGGATTTTAAGGAAAGCCTAATGAAGGAAATGAACCTCCTGAGAGATCAAAGCTGAACCTGCTATGCCAGTGCAGAGAGTTTCAGCTTTTTCTTCTGTTTCCACTGGCATGAAAGCAACATGCACAAACATTTCTTCCAACAGCTTTAACTTTTAAAGTCCTGTGGGTTTGGCGTTAATGGCCTGTTTCTGCTTTGTCCAGTGCTGGGGCTCAACTGTTTCATTAGATATTTGTGTGATGCCTCTTTATTTCTGGAGAAGAGCTGGGCATCCCCGTGATCCAGCAGATCCAGCAGCACTGGGATGGCCCCTTCTGGGAGAGCCAGCTCTGCTCTGCCCCCCACTACAGTGAGGGAAATCAAGGACTCTTTTAGCTTGAGAAGCCCTAAATGCTGTCCCAGGTAGGAGTTGTGAAGGCAATACCCCTCTGTTCCCTCGCTCTGCCTCGTGAGGCACATGGTGTTTGAAAGGGGAAATGGCCAATCGCCTGCTCCGAGCAAGTTATGGGAATGCTACAAAGTCTTAAAATTCCATTTTCCTTAAATTAAAAAAAAAATAGGGGGCTCTCAATAGGCTCTGAGGGGGATGGAAATGTTGACTGAGTTACATGTAGGGGAAGTTCCATTAATCACGGAAAGCAAAACTGAAGGCTCTTAATATTAACCAATTTTTGTAGGCCAGACTCCCCATACCCATAATTTTTCCATTACACATGTAATCTCCTCTCTGGAAAAGGCAAGGCTTGTTTAGCATCAATTTTTTTGGGGGGTTGTTGTGGATTAAAGCCTGGATGGTTCAAATTTGTCAGGGGCTGGCTCTGGTCTCCTCTCCTCATCTCGTCACTTGTCGCCCTTGCACAGGTCCCAGGGCTCTTACTTTTAAAGTGTTTCCATGTGTTTGGGAGGAGAAGGGGAACGGGGCTGTGCAGAGAGCCCTGTGCACTCGCAGCTTCCCCGAGTGCTAATGAGGAACACATTGGCTGTAAGTGGCTGAGTGGAGCAGTTCAGCAGGAACAACAACTTGCACGCAGCCTTATTTATTGCAGGCCTGTTTCTCCGAGAGAGGGAATGTCAACCTGGATTTGGACTTTCACCTAATCTTCCCTGAAAGTACCCGGAGATATTAAGTGACCACCTACTTGGCTGCTGGACTTGGGTTTAAAAGCAGATCCTGCTCCTACCAAAGCAAATTGCTCCCAGGCACGGTGGGGAGCTGTAGGTCATGGCTGCAGGGCCTGGCCTTGGTATAAAACCTCTGGAGCCGAGCCTTTTGTGTGGAAATGGAGGTGGTTTTGCCATGGTTGGAGTGCTGCTGGTGCTGGATTGATGGGAGGAATCATGTCGCTGGGAGGTGATCCTAAAGCTGCTCCAAGAGAGCTGGCCCAAAGTATGGTCTTCCCATAAGCTAGTCCAGGAGGAAACAGAGCTTTCCTCATGTCTGCATGTCAGGAAACAACACTTCTGGCTTCCACAGGAGCCTGTCTGAGCAGGGAGGTGGGGGAGGAAACAATTGGGACCCAAGTCCAAATTCAGTGATGTGCGCCCAGACTCGGGGAACATCATGGACTTGTACACACCCACGAGCAGAGCTTGATTTGTTGCCTTGTTGCAGGAGAAATGCTGCCTGAATGGCCAGAAGGGAGGATTTGTTCGTGGCCCAGCACATGCTGCATTGCTCAGGCTCTGCCATGGCTGAGCCCCAGCTGGCAGCTCAGCCCTGCAGTCGCTCAGTCTCCCTCAGTGGGACAGCGAGAGCATCAGAGGAGTGAAAAGAACTCGTGGGTTGAGCTGGAGGTAAAGAAAAAGCCATTCAGGCAAGCAAAGCAAACCAAGGAATTCTTTCCTGACTCCCCACGGGCAGGAGCTCTGCCATCCCAGGACAGCTGGGCTCCATCATGAGCGGTGGTGGCTTGGGAAGACAAATCCCATCACTCTGCACATCCTCCTCTTCCTTCTTCCCCAGCTTTACATGCTGTCCATGAAGCCCCGTGCTGTGGGATATCCCTTGGATCAGCAGTGTCCCCCCAACTCCTTGTTCTCCAGCCTCTGCCCTGCTGGGGTAAGAGAGGCAGAAAAGTCCTTGATTCTGTGTGAGCACTTGAGAGCAAAACCAAACCCGCCCTGAGTTACCAGCACAAATCCAGGCACATCCCTGTGCCAGCTGCTGTGGGGAGAATCAGCCGTGTCCCAGCCCAGAGCAGCAGCCTCTCCTCCATCTCAGAGTTTTGAATGCAGTGTCAATATCCTGGTCTGCTCTGGGTTCTCCATGGCAGTGCTCTCCAGCAATCGTTCTTGCTTAACGCAGAAACCAAAGACAAGTTACTCCTGCCTGCTCTCAAATCTCTGTTTGTGGGAAAAGCTGGAGGTGGCAGACCATCTCTCCTCTGCCACTGAGGTGCTCCCAGGAATCTGCAGCAGCACTGAATTTGTCCCAGTGAACTTTGTTACACTTTAAAAAGCCAGTTATTGACTCAGTTCTGTAATTAGTTACCTGATGGGAGTCAAGATTATCCACGTACCTCCTAATTGATTAGACCACCTTTGCACTGGGCTTTCTCTGCTTTTTTCCATCTACCCAGGTTCAATCAAAGCTGTGATGGAAACACTTTGGCTGTTACAACACAGGTAGTAATTAGCTGACAGTTGCTGCAACCTAAAAACAGTATATGGCTTTAAAGGGGGCTTCTTCAAGGTGAACCGAAGAAATATTTAAAAAGAGTGAAGTTTTTTGTTAAAAGGCTGACCCAGCTGCTTCAATCATGCAAAATTGACATTGCTCTGATTTACCCTGGCTGAGAACTTCACCCTCTGCATTAAATTACACAAATTACTCTGAATATTGCAAACTACAGTCAATCCCTTCCTGCCAAAGGATGAGCTCATGATTCCTCACTTCTCATGTGAGGGTAATGATGACCTAACCAGGACTGAAGATGCAAGTTTTCTCAGCATCTTTTGACTGCAGCTCGTAGCAGGGATGGTGACTTGTCTGAAAACCAGCCCTTTGTCCGCAGTGATGTGGGAATGACAATTCCTTTGTTCCTCCTGGAGCTGGAGGAATCTGTGTGTGAGAGCAGGCTGGGTCTAAAGGCCACGTCCATGAGTGTCTGCTCAGGTTGTCTGGCTGGTAGAAGGTTATTTCTGATTTTGTGCTTAGCCTGTTACCTGTCACTGCTTCCCCAGGGGCTGCTGCTTCCCTCTCTTACCTGGGCAGGAATTTTGTCCCTTCACAAACTCATTTATTTGCCTCTCAGACCTTTTACTGCTTATGCAGGGAACGAGGGAGCTGAGGCAAAGCCATCACCTCACTCGTGCTGAAAAACCTCGGAGTGAGGGAGGAAACAGGCTCAAATTGAAGCAGATGCTATGGTGGGAACAATTACCTGAGAGAAACTCTGGGAGGGAGTGGAAGAGATAATGAAACACCTAGGGATTTGGAAGTCAGCTTTCCAAGGAGCAGAGGGGCTAGCAGTTTAGAGCTGGAGCCTGCAGCTGCGGTGAGAATCAGCCTCCCTTTCTCTCTGCTCCTCCTTTCCCCCCATTTTCCTCCCCCTGGGCTCAGGGAATGGTGGAGAAGTGGCATTTGGAGCAGGAGTCATGTTGCCAGTGCAGAACTGGGGCTGAAATGATGCTGGAAATGCAACTTGCCGAGCTCAGCTGCTGCCTGCAGCAAAGGCCAAGAGCTGGGTGAGGGCTGCAGAGGAACATCCCTGCATCCTGACCCCCCACACCCTCCCTGCCAGAGGGGGAATCACTGTCAGCAGCTCCAGAGCAGCCTGAGCTCTCCGTGGATGGGAATTTAATGGCCCAGGAGAACAAGAGCAGGATAGGTGCCCAGAAATAGCCCAGCCACGGATTCTTTGGAGAGCCTGAGGCTTGGCTGGCTCCCCTTTCCCTTCTCCTGCAGGCACTCCTATTCCACCAGCTCCTCTGCAAGAACCCAGCGTTGTTTCCAGTTTACCTGCATGGCTTCCAGTGCTGTTGATGGGAATTTAGCATGAGTTAACAGCAGGCTGAGCTGGGTTGGGTAACACTCCCTGTGTTTCTGTATCTGCCCTGCCAAAAGCCTCCTCTTGGGGCTGTTTTTATTCAAACAGAGTTTGGTTGAATCTCCATCCCTGCAAAAGACCCTGCACTGCTCGACAGGAGCTGCTATGAGGGGTCAGGCAGCATCAGTAGCTCAGTGGTGCCAGCAGCCACCCTTGCAAGCACCTAAAAGTAAAAACAGGGATAAATTTTGGCAGCTGGAAGCCCTCAACAGCCCCACTCACATCTTGGAACCTTCTTCCCACTTTTTCCTCCATCCTCCTGTGAACTTTCAGTTCCTTTCTGTGTCTGAGGGTAGAAATGTTGTCTGCCAGGGAGTTGGGCACTGCTCTGTCACTCTGCTGTTGAATTTAGAAATTTACATCCTAGTTTGATACTGAAAGGCCTCTTTTCCCAGGAAATCAGTGGTAGGGTGAGGGAAAAGGTCTCAAGTTGTGCCAGAGAGGTTTGGGTTGGATATTAGGAAAATACTCATTGAAAGAGTGGTTAAACTTGGGGAGGGGCTGCCCAGGGAAGTGGTGGAGTCACCAACCCTGGAAATGTTCAAAAAATGAGTGGATGTGGCACTTTAGGATATGTTTTTGCGGGCATGGGGCTGGCCTCTGATCTTGGAGGTCTTTTCCAGCCCTAATAACTCCATGATCCTACGGTGCTGCCTGCAGGTAACACTTCTTTGTCTTCCAAGCTGTGGTTCTTTCTGAGCTGCTAAGAGAAAGTTGGAGAGTTAAAGGTGTCTGATTTGTGAGAGATGGGCTGTGGCCAGAGGTTGGATGGGTTGAGAGACAAAGGAAAGCAGGCCAGGAAAGAACTGAAACCTCTGGTTTTCCACCTGTGGTTTGTGGCCACTTCTCAGGAGTTGCTAAGAGATGTGTAGAGGAACCTGTCACCAGCATGCAGAGATCTGCCTTGTGGGGGAGAAACCTGTGCTTGAGGAACTGGAATAATAATAATACAAAAACAAGCAAATAAAAAAACCAGTAATTTAAGTCTGTAATACGAATTTTTATATAAATCTTGTAAAAAATGTCATGTCTTCAATGCAGAGAGCTTCATCTTGTCTACTGAAAACCTCCATAAAGTGAGATGTGTATGGTTTGCTGCTGCCTAGGAGTGTTTTTAACCCCTGCCAAGGGGTTTCAGAGGCTGTGCTGCCTCTCAGCCAACGTGCAATTTGGCCCAATTCATACCTGTTCTCTGTTCTCCCATTTTAAATCTAAGCAGAGGCTATAAAAGCCTTATTGGGTGCATGCTGGAGGAGGTTTGAAATGCAGCTTTCCAGTCCAGGAGATTACACCCTCATTTTCTCAGCTGTGATTAACTGAGGCTATCACAGGCTCACCTTGGCTCTGGGTAAAATGTGTCCAGCGAGCAGCAAGCACAGGGAGTGCATCAGTAAGGGCTTGAAACATCTCTTTGTTCATTATTTGTTATTGTTTCACCTGCCTTGAAATGGTAATTGCCAGTGCTTTGATTCATGGATCACAGTGTAATTTAGTTCCAATTGTTCCAGGCCTGTCCTACAGCCCCTGAGCCAAGCTTTGGGAACTTCCCTATCAGCACTTGGCAGATCCAAGCAGATCCCCCACTCCTGCTGCAGCCACGTGCCTTTGTGAGGAAAAGATATGGGGAAGGTTATCCCTGTTAAACCAAGGCATTGTGGTGATTTTTTATTCCCCTTTTCCTTTTTTTTAAAACTTTGTTATTTGGTGTATTTTTTTTAGATTTCATCCTCAGCGAGGAAGGGGCCAAAGCTGCTTTGAGGGAAGCTCTGGTGCTGTGCTGACAGCAGCAGCTGAGGATCCTGCTTGCTATTTAATCTATGGATTTAGGTACTTTCCTGTACCTGAAATATTTTCCTGTGCTGTAGCAGAAGCAGCTTTAGCTTGGGCTGAAATTTGCAGTTAAGGCAGTGAAATGTTTAGAGATGTTGTGTTTTCACAGAGCTCAGGAGCTGCAAATCAGCGTTACCCCGGTGCTCCCAGCAGGAGAGAGGCAGCTCTGGGACTGGGGATGTGATGGCCAGAGAACAGATTTGTTATTTAGCTGCTGGACAAGCTCGTGCCTGATCCCCTGAAAAACAAACCTCGGTGCTAATCAGAGAGCAGCAATTCCAGAGCTGAGCACAGCAGCAACAAGCGTGGAAAGGACCTGGAGAAGTTGTGTAATTCACTCTGCTGCTTGCAGGATGTGCTGTACCCACATTATCCCTGACATACCTGCCTAAGCTGCTTTTAATTTGCAGTGAGGGACTACTTGAAGAGATTGATTGTGGAGATTTTTTTTGTCATCCTAATATTTCACCTTAATCTCCCATGGATCAAATTAGCCTTGTTATTCCTTGTCCTATCAGCCAGGACCAGAGTGAAGAAATGGGTTTTGTTCCCTCTTGCCTTGTTGAGGGCTGAGGGGAACTTGTTGATCTTTCCTAGACAGGGCAGTCCCTGGTGGCTCTGCCTTGGCTCTCTGTTTTCTATACACCTTATTCAAACTTGCTCCTGTTCCTTACTTTGCTTAAAATGCAGCACAAACACTGAGCACGGCACCTGAGGCAAAGAAATATTCCTCTGCCTTGGCCTCCCTGAGCAGGGGATGAGATATTCATATTTTATAGGGATCCTCTTG
Source organism: Pseudopodoces humilis (assembly GCF_049639895.1). NCBI lineage: Eukaryota > Metazoa > Chordata > Aves > Passeriformes > Paridae > Pseudopodoces > Pseudopodoces humilis. The sequence goes on along the minus strand of NC_142221.1, from coordinate 8,148,021 downwards.
GTAGGTTTTTAGCTCTTTCCTCTCCTAGAGAACCCAGGAAAGGGCCAGTTCAGCTCTGGCCAGGCAGATTTGTGGGATGCTGCACCTATCAAATGATTCTACAAAGTTTCTGATATCACAGAACATCCTGAGCTGGGAGGGACCCCCAGGATCACCCAGCCCAGCTCCCAGCCCTGCCCAGACCCCCCAACATCCCAGCCTGGGCATCCCTGGAGCTCTGGCAGCCTCGGGGCCGTGCCCATTCCCTGGGGAGCCTGGGCAGTGCCAGCAGCCTCTGGGGGAAGAACCTTGCCCTGATGTGCAGCCTGAGCCTGGCCTGGCCCAGCTCCAGCCGTTCCCTGCCTGCTGTCCCTGTCCCAGAGCAGAGAGCGGAGCTGCCCCTCGGGAGGAGCTGCAGCCCCCGGGGAGCTCTGCCCTCAGTCTGCTCCAGCTGAACAATCCCAGTGCCCTCAGCTGCTCCTCATGGGCCCCTCCAGACCCTTCCCCATCCCCGTGTCCCTCCTTTGGACGCTCTCACACCTTTAGATCTTCCTTTATTGTGGTGCCCAGAACTCCCCCAGTGCTGGAGGCTGTCCCAGCCCGGAGCAGAGCAGGACAATCCTGAGCAGTGATGCTGTCCCTGATCCCCCAGGGATGTCCCTCCTGGCTCCAGGGCACCGTTGTCCAACAAAATCCTGAGGTGACATATGTAAAACAGACATCCAGGGATTCCCCAAAAGCCTGAAGTCGGCAATATTCATTCTTGCTCAGAAAACCAGCTCACCACTAACAGCCTTTAACATGTTGCTGTTACACCACTGCACGTTTTTCCCAAGTTCTGCTGTAGGAGAGCAGATTTGAAGGTCAAGTGCTGCAGAGCAATTCATTTCCAGCCAAGCCAAAGTAATTCTGACGCTGTGGCACAAGAGGGTGCAATAGGTTTGTAATAAAACACGAGGTGGGTTTGTCCCTTCTGCTGCAATGGTGCCAATGGAGAAGTTTTTTTCCCTGCTAAGAATTGTCTCACAAACTTAACATCCTGTTAATTGGTGGAGTTGGAGCTGTGCAAGTTTGCCTCATTATTTTCGTGTCCCATTCACTCTGAGTATTCCCATAATTATGGTAATTAAACTCGGTGGGTTTTTAATTATTATTTTTAAAAAATAATCAGAACTATAGTTGAATTATGAGAGTGCCAAAACGAGCCTGGCAAATCATAATTTTAGTTTGCTGTGTTATAAATCAAAAGCAGACTTGATTTCCCAGCTTGCTGGATGTTTTGTTAACCAGATCACTGCAGTTCTCCTGAGGCCTCCTGTGCCAAGAGCTGTCCCTGAAGGAACAATCAGGCTTTATAAATAGCAGCCTTAACAAGAGCATCACTGCCAGATGCTGCTGGATTAGCTCAGGGACTCGTGCTCAAAGGAAACTCCCTCATCTGGGGGCATCTGGGCTGCCATCCATTACCTGGGACACCCCTGCTCGGGAGGTTTCGGAGCTGGAATGCCTGCAGATGGGCTCACAAGCTCATTCCCATCTCTCTGGCCTTGCCAGCAGCTCCTCCTGGTATGCTCTGTGCTTGCTGCATGAGTTCAGGTGCTGAGCTTGGTCTCCTGCTGCCCCTGGGCTCTTGCAGAGGAGCAGCAGGGACTCCTGGTGTGGGCTGTGTGTCCCTCAGCACCGCTGGGACTGAGCCCTCCATGCTCAGCCACAATCACGGGGCTGCTCCAAGCTCCTGCCTGCCCTAAATTCAGTTTCTTAGAATCCTTTCTTGTGCTTTTACCAGTTCTTTTGGCTGCTAACACCGGCCTTTCTCAGCAGCTAAGGTGTGTGATGGACACCATACTCCAGTTTTTAGGTAAACACTGATTTTTAAACCATAGGATATTTCTGCAAGTGTCTAAGTTAAAACACCATTTAAGAAGCACTGGGTGCTAAGATCTGTATCAAACAGAGTCAGAAAATAGAGTCAGGAACATTCTTTGGGCATCTGGGTGAGGTGATAAAGTGGTTGAACTCTGGGGTTTCTGACTTTAAAAGACTGAGCAGCTCCTGGATGGTTGAAGAGGGAATTTTCCTTCACACTGATGTTCACACAGCAGCAAGGCTGGCAGGGCAGAGCTGTGGCCTTCTCAGAAGTGTGCTCAGGCAGGAAAAGAGGATGGGGGGAAGCATGATGGAGGTGAACTCTGTAGGGCCAGACAAGTTATTTGGGGCCAGTGTCAGTTTTATCTCGGAACTGAAGTGTGGTTAAATACTCTGGGTGAGTGCTTTACCCAGGATCTGAGTATCTGTAGAGTTTCCTGCACCCACAGGTAATTATTCCCTGAGGAATGGAAAGGAAGAGCACCTTGCTGTGGAAACAAGTGACTCCATAGCACAAGGCTTCTTCCCAAAATTCCTTCTGAATGTGCCATAATATGTACCAGCTGAATGCCTCTTGCTCTGTCTCACCAAAGATGTAGAAACAGAGGGGCTGGGATGGCAAAATCAATTTAAATTGATGTGCCTCCTTCTCTGGGCATCCCTGTGCATAGGAATGTGTTGGTTCCCATGTGCTGAAAAATAAACCCTTTTCTTTCCAGGAGAGAGCTGAAAGTTTTGTAGTTAATTTGGTAACATTTTTCCTGATTTATTTGAATGTATTCCATATTGTGCAAGCTATACAATTTCTTCTGTTTCCTGATGGTTCCTCTGCTAACTTGAGTTTTCAGATTTCTAGATAGGGGAGAAAGGGAATCATGGGGGAAGCCTTCTCTAAGAAGGGAGGATGAGGCAGTTTCACATCTGGAGCTGTGTTTGTGAGTGAAGTCAGTTTGAGGCTACCTGATTCCCAGCATGTGGCTTGTGAGGTTCCAAACATGAGAGGCACAGTCTATCCCCAGCAACTGCTGGTCCTGAACCACAGGGTGTGTAAACACATCACCTCATGGGTGGAAATGTTTGCCTAAGGAGCACTTATTTGCAACCCTTAAATACGTGCAATAAGCACACCTTGTGTTCGGCAGCAGCTTCTGTACATCTCCTGGCTACAGGAGGCTATCAAAAGGATCAGGAGAACAAATCTCATTTCAGATGAAAGCCCAAAATGAGATTTACAGATGTGTACACATATTTGGGAAGCTCCAAAGAACTTGTGTGTACTGGGGATCATTTCTGGGAAGCTGCTGTCACCAGCAGCGCTCCATCCTCACTTACTCATAACCACTGGAGCTGGGCATGTTCTGCTGCTCGGACAAACAAGAGCAGGAATGACCAGCTGGGGCACCACGGGGCTAACAAGGAAAACATTCCCTGCCTTAACTTCACCCCTGTGCTGATCATCGAGGCCTCTTGCAGAGGCACTGCTTGCTCTGAGAGCTGGCTCTGCTCTGAAATGTTCAGCTGAGTCCTTGCGATGGGATTTGTCATCCTGCAGGGCAAAAACAGAGATGTGACGCTTCTGTCACTGTGCTTGAAGTGTTTACTTCCAATGAAAATGTGCACACTGAAGGGCTGGGAAATCAGGTCAGGTGAATTTAAGCTCTCACTCTCCTGTTTGTTTTTTCCTGGTGTTTTTGCCTGTATGGTTTGCCCACTGCAGTAACTTACTCAAACATCTGCTGTGAAGTGAAATTCCTGAGTGCAGTGCACAGGGGAGAGGAATTCCATAGGATAATCCACAGAAACCAGTGCAGGGAGTAGCTGGGAGCTGCTGGTGTTTCTTAATAGAATTTGCACTGAGGAGAGGGAGAAAAATACACACTGAACTTGTAGCTGCCACTGTCTAAGTTGGGCATTTCTAAACCTGTGTGTCAGCACTTCTGCACTTGGAAAACTGAGCAGAGCAATTCCTGGCATTAGTAAAGAGCAAATGCCAGCCCAGCCCCTCTCTCCAAACTCTGTGAGCTTTGTCTGTATAAGTTTTGCAGGGAATGGATGCACGTGTGAGTGAGAAATAGGAAGAAATGTGTTGGCAGCTCTGAATTTCTCATCATTAATTATTATATATTCAATGAATGGTGTCTAACGCTTTTTCTGCCTTTGCCTCAGTCTTCACAGAGCTGGGCTTGAGTGATACGAGCTGGAAAGTTTTTTGTTGTGCCCCTTAGTTCTCCAGAACTGTTGTCATGGTCTGGGAGATGTGGCCACTTTCAAATTCTCCTTGTGTTCTACTTTGTCCTTGCCTCTCTTCCTTCAGGCTTGCAGCGCTGTCTCTGATTTAGGGGTGATCTTAAGCCTGTCTAGTTCGCTCTGAGCTGGCACTTTTGGGATGGGAAGTGAATATGGGTGACTGCAAGAATGTCCTGGATCTGGTACCATCTGTGTTTTGTGAGGAATTCCAGGATGCTTTTACACCATCATGTCCTGGGTTTTGGTGCAAGATGCCCTTTTACACCTCTCTCAAACAGCTCAGAGGTGCTGTGACCCAGCTCAGGGAGGCTGCAGCTCTGTGGATCTCAGCTGGGAGTGAACATCACACTCCACCAGGGATACAGATGGAAAACGAGTGCTCCAAGCACTCAGACTGAGCTGCAGCCCTTCCCTTCCCAATGAAACAAATCTGAGACAAACTACAAAGGTCTCAGCAAATCCTGCTGCATGTGTGGGTACCTCAGCCTGTCCCTGCCAGAGGTCTCTCCTGTATCTCACCAGGCAGCAGATCTACTGCCTGTTTTCCTTCCTTTCAGCATCCCCAGCTCCTGGGACACTTGTTCTTCTGCCACCCACCTCCCCTCTGGTTACTGAATTCATCTCACTGCAGAAAAGGATGACTGAGCCCATCCCAGTTTCGGGCTCTGATCCAGCTGCTCTCTCCAATCCCAGCTCAGACTCTGCTCACCTGCCCTGCACGTTCTGTGTCTTAGGAGCAGAAGGGGGTGGGTGAAAGAAGGAATTTATTTACTCATGCAATCTATTTAAAAGCTCTGCTTTTAAAGGATGATGAGGGCAATAAAAATGTATTGACCAGGTGATGCAAGTTTTGATCAGCTCATGGTGGTTGTTTTCTGCTTTCTTCAGGGCATCCACCTACTACTTCTGCTGCCTTTTTTTAACCTAAAGTCCCCCCTTTCCAAGCTCCCTAGAATCCCTGAAGCATTACTGCACGCAGCATTCTTTTGTATACAAAATATTCTAAGCTAAAAATACACCGAGTACTAAAATTATACAGCTCTTTCCAGAGAATCCTCCTAATTTCTCTAGATTTAGTACATGTCAAGAAGTGATTTAAAGGTCATCTTATTTCCTCATGTTTGTTTAAAAAGAAGTGCTGAGGGCTAACATTTTGGCAAATGCTTTCTGTGAGTCGTACAATTTGTCCTTGTTTTTTTAGATAATGGTGGGTTTCATCTTGTGGAAGGGAGCAAAATGGAGCTTGATTTGAAAAATAGGGGGTATTGCAAGTCTTGTGCAGATAAGTAAATATAATTCCTGGATAGGCAAGATGTATTTTGTCAAGGTCTTGAGCTAGTTGGAAAGGACTATCTTTACCAATTTTTGTCTTCCTGGCTTATTTTTAAGCAAATAGGTTTTAAAAAGGTCTTTCTGATGGCTTGAATTGCTGTTGTCCAACAGCTGGACAGGTGTGACATCTGACATCTGGCTGCACAGGTGTGGGAGCAGGGCAGTTGGCTCCTGGTGGAAGGAGACGTACCTGGAAGTCAGAGGAGGGCGATCCCAAAGTGTGGGATCCTGCCTTGAACTCCTCTTTACCCCCCGTGTTTGGGATGCACAGATGTTCCAAGATGTTCCATCCATCTGAGCAGCTGTGAAGCAGCAGGGGTGAGAAGTGGGGACCTGCCTCTGCTGCTGGGAGTGGCAAGAGGAAAAACCAGGGAATTTCTGGACTGATAAAACCCTTTGCAAGTGAGGATGGAGATGAAGAAGTGAAGGGGTTTTCTGCAAATTCCCTGTGCCAAACCTGGCAGTCCAGCAGGACCATGGGCAGCAGGCTGGGGCAATGAAAGGACATTTTTCAATGCAGGAGTTTGGTGTATTTCAGAGGGTATTAAGCCAAATTCTCCTCTCCTAGTGGATCTGGAGTATAATTCCGCTTGTCTTAATGGAGATGGATTCCAGATTTACAGTGGTGATGGAGAGAAGAGGGAAAAGATTATGCACAGAGTGGGTGGGTCGTGGGAAGAACCCCCCCTTCTTTTCTTTTCTACCACACTTTTCAGTGAGAAATCATGTAGACAGCAGCTTCTAGCCTGCCAATGCAAATTGAGACAAATTAGGGGGTAGGTTAACTAATTATTGTAATGTCATGGTAGCAAAGCTACAGTTCAGCTTGCAGAAGGCTTTCAATTATCAGCTTTATTTTTCACAGTTACCTTCTAATTGGTAACGTATTTGTGTATAAATTATGGCAAGAAAGCCTCTTGCCTTTTGTTTTATAGTCATTAAAGAGATGCCTCGGTGGGTTTGGGACTGGAGAGGGAGAGGAACCCTTTGCAGTGATCAGAAAGATGGGAACGCCCCACCAGGGGCACATTTGTGAGGCTGGAAATTCCTTTTTAGACCTCACGGTGGAATAGGAGTTAGATACACATCTGATAAACAGGCTATTTTCAATCTCTGTTTGGGGAGATGAGAAAGTGAAATGTGCAGCTGGCAAGCTCCAGCTCCTCATGTTTCACTCCTCAGAAGTAGAGAGTCGCCAAACAAAGGGTTTAGTGCAGTTATTTTAGCAATAACTAATATACATACCTGTATGTGTATGTATGGCTCCCTCCAGAGCACAGCTGCAGGAAGAAGCTGTGCAAAAAAAGACAGTTTTGAATCTGCAGTGCTTGGGATGGGACTGAAATTCTCCACATCCCAAAAAACTTTGATGTGTGTTTTAGGTTTAAACTGAATTTCAACTCCTAAAGAAAAAATCCCCGTTAAATAATTAGTCTGTGTTTAATGCTCGGTTTGTGGGGTGCTATGGCCTCAAAGATAGATTTTTATTTTCATTAATTTTTTTTAAATAACTGTAGAAAACCTGTGCTAGAATTTTGATTATGTTCATATGTTGAATTGTCTTACCTGTGTCCCTTCCTTGCCTTATATGAATTAAATTATTAAGGCAATAACCTTAATAATTTAATTATTATTATAATGGAATTCTTATAAAAATAAGAACCTCACCAGTGCATGTGTGTGTGTATCTACACACATATATATTTTCATATATGTGTGTGTGTGTATTGAAATGGCCATCTTGGGACCATCAGTTTTTTTCTGGAAAATGGGTTATTAAATAAGAGCAGGATGAGGAAAACTTGTGTGGAGAATGAAATTTCCCTTCCAAGTGGAACCTCAGTGTTTTTTTGAGCTTTCCAAGAGGTTTGGCAGGGCCCTGTACACCCTACTGGTGGCTTGGGCTGCCCTGGTGACACCTCTGGAGAATTCCTTTGGGGTGGAGCAGGGAGGGCTTGCTCAAACAGATTACAGGATTCCAGACTTGTCCAGGATTCCTTCTTGCTCTCAGCCCACCAGATTCTCCCCAAGGCATTGGGGACCTGGCCATGCCACCTTTCTGTGCCTGGGAATTCTCTTGGTACAGCTCAGTGCACCAAGAACTGAAGACCCAGGTGGCCACGAGGCTGCTCTCAGTGGATATTTTCTGGCTGTGTCGAGAGGAACCATTGATTTTTCCGCAAGAAAACAACAAAAAGACTCTCAGCCCCATCCAGGCTGTGCTTGCACTTGAACTGAAGGCACTGAGACCCCTTCCTGCTCCTGGGAGCTTTCCATTTGCTGCAGTAGGAAGGGCTGTTAATTTAAGTATGTAATTGATATATGTCATCCAAATCAAAACATCTTGCACGAATGTGATTAAATGAAATTCCTCAAGTATGTTCTTGCCATCTGGAACAGCTTTCCCATATTTTGTTGTCTCATTGACTTTTCAAAATTTAACTGAAAAATGTATTTTCACTTTTTTTTTTCCCCTCCTTTGGTAATGCTTAGTTTTTCCTCCCCACTGCACTTCCATAAAAATCTGCAAATCATTTTGGAATAAGCATTAAGGGGAGGGAGCCCTTCAAAGCTGGAGCACAATCCTGGTGGGTACTGGAGTCTTCCACTTCACTCTTATCCCATCACATCCCACCATTTCCTCTGGGGGACTGGGCATCCCTTTGATTTTAGCCCAGGAGTCCTATCCAATGAATTATCCTCAGAATTCAGCAGGAGGGATGTGTGGCTGCTGTGGTGCCCTCATCCTGGCAGCTGATGCCACTCTAGCCTTCGAGGGGCCACCCTGACTCACATTTGTCAATGGGACCTGGGGAGAAGCAGGAGATAAAACAGGAGATAAAGTTCCCATTTGAGATCCCAGCTGTACCCTCCTCATGTTGGGCCATCCCCTTGGGAACAGCAGCTTTCCCAAATCTGCTCTCGTGGAAATCAGGGTCGAAGCACCGTGGAGGAATTTGGAGCATAAAATACAAATGAATTCCTAAATCCGTGGTCAACTTCAGGCTTGTTAAGATTTGCTGCAAACAAAAGCTGCACATGAGATCAAAGCTCAGCTGAGCAGGGGTGAAATCCCAAGGGAGGATTTTGGGGTTCCAAAGTTGCAGATCACCACACTCCTCACTCTTTTTTACTGATCCATCTAAACACAGAAATAAAGAGAAATTGTTGCACACTGCTGATTTGGAAATGTGCATCTTCTCAGCTACCCAGCCTGGGATTTTCAGATTTCCCTGCATTGTTTCCTTCTCACTTTATTGCTTAATGGCATCTGATTATCTGACTGACTTGGGACAATGCACAATTACAGATTTTCAAGTCTGAATGTTTCTTTTTGCTAAGTTTTGCTTTGGATTATTTTCAGTAAAAAACAATGCCCTCCCACTTCCCAGGCTTGGTTTGCCTGGGCTGCTGTGTGAGTGCACCCTGGAAATAACAAATAAGAGACCCAGCAATCAGTCTTTTAACAGATTTGAAAATACCAGAGGGATTCTGGCCTGTAACATAACCAGCTATTTAAATACATTTTTTATGGCTCACTACTCCTGATGTGAATAATTTACAGAAATAATAATGAGGGAAGACTAAATAAGGAGAAGTATAAGACATGAAAAGGAAGAAACCAGAAGTTAGGGTCAGCTGGAAGTGTTTGCAGTTTGCAATGTCTATGGGTTTAGGCAACTAAACATTTAAACCACAAAGTGATGAACAACTGGCTTGAGAGTACTTTGAAACCTAATGTAGCCCAATTAACTCTTGTTTGAATTCTAGTGTTGGCCTAAATCTGATCCTACTGGAGACAGTAGCAATATCCCCATTGCTTTATGCCTGGACATGTAAAACTGGGTGAGTGCTGATGGTATAGATTCAGAAATGTTTATTTTTTGTGTGGCAGAGGGAGGAATTACTTCCGTACCTGCATTAATTTAGTTTTATGGCACTTCACTGCTGCTGGGTGCTGGTGGTGTTGGGGTCCTGGGAGAGATAAGAGGCATGGGGTGGGTGTGCACATCCTGACCCTGGGGAGGATCCTCTAGGAGGAGGTTTTGCCCCTGCAGTGACCAGGGAAGGGGGATAAGGTGGAGCACGGAGTGGTCAGAAGCTGAAGGGTGCTGTGGAGCCATCACCGCCCTGCATGGGCAGCAGGGATGGGATCTCCACCAGGGCCATGTTTTCCTGGTGATGAGACTTCCTTTGATCACTCCCCAGCCTCTTGACTGCAAAAATTGATATAAATAGGGCAAACATTTTTTGCAAGTTTTGGCCCATTCTCCTGCCTCTGACCCCAGTGGGCGTAGGGTGAGCACTTCTGACATTCCCACTCTCAACATTCAAGCAGCTTCCTTTCTTTTCCCTGGAGCCCTCACCACAGATCTGCTGTGAAGAAAATGATGAGAAAATGTTGCTGCATCTGAGTTCTTGGTGGTGGTAGCAGTGCTGGTTCCACCTTGCATCTCTAAACTTCCTAACTGGGAAATCTGCTCGTGTCTCTTAAACAGAGATGGTCAAGAATGCTTTAATTAAAACATCATTTACTGCTGGAAGTCTCCTGGTTTTGGAAAGCATTCAGCCAGTTGGAGTAGTAAGTTTTCCTGAAATCCTCACCAGGATTCCTCAGGTTTGGGGCAGCTGTGTGGCAGTTGTTGGCCTGGGAAGGTGGGCAAGAGGCGATTCCTTTCTGATTAAAGGAGACTGAAGTCTCTGTTCTCACCCATGACAATCACCTTGCTTCCCCCTGAATCTCAGAACAGTTCCCCTGGTCTTGCACCAGTGATGTGAAGATAAATTTCGAAATCCTGGAGGGTTTAGGGGAGCAGAAATGCCGTTCTCTAGCCAGTCCTGCTGTTTGCAAGTGGCTGAATCTTTGGGGACAATAAATTTCCATATCCTCACATCCCCCTTCTCTGCCCTCCCCTCGAGTGCCTTACTGAAGAACACCATGGAACAGGAAAAGACTGTGAAGCATAAAATACTTCTTTAAAGACTTTTAAAAATCAGGTTCCATATTACAGTTCCTAAATTGGGACTTAGGTGGCTAATGTTAAACACTTATCTCTAAATCTCTGGCCTCAATGGACAAGCTTTAGATTATTTTTGGTTTAGTATTTAAGCTGCAGGCAGTTGAAGTGGAATTCTGTTTACCTGCCTGGAACCCCTGAGGAAATAGGATGGCAAAGCCACAAAAGGCAAAAAATGTTCCATCATTTGAAAGGTGACATCACCAATGAATGGTTTTCCATTTAGGAACTTGCACAAATGCCTGTTATTGGTTGTTTGGCAGCCCCTGCCTAACAGGCTCTGGATCCACGTGGTCATTGCTCTAGATTTACTATTCCCTTTTTTAAAGGAATGTTCTTTTATAATCAAGTGGAGCACAGGCAGTATTTCTAATTTCAGATATTTTAATTATTTATTTCTCTGAGGCTTATGTACACTTTCACTTGACCAAACTGACCTCCTTTATCAAAATTCCCTGAAAAGCTGGGGAAGCTCTAGCCCAGAACTTGATCTCAGCTTTACAGCTTCATCCCTTTGCCAGACAATGTTAAGCTTTCTAAGCAGCACAAGTAGCTAGAATTTCCCTGTCAGTTCCTATTATAAGAACTTGATTTTAGTTGATTATAACTTTGCCAGACTTGTTCTGTGGAGCTGACGTTTTCCATACTTGATTCTTTTTTTATTTTTTTGGTAAGCTGTAGCTAATATGGCTCATCTGTCTCCTTGCAAGGGAGGGAGCTGGAAAATACCCTGTGTTGTTGGTGTGGTTGTTTTCGAACTGGCAACTTTAGAAGTAGGGATTTTCCTGGTATAAGGAATTAATTCAAATGTCAACTTTCTCATTTTACATGGCACTGGTGACTTCAAGAGCTGGAAGTTTGGGCTCAGAGTATTTCTATATTGCTGATGTAGAGGTGTAGGCAGTTTCTGAGGGGGGAAAATTCTGATGTGACTGCTCCTGTTGTAGAATATCAAAATTTTATCATTTTTGACTAAAGGACTTCAGCCTTATTTGAAGTTTCCACATGAACTCTGGATTTTAAAGGTTTGGGGAGGAATCTTATCTCTTGATTATTGGGTGTAAAATATGAAAGCTGGATTTTTTTGTGTGTGTGTGTGTTGGTGTAGCCAAGTAATAAAAAGTTTATGGCCATAATCATGATCTTGCTTATAAAATGTGTGTGCTTTTAAATCCTATTTTTGTTTTGAGTACTTTTTGTCTTGACTACGTGTTTTGGTGGTAGACAAATCCACTTTACATGTCTAGTAAAAACTTGAGAACAGCACCCTGCCTAGAACAATTCTGAAATGGATTTGAACCATATTGTGTTTACTTCTGTCTCTAGGTTTTATTGCTGAATGCAAACACTTGTGAAAATGCAGCGCAGAAATAAGAAGGAAGTGAACTTATCTGAACTTTCAGGAAAGAACTTAAGCCCCATTTAACTGATATAAAACGTGAGATGAGTGCCCAGGTCTGTTCTGATGCAGTCTGGACAAATGTTCCTCTCCTTAATCGCAGCAGAGATCAGCCACCAGTGCTTTGTGTGTAAACTCTGCACCAGGGCTTACACTGAGGGGGAACTTGGGGAAATGATCTTCCTGGTCATAAAGCAATTAAACTAATGTGTTCTGGAAGAGGAGAGCAGGGGAGGGGGGCGTCCTTTGGCAGTTTCCATCCCAGCTCTGTACATTATATGAAATGCTGGCTTTGCACACACACCTTTGCTCTTCCACTGTTGTTCCTCCACACTGCTCTTTAAAAGCTGAGAATAATTTATCTTAGCATATGTAAGTTTATTTTTTATGTAATTACATGTACCATCATGTTAACTTTGTGCAAAGGTTGTGCCTATTGTCCTTAGGAAACCAAAGTGATTATCATTGGTTTGTTTTGTTACACAATTGTTTAAATTATAATAAGTTACCATCATTGTTTCTTGAGTCCAGCTGTGTTTATGGATTAAGATCTACTGACTCAAATATTTACAGTGTTCCAAAAATTATGAGAACATGCAGTGCTGGGGGTTTTCCATATGCTGCTTTATTTGACTTAGAGAGCTCTCTGTCACCACTGGAAAAGGAGTCTTGGTCCAGGATAGTTCTGTAAGAGTCGGGTACCTCTTGTGTCTGCCTGGCCTGTGCTGTTTGTCACTTTGGTGCTGGTGTGGACACACAATTCCAGGTTTGCAGATCAGATTTCTGGTGGTTACGGGTACAGAGTCCTATGGAAAATGTGCTGAGCACTTGGAATCTGGCCAAAGCCAGTGATAACCACCTAAAATTCTACCCCCAGACCACTCCAGTTTAAATATATTTTTTGTGGGTTACCTCCTCCTGCAAAGAGTGTGTGAGGAGGGATATCCTGTTCCTGTGCTGGGGCAGCTCCCAGGCAGTCTGTGCATCTCTGCAGAGCAGATTTGTGTGTCTGAGTCACACCAAGAGCTGCCTTTGCATCTGTCTTGTCAATACAGGCCAGGAACGGGTGTTCTTCACTCAGGAGTTGTGCTCTTTGCTCAGGAGTTGTGTTCTTCACTCAGGAGTTGTGCTCTTCACTCAGGAGTTGTGTTCTTTGCTCAGGAGTTGTGCTCTTCACTCAGGAGTTGTGTTCTTTGCTCAGGAGTTGTGTTCTTTACACAGGAGTTGTGTTTCTGGCAGGGGAAGACCAAGCCCTCAAGTCTTGAGCCCCATGGCTCTGTGCAGGGAAATGCTCTGTTCGCTGAAGTCTCAGATTTGAGCACGTGCCCCTAAAATCCATTTTTAATTCTGTGTTTCTCTTCAAACCCTCGGGCAGGCTCTGAGCCTGCTGCTCCTGAAGCCATAAGCCAATCCCAAATGGCAGGAGAGGATTAAGGGAGACTTTTCCCCCTGGACTGGCTGTTCTGCAGAGCTGCTGTGCTTGGCCTCTGCAGCAGCGAGCACCAGCTCCTGTTATTAAACATCTTGGGCCACCAGACAGTCACCATGGCAATCCCTGAGCTTCCAGCAGGAGAGAGGACAGCAGGTGAGAAGTCTCTGTCCTTCTGCCATGTTCCTGCTGGAAACAAAGCAGAGAGAGTTTGTTGGAAGAGCTGGATCATCAGATCTGCTCCTGCTCCTCAAATCCACCCTGTTCGGGCTGTTCTTGCCACTTCCATTGCACACAACACATCTTGTGTTGTTTTTGGCACCTCCTTTGTGGGTTTTTTTTTTTTGTTTTAGCAGTAATAAACTTCCCATCATTTTCCTGTAATTCATAAACACAATCTGTTAAAGAGCAGAGCTGTCATGGGAAGCAGATGAGATGCATGCCTGGCTGCCCAAGACACTGCCCCAGCATCAGTGTGGTCACTCTGATGGGACCAGAGCCTTGAAGAGCCTCTCACAAGTGGATTTTCTATGTCCTGGTTACACATCAGTTTTTAAACTGAGTTCAGGTGGCCAGGGTGGTCACTCTTGTGCAGCCTTTGTGTGCTCCCAGTCTCTTGAACCAGGTCACACAAGTGTGTGGGCTTTACCTTCAGGTCTGAAACCACAAGTATACTCATTACTGAGGCAAATGTTTTGGGTTTTTTGTGTTTTGTTTTTTCTTCCTTCTGTTTATATACTTAGTCTCAAGTGTTTTGCCACAAATTGCTCTTTCTTGACCCACTCATGTGTTAGCACCTCAGTCATGAGCAAACCCATGGAGGCAAAATGCTCTCACGGTGCCGGTAGCCAGAGCAGCTGAGCACAGCCTGGGAATCTCAGCAGAGCAGCCCCTGGCTTGTGCCTGGGTTGCAGATCCTTGTGCCCTTCCCAGAGCTGTTCCACTGCTTTTCCATGTGGGATTCCCTTCGAGTCAGTCACTGGATCTCCCGACATGAGTGCTGGGCTCTGTTCCACGTGCCCAGCTTGTGCCTGAAGTTAGGGAAGAGTTAAGTCTTGTCTAGAAAGGAGGCCTTGTGGTATTTTGTTTCACTAATAACACTGCAAACCCTGGGTTCTGTCTGTCTGAAGGTTTTTAAAATCTCATCTCTATTGCCTGTAGTGGAATAAAAGTTATTCCCTCGTGCATTGGGAATATCACTAATGGAGCCACAGGCGCTTTCCATCCCTCTGTACCTTGCTGAGAAGTCACCTCATTGTGTCTGCCTAATTATAGAGTGAAACACAATCCTCCGTCTGTCTCTATTGTTAATCACCGAGTTTGGATTAAAATATTAACCCAAAGCATGAAGTTGTATAAGTATGAAAGCAGCATGAAGACAAAGCAAGAAAGCCATCTGTTCTCTCCTTTTCTTCCTTGGGCATATGGAGGCATTTTGTTGGTTTTTTTTTTAATGCTGAAGTCCACATATTCCTCCTGAGATGTTTGTTTTTGTTTCAGTCATACTTAATTTTTTTAATCACCAGTGTTTGCGTGGTGGTGTAGGTGTGAATATCAATGCAGTGATACAATGGAAGGTGGTTGGTGGAGCTGTGCGCTCAACAGCTGTGCTCAGTCTTTTTTGAAGACCCCAGGCTGAAGTGTTTTCACTGCCTTTGGGGCTTTGTTTTTAGTGAGTCTGTGAAAAACTTCAAGGTTAAACTGAGTGAAAAATAACATCAGCTCCTTTTAAGGCTGTTCAATACTGTTACCAATGGTGCCTTGTGTTTGGAGGCCAATAAATGTACTGCAGTCATTTGGAGGGTATTTTTCAGCAATCTTGAGACAGCTATTCTGTTTGTCACATGGACAGAGGGAAGTTTCTCTTCCCCTATTTAAAATCAGATTTTTAACTTTGGGTGTTGCAGTGATTGAAACAAGTAGAAGGCCCTGACAACTGGTCACAGGCTCCATCCTGCAGATGTACAAACATCCACAGCTTCAGCCTGACCAGACTGAAGCCAGTCCCAGCCCTATGCAATTTGTTCTTCCAATTTAATTTCAGGGAGGCTATCCCAGTGATGGGTATGATTTTCTATCTTAGTGCCCTCTCTGAGTGGGTAGCAAGCCTTTGCCACAGGTGCAGGAACGTGCAATTTGTGAGCTTTTGCTTGCTAAACGGATGATTTCCAGCAGAAAAGGCTGTGATGAGACAGAGGATGGAGGCTGACGAGTGTGGAATAGATAAATGGAAGGGGGAAAGTGGAGCTCTGAAGGAGGGGGAGAGGAAGATGTGAATGTTGTTAGCCCTGTGCCTGATCCTGGTGACAGTCACTGTGGTCATGTGAGAGAAGCATTTCACAGGGGTGAGCAGGGCTGGAGGTGTGAACAGTCCAGCGTTCATTAACATCAGTAGCTATAATGTCTATTTTTGCATGTGGTATTAAAAATAAAGACTGTTCTTGTGAAATCTGGTCCTTTCATCTGGGGGATTACAGAGAGAAATATCAGCTTAACACTCCAGTAATTATCTAGCACACTTCTATTTTGCTGATTAGAGCTGTGAAACTTCTGAAAGTTTGCATCAAATTTGACTTGTTCATTAAATCTCTGTTGGAACCATGGCACAAGTCAAACCTGAAGGTGACAGATACAGCAGCTCAGTTGTGCTTGCGCTTGTTTGGCTCACCTGGATGATATCAAAGGGTATGTATTTATTAAAAATATGGATATTTTTAACCCTGATGAATGTGTGAGAAACAAGCAGCTTTAAAAAAAAAAACCCAAACAAAAAACAACCAACTATTTTGGGTGATTCACTTAAACCTGAACACTTAATGAGCATTATCATGCCAACAGTGCAGATGAGATAAAAGAGAGAAAAGAAAATAAGCTATAAATATCTGTGATAATTCTTTAAACCCCTGTTTTTATCAAGTTGTAGTGGATGAACGTTTGACCAGCAGTTCTCTGTGAACATGAGACAGAAATAGCATTCATAGAAATCTCAGATGATAACACATCACTAGCTTCATTGTATATTTTCCGTTTCATGGTGACTACAGAGGACCAGAGTCCACAAAACAGTCTGTGCTCATACAAAAGGCACCCCTGTATAGCAAATGAACAAAATGTTCTTGGATCAAACTCCAGTTTTTATTTTATTTCTTTTTTAGGCCAGAAAAAGTTATTTGAATGCTCCCACAGCTTTTCTCTTCACCTCTTGTACTGTTACATCCTCTGACATCATACTGTGCTTCCAAGGAGGAGTTTATGGTGTCACGAAAAGGGTCTCAGAAGTTCAAGACGTTGTGACACTGAGAGAAAGTGTCTGTGTGTTTTCAAACATTATGGAAATTGTAAGCGTGCTTTCCAAAACTGTCAGGAATATATGCTTTGAAAAGATGAATGCCTGTGTGGGATTAACTCCTCATGTTACACACGGACTCTGGAGTGTGTTGTTTTCTTCCACCGCTCTCTGGAGCCCAGTATCTCAAATGGAATCTGACACACCACACCAGATGCTAAATGAGGCCTTTCCAAGCCGAGGTGTGTGTGTTTTGTGTGCTGGACGTAATCTCTGCAGAGCCACTTTGTGCAAGTCTGGTGGGAGCTGTCCTGCTGTTCTGGAGCCTTCACCTGGCCCAGGCACAGCCCATCCCGGTGTGTGCTGGTGTTAACAAATGTGTGGGGATGGCTCCCTCCTCCCCCTGCAGCCCAGTCAGCCCAGCTGAAATGTCTTGCTGGTGTGGAGAGCTGGGTGTGCATATGGAGAGTGTTTCTAGGAAATGTTATGTAAAGCAGTTCCAAAAAAGAGACAAGCATAGGAAAATGATATTAATTCTATCCCTAAAGCAGATAAAATCCATTTCATATGTTATTACTCTTCTTTTTAAGAAAGGAGAAGAGAATAATTCTAGCAGCTGTTTGTGCTATAAAAACCTGGCTCTGTGATTCCTGGTTAACACTGAACAGCAGAGCTGCTGCAGATCCCAGGACTCTCCAGAAGATCATCTCCAAAGTCAGGTTTGCCTGGATAGGAAACAAGAAACGCTTCAGTAACATTGGCACTCACTCACTCGGAGCAGAAATGGCAAGTCGAGATGAGCAAACCAGCTATGACAGAGATCTGGCGTGAGCAGGAGATGTCCCATCGTGGAGAGAGAGGGCCAGGAGATGAAACTCCACAAGTTTAGGCAAAGGATTGACCTGGTGGGTGGCACAAGGCTGGCAAAGCTCCCTCCTTCACATTTAACACTTCTGTGGCTCCTCTGTGGAGAGTTTTTAGGATGAGGAACGAGGAGGGTGGATAATGGTGATTTTATTTTTTTCTCCCCAGTGTTCTTACACTGATGATTTGGGTTCTCATGCAGCTGAGCTCAGACCCATATTCCAGCCTCTGCCCTCCTAACCACTTTGAATTCACTGATATTTGAGCAGTGCAGCATTTCTGCCATGTTCAGTGTGGCACTGCATGAATCTGTCACCTGGTGATGTTGAGCTGTCTGTTAGGCTGTCTTCTAGATAAAGTGCTGTTAACACATCATCTTTTAAAGCATGAGCCTCTCCCATGGCACTGACAGGTAATATATACTTCTTTCCCTGGGAAAAAAAAAAGCCTTTTCCGTTAGCAATGACTTGCTGATTGCCTATTTATTTTCACAAATCTTCTCATGTCAAAATATTTTGATAAAAGTCTGGGCCACATTAAATAATCAAGAAAATAATTACGACTTCCAATTTTATTTAATTTTTGACTGTCAAATAATCTAACAAGCTTATTTTTAGATCTCAGGAATGCATCTTGTAAGGTGCTGCAGTGAGTGAGCAAAGATGGTTTGTACTCAGGTTGGGGAATGGAGGGAAGAGGCTGATTTCCAAGCCTGGAACAGATGTGGAATGAAAGGCAGAGAAGGAAGGAATACTTTGTGTGCAATCTTGACCCAGCAACATTGGGTTAATGATCATAAAGTGGCAGCCAAATTGGTTAATTAGAGAATAAGTGCCTGCTGTTTGCATCTGTCTCATTAAGTCTGAAGAATAAAGCTGCTGAGGAGAGGGACTGAGCAGGGCTTGGGTTTGGGTTTGAGGATTGGGTTTCGGGAATTGGTTCTGGAGTTGCTGACTGACTTCTGGGGTTGTTGTGTTTCTTGTTGGACACAGGGTCAAGCACTGACCTGTAAAACATAGTTATCCTTAGTTTGACATGATGGTCTGAACCATTAGTGTGAAACCTCTTCCTCTGAACACACAGCAGGAATTTCCTGGATTTGTGGCACTAACACTGAAAATTCAGTGAATAGGATGCAGAGAAGGAGGAGATAAGGTAGGGCAGGGCAGTGAAATTGCAGGTTAAGGGCTTGATATTCACTGGAGGATGTGGGCTGTTGAAACAAAGCTTTTGAGGCTGTCCCCAAATGTCTGCCAAGTGTGAAACCTCTCCTTCAACACCAGGCTGGCACTTTTGGGATTGGTGGGATTGTGTGAAATAGCCAGGATGAGATTTCCAGCCTGAGTGGATGGACTGAAGAAGCCAAAGTGCTTGGGAGGACTTGTTTTCTTATTTGTTTTGCTTTTGGGGCAGTTTTTGGGTTTTTTTTTTTTGTTTTTCTTGAAGGTGAAATCCAGTGAAAGGAGAGAGAATCTGCCCAGACAGAAAACTCCCTGTAACCTTGCCAGGTTATGGGGTGGGCAGGGGATAAAAAAAGAGGAAGAATGGGATGATACAGGTAGAGAAGGGCAGGCCGAGAATAAAATTTTGGGGAATGATTGTTGTGTTCTCCCTGCAGTCCTTGCATGCACAGGGAGCATGGGGTGGGGTTCAGGCACTTGTTAAATATTCAAAGTCTGGAAAGGTGATGGGGAATCCAAACTGGCGTCAGGAATGGCAAACTGAGGAACACCAGTCCAGGGAACTGTAACGTGGGACGATTCCACTGGCATCCTTTTCCTCCCAAAGGCTGAGCATTAACTGTATTTGGAGGCCTGATATGGGCAGAATATCCTGCTTTAGGAGAAAATGGTAATTCAGGGCGCTTTCCAGAGCATTCCAAGGCTATCAGGGACTTAATCCAAATGAGCGCCCTGCCCTTCTCCACTGACTTTGAATCAGGTTGTTGCATCCTACAGCTGAAATTTCCAGCCCCCTCACAAGGATTTTGGACACTTAGTCCCCCATGGAAAATTAAAATGAGATTAGAGGAGCTCAGCCTGCCATTCTAAGTGGATTGAATCAAAAGTAGGAACAGGCTCGGGGTTTTGTTAACAATCAATTGAAACTTAATACTGCAATCCCTTTCAGCATCCACTGGGAGGGAATGCAATATCTCTGGAAAAAGACAGTATTGTATATCACAGAGCAGAGTATGGAATATTTATTGGAAAATGATTTACATTCCCTTAATTTTCCCCCAACAAATGTCTGCTCTTTTCTGCCTGGAATTGTCTTCCTAGCCACATTCCTGTTCCTAAAACTGCTAATAGAGCTGATTTAGTTGTTCATAGAAAATGCTTTTTGTGGAGAAAAAATTGTTCTAAAAGTGCATCTGACTAAAATATGCTGAGGTTATTAGTGCTTCACATTTTGCAAATGAATTCATATATTATTTAAAATTTTAATAGAGCATATCTGGCTTGCTTTTTTTTAATAACTTTCCTGAAAAGATGATTCTCTTCCCAATAAAACCCAGACTGTGTTCAGTAAAGAAAAACCTAACAAAAATTTGAGCTAAATTACCCTTTCCCTCAAAAAAGATGTTTGAAGAAATAAAATAGAAAAATAGGTCTCTTTGGGCCCTTTTAAAATGCAAATATCTGTTAATGGGCAGGTTTTGCTTGGCTGTTAAATAGTTGTAGCTGTTCTTGCTTCATTTGGTTTGCATAAACACAGCCTAATTCAAAACTATTTATTCCTCATGTACCTTTTTCTTTCTGCTATCACTGAATGGTTTGGGTTGAAAGAGACCTTGAAAACCTTTTCATTCCAGCTCCCCTGCCATGGACAGGGACATTTTCCACTGGACCAGGTTGCTCAGAGCTCCATCCTCCCTGCAGCGTGTCCCCTCCCCTCTGTCACAGAATCATTTTGGTTGGAAAAGGTCTCTGAGCTCATCAGTCCTGAGCCTGACACTGCCAATCCACCAAAACACGTCCCTGCAAGGACAAGGGACACGGAACACTGGATGAGGTGACACCTCTGGGCCCCAAAGGAGGGACAGAGGGGCCTGGGGAGAAGGGACAGGCAGTGGGGTTGTGCTGGATCCTCAGGCACACAGGCACCATCACCAGGGATGGACCTTGCAACTTACCCAAAAAATCAGCTCATTTTTGTCTCCACCAGGACAGTGGGGGCTGAATCCAGCCTCGTGTCAGCTCTTCTGGCACAGCAGTGTTTAAGCTCACGTTTACCAGGGAACCCAGTCCCTACTAAAACCCAGAAAGATTAAAGCAAGGAAAGCCCCAAAAAATGTGATGGCAAGAGTAAGCAAGAAGTCTCCAACAGATAGTTGTTCTGGATTAAATTCTTGCCACTCATAAACAAAGGGCTCCACCAGTTGTGCTTTGGTTTTGGAATTAGCTTGATTTGAAATCAACCAGAACATTTGTCCTGACAATAGATCACTTTTATCTTGCGTGTGGTTCCATTAGGAAAGATTTGATAACACTGTCAGGGTAAAATTGCTGATTTCAATCTTGTCTGGTTTCCCTCTTTGCACTTTGGCAAGTAAAGAAATATTTTTCTTTTCTGTGTAGTTTTCCATGGAATAACTGGGGCATCTCAGTAGTATTTTAAAAAGAAAAGGCTGCCAGCTGCTGTCTTAATGTTCTCCAAGTGAAGCATCACAAATGCTTTTTCTGCCTCTGCTGACTTGCAGCTGCTATGTTCATTTATTAAGGTGGGAGTCTGTAGGATTTAGTCCCTAATTAAAGGTTGAGAAGTCTGTAGAATGGGTGCTGGACACTTTACCAGGATGCACAAGGCCTTGCCTCGCTGGGGTTGAACTCCAGCTCTTTGTTGCTGTGAAGATGATAACCTGATGTTAGAGAAAAGGGAAAATTCCTGGGGCCCAGGCTGGACTGCAGAAGGAGCAGAAGGGTTTGGGGAGCAGCTGGAGAAAGGTGCTGTGATGGCTCTGAGATGTGGCCCCAGCTCAGCACCCTGCTTTACCAGCACCAGACCCTCCTTCCTGAGACACTGCAGGACAACACTTCGCTGATCTCTCTCCTCCCTCAGATTTAAGAAGGGATTTCATGGACACAAGCCCCTTGCTCATGTGGAGCTCAGTGATAACATTGGTCTGTCTACCCTGAACAGCCAAAGCTGCGGTTCCTGCCCCACACAAAAATTAACTCTGTCCCAGGGGAGATCTGAGCATGTTTTCCCAACTCCCAAGCACAGGGAAGCCTCTGGAAGAGCTGGAGAGGGGTCATGTCATGGAACACCACGTCCTGAGTGAAATATTCCGGTGTTGACAATATCTCTGTTAGAATTGTTCAGGCAAATCTACGTGGAATAGAGTTGGTTTGGATTTACATTTAAAACACAAAACTAAGTTGAGCTCTGAATTTCTAATCATCTTCTAGGCCCTGATGCTTTCTGACTCGGGCTTAGCTCTTACGTGTCCCATTATTATCAGTGATATGTTAAAACTTTACAGCCAAGTACCATATTCCCTGTGATATTGAAATATAGAACATACTTGGAGTTCTTTGCTTTTCCTTCTAATCTTTCAGCAACCTAATACTTTCTGACTTCCCTCTCTCAAACCAGGGACAGCCTTTTTTCTTTATCAGGGAATTCTGGTTTCAATCAGAAGGTGTCAGCAGCTCAGACTTCAGGGATACAGACAAGTAGTGTGAGATTATTGATAATTTTGCAAGAATGACCACACCAAAACACTGTAAATGGTTGCAGATACTCCATGGCAAGCACAGGAATAAGTCTTAACATGCCATGAGGTACATATGGGAGATGCTTTTATTCAATAAAAAGTAAAGAAAACTAGAAGCCACAAGACAAGAAGACAAGTTGTTTCTCTGAACTTTTTTTTCTAAAAGCCAAGTGCAATACTGCGAGGTTTGGATCTAATAGAGACCCCAAATCTTTGTAAATAAGGTGGAAGACTTTCTTGGAGCTGAATATCTGTTGGAAGCTCATTTCTTTTCAAGTATTTCAGCCAAGTCTCCGTCTCCTGCAGCACTTGTGTTGTACAGAACCCTTTTGCAACCCTTGGAAAACACTGCAATCATTTGCTCAGGGCAGGAGCTCCAGACCTGTTTTACACCTGTTCCTCTAAAAGACCTGTGCTTCCATGATCCTCCTGGAATAGGCATCATTTATACTGACAGAAACTGCTTTTGCTGATGTTCCTTGATAACCACCCAGTATATGAGAGGTGCTGATAAACATGCTTTTCTAGGGCTGCTTTGGAGGAGCTTTTACTGACAAACACCACAAAAGCTGTTCCTGTTCCTCACTGGAGCTGATGGCAAATACCCTGTGTGGATTTAGGATCCATGCTGGAATCAGCTGTTTCCCCAGACTTCCACCATTGTCCTAGCTCTTAATTATTTGGTGTTTTGTTTGGTTTTTTGTTGTTGTTTTTCCTAGAAAGCCAGAATTTGGGCATGGTAGGTGCATGTGTGGCAATCCCTTTGCTTGTGCCAGGCAGGTTGGCTCCAGCTCTGCACCTCCCTGGAGGAGCTTTGGTGGGTTTGAATTCAGCTCTTGGAAAATGTTGTGCTGGGGAGTGGAAGATGAGGAGGAGTTGGGCATTTACAGGGCCTCCAAAACAAAACGCTCCTTTTCACAGGAGGATTTTTAGGATTGGTTTGGGGGAGGGCAGCAAGGAGCTTGTTGAGAGGTAAAGGGAATATCTCATTAATGATTTACTAATGAGCTGTAAAAGTTCTGACTCTTTATAACTTCTGAGGATGGAAAATGTTTCTTGGAATGCTGCAAGCCCCACAAAGGCTGGGGCAGATCCTGGCTGCCTCTGTGTAGGGTCTTTGATAGAGTCTGACTTACCTCTTTCCTCCAGTCCCTTAGGCCTTAGAAAAGATTAATCACAGTGTGGTGGGAAGCACATGGAAATAGCAGAGAGATGAGAAATGAGAGCGGGAGAAAGGAGGAAAAAAGCCCCAACATGAAACACTGTTTTCTTTCTGGTAGGGCTCGGGCAGGAATAAATTGCCAATGATCTCACTTTGGAGCAATGTCAGTTTATTTGTACTGACTCTGAACTGACCATTTCACAGGGGCTTCTGGGCTCTGCTGTGCGAGGGAAGAGCCTTGGAATGACAGGGATTTTATGGACAACAGGCCCAGGGCTTTGGGCTGGGGAAGTCCAGCCACAGCCCAGCTCAGCCCAGGGAGAGGTTTAAGCCTTAGAGCTGTCCCTGTCAAACCAGCTTGGATGTGAAGGTTGTGCTCCAGAGCTGGGCACAGCACACCCTGCTCTGGGTTCTACAGGAGAAATGGGGCAGATCAGAGCCCAGCAAAATACGTAGAATTAATTGAAACCTGACAGCTCTGAAATCAAAATCCCTGGAGTGTTCAACAGTAAGGGCTTGGACAGAGTCCAAGAATGGCCAGGCCATGGTATAGATTTGCCTTTCCTGCAGCTCCAAGGCTGTGCTATGTCTCTAGCTTGGAAGAATGGGAGTGTTTTTCTGCAGCCAGCTCTCGTGGCCTTTGCTGCTCCAGCAGCATCTAAGGATAGAGCTGGAATTAAGGAACGAATCTTGGAATTGGTGTGCAATGGTTCAAACCCTGGTGCTGCCTGTGACCTGGTTGCCATCAGTAAAGTCATTTATCCCCTGTGGGTTTCAACTTTCCCTCTAGGAAACGTGGTCATGAGCATTTCTTTGCCTGTTGTCAGTACAGAGATGGGGCTGCTCATGACCTGAGTGCACGTGAAGGCCCTCACAGAACCAGGCTGTTGCTTTGTCCAGGCCTGGGGATGTTTTTCAATGAAATATTGCCAGTAACACAAGTGGAAACTCCTGCTGGAGGGAGCTGGGAAGCCTCTGTGGCTCCCAGCTCGCCAGCAACCTTTGTCAAGCAAGCACAGAGAGGCTATGACCTCCCCAAAGCCCTGCCTGCACCTTTCCTTGCTACAGATTTTGCCTGGGAATGGCTCTAACCCCATAAATCCTCCTGCACGAGGCAGCACTCCCACCCCTTGCACAGTGAGGGAGAGCAGAGGCTGCACGGAGGTGCTGCACATTCCCAACCTTGTCCAGCTAAGAGTTGGAAGGTGCCCAAACATCTCCGTGAGCAGTGTTAGCACTTTGTGCTTTCTTGGTCGTAAAGCTCAAGTGTTTAGTTAATGTCTGCACAGGTGGTTAAATACAATGGCTCCCTCTGCCAAGTTACAAACCTGAAATTTACTGGAAAGCAAAAAAAAAAAAAAGAAAAAAAAAAAAAAACCATCATAAAGTCCAAGTTTATTCATGGTTTTTGCAGGTTGTAAATGTAAGGAAATGAGACCACTCATACAGATGGGCATGTGTGCCCAGTGTGACACCTGAAAGTGCTACTCAGTAATTACACACGGTGAGACTCAAAGCAGTGGGCAGCAGCCCCCTGTTCCTGTGTGGTTTGACACCCAGGTCGTGTTTTACACACCACGTTCAGGCAGTGTGGCTGCTCTGCAAGCGCTGCTGCAGAAGGGCTGTGTACAGCAAAGCATATTTTAAACTGAGCCCAAATACCTTTCTGAGCAAGAGCTGTGATGCAGGGGGTGTGAGATAGGTGGGAGAGGGTTCTGCACTCGGCTTGTGGCAGCCTGAGAAGTGGCAGCACAAATAACAGTGCAAAGGGCAAGCACCAAAGTAAATCCACTCCCACTTTTGTGGTCCTGTTGACTTCATGATCCTGGGAAGATCTGAGTGACCAACACCAATCTGAATATCCTTGGAGCAGCAGGCACATTTTGATCTGTTTCTAGATGTAAATACAGGTTGCTATAAGTAACCTGGATCATTTTTTTTCCATACTGATCACTCCAGGGGAAAGTTCCCTCCCTAGGAAAGAAGGACCCAGAAATTTGAGGGTAATGGAGTCCTGCCCTGTGTTCAAGAGACAGTGATGGGGTTTTTTTGGGAACTGAGCTGGTGCTGGGACAGCAGAGTGTCACAGGCTGCTGCAGGTGGCAGGACAGGGGCAGTCAGGGTGCACCAGGCAGCCAAGTTCATCTTCCTCAGTTTAGCACCATGGAAAGAGGAACACGAAGCTGCTGGGGAGGTGTCCCCTCAGGAAATGGTCTGAAAATCACTGCTCTGGAGCATGGCTGGTATTGCTGCTGACCTGCCTCCAGTTCTGGAAGTAGATCACTCCTCTGGCTTGCTTGATAGAAAAAAAGAAACATTGGTCAGGTTTGCTTCTTCACCCCAGTTTCCATGCAATTTTTAGGCTGTTAGCAAAGAGAATTTGTATTCTGCTTCTGCAAGCTCAGTATGTTCATAACCTTCCTGCAGTAGAAGTGCACTTGTATATTCATGAGGAACACACGTGCCATGAGTGGCTGTCAGGCCTTCGGAAGCAAGGATTAATTTGGGAATGCTTGGGGATGGATGTGAACAGAACACCTTGACTGGCTGAGCCTCGAGGGGCTGAGGGCACCTACTGTTGTTGTTGTTGTTCCCAGCAGTGTCACTGCTATATTTTGTGAAGAAAAGGGCTCAGGGCTCTGTGGTGTGGCCCTCCCACCCTATAAATGCCCAGGGAGGAGCATGGACAAGCCCCTGTGCTGAGACAACAGCCAGGAGTGTTTTGAGGATCCACCTTCTCTGTGGGGCTGAGCTGGGAGGCGAGGAGGTGCCTCCTGCACCCTGCTGAACTGGTGGTGTTTGGATTTTGGGATCTATTTGAAGCACCCCCAAGGAAAGGATGACTAAAGCAGCCCCCAAGTGACACATGTTCCTCTCTGCCGCTTCACAGGGGAAGGCTCCGAGGTCTGTTGGTGAGATGGAGCTTCCTGCTGAGGAGACAACTCAAGCTGGCTAGAGATTAAATAACACTTTTAACTGCCTGATACTGTGGAGCTTAAAAGAAGGAAGAAAAAGGCATGCAGTGTCACCTAGGGAGTAAACCAAAGCTCGTTGAAGCCCATTGAAAGGTTTCCATTGAATTCAGCAGGTACTGGAGCGAGCTGCCAGGATCATGCTGATGTGACCTCAGGTTACAGCTGTGCCACTGCCACCAAAGGAGGCTGCTCAGGTTTGGAGCTCAGCATCCATCCCAGCAAAGGCACAAAGAAAGGGAAGGGGTGGGATCAAATGTAGAGCTCATTTCTGTTGCTTGCAGTTTATAGACTGGATTTATCACCTCTAGCTGCAATGATTTCTCAGCGTTAGACACCTGCCCTTCCCCACGGCCGGCTCATAAATGACACTGCTCTTTAATATAATGGCTTGGAAGGTACAAAGGGTAAGTTGCAGCTGAAGCAATGTTTAATTTGGCTTTTGTGGCTCAGACAGCTAAGGAGCTGTGGGCATGTCAGTTTGAATTTGAGCTGCAGCCCTGTGTCAGGCACCCAGCCCCAGCCCCAGCATGTACCACCGTGCCCCCAGCCAGGGCCTCGCGCTTCAGGCAGCGCTGCACTTCAGGGAGCACTTAACATATGAAAGAATTCATTCCTGGTTTGAATTTGAGCAGCAGTACAGTGCATTGTACTTTATTACAATGCTTCTGAATTGCTTTCATAATTTCCCCTGTGCCACCACCCGGCTGCAATTCTCCAATTCTCCTCCCGTGCACGGCTCGGCACAGCGCTGGCTGCAGCTCGTCGGGATGCTTTGCATTCCCCATCATCTCTGCACCAGCCTGAAGGAATTTCAATTCACACCAGTCCTGTATGGGGAACCAAGTGTGATTATGTCCTGTAAGTGAGGAAAAATAGGAGGGAGAGAGATGAGGGCTGTTCATGAATTTGGTGGCAGCCCATGGCAGGAGGGAAATGTCATCTCGGCTGCCTACTTGGTTTTGGGTTGGTTTGTACTTAACTGCATTGTAGGGGGAAAAAAATAAATCCTTTGGCTGACTGAAGCTCATGGCCATCCTGGCAGAGGCTATGGACAGCCTTCAGCATTCACATATGTTCCAGTTTTAATTACACATTTTTTTAGTTTAAGGGTTTCCCTTGAGATGTTCTTATTCTTCTATTTGAACCTCGGGAAAGTGAGGTCAGATGAGATGAGTTGTGTTTAAAATAAATATCCTTCTTCTTGCTGTCTTTTCTGGAGCTGCAGAGCCCTTCAAGGTGTTAAACAAAGCTATCAATAGCTTTTACTCTCATCTTGGTCCCATGAACAATTTGGGATTATTGCATTAGGAAGGTGCTCAGCTTCCAGAGACCCCCATCCTCTGATGTGATTTCAGAGAAGAAAACTGGATGCAAAGTTCCCTCTTAATAAATGAGTCGTCATTTATCATCACTTACTGTCTTTGGAAAATGAGAGATTGTTTTTCCAAGTGATCCTGCAGCATTGGGAAGACTTCTGCAGCTTTGACTCATTGTGATTATTCCCAAGTGTTGTCATCAGCTCTTCCTGTATTTCTGTGAAATTGCTCTAAGCCTGTGTTTAGCTCCCAGAGCTGATCACAATGCCCTGAATAGGAAAAACCCCACATCCCCAATCCCTGCCTCAGCTCTAAAACATGAATTATTTCATTCACTCTCTTACTGCTCTGAGATGCCAATCTGAACCTTCTACAGAGCCCAAATATTCTACTTTTAAATATTTTTGAGGCTATTGCTCATGGTATAGATTATATACGTTGGTTCTAAATAAGGAGGGGCTGAAAAGAAAGTCCTAGAGATCACTGATGTTGAATTATCATTAAACCTGCACCTTGCTGTTCTGTTCTCTGAATGCCTAACCATGCTCTAGCCATGATTTTCTGCTGCACTGCATGTAGCAGTTGCATCCATCAAAACAGAAGTGTTTCTAAATTTGACTGTGGATAATTAAAGTCACTTTAATGTAAATGAGTGTGCTGCAGCTCCCAGGGTGAGGATGTGTCACTTATGCTCCCTATAAACATTAGGGAGAATTGGTCCCACAGAGCAGGTCCTGAGACAAACTCCTA
Source organism: Pseudopodoces humilis (assembly GCF_049639895.1). NCBI lineage: Eukaryota > Metazoa > Chordata > Aves > Passeriformes > Paridae > Pseudopodoces > Pseudopodoces humilis. Next base: position 8,119,678 of record NC_142221.1, on the reverse strand, counting down.
CAATCCCAGACTCAGCAGAGTCAGGATTAGCAAGGGGTAAATGCTTATTTGGTAAAATCCAGAAATGGTGCCGAATTTAGGCTGTGCACATTAAGCAGTCAAAAGACAAAGATGAGCAGAGGGATGGAGCAGCTCTGCTGGGAGGAAAGGCTGGCAGAGCTGGGATTGTTCACCTGGAGAAGCTTTGGGGTGAGCTCAGTGTGGCCTTGCAGAGCCTGAAGGGGCTGCAGGAAAGATGGAGAGAGACAACTGACAATGGCCTGGAGTGATGGGACAAGGCAGAATGGATTCAAACTGCCAGAGGGGATATTTAAGTGGGATATTGGGCAGGAATTGTTCCCTGGCAGGGTGGGCAGGCCCTGGCACAGGGTGCCCAGAGCAGCTGGGGCTGCCCCTGGATCCCTGGCTGTGCCCAAGGCCAGGTTGGATGAGTCTTTGGAGCAGCCTGGGACGGTGGAAGATGCTCCTGCCCGTGGCAGGGGTGGAGCTGGCTGAGCTTAAAGGTCCATTCCAACCCAAACCATTCCATAATTCTATGAAAATGGGAGGTTTTTTAACCCCTAACCTCCCTGTCCCTCCTGCTGACCGGTGCCAGCTGCTGCCATTCCCAGATCCTGGAGCACAAGGAGTGCTGAGGCAACAGCTGAAGCCCTGTACAAAGCCACACATGAAAAGTGAAGTTTATTTCTGTCAGCTCAGTTTAGTTTGGAGCCTGAGTGTATCTGCCTGGGGCAGCCATAATGTGAGGATGGCAGTCATGGTTTTCTGTATGAACAGGGCATAAAAACTCGCTGTATTCTCTTCAGCAAGTAAACACTCTCATTTCCTGCCAGGGTTTGTAATAAAGGCTCCTTTCTCTGATTCCTTCCCCATCCAGATGTTTCTCCGTTACCAGCGTAGCATAGAAACATCTTCAGCTCTTATGGCCACCATCAAAATATTCCCTACACCCCTGTCTTAATGTCATCTTTTCTGCTCTATTCATTCCATTCCAAGCATGTACTGTATTTTTCTTTTTAGAAAGAGTGCAACTTCTTCTAAGAAAGTTTTTCTCCCACACTGAATATCTTTCCCAAAGCACGAGAACATTCTACCCTTTCATTTTGCTCACCAGACATCGCACAATTTGCAATGGAAACTGGCAAGAACATTTAAAATAATAAAAATAAAAATTGTGCTCCTCTCAGAACTGGGAGATGAGTGCATTTGCTGAGAGATGTAGGGGTTTGGAGCCCTGTGATTGAAGTCTCCAGGAATGTTAACTGAATTTTAATTTGTGTTTTACAGAACGATATGTATGGAGCGAGTGTAGGAGAGGTCAGGGGAGGGTAAGAGAGACTGAGCCACGCTGGGTAAATGCATCACTTAGCGCACATTGAGCAGGTTTTTGGTTACTGCAGTTTTCAGATTTGAGCTCTAATCTTTATTGATTTAACGAGGGCTCTCACACAGTAATTAATGCGGCATTAGTTGTGCCCAGGGCTCTTGGAAAAGCTGTGTATTAGCACTGCTCCTGCTGCCGTGGGATCTGCTGGGGCTGGAAGGGACAGAAGTGTGCCTGGATCCTTGGACTGGATTGGAAATCGTGGAAGTAGGAGGTGAAGGGATGCTCGTCTCCCCAGCTGCCTGCTCTTTTTTGTGGGTAAAAGCTTGGGCATCTTGTAGGGTTTTTTTTCCCTTGGAATGGTTGTTGACTTGCCTCAGTCTTTCAGGATCCCATATCAGACCTCTGACCTGGCTTTCTGCAGGAATTTTTTCCCTAAGATCTCATGAATTCTGGTCCAAAAGCAGTACATAATTTTAGCTCCACTCAAAAGGAAATAAGGAATTCAGAGGAAGTGTTGGAGACGGCCCCAAAATTGAGGATTCCTTTTAAAATAATAATAGAAAATACTTGATTCCTCTCTGTTCCTTCCTTGGGCCACAAGACTGAGCTGATAACTTTAAGCCAAATTTTAAATGCTGAGAACTTTCCAGGGAAACATCCTGTGTGTGTGTACTGGTGAAAGCAGCATTAATTGCCTTGTGTGGGACCACTCAAACCAGTACTGAACTGGTTTTTAGTGGTTTCCCCTAAGCATGAAGCTTAGTTCTTTAATAATATTCCGTAAAAGCAGTTAGCCTACAAAAAATATATGTAAAATATGAATTAAAATAGCTATGAAATTAAAAAAAAAAAAAGTTCTTTAGCTGTTCTTGCAGTAGGTTTTTGGTTTATACCTGGGTGAGGAGGATGGCAAGGAATCCAAAGGGGAGCTCTACCTGAGATCAGCATGCTGAGTCAGGCAGTGACACCCAGATTCTGTGGGATTGTCATTATTTTGGACAGAGACTCTTTGCTGGGACAGAGCCAGTGGAGCTCTGGGTGATGTAGGTGGGTCAAGGGCAGTGCCCTCGCCAGCTTTTGTCACAGCATCCTCCTCAAATGACATCGTCTCCGTTTCCACCTCTGAGGACACAAAGATGTTTTGGGCATTTCTCCTGCTGTTTGGTGCTCCTGGGGTGTCTCCTGGCACAGAGCCCCAGCTGGTGGAGCAGGGAGGAGGAAGGGTCACGAGGCAAGTGTGCCTCTGAACTGATGCACAGAGATCAAGGGCAGCAAAGGTTTGGCTTCCCCAGCATTGTCAGACCTTGTTGACATTTCTCACTCAACCCTTAATCCATAAAGGGAGACCAAAAAAGCCTCCCTAAGTGCTGGCAGAGGGTGATTTCAATATCATTTGTGAGGTATTTGAGTCCAGATCCTTGAAGAATTCCAGCATCTTTTTCCTATTTTAAAGTTGCTGAATGAAGCATTGAAATAAATCAATCTCATGGTTTGGGGCTGGCTTTATTTGCGAGGTTTTTCTAGTTTTTTGGTTTGGTAAAGCCACAATAAACTCGTTTTGGATGAAGGCCAGGTCTCTCTTTGAAGTCCTGTGAAGCAGCACACAAAGTTATGCTCCCTTCTCCTTGCTCCACAGTAATAAGGGAGTGATGGACTGGGAGCTGCGAGCAGCGGTCCAGCTGTTCCCACACAAATCCTTCATTCGGATGAAAGGAGACTGTGGCTGTTACAATCACAGCAGAGAATGGCATCAGAAATACAACAGACAGATGGATGTTCCTGTAACAGCTGTAAAAGGCCCATATGAGAAAACTGGGATAAAGACTCATTTATTCCACTTCAGCCCTATTGCATTGTTTATTCCTGAATGGACTGGGTACTCAGTGATCCAATGGCGACATAATTCCAATTGTAAAATGATAATGCACAATTAGCAAACTGGCAGGTACAGCCAGCTGGAGGACTGGCTGCTGGCATCCTACGTTTGCCCAAATTAAAAAGTGGGAAATTTGTTGGCCAGACCCAGTTTCAGGGAGTGGGGACCTGTTGAAGTGAAAGTGCTGTTTCCCTCCTCTTCAAGTTTTTCCTGTCCTTGAAAAGAGGGAGCTGCTGTTCTCCAAATCTAAGGGAGAGCATCCAGGACAAAGCCATTGAGGTTTTTGGAGACAAAAGGGCTATGCTTTTTGCCTTAGGATGGCTCCCTCAAACAGAGGCTAGACAGGATTAAGAGAATAAAATGGGTATTTATTAAAGGCCTTCAATAAATATACCTTAGGCAGATGAAGCCACTCAGAGGCTGTTACACCCAAGATGGACCATGGACATGAGTTTTTCACACAGTTATAAATTTGTTCCATTTACATATCAGGAATTAATCCTCCAATTACAGCTTCAGGTAATGAAGTCATTTACTCCAAGTTAGCCCCCCCAATTCACTGTTGTTTACTTTTCTCAGGGCCCGAGGCTGTGAGGCGTCCTTGAGTTTGAGGCCTAGAGAGGAATTGTTTAGTCTGAATGAAATGGGAGAACAGCAGCTGACAGGCCATGGAGTTTCAGAGTTACACACTAAAGCAGTACAGGATCTGAAAAATATAAAAGCTAAATCCTAAGGCATCAGGCTGGGCTGGGAGGGGATGGAGCAGATCCTTGGAGGGGCGTTACCGAGCTGGGGGAGATGCTGCAGTGCCAGACAGTAAAACAAGAGCGCGGGGGCTGTAAAAGAGCTCCTTGGAAACTCAAAGTTGAGCATTAGGATCAGAATTTTCCCTAGAAAGGAAGTCCAGGCCTGGGATGGGCTGTCTAGACAGGCTGTGGAAGAACCATCCTTGGAGGATGTGGAGCCTTGGCTAAACCTGAGCCAGCTTTGGCCACGGGCCCACGCTGAGCAGGACAGCGAGAGGGCCCTCTCTGCCAATAATTCTGTGATAAGAGAGGTTGGAAGAGAGCAGCTGTATCTGCAAAAACATTTATTTTAATCCTCACCATCAGACAGAACCAGCTGAGGGAGGGCAATCCTGAGGAAAGCATTTCTTAGAAATGTGGAAAAAAGAACACCTTAAAAATCTAATAAAACAATGAGATGTTCAGCTGCTGTATTGTACTTTAGGCTTCTTAAAAAAAACAAAAACAATTCTTCAGTGTCTCAAGTGATACCCATCCATTTGTGTACATGTCAAACACCAGTGGATCTGTCACAGCTTTTCTTCACTTTGGGACAATTTAGCATAGATTCCGTGGGCTCCTTATTTCCAGCAGTGTATAAACAAAATTTGTTTTATTATGTTTACTCATTTGGAAAACAGCTAATACTTTGGGTGTGTATTCTAAGATTTTTTGAACTCTCTTCAATATTTTTTCCTGTGTCATAATAGTTGGCTAGTAGCAGCAAAGTGGAGTAATCAGTGGATTGTGGCTGAAATCAGAACCATATACCAGAGGCTGGTTTGATCTTGTATGTCAGTTGTTACTACAGAAAAATGAAAAAAAAAGGAAAAAAAGACTGCTCAGTTGAATTGGAAAACAAGAGGAAAATCTCCTGAGGAAAAAAAAATAAATATGAAGGAATCTCACTTCCCCAGTCAGTGGGTAATACACATACCCATGGCACATATCATAACCCACATCAGGGCTGTGACACCTCCAAAGGGCAGATCCCCAACACAGCACAAAGAAACCCTCTCCAAGCTTGGTGCCCACGCTGGGGAGGCGATATTTTTCTGCACATAATCTTCCTAAAATCCTCTCTAACATCTTCCCAAGCTGCAGAGCAGGGAACAGGATTTTAGGATCCCTGTGAAATGTCAGAACTCCTGGGGCTTTGGCGGATCAGGCATTTCAGCTGTATTTTCAGTGCCTCCTGTCTTCTCTGCGATGTTTCTCATACAAGATCACATCTCTTGAGGGCATGCTTGTCACGCCTGCCATGGGGAAATTACCTTGAAGGTGCTCTGCCAGAAATCTCATTCTGGGCTGTTCCACTTTGCTTCCTAATGGCTGAATGGTTGAGTTATTGTGGGAGCTTAGTCACATCAAGATATTGCTCAGAGCAAGCCCTGATTCATTTAGCTGCATAGGAGGTTTTGGGAGATGATGGCTTCATCATGAGTCAGTTCTTCATTATCACATTCCTCTGATGTTACGCAGCAATATTGGAGCTGCCACAAGCAAAAGCAGATGAATGATACCAGATTAGATGGACCTTGTCTCTGATAATGGTGAACGTGTCATGCCTCAGACGGATGCAGAGAGCCAAGTGCTGCATCAGGCTGCTCATGCGAGGAGACGGGAGTCTTTCCCAGCCCTGCCTGCACTCAGCTTAAATATAGAAATGGGAAAGTGACTTTGCAGCTTGATTTCAGCTATTCCTAACCGTGGCTAATCATTCTTTTTTGAAAAGCTTGTTGAGGTATTCTCGTCAATTAGCACTTGTTTCAGTGAGCTTCACGGATTAATTAGATGTTGCATTACAAAAATAATTATGCCTTTTAACCATTTTCGGTTATTTACTTCCTTAAATGTTGGGTTTGTGAGGCAGAGGCTGGCTTGGTGCCACAGTCATTTGGGTAGAATCTAACACAGATTAATGAGCAAACTTGAAAAGCAAGCAGTGAGTTCCCCAGTGTTTTGTAATTAAGCAGTTTGATTAAAAACAACTGGAACAACTCTGTGCGCTGAGAAACAAAGTGGGAACAGCTCTGTGCACTGAGACCTCTGTAACAACAAGTACCAAACCCAGGGCTGAAAGCAATTTAGGGAGCTTGAAAGTTTTCTTGGCTACCTGATGGTTTTGTCAGAGAAGTTTTTGAAAAGTAGGCATTGAGGCAGTGCAGATGTTCTTCCCTGGCCTTCAAATTCACAAACACAATGACAGAGGGGATATACTGACTTTATTTTTTTTTTTGAGGCAGGAACTCAAATGCTTGTCTTGACATGCTCGTGCTGCTCCATGGACACAGCTGGTGGAGTTAAAAGGAGGTGGCTTTTGAACATGAGCTGAGAATTTGTGCAATCAGCTTTAAGGGAGTTTTGCCTCTCTAGGGACCAGTGAGACCTAAACCCTTGAAAGTGCCTGTGCAAAAGGGGCTGTGACCAGAACAGGTTCTGTTACCTGGGTTGGACCAAACACCTCAAGCTGCTGCTGGGGTGAAACTCCAGCCCAAATTTTGGGGAAGCTTTGCTAATTCACACCACCTGACAGGCAGGCTCAGAGTGAAAACCAGGCTCTGTACACAGTCAAACCCTGACAATGATTATCCCAGGGCTTCATCCTGCTGGTCCCTGCACGTGTGGGCAGGGCTGGAATTGATGTGAGTAAGGCTGGGCTGAAAAAGCTGATACTGCAGCTGGAGTGTGAGGCAGAGCTAAATGTTGTTCACCTTGCACTAAGGGCAAGTCAGGTAGACAGAGAAATACACGTTCTTCTCTTGCTGGCCCAGCATTGCCTGCCTGGCTTACATTTCTCTGCAAATATGCCTGTCTGAAGCCTCAGACATCAATTTTCTCTTATTTTCTAGCCCATTTTAGCTCTTTTTCACAGGCAGATCTTGCTTAGAATCAATAGCTCCCCACTATCAGCCCCATTTAGTGTCTGTTCATTTATTGGATTTTGAAAATGGAAAGTAAGAACACTTAAAAGAGAAAATATGGGGGGTTTTCATTGAAGTGCAGTATTTGAAATGCAGACTCTTTCTTTCAGCTTTAAGTATTACTGCATTACAAAACACAGTTGAAATGATTCATGCCCCAGCTTGACTTATAAAATCCATAAGCAGATTGCAAAGATCCCTTCTTCTAAAACTGAGGCACCAAAACTTGCTTGGACCAAAATTTTCGTCAGCTCCTTGCTCAGATTTTCCCTAAATTTGTAGCAGGTCATAAAGTCTTTCATATCTGACTTCTACCAAGCTGTGATTCTCAAATCTACCAAGCACAGATTGAATTCTTGGAGACCCCTGGCAGTGGCCTGTCCCTTCATTCTGCCCTTTCTTTGCTGGAGGGTGCTCAGCTCCTGTTCTGATGGCCCCTTTGATAATCCGTGGGGTTATCAAGGTTGTAGATTTGTCAGTTGTTCTTGCAGGGAAATGTTCTGTCTCCCACAGAGACATCCAAAACATTGTTTATAGTTTAGATGTTTGGAGGGATAAAAAAAAAAAATTAAAAGTTTAGGACTGTGCCTTCCTCTTCCTTAGGACAGCGAGGACAGGAAAAAATCAGTGAGGAAAATTGACTCATTTTCTGTCTGTTCATTTGGCTTGAGGGAGCTGTGTGGGGATGGGGTGAGCAGGGTGTATTTAACCTTTTTGCCTGCCTGGCGTGACCCTGGCATGGCAGTGATTCCTTTTATGAGTGATATTGGTGACATTCCATTGCACACACCTGCTGGAAAACAGGGATATTGCAGAGCAGCTATTCTGATCCAACCCCAGCACCCAGGAAAATGTTTTGTGAGGCAGAAGTAACCAGGAAAGTGCTCTCTGCAGTAAAACAAACATAAACAGCACATTCATAACCTGGTTTTGGGGCTGTTAGTCCTGATTTGCCTGAACAGACACATACCAGTGAATGCTTTCCCACTGGGAATGGTGACAGAGTCCACACTGGAGATCCAGTGAGGCTGGAATTGTTTGGGAAGAGTCAGATTGGAGATCCAGTGAGGCTGGAATTGTTTGGGAAGAGTCAGATTGGAGATCCAGTGAGGCTGGAATTGTTTGGGAAGAGTCAGCAACACAGGAGAGGATGTCTGCAGAGGGCCACTTGCATCACACATGGCTCCTTGAAAGCTGTCTGCTGTGTAAGAGATTGAAGAAATAATATTAGTAATGGCACTGCCTTAAATCTCTGGGGAAGATGTGTGCCTGTCTGTAGAGCCCTCAGAAAAGATGCCAGGAATGATCCAAAGAGCACAAACACCTAAAGAATTCCATGGTACCTGCACACAGTGTAGAGCCTTCCCAGAAACCAGGCCAGAAGTTTTACTGTGGCATCAATTGTCCAAAAGGGCGAGCACAGCTCTTCTCAGAGCTCTTGGTGACAAGGATAATTTCAGGATCCAAGGAGAAGAGTTGCTTCTGCACCTGCCTCAATCACATCCAGCACCAGAAGGAAATCCCTTTCTCTTTTAGGTGTCCAACCCAGCTGCTGGGCAGGTATTTGCTGTTGGAGGCTCCCTGCGTGTTGGGATGGTTAGTAAAACACAGTCTGAGTTTGAGACAGAAAAATATGAACATAAAAATAAGTGAATTGAAGGTTAACTAAACTGAGTTTGCAAAATATATTCAGTGCAGTTCCTACAAGTCCTCTTTTCCACCCATGGTGAAAGGGACTCAGAAATCAAACATGCAGAGTGTCTTTAGTCCAGGCAGCTCAAGGGCTGACAAATCTGTGCTTTAGTGGTTCAGGCTTCAGTGCAAGGTGCACAGAGTGAATCTGAGAGGCTTTGTGCATGTGCAGGATTAATTCTGGCAGCTCCTGCTTCACTGCTCCCAGTATTCCAGCAAACCAGATTAAGGATACCATGTGTATCTCTGCTCTAACACCTCTCCTCTCCTTGTAACAGATAGACTTTCATGGAGACTTACAGTGGTGATTACTGTGAAGCAAATACTGCCACCTTTTCTTTCTCTTGTGTCTGACATTTCCCTTTATGTTGTTCAACCGTGAATTTCTTAGAGCCGGGTTTAATCTCCTCGAATTCCTGGAAAACATCTGGCAAATCATGGATGCAAGTGTGTACAAACAGAGACAAACCCCACCTGGGTGAGGCTGCTCCTCTTTCCGTGCTTGCTACTCGGGGTGGGAATCAAAACCAGGCAACATAAAACTCCCTAAATCACATTTCTTCCCAAACTCCAGCACAGTGGCCCTGAACTCATGGTTCCCAAACCTCCTGTTCTCTGCAAAGCCCTGGGAGCGCTGGGGCTGCCCAGGAATGTTGATTTGCACCACATCTTGTGCTTCAGTGTTGCTGCTTCTGGCCCCCATAGGCTGAGGGTCAGTGCCTGTGTGTAAAGTCTGAGGCTGCAGGCAGGGCTTGCACAGAGGCTGTGCACAAATTCCTCTGGTTAGTGTATTATTTTATTTATTTTTTTCATAATATGACTGTATTCTGCTTTATTTCTACCTTTCTTATGGGTAATATGAGCTATATTTTGCTATTTTCTAGGGAATACACTAATGTGCAGCGGAGGTGTGAAAAATATTGTAGGAATGGCCATAACAAAGTTTCTCCCAAAACAGTAGAGTCTGCATAGACCAGCAAAAAGTTCACCTTTTTGCTAAGCACATGAAGCTGCTAAATGTGCAAAGGCTCTGCTCTTAAGCATTCCCTCAAGAGTAAAAAGCCCTTTATGGGGAGGTTAAAATAATGATACATACAGGCTTATTCAGAGTTTAAATTTCACCTCCATCGCTCTGCCTAGGCTCTATCAAAATCCAGGCACTACTGAAATCCTCGGGAGACCCTAAGGAAGATCTGAAGAGCTGAATCTGAAGCCAGCCAAGAGGCAAAGAGACTCGAGAGAAATCTCAGCAGCCTGAATGTGCTCTTTAGTGCCTGTTCACCTCTCACATGTTCCTTAGCCAGCAACTCACGTCCCAGGGTGTAATATCCTCCTCCACGCTTTCCCCTCTCTCTGCCCAGTCCTGCAGCCCTGATGTGACCTTTAAGTAATTCCCATCAAAGTCAGCTGGTTTGCTGAGTGAACTTCAAACCTCCTTTGGCTCTGGGTTTGCAGGTTTTAAGTCCTGGTAATAAAAGAGGTTGGGGAGTCTGCAGATAATTAACAAACCACAGGCCAACTCCATATCCTGCTCCCCGCCTCATCAGCCCTTTTCTGAAGGAAAGGTAACTCTGTCCAGTCTTCCCAAGTCCAGCAGAGAGACCTGAGAACCTGCTACCTTCCAGCTAAAGATCTGTCTGGAGAGCCCCTTCCTTAAACCTCAGAATAAATTATATTATTCCTGTGCTAGCAGGGCAGTTAATGAGATGTTCTCAAGATTGACAGTCTCTGACAGCCCTCACTGCCTCCCTTTTGATGCTCTCCTGACAACAGTTTCCAAGGTAGTAAATTAGGACTGGACATAAAGCCTTCAGTGAGAAATGAAGGCTCTATTTTCTACTTAGCAACTCTAAATGCAGAAAGAGGCAGTTTTAAGCAATACACTTATCAGGCTTAGCTTGAGCAATGATTCAGCCTTCCAAGAAAGATACTGCTTAAGTGGTTTTATTGCTCTAAATGGGACTTAAAATTCACTTTTTATCAGAGCACTGACATCTCTAAACCTCCTCAACATATACCTCATCAAGAATATTATCCTGTAGCCCAAGTTGTTCAATTCCTAACTTCAGAATGGAGTTTAAGTGAAGCTGGTGTGTGCTAAACCCAAAGGGAAAAAGCCTTGAAAACACATGAGCTGTAGTAGATGTTTTCCTGGGCCCAGAGCTGCTTTCGAATTGTAGCTGTGCTTTCTTTCCCTGGAATGCTGGTGCTCTTGGGCTTTGAAAGTACCGAATTTTTAGTGGTCTGACAATGTGTGTTGATGGGGGATTCATTAGAGATGAACCCAACAGGATTCATTAGAGATGAGCCCAACAGGAGGAGAAAGCCCCTCTCCCAAAAATGCCAGCCAGCTTTGGAGCAAATCACTGAATTTCGGGCCTCCTTTAGTGGTGTGCCTGAACTGCATCACTTCTCCTGCCCAGCCTCAAGCTCAGAGGATCGATGGCAGTCTGAATCCACGTCTGGATCCATCATCTGGGGCTTCAGATCAGTGCACATAAATGCAGGCATTGCTGAGAGATGTCCTATGAGGGGATGAGCACAGGAAATGTCAACTCTACTGCAGATTTCTCTCCTCCCTACTAATTGTTTTAGATAATGAGGGAGAGGAAGCTCATGATGCTTGAGCCTAGAGGGTTGAATCCCTGCAGAGTTGACTCAGCTACTCATCTTTGTAAAGCAGATAAGCTTGTTGGTCTGTGCAGTAGGAAAATTACCAGTAAAAAAAAGGTTACTGTGATAGAAAATAGCCTGAATTTGAACAATAAATATAAAAATATCCCTCCTCCAACAAAAAAAAAAATATTTAAAAAAAAGGGGAAATCATTGTTAGAAATGACTGCATGTATTTGGAAATGATATTCTAATGGTTTTGACCAAGCTGAAAAGACATTCCCAAGGTAGGAGAATCCCCAGCACAGGGAGGGGAAGCTGATCTGAGTTGCCTTCGCTGCAGAGTGAGAGATGCTCTGTGGGCACAGCTGTTGGCTCGGGAACAGCTCCACTCCAGCTTTTTAATTTCCTACACTGGAGCTGCTGCAGGGGATCATCCTACATCTTTTATACACTCTACTTTTATTTACTTTCCTAAAATACTCCTGTGCACGTAGCAGGCTCCTGTTTCCTGGGCCAAATGTCCTCCTGGTGATGCCCCAGAGCTGCTGGTGCGCTGGGAGGAGCTGTGTGCTGTGGGGTGAGGAGCCTGTCCCACTGTGTGACACACCTGTGTGCTCTGTCCTGCCCAGAACGAGCTTTTGGAGGCTCCAGAGGAGTTGTAGCAACGCTGCCACGAGCAAATCGTTGCTGCAATCTGTGTTATTGTGTGAATGGTGTGAGGGACCACCACCTGCACCACAAGAGGGGATGGAGCAGGGTGGGCACCGGCACCCTGAGGCTTTGCATGCTTGGTCTGGTCTCACAGAGCAGTAATTCCAGCACCAGAGCAAACTGCAGCAGGGAAATGTGGATTATACACAGCTGGACTGAGGGGTTGCTGCTCAATGAATGAAATTATTCTTGGCCACGCTGGCTTGAAGCTGCGTTGTGTGAGGTTCTCCCTAGTTTGGAAGGGCAGGGATGAGTTCTTTCCCCCTCCTTGCCCATGTGGATGTGGTCTGGAGCAGCTCTTTCAAGCCTTCAGGACCTGGGTGTCATCACCAGGATGGCAGCTGGATGCAATGATCAAATGAGTCTGCTGTACATAGTCAGTTGTGCACCCCTCTGCAGAAAATGGGTCAAAGCCTGGGACTTTCTCCAGGCACCTGCAGGTTATTTTAGCATTTTTTCTCAAAGATTTTTTTTTTTTCTGAAACCTTTTATTTTATCTGTACTTTATAGTTGTAACTCCATTATAGGAAGACTGGGGAGCTTTTCCAGGCATCTCTCTCGATGGGATGCTGCAGGTCAGAGGGAAAGTCCTTTTCCCTATATATTTTTCTTTATAAATATCCCATTCTGGTTATGTTGCCTTTGCCCCTGAGTGCTGACGTCTCACTCATGTTTATTTTTTGCCCCATTTTCTTCAGGGACTCCCAGGAATGTCAGTTTTCAATGAGGAGAGGTGCCACTGTAGCAAGTGTCGTGTTCACCCTCTGACTCTTGTTTCTGAAAATGGAAGAGTTTCCAGGGAGGAGTAGGGATGTCATTTGGGGAATCCACTTGATTTGTCCCCATAGTTTTCATGTTTTCATATCCTCTGGGAGGGGGGTTCTCCCTCTAGTCAGTTGACAAAGCTGTTTGTTATTTTTAGCTATTTTTGAGAGAAGCCAAAGATGGTTTCCATTACTCATTTCCCACGTTGGCCATGCAAAGGCCATGGCAGGGCATGAACCTGACCCTCAGCCTCTTGCCAGGATCCAGAAACATGTGGGGAACTCTCCCTGCAGACTGTACATTAAGGGGAACTCCTCTTCATGGGTGAGGGTTCACATTTTTCCTCTGGAGCTGAGGAATTATCCTGTTCCTTCATCCAGAGGTTAAACTCTGCTGGGCACCTTCCTCAACATTGCCGTGTCAGGGGCTCCCAGAATCAGACAGACTTTGTGCAGAGTGAGAGAATCACCATGGATCTAACAAATACAGAGCTGGGCTGCTCCAGAATGGGGGTCACTTCCTCTTTTTCTATTCGGACTCCTGGATGTTCACAGAACTGTGGTTCGTTATTTCTCTGGTTTACAAAAGGAAAGAAAAAAAAAAATCAATGAAAAATTACCATGAAGTCTCTGCAGTCAAATAGATGATTCCCACTTCCCCTCCTGCCCATCCAGGCCTTTCTTCCTATTCATTTCATTCTTGCCTGCTCTTTCTAATTCCTTTTAATGGCATTGTTTACCTGGGCCTGTGGCTTGCCTAACAACTCAGAGCCACAGAAGCTCTGGAGTCTGCTGTTTTCCAGGCTTTAGCTGAAGCAGGATGAAAACTGATATCCTGTGTAGAAGGGAGAGCTCCATCACACAGAGAGTTTCTTTTAGCCTCTGTGGTTCCAAGTCACCTCTGTGGTGAGCACAGCACATGGGCCAGCTCCACTGGGCTGTGAATAAGGATATCCAGGGGAAAAAAAGAAAAAAAAAGTGGGACGTGAGCTTTAGCTCAGTGAAAATGCTTCAAATTTTCTGGAAGTGCAGAATAGAAGAAGTGATGAATATTTTACGTTTTAAAAAAGCCAGCACTGGTTCTCTTAATTTAAGTCATTTTTCATGTAGTTACCATTTATCACAGAGAGCAGAGACTTCAGCTGGTAAAAATTAGTGTATTTCCATAAACGAATGGATCTGGTCTGGCTTATTCCAGCTCAGCATTTGACTTACTACAAATAATGGAATTGGGAGGTAGGGATATAAGGAAGAAATTAGCAGAGCTGCAGCTTGGCAGGGAACACGGAGCTGTTCGCAAGAGCCCTGAATGCTGAAGCCTAGAATGGGCCAAACCCCTCATTACAACCAGGATTAACAACTTTTCTTGTCGTTCAGAGGTCACAAATCAGGGCTGCTTTGCTTGCAGAGCATTTGTTGTTGTGCAGTTGCTGGAGGCGGCTCCGAGGGGTCCCGTTCCAGCTCCAGGCCCCAATGTGTTTCCTATTCCCCTCAGTGACGTGGGATCCTTTTTTGCTCCCCCATTGGGCAACCAAAGCATTCCAAGCGTGACAATAATTAGTACCACAGTGCCCCATTGTGCTAATTGAAGTTGCAGGTGCTTGGTGTTGCTAAAACCTGGATTTTTCCAGGACTTTAATTCTCTCCGTGCTGTCACTCTGAAGGACTTTGGCCACGGACAAGACCCCCACATTGTACTTGGCACTGAACAAATGCCAAAGAGATGCCCCCTGCTCCAGAGCTTTTACGATCCCAGTGATTTTTAATCCCATTGTTAAAAGTCACAATGTGTCTTAGAACTGTAACACAATGTTCATGGAGCAGAGACAAAGATGAACTGAGGGACACGGAGCCCACTTGGACATCAGACATCTGTCAGAAACACTTTGGTCTGCCTTACAGAAATGCCCTTCAGAGGTGCTGTTGCAGATTAGGTTTTGGAAGGGTGGGGAAAAGGGGTTTTGCATTTTTAGTTTGCTCCTGTTCTGTCTCTGGAATCAGTTCTATATCTGAGTTTTTGGCTTCCCACCCTCATGATGACCATCAAAGAAAATTCTTAGCAGTGAGCTTCAATTCATGATGCATCTTTTCTAGCCTGATGTTGTGTAAACTGTGACTCCTGCTTGTCTTGAGCGTGTCAAATTTGATTCTTATTGTGTTTCCATAAGAATATGCATCTTAAAACTTCCAATTTATTGCTTTTTTCCTTGTTATCATTCACACTCTTTTCTGAGTGTTTAGGAATAGTTGTGGCAAATAGTTCTGCATGGTTTTTTGGGTTGAGTAGACGTGAGGATTTCAAATTTGCTAAAGGAAATACCCTGCTTAGTTGCCTTGGAGAAAGCACATGGATAAATCACATTCCCATCTCTTTATTTCCTACAAGTCTGATGTATCTAGTTACAGTTTTCACTAAGCTGCCGCTCCTCAAGTGGTACAACCTCAATTTTCCCCTCCTGAGACAGAAACAAACAACTCCAAATCGAAAAGAAAAAGGTAATTTTGGGAAGATTTCATCTTAGATGGTTTTGATTAAAAGACAGACTTAAAGGAGTGTGTGTTGAAAGACTCACGTCTGGTCATCACCATCTTCTGTAGGGAAGAAACAGATATTCTACTTGTTCCATTTCAAAAAGGTTTTTGGCCTTTTGTATTTTTCACAGAGGCATAGATAATTTCTTTTTTTTTTAATCCTGACTTTTGTAAAAAGCTGTGTTTTCCAGAACTGTGTCTTAGAGAGCAGCAAACTGGAGACTCTTGAGAGTAACCTGTACTTGGGAAAACTCAAAAGCTTCCTTTAAGAAATACAGTTGTGCTCCTTCATTTAATTAAATGCAGTACTTAAAATGAGGGAATCGGCTCTGTGAAGTATCATTTATCTGTCATGGGTTTGTAAAGAAATGAGACAACTTAAAGGTATGCTAATCTTTCCCATTATTCTGAAGCTAAGCTTTCAGCAAGAGAAACTGCCCTTCATAGGCAAGTGTCGTAGGTAACACCTCTTTATAAAAGATAAATGATAATGGAAGAGGAAAACAATTACCGTGGTGCTTTCAGCTTCGAGGAAAGCCCTGGTGGATGAAGTAGAGGTTCTTAGTGGAAGATCATAACAGACAATGCATCATAAAACAAACAACCAAGAATGAGGAAAAGCTAAACTTAACAGAAAATTATTTCCTTTTATTTTCTTTACAGTTGACTTATTTTCCAGTGGCAGTGGAAATTGATGTCTCTGGTGTAATTAGCGTGTTTGTGACTATCTTTTACTGTCGTAAATGTACTTTTTGAAAGAGATTTAAGGGCCCACCAGAGCTCTGAATCACCCCGTGGACAATCTTTTCTTTTTCTATTGACTGTAAGGCAGAAACTTTCTCTGGTCCAGGCTGGTTTGATGCCTCTGTTGTGCCCTGCTGTGCAATCTTTGAGCTGAAATTTTCAAGAGGCCCAGTGGGGATTCCACATTTTTTTGGCAAAAATTGGCCATAAAAATACCTTAGCCCCATTTGATGTCTCCAGCCTTTATGTGTTTCATTCTCTGTTATCTCAGCACGCAGCTGCCAATGGCAAGGGTCAATCAGGAGACCCAGATCCAACAAAGTGCTCTGGCATTTGATTGCATTTAAATAGTGAAAAGCAGTGGCATCAGATCCTAGGAATTAGGAAAAATTAGGATGATGTTGATCAAAGCAATGGACACCAGTGCCTTGGAATGGGTGGTGGGTCTGCCACAGAATCCCTGGGTGACCTTGCACAAGTCCCACCCTGCAGTGCTCAGTTAATCTGTATTAGTTCTAGTTAACACTGCTTTCTCTGGATCTTTGTTTCTTTAGGGATTCAAACCGAAGTATTGAGCGAGCTGTATTAAATTAGATGTTTGTAACTGCAATGAAGCACAGTGCTTTATTTTTTTTGGAGTGTCTGCTGCCACTCTGAACCCCCTGCCCTGGGCTGAGCCCAGCGTGGGCAGCAGGGGAGGGGATTCTGCCCCTCTGTCCCTGTGCCCAGGTGAGACCCCACCTGCAGAGCTGCCCCAGCCCTGGGACCAGCACAGGGAGCACCTGGAGCTGCTGGAGAGATCCAGAGGAGGCTCCAGGGGGATCAGAGGGATGGAGCAGCTCTGCTGGGAGGAAAGGCTGGCAGAGCTGGGATTGTTCACCTGGAGAAGCTTTGGGGTGAGCTCAGTGTGGCCTTGCAGAGCCTGAAGGGGCTGCAGGAAAGGTGGAGAGAGACAATTGACAAGGGATGGAGGGACAGGACAAGGGGGAATAGGTTCACACAGCCAGAGGGCAGGGCTGGATGGGATATTGGGAAGGAATTGCTCCCTGGCAGGGTGGGCAGGCCCTGGCACAGGGTGCCCAGAGCAGCTGGGGCTGCCCCTGGATCCCTGGCAGTGCCCAAGGCCAGGCTGGGCAGGGCTGGGAGCAGCCTGGGACAGTGGGAGGTGTCCCTGCCCTGGCAGGGGTGGAAACAGATGTTCTTTAAGTTCCCTATCAACCATTCTGTGCTTCCTCAACCCTTTCAGTTTCCTGGACAGATTAAGGTGTATGGAACTTGGTCTCTACCACAAACCCCCGGCAGACAGTGGAAGCTGGAGCTGTGCAGCTGGAACTACGGGGGTGCTGCAGGTTGAGCTGCAGGTAGAGACCTCAGCCAGAAAACTCACCTGAGGTCAAGCCAGGTGTGCTCCTTGGGAAGCCCTGGAGCAGGTTTGGCTGGATGCAGGCACCTGCTGGGGGCTGTGCCAGGTGTGGAGCGTGGGCTCCTCAGGGAAGCACAGTCCCCACTGTGGGTACAGCCCCTCTGCTGCTGTGTCTGCCCCCAACCACAGCCACAGGGGCGACTTTCCCCCTCCTCAAGTTCCTGCACATACCCGACCTTTAGTTTGTGCCAGCTGGGAGGTGCAATACAAACAGTGTAACAGATTATGGAAATGTGTAAACACTTGTGATTTCCCCTGAGGTTTTCCTCAGTGCAATTCGATAGAGTGACTGAAATGAAGGAATATTGCTCAGTACCCTTAAGCGTGTGAGATCTGACCAGTAATACATTACCAAGATAATACTTCCTTATCTCATACGTATGCTGGGAAGATTGATCAGTCTTTGCCTGTAAAATTCTGGGAAACTGGGAAATGTTATTTGCCATAAATGCCAAGTACAGCTCTTACTGTGGCATCTGTGACTCAGTTCCTTAGTTTTAAATAAATAAAAGCCCCTGTCATTAACAACAACAAAATAAATGCGTAAAGGCTTACTCAGCTACAGATCTGTAGCTGACAAATTTGAATTGACAAAGCTTAAGTAATTAAAAGCATGAGCTGGAAAAAGATCCTCAGATTTCTGAACAGGTCTGAGACCTGGAGCTCTGCAATGCTGAGGACTTTGAGCTTTCTATCTCGATGTATGTTTTTCCTACCATTTCTTTGCAGCCAGGATTAATAGTTTAGCTTTTATCTGGTCTGTTATCTAAAAAAGGGATATCCCAAACTCTGTGAGCACTGAGGGTTTCTAAAGGTCCCAGATCTATAAGTAGGAGATATCTGCAGGAGCCTGTATGGTTTTTTCCACGTACAGAGCTTCAATTTGGAGCAGTGCTGTGTTGAACCCCTTCCCAGCACCACCAGCCTGGAGGGGAAATGGGATGGGCTCAGGAGATGTTTTTATTTGATTTATGAAGCTTTGGTGAGCAGTGAGAGAAATGCCCCCAGGTGGGTTTTCTAGGTGGGGAAGGCAGGTGAAGGTGCTCAGAAAAAAAAAAACCAAACAACTGTTTGTGGAGCTTTTCCCTCTCTCTAGGCTGAGATTTACAGAGGGGAATAGAGCTGGATGGGCAGACTTCATTGCAAATCCTGTGCCTGCCTTCTTTCCAGCTGCTCCATGTCTCTGAGAACAACTTTCATCCCATGTTCATTCTGCAGACATCACTTAATGCTTTCTGCTGGCTTCATGGAGTTTTGTACTTCTCTGTCTCCTGGTTTGTGTCCTTTACTACCACATCCAACTGTTAAGATCTAGTGGATTGTTTTTCCATTTTAATTCCACAGATGAATCGACAAACAGATTCTCCACACTCTCTCACAAGTTTTTCAAGTGAGGAGATAAGCTCAGCATCTTAATGTGGTATTGATCTGAGCCCTGTGGAATTTGAATTTGCTTGACTTTGTAAAGTTTGCATGGGTAGGAAATCTGAACATCAGATGCCTGTCAAGCCTGAGACTGGCCTGTTTGATCTGGCTAACTCATAATTAATTGAGCTGTTAATGTGAGTATTTGATAAGAGCACCTGGGGGCGTTTGGCACAAAAGGTGCTGGCGATGTGGAGCTTGACAGATGGATGCTTTCCAAATTTAAATCAGGTAGGTCTTAAACAATGATTTATAGCTGGGGAGAGTGGAATGTAAAGTGATGTGATATTTTCCAAGTGAAGCAGTCTGATCTTTCTTGAAATCAGGATACAGGGTGGAAATGATCTGTCTATTAACAGCCCTCATTTCAGCTGGAACTGGCCTTGCTATTGTGCCTTTTGTGCTGAGAGTCTCCCTAAGCACTTTGCCACAACAAAACACACAATAGTTCAGCTTTGGAGGCAACAAACAGAGCAGTAATAATGCACACAGCACCTCAGAACTGGTTTAAGAGGTGCACTGTGACTTGCAAACTTCACACCCCAGGAAAACTGCCTGCTAGCCCACAAGGATTTCATCTCTTGTGACCCAGAGGGGGAATATGAAGAGCTTTTATTCTGCCTGAGTTGCATGCACAGAGATCATCCCTCAGGCACTGCCAGGATTTCTGTAGCAGCCACAGTGATGTGAGCAGCAGCACACTTGCATGTTAACCAGGCCAGTCAGCAGCACCTCTCTCCTGCAGCATAACAAGTGGCACTGGAGAAGGAGCATCACGTTTCATTTGAGGGCCATGGCTGGCAGGTGAAACTGAAGCACACAGGGCCTGGAAATGCATGGCATGGTGGGCTTGGGTGCCTCCTTATTCCTTGCTGATGAAACAGCTTTCCAGCTCCAAATGTTTACGTGGTTATTGCACGCTGCTCCTGGTGTGAGCAGCCAGCACAGGAGGGCACCCAGACCTTATCACAAAGTTATCACAAAGTTCCTCCTTCCTTCCAAGCCTGGGCTTGCTGTTCCTCACCAGCCTTGGCTGGTCTGGCCTAATATGGCAACATTCAGAGCTGGTCCTGGCCCTTGAGCCTGAGTTTTAGGAAAGGAGAGACAACTGACAACCTCCACAGAGACCTTCTTACGAGGTGAATATACAGTAACAACTGATAATCTTTATATTACATCATTCCCAAATATTTTTAACCTCAGTTGTGCTAAGGTTGCACCCAGAGCTGATTGGAACACCTGTTTTAACACATTCTTGGCTTGTTTTGCTCCTTAGACTGGAAAATTCCTCTGGGGAATGAAGGCCTTGCATGAGGAGGAGGGTGCAGGGGTTGTGCAATGCACCCTGAGCACCACATTCCTTTCTGCACAGGACTTATATATAACATCAGAGCTCTCTGGGAAAGCTTGCTGTGGGCCAGCCTTGAGGATGGAAGCTTTGCTGTTTGCTTTCTGATCAAACTCATCAGATGCTGAGCTTTACTCCCTAAATGTCCTCCCTTTGTGCTGGCTGCTGTTGAAGTGGAGCCAGTGCCTGCCCATGCAGTTTTGGACTTTGTGCTCTCGCTGTTCAGAGAGGATCTGAACTAACCACTGTGCCATTGTGAGGCACATGTGAAAGCTGCGCTTCTCTGCCAATCTCTCCTCAAATTGCTTTTGTTCGCCCTGTCTATATCACCAAACCAAAGGCATCAAATTGCACTAGAAAGAGAATCTTTATTTCACAGGAGGTTCTGTTCAGTGTACTCGCAGTCAGGGGCACTGCTGTTCACTGAGACACATCAAAGGCCTGGAGGGGGCTGGACTCAATCGTGTTGTATTCAAGACAAAGCATTTTCAAAATTCATTTCTGTTGCTAAAAGACCGACTCCCTCTTCTTTTAGGAAAAGTACTGTTTCAATAGAAGATGAAATAGAGTTTAACTAGGTTGGGTCTGAGGGGGCAGTTCAGTGTTTCTGGTCCAGCCCTCCTGCTCCCAGCAGGACCCCTTGGAGCTCAATGGGCTTCTCAGGGCTTTGTACAGGTGGGATTGGGTTATCTTTAAGGATGAAGGATGCAGTCTCTCTGGGAAAATTTGTTCTTGCTCTTACAGTTGTTTCCCCCCCACCCTTCTCCAGCTGAACTTTCTCTTGCTGCAACCTGTGTGTTTCCTCTTGCCCTTGGTGCATCTCTTGGGAGAGTTTGACTCAGTTTCTCATTATTTCTCCTCTGTTCAGTGCTTGCAGATTGAAAAGATGTTCTTTTAGCCCCAGGCAGGGCAAATCCAGTGCTCCTTGTTCTTCTTGTGTTTTCATGTGTGATCTGTTACCATCCTAGAACCTCTCCTCCCAGCTTGCTCCAGCTCAGCCTCGACTTACTGACCTTGGTTTTCCCTCTTTCCGTGGTTATGTCTGAGACCCATTTCTAGCTGAGTATAAATTAAGGCTTTTTCTTGTTGGTTCATTTTGTTAACGTTCAGCTCTGCTCAGATTGTTTGAAACTGGCTGTTTCTGGGAGTAGAAACAGAGAAAAGAATCAAATATAGAGGAAAATGTGCTCAAACTATTTGTTCTCATAACCCAGTGCAAGCAGCCCAGGGAAGTAGGCATGAGCTTGCAGAAATACTCTGGGGTTTTGCACATATCCAAACACATACACTGTGCTAGCTTGCTTGTCAAATTCCTATGTTCAATATCCGAAATATCTCTTAATCTGATCAGATCTATCCTAAAATGTTGACAGTCTTATTTCCTCAGGCCCAAATGAGGTCAGTGGCTGTGTATCCTTCTTGGAGACAATTGGGAAATAATTAAAATCTGGAAATGATCGTTCAGGCAAGGATGGAAAATATTTTCAATTTCCTAAGTAGCTGTGACACATTTCACATGAGTGCTCTCTTTCTTCTGAAACCCCTCACTTTTCTTTTTGGCCTCTGAATGCTCTTTGTTTTCCCTCAGAAAAAACCCCAAAAAACCCAAAAAACTACATCCTGGTGGGAAGCAGAGGCAGGGTGGGGGAATGCATCAGTGAGGCAGCTGCCTGCTGCCCTGGCCATGCTTATCTGTTCTCATCTTCCTTCTCCCTGCAATGCCAGTGCTGCAGAATCCTGCAGCTTTTATCATTGTTCCCCATCCATCTCCCACCTTCTGCATAACACAGGGGTTTTCCCTCAGCTGCTCTTGAGGATTGGAGGACAGAGGCTGAAGCCAAGCTCAAGACCAGTTTAAGGACTTGGATCTGGGTGTAAGAGTGGCAAAATCCAGATTTGTGGGTGTGCTCTGCCGCCCCAGCCTCACATATCCATGGTATAACCTGGCATGGGATCCCTCTGTGCAGGCATCAGCCTCTTCTGGGGTCTCTGCAGGGCAGCCCCACTCAGGAGCCCACCAAAATCATGGTCCAAACCCACTAAACTGCATTTAGGGACCTGGACCAAATTTCTATCTATATAACATTTCATTTCTTGTTGAGAGTGGTGGAAGGTGCTGTTATTTTCAGAAGGGACTTGGGTTGTGCAGAGCAGAAATACAGGTGTCCCTTACTCCAGCTGGAAGCGTTTCCATAGGAAACTTCTTTAACTTGTCGCTGTATTGCAAATTTATTTTGGGGCTTTTAATATCACAGTCTGCACAGTATATGGAGTATTAGCAAAAGTAAAATGACATGAATGTGAAATGGAGGAATTTAAACAGGCAAAGGGCACTAAATAAATTAACTTTCATTCTCTCACTGAAGGAACCGTTCTTTGTGTTTCTCCCCAGCATTTTATGCCACACATACTTCACACTCAGGCTACTTTAATGCATTCAGGCAGTGTTTCCAGTCCCTCCTTTCCTTCAGCTTGCTTAGCTAAAAATCAATTTGTTATTACATGAATTGCTGCAGGACATAAAGCTGTCTATGTAACTAGCCCAATTAATTAATATTTTTGCACTCTACTTTAATCAAACATAATCGCCAGACTTTTAAATGTGACCACTCATCAGTATTTTCCAGTGGAGCTTATTTTTCATGATTAAATTATTACTGCAATCCATCCTTGTGCCATTCCCCTACCTTCATACTGAAATGTTCTCAGCAGCAGCAGAGCCTGGGAAGGGAGAACCGTGAGGAAGTGGTAGAGATTCCGCATAAATCCTTTAAAAGAATGAACCTGTCCTTGGCAAATGTGCCACCCAACAGGGTGTAGGTGTCATGGAGGTGACTCTAATTTCACAGAATTCCAGAATTATTTGGGTTGGCAGAGATCTTAAAGCTCATCCCATCCCACCCCTGCCATGGCAGGGACACCTTGCACCATCCCAGGCTGCTCCCAGCCCTGTCCAGCCTGGCCTTGGGCACTTCCAGGGATCCAGGGGCAGCCCCAGCTGCTCTGGGCACCCTGTGCCAGGGTCTCAGCAGGGACAGATTTCTTCCCAATACCCCATCTAAGTCTCCTCTCTGTCAGTGTGAAGCCATTCCCCCTGACCCTTGTAAACAGTCTCATTCCATCTTTCCTGTCAGCTCCCTTCACGTTCTGGAAGGCCACAGCCAGGTCACCCCAAAACCTTCTCTTCTCCAGGCTGGACAATCCCAGTTCCACAGCATTCATAGGGGCACAATCCTGCTGGAGGCTGTGGCAAAACAAAATATCAGAAGCTTCAGGTCTTTCCATTCCTCCTTGTTTCTTCTCCCTCCTGAGAGCAGGGCTGAGTTTACATAGGCAGAAATGTACTGGTACTGCGTGAGCAGAGGAATACAGAGAGAGTTTATTGTACCCATTTGGTTATTTTCCTATCTCTTTGGAGCAGAAGGGCTCAGACATAGTAACATGTTCTATAAAAATAACATTTTTACCTTTTATTGTGCTTTCTGCAAGATGAGACACCGAGTTGGAAAGTAGAGTTGTTGGGAAGCGTCTCCCTTACATCTCAAGGCAAAAATTAAAGAGTTTAGGGCTGAGGATCCTGCCCTTGGTGGGTGCTGGCAGCTGCTTGAAACAAAGGCAAACTGGATGTAGAAAAAGTTCCTGGAGACTGTCACAGTGGTTTGCACTTCAGCCACAGCTCTTAATGACTGTCCCCAATAATCAGAGTGTTTTTGGATGTGCTAAACCCATGGGTGAGAGAACTGCAGAAAACCAGGGCTAGAGAGGGCTTTGGGCTTGCCAATTCACCCTCTATTTTAACTCAAGGACTATCTGGACTAATTCAAAAAATATAAAGTCTATATTAACCAGCTTTGCCCCAGTTGTTTATTGCTCAAGTCAAACAAATATTAGTCTAAACTACAAATATTTATGTATTGCTCTTTATTTGCATGCAGATGTGCGTGTACAAGCGGTTTTTACAATTGCTTTTACCTACAGTTTCCAGCACTCTTGAGACACTAAGTTTAGACTGGAAGGATTTCTGTGATGGTTTCTTATAGTTTTACTTGTTCCATTCCCTGTCTTTATTTCTCTCATTTTAGGGGTGGAGAAAGAAGAAAGAAATGCATTGGTATATAAAGAAAATGGGAGAAAAGAGAAGAAATCTATGCCCAAACTAGTAAATGCCTAGAAGCAAAAAATCCAACTCAGCCTCAAATCCTCAGTGTGTCTAATGTCTCAATCTGTTCCTTTTGGAAACAAAAAGCAGTTCTGATTTTCAGGAAATTTGACATTGCTGTGTTGAAACCATGAATAAAAAAAAAAATAAAATTCTGGAAAGTGGAACTTTTGTCAGAACGATCCTCTTCTGAAAAGTTCCTGGATGGAAAGCAGCTGAATGGTGAGGGATTCACCTGCTGCTTGCCCAGAATCACAGGAGGATCCCTGTCAGTCTCAGGTAACTGAGTCGATGGTTCAGGTCCTTGCTGCTCCTCACACCCTCCACTGATGCCCACCACAAGCCCAATTACGCCTCTTGCCTTAATTAAAAAAACGCCCTTTCTGCTTTCTCCAGAAGTGCCCTCAGTGTGCACACGCAGCCTGAGGGATGTATTTGCTTTTTCCCCCCTCTCCCAGCAAAGATTGCATAAGGATTGCTAGCACGTGGCTGCAGTGCATGGTGTGCGGCAGCCAAATAATCCTGGATTTAAGAGTCCCTCAGCTCTCATTCACACGCCAGACCGTAACCGCTCTGATTTTCCCCTTTCAGCAGCTGCAATACCCAGGCACAATGGGGTGACTTAAGGTTAAGGATGTCGTTTCAGCTTTAACTTGGAATGTCCTAGCTTTGATGGCCCCCAGCCAAATCCTTAACATTATTTTAATGTCGTTTTTCTTCTTCGTTTTATGTTTGCATACATTTAAAAACAGAGCAGGGGTTACTTATGTCACAGCTGTGCATACTTTCTAAGGCCAGTGGATAAATACAGGCTTTATACTCCAGGAGGAAACTTTTTTGCAGGACCCAAAATGCAAGTTGGTGGAGAGTCTGGTTGGTGGATGAGATTGGCAGCTGGTGCAGTGAGCTCTGTCTCCTTTAATTTTGATGGAATTGAGCTGATTTATCTCTACCGAGGATCAGGCCCTGTGCTCCTCTTTGAGCTCAGAACTTATTTCTGGCTATTTGACATATAGTTTTGTTTGTATAGAATTATCTCTCTCTTCCCACCCATTTCCCTCTTCCTGTCTTTTCAAATTTAGGGTTTAATTTTGCACAGACTGTATCTATTTGCCTGATTTTTCTTTCCCAAAGAAAAAAATATGTATTTATTTTTAAGCCACACAAGTGCTGCGTGTTCTGCATTGGTACCCAGGTGGCTGGGTTGAAATCTCAGCTGAGTGAAGTTTTCCAGTTTGTTTACTGGAGTCTTCCCCAGCAACTTGTCTAATTTGTCGTTTTCTAATCAGGATTGATGATGTGCTAAAAGGTGTTTTAGTCTATTTTTCTGGTATGGAAGCACTCAGCCAATACTATCTATAGTATGAAGTGTCAAAGCACAAAAATGCTTTAGGAAAACCTTTAAAACCAATTCCTTAGCCAAATACCAGAGAAAATTATTGGTTTATTTTCTTTGGGTTTGTTGGTTTGGGTTTTTTGTCTGTTTTCTTTGTCACAGAAGGGAGATTTTTAGGATTAATGTCTATTTTTTTCTCTTAGTTTTCTTGTTTTTATCCTGGGTAAAAGTTTCAGCTCTTTGTTTTCCTTACAACCAGGCTGTCTTTGAAAATCTGGAAGCCATTTTTTCTACCTAAACAACTTGGGATTTCAGCTTAGGAAGGTCACGAAAACCCAACAACTACAACTTGAATTAAATGCATGAAATTGCAATGGCAAAAATAAATGATAGTGAAGATATTTGAGATTTAGTGCACTGTGTAACTGGACCAAAACCCAGACATCAGTGGAAGGTTTTCCACTGACCTTAATAAGCTTCAGGTCAAGCTTAGACTTATAAGACGAAGCTTAATTCTTTGGCATCCCTCTCCGCACCGTGCAGCCATCTCCTAAGCTTAGGGGCTCAGCCCCAGCACTTTTCCCCCCTGTTTTGGGGCTCTCTCTGCTTTCCTGCAGGCCCCTTTGGAGCAGCGGAAGGTTTGAAAGCGATGCTCGTTAACAGCTGCTCCGCGCGATTCCAGCCCGGAGCTCCCATGGTTCCTCCTCTCCAGGGCCACAGGGAGATGAAACATTCATGGCTCTGTGGCCCAGCTCGCTGCAGAGGTGGAGGATTTTCTGCAGTCACGCCATCCCTGCCGTGCACAGACTGTTCAGGTGAGCACTAATGCTCAGCCCCAAGGCATAATTGCAGTGTTTATGGTCAATGTAATTCTGATTTGCCTCTCCTGGCAGATGGATTTCCAAAGCGTTCTCCTCCGTGTCGGTGTTAGTGCAGCGGTTGCTGCACTCCTGGGGGAAAAGGAAATGTTGCATACTCAGTTCTTTAGAGATCTGTATTATTAAAAATACATATTCTCTATTTCTGAAAGTATGAAAGGGAGGAACAGAGCACAAAGCAGCAAGAGGGGGAAAAGTCCCGTTCTCCAGGAGGGTTTATTCCCTTTGGATGTTCTGTGCACAAAGACTTCTCCCTGAGCCAAGAGTGCAGAGCTGAGGGGAGTTGCAGCCCTGCCTGTGAGCTGCCAGCCACATTCTGGGGGCTGCTAATCCCAATCTTGCATTTTCTGAGAGTCTGTGCATGAGGCAAAACTTTGAGGAGCAGTTTCCTGCCTTGTTGGAAAGAGCCAGACAGACTTTCTGTATCCTGCCAGGCTGTTTCCCTTTGCTCCTCGGGGATTTTCCCTCCCTGGTGCCTGAACTGCATCTTGCTCACAAGTCAGTGGTGGCCCAGGGACTGAAGTGTCCCCAAGGTCAGGGCAGTGATGGCCAGGCATCCTTGTCTGGGCTGGTTTAACCCAGGCTGGTTTCACAGCTCTGCAGAGTGTTGTGAGTTAAAATATTCCTGTTTCCCTCATGAGCTGTGCCCTGATTTCCCCAGCAACTGCCCTGTGGCAGGGCAGGGAGCTGCGAGGCTGGGTGTGTTGGTTATCCAGAGATGTGCAAGAGCTCTTGGCTCCTGCCACCCTGTTCCTCCGGTGTCCCAGGGGCTTTGTGGCCCGAGCAGCAATTCTGTCAGCAGCTTTTTCTTCACATGCTTTAGTAAAATGCACTGAAACTTGGGTTTCTAGTGCTGAGCTGAGTGCTGAGAGCTGCACAGTTTGTGATCTCAGACTCTGCTCTGGGGGATCCTGCCCTGAGGCTCCTGCCAATTCTGGCAGAGAGTTTATTAAGAACATTATTGCTTTTTAATGTATGCTTTGGTATCTCTGGGGCTCCTGCCCACCATCCAGTGACTTCAGGGGGGACACCAAGGTGATCAGAGGGATGGAGCACCCTCTGCCATGAAGAAAGGCTGGGAGAATTGGGATTGTTCACCTTGGAGAAGAGAGGGCTTTGGAGTGATCTAATTGTGGCCTTCCAGAGCCTGATGGGAGTCTGCAGGAAAGGCAGAGAAGAAACAATTTGCAAGGACCTGAAGTACCAGGACAAGGAGGAATGGCTTCATGCTGCCAGAGGGGATATTTAGGTTGATACCAGGAAGGACTCCATCCCTGGCAGGGTGGGCAGGCCCTGGCACAGGGTGCCCAGAGCAGCTGGGGCTGTCCCTGGATCCCTGGCAGTGCCCAAAGCCAGGCTGGACAGGGCTGGAGCAGCCTGGGATGGTGGGAGGTGAGGTTGGGACTGGTTTGTCTTCAAGGACCCTTCCAGCCCAGGCCATTCTATGGTTTTGTCTTGTGTAAAGCCACAACCTTCAGTGTCTTGGCCCACCAGACCACTCCAGGTGGGTGAGAGCTGGATATAGAGCCTTGTCTTTTCTCCACCTATGTGCATATTCATACCTGCTCTCAGAGATTAGTTTTTCTCACTTCTGCAGATACTTCAGCATCCCCCAGTAGTGGTCACACCTTGTGTGTGGACCTTCTACCACACTTGCCACAAAACCCAAGGAGGAGTCCAAGCAGCTAAAAGCAAAACAGTCCAAAATGAGCAGAGTGAAACCTTTACAAAGCTTTGCACTTTGATTTCAAGGAGTTGAAGCTGCAATTCTTCTTCCCAATGAAAACATTTAACAGTGTCAACAGTTTTCCACAAAATAAAACATTTGTGTTTGGAAAAGCATTTAGAATCACAGAATCATTAAGCTTGGAAAAGACCTTTAAGATCATCAAGTCCAACCCAGTACCACAAGCCATAAGAAAACTGTTTAATCTGAGAAATCATTTCAGCCGTCTCTGGTATGATACAAACCTCACTCAGCAATAACCTGAGTGTATTGGAAACTAAAAATTCTTATTATCTCTTCTCTGAGACTACTGCATGTTGAAAAATAAACAGCAATCTGTTATAGGGTGCAGACAACAGAATCTTTGTACAACCCTGCAGCATGGAGCAGTTTGAATCCTGAAACATCAGTGTATTTTTAGTTTTTATAAGTTTTAGAGCCTTGCTATTTATCCTGTATGAGCAAAACCACCGATGATGTGAGAATCAAATGGAAAAGCCATCGGTGATGTGCAAATGTTGCTTGTGAACAGTGGGATTTGGGATCAAAATTTGTGTCATTGCATCCTGATTTAGGAGGTGACTTTAGCTGTTATGACTGACTGAGATTTTCCATGGCACATGGTTTGTGGGGGTGGGAAAGAATATTTTACAGACATTGGAACTATTGCTTCTCTTAGGCAAAAGAAATTAATCCTAATTTACTGAATTCCACAGCAATTCTCTTTCTGCAACAGCCACACTTGTGATGGACACAATTTGAGCTGTTATTAGAAATTGAAACTCTGTCCAAAAGCTTGAGGCCATGACTGTGAAGGAGAAACTAAAACCATGAATTACTTGGCTTAAACTAATACCCTTTAGCAGGGAGCAGGAATGGAGTTGTGTTTTCCATGGGATAGGCAAGTTTCACTCAGGTAGCTCCTGGAGCAAAGGTGTTTGAGGTAGAAATAATCAGGATTCAGGAATAAGTCCTGTCCTTAAGTGAACTAAAAAGCACTAAAATCCATCTCCAGTGTCATCTTTAATTTGAGGAAGCAGGACCAAGGACACACTGCAGATACTTCAAACATGGCAATTCCAAATGTAAATTGTTTTAGTAGCAGTTCTTTGGGCTGTTGAACTGTATTATGAATTAAATCCAAGTCTGAATAAATGCTGGGAAGGAATAATGTGAATATTTCTAAACATGAAGTATTATTATTCTCTCCAATGGTAGCACACAAATAATATAATTACTGTGGCAATACATTTCTTTTTCCTTAAATCATTTCTTGTGGTGGTGAAAAGTGTCAATCATTTACTAAACTAGTCAAGCCTTTTCACAGAATCTGCTCAGATTTGTGGCTATGGAGGGAATATTTGACTTGATGATTGAATAAATAGCACCAGCAAACTTGCTGTCATTAAAGTCCTCATCAAAACCTCAGCATTTTCCAGGAAGGGAGGCAGATGGACTCACCCAGAGCTCCATCCCTTTGATTCAGAGTTTGAAATGTATCAGAGTCAGAAGTTCAGTGGACAGAGAAATAACTCAACTTCTTTTTTTTGACCAACAATAAAGTCATTCAGCTGAAGTGGAGACAAGTCATATCTGATATCATATTTTTATGTCCTTTTTGCTTATTATAATTTATTTTTTTTCAGATTGGTATTGCACAGAGAAATATGCTGCATTCTTCCAAAATTAAATTTGAATCTGTATCAAGGCAATTTAATCCCACTTGGAGTTGGTGGATAAAGGAGCAAGCATAACCTTCAGTAATTCCCTTGCTCATAGCTGGCTTTTTCTCATGCACAACAATTTAAAACAAAATCACTTTCTCTAATGAGAGACTATAAATTACTTCTTTAATGAGACACATGAAGTTTGAAGAGTTGAATTCCCACGTTTCTCTTATCTGTAAGCCTGGGCACCTCCAGGGATGGGAAATGATCCATCGTGCTGGGTTTCTGTGTTATAATATCGCTCAGTATTGAGATGATTATTACAATATCATTGAGTCCCAGATGGGAATCTGGCCTTTGGTATGCTGAGTATTGTTTTCATCTAATGTTGAGAGTCTTAAAATGCTTAGAATTGAAACAAAAATTGGGAGGGGAACTTGGAACTGCCCAAAACCAGAGAGCAATGTGGTGACATAGTTTCTCACAGTTCCTCCTACGCTGTTCCTACAAGTGCACTGCTTTGTGTTTCAGTAACTTATTTTTTGTATAGATATTGACATCTGCATTCTCTCTTGAAAAAAAAAAAAAAAGTTATCTGGAAAGAATTACTTACTTATTTCCTTACATAACTTGCAGGTTGTAATGTGGTATAGAGAGGCAAGGATCAAACCTCCAAAAGTCACAGAGTCTCACAGCATGGTTTGGGTGAGAAGGGACCTTAAAGCTCGTCTCATTCCAAGGTTCTGCCATGGCAGGGACACCTCCCACCATCCCAGGCTGCTCCCAGCCCCAATGTCCAGCCTGGCACACCAGGGATGCAGTGAGAGCCACATCTTCTCTGGGCACCCTGCGCCAGGGCCTGCCCACCCTGCCAGGGAACAATTCCCAAATTCCCACTATCCCCCTGGCATTGTGAATCCATTCTTTCCACTCCAGGCCCTCTCCATTTTTCTTTAGGCTCCCTTCCCGTTCTGGAAGGCCACAGTTAGGTCACCCCAACTCACCTTTTTTCCAAGAGTGTTGATTGTGAAGTCAGTCCCGTGGGCGTCCCATAGCACAGGCTCTCTGAACTCCACAGATGGGATCCTTTCTCCTCAGGAACAGACCCTGGGGCATCAGGAATCCTGTTGTGACTGACAGACTGGTGGATCCTTGAAGAGGGACCTTAGAGCCTTTGTGGCCAAAGAGGCATCTTTAAAAAAACAGTATATACGCACAATTAAAGATTTATATGTACATTTGTATGTGAAATATGTAGCACTCAATATATTGATCATGCAGATGCTGTGCTGGCTTAGCCCAATGTATTCTCTGTTGTTACTCCTCACTCCTAAATGCAATCAGGGGTTGGGCTGTGATGTCTCAGCCATTCTTCTTTCATAAGAAAAGGCAGTTTGCTCCATTTATCTTCTCTAAACTGCCCAGTCCCTGCTCTGATAGCAACACAATTTAAGGTATTAGCATATTTATAAGCCAGCATGTGTTCTAACACACCATTTCTGCTTGGAGTCACATTTAATACCAGTCCTTTGCCTCTGCCAAGCTCAGCCCAAGGCAGAGCTGTCTCAGCAGACGTTCTGTATTTGTGTTCTTTCCAGATGATGTGTTCTTTGCAAGGTGGGCTTCCATTTCTTATGTATTTATACAGCTCTTAGCATCGTCAAAATCCTGATCAGATTGATTTCTAGGACTGGGGTGAAAGAAATGTTGTGCAATAACAATCATTGTCCCTTGTTGCCTTTCAGACACTTCAAATTTTAAGCAGGCTACATTCTTAAAAGAAGGCTAATTAAATAGAGTTGTTCTGTACAGAAAAATAGTGTTTCTCAAATGCTTTCAAAACTGTAAAACAAGCTGTGAGTAGCCAACAAAAAGTATGTTAACAATGGCCAAATCAAACAGTGATTCAGAATTTGAATTAAAGGTCATAAAAACCCTGTATGCATTAATCACAGAGTTCTGGTATGAATATTAATAGCAGCTGAGAGCTGTTAAATAGCTGGTTTAGCTTAATTTTAAGCAGTAATTAAACATTTATTAGAACTTAACTCTATAAATACTTTATAGATAAAAAGCCATAATAAGGGCTAAGCTGGATCAAAGTGTGGGCTATTAGTGCCACTTCTTTTGAGTTAGATGTATCACCAGGAGGACTCAGATTGGTGTGAAAATATCATTTAGGAAACCATATTTGAAATATCTCAACCCTATATCTTGCAGGAAGGTCCTTGCAATGTCAGACTTTCAGATATTTGTGAAAAAGTTGAATTTTCAAACTACTCCTGCTGCAGTTATCTAAATTATTTCTGCATTAAGGTTATATCAGGACATTTTCCATCTGCCTTAACCCAGCTCTCAAGAAATTCTTTGTGGCCAAGATCTGGTGGAAGAGATAAATGACATCTCAGAATGGATGGTTTAATGGCTAATTTACTTCTCACCTTTAATGCCATGAAAAATCCAAACGAAATGCCAAAGAATGTGAGTCAAATATTGCCCAATGTTGTTTAGGTTTATGAATCTCCTGAAAACAGAATTCCAACTGGCTTTGCAGACAGTGAATGTTTTTTTTTTAATCTGTAGAAATGTAGGCCTTAAACTTTTCTATAGGAGCACATAGTCAAGTATAGATCATCATCTCTTTTTATTTCTGCCATTTGTTGTTACAGCAAACACTATTGCTTGATTTTGATATGATGGTTTTATGTTGATGTATCAAAAATAGGGATTGATAGCAAGTTACATCCATGTGGATAATCGATGGAAATGAGCCAGGAAGTTACAGAAAATTAAGCAGTGGAAGCTTTTTTTGAGTGACTGATAGAAAATACTGCTGAGGGGTTTGGGAGCCCTGCAGCCCTTCCCACTGCACCTCTGAATTCAGGCAGCCAAGGCCCTGTTCTGGGAGCTGCACTCCTTGAGGATAACAAGGAGTTATGAAGATGAAATTACCTGGTATTATTTTTTCCCCTGAAGTCCTGCATCAGTTACTAGCTCGTTGTAGGGTTCTTTTAGCAGCGTTTTCTGATGAGCTGGGAGAATGCAAAGGGTGCAAGTGATTCTTGGTCAACCTCGTTGGCCTGAATTCACATTTGTTGGAGACATTGTAGAGTTCAGAACTCTGTTTCATTTCAGGAACTGCTCAGTAACAATAATTTACTGCTGTGAAAAGATGATTTAGTGCTTCAGATAAAAACACCTTGTCCTTAAAATCCATTGGATGCCTCTTTCTGGACACTGTGTGATTCCAGGGCTCAAAGGCTTGCTTTAGGAAGCAAGGGATTTGGAACATGAGGGATTACATACCCAAAAGTCGGTATGCATCTTGAAAATCTCAGCTCAAACATCTGCTGGCATATGGCTGGAGCCAGGAGAAAATGTGTTTTGTTTTGCCTAGCTTGCACATGAGCCTGAACCACGGCCAGGACTGGGACAGGAGATGTTTGCAGCATGAGCTGTGGATGGGATGAGGGGAGCACGAGTTACTGAGCAGCAAAACAATTTTCCTTCACGGTTTGATGCTCCATCAACAGGTCTGGTGGTAGGAGTTACCTTGGAAATCTGTAAAATCAAAATTTGACCTCTGGGTTGCAGAGAAGTCTTTCTAAATGTCAAAGATTCAGTCCCAGGGTACCTGCTGAGTTCCAGAAGGTCAAACTGTGTTTGTGCCACGTTTTCTTGGTGCAGTTATCAGTGGACATGATGAACTTGACCCATTGTGTTGTACCTGAGAAGCTGCTGCACTTGACCTTTGTGGAAATGACTTTTTGATGGAAAAACACTAAATATGTTTGTTCCATGGGGGTCCTTGAAGATAAAAATACCATGGAAATTCATTCTTTATATTAGATTTATATATATATATATATATATATATATATATATATCTCCCAGCTGACATGATAGCAGAGAATTGGATCCTCAGGAGATGGAAATTAGTGAATGCCCATTTCTATCTGCCAAGAATCCCTCTAGGATATCTTCAATGGTATTGCTCAAGGTGTAAACAGACAGGTCCTGTCTCTGCTTTTCTTGTCAAGCACTTGCTCCTGCATTTAAACCATCTTCTGAGTCCAGAGGAGGTTTTCTCAGCTAAGAGACAGTTACCTTTAAAATTGCTCATTGTTCTCCATTTGGAGAACATCCTTGCCTGTTGTTGCTGTCCCCTGGGCTGATGTGACAGGCTCAAATTGGACTCCATTGTGTGGAGGCTGCAACATCCTCGTGTCAGGAGACAACCTGGCAACGTCTGAGAGCAAGGCTGGTTGTCAGCCTCCCGTGGCAGAAATAGGAGAAATCAGAATCACAGACTCATCCAGGCTGGAAAAGACTTCCAAGACTGATTCCAACCTCTGGCCAATCCCCACCTTTGCAGCCAGACCACAGCACCAAGTCTGGCAGAGCTCAAGAAGTGTTTGCACAATGCCCTCAGGCACAGGGTGGGATTGCTGGGGGTGTCCTGCAGGGCCACGAGCTGGGCTTTGATGATCCTTGTGGGTCCCTTCCAGCTCAAGATATTCTGTGATGGCACTCAGTGCCATATCCAGTCATTCCTTGGACACCTTCTGGGATGGGAAATCTGCCCCCTTCCAAGGTCTGAGCACCTTTTCCATGGGGAAATTCCACCCTGAGCCTCCCCTGGCTGAGCCTGAGGTCATTCCCTCTCCTCCTGTCCCTGGCAGGAAGTTGTGCAGAGCCAGAAATTCCCCCTGAGCCTCCTTTTCTCCAGGCTGAGCTCCTTTCCAGATCCCTCAGGAATTCTCCAGCCCCTTTCCCAGCTCCCTCACAGGGCTGGCTCTCCAGAGCATTGTCCAGGGAAGTCCTGGTTGTCTGGAGCTCCCCAAGTCCTCCAGAGCTGCAGATGAACCTGTAAAACATCCAGACCCCTCAACCCCTTTGGAGAGGGTTTTATTGACAGCTTTGCACTGTTTAAATAACTTACTGCAAATAAAAGCCTGAAGAACTGAAAGGCCATGTGGGCTGCAAAATTCAGCTTATGAAGAGCTCTCCCTCTGCCTAGCGAGGCAGGACTGGTTTGGAAAATTTTCAGTAAAAATATTAATATCTTCATGGACAGGAATAATCTGGATTTTTCCAAATTTCTCATGAGAAGGGCTCTGTTTTTTGGGTTTTTTTTATAGATATTCTTTTATCCAACAACAAAGAATTCTAAATTATATAATAGCTGAAATTAAGCTAAATATAGAGAAAGCGACATGAAGTAAAAGTGATCTAAAGCAAAACAGGATATCTTTAAACTTTAAAAGGAGAGCATTCTACTTTTGCCAAACTGCATTTTCTCCCTTTCCTCATCAGCTTTTTGCTCCATAGAAACTTTCTGCAATTTCAACTGTTTTGGGCATGGGGATGGGGGAATCTTCAAAATGCTGAAACCATTTTCTGTCCAGAGCTAAGAACAAGAGAGAAATCACTCTGGCTTACAAAGAGGAGGCAGGTAGGACATGTCCACTGCCCAAAATCCTCCACAGTCTTGTCTACAGAATGGCAAAGAGAATTAAGTTCCCTCTTGCCCCTGATGCTGGTTCATGGACTGCATTTCCAGTGCTGCTGTTTTATTTTCATTTTAGCTCGATGAAGTACCATCACAATTAGTTCTTCAGCTTTCCTGTGCAAGTTCCTTCATTCTGAGGTCAGAAAAGCTTCACTCTGCAGCAAAGTTTCTGAGGAAAGGGGAGGCAGCAAAGCAGGGAGCTCGTTAGCAAGACTGGTCTATGCTTTGGATTGATTTTGTTTCCTCTAATGGCTTGATTATAACAGTTGCACTCTAATTTTTGTACAGGGTTGTGCACATTTCAGGCAATGTAAATATATACATTGGCATGCTTATTAGCTCTGCTGTTTAAGTTAGGGATATTTGATAGTGTATAATAAAACCAAGTGGTCCTGTGTACCATTTGTCATGCTGAGCTTGGACTCATCTCTTTGTACTCCCACTCCACCCTTTCCAGCTTCATTATATTCCAAATGCTCCTCCTTGCTTGGAGCAAAATCAATCCTCGTTTCACATTGGGTGGAAGAGGAGAAATGTGTGCTGGGATTTTCCTCAGAGCACAGAGCTGCATGCAGACTTAATTCTTGGTTAAAGGATAAGTGTGGGGCTTCCCCGGGGAGGGGGAGCATTGTAAGACAGCTGAGGTCATGGTCACAGCCTCAGCCCCCGTGTATAAAGCTGCAGAAAGAAGGAGAAATATGAGAGGGCCCTTTGCACTTATCAGGAGATAATACTACTGTGAATGCTTCTTCCCTGATCCTCCAAAGCTACAGGCAAAATAGTAAATCCCTGTAGCTCTGAGAAGTGATTTTTTTTTTATTATTATTTTATTTTGTTTAATCATCCCTTCATTTCAAAACCCCATTTTCTCCCCCTCAGCCCAATCTGTATTTCCCTCACTGAGGGCTGGCCTGTGTCACTGGCCAAATGCATCAGGTCTGTGTTGGAATGATGGTACTAGATGGGTTTTTTTGAGGGTGAAAGTCTCTTAGTGGGATTTAAGGGATGGGATTTTACTCCACCACTTCACTGAAGGGCACTGGAACAGGCTCAGGGCAACAGGGGAGTGGCTGTCCCAGGAAGGGTCCAAAAGCTGTGTGGAAGTGGCCCCTGGGGACAGGATTAGTGATGATTACAACAGTACTGGGTTAACCATTGGGCTTTTCCAACCTAAATAACCCTATCATTTATATCCATGGGACTCAGAGAGGTTAAAAATGAGGCTTTCTAATTCCCCTGGGAGTCAGGGGCCAATTTACCTGTACAGCCTGCTAAGGGGAGGTGCCAGTGGCGAAGCAGAGATTGGAGAAGCTCAGGATAAATGTCAGAGGGCTTTGGTCCCCAGGTGTCCTGTCTGGCAGCTGCCCAGGAGCCAAGATACCCCAGAGACCATGTCCCTGCCACTGTGCTCTGGTGTGGGGAGGTTATTGGGTGTTTGTCCTCAGGGCTGTCCTTGGCCCTCACTCCCTTTTCCCCCCAGTGGCTCAGGCAAACCCTCAGAGTTTTCCTCTGAAGCTCTTGAAATGATCCAGCATTGCCAAAAGAAAGGATTTGCTGACAGTCAGAATCCTATTGGCAAACCTAGGTGGATTTATGATCTTGGGTGGAAACCAATTTGAACTATAATTTTACATGAATCTGATCCCTCTCCTGAGCCAGGCAAAACTTCATGATTCTGGCTGATTTTTCACACTCAGCTTTTGAGCATTTCTGTTCTCATTTGAGCTGAGGATGAAATTCTGGGCCCGCAATCCTGAGCAACCCAAAACTTTCAGCAAATGGATACAGCTTTGTTCCCTGTTGTTTCCTGATGTCTCCAGCTGTAGGCTGGATGTCTTGAGGTCTTGGTTGCCTTTTCCCCCCAGGAGCCCACATATGCTCCACAATATAAATTGTCTGACGTGTTCAAAGCATATGCCACCATCTCATGTAATTATGACAATTGTTATAATTATTAAAAGCTTTGCAATGTTACTTCCCCTACTCCTCATAGCTCCTTCCACCATTTAAGACTTCTGGGTCCAGTTTTTGATTCTTTGAGTGTGTCAGGGGCTGCATCAGGCTCTGCTCAGTAGGACAAGAGGTAATGAATGCTCAAGAACTGATGCCCAGGAAGCTCCACCTGAACAAGAGGCAGAACTTCTTCCCTGTGCAGTGCCCAAGCCCTGAGCAGGCTGCCTAGACAGGGTGTGGAGTCTCCCTCCCTGGAGATATTCCAGAGCAGTCTGCATGCAATCCTGTGCCCTGTGCTCTGGGGTGACCCTGCCTGAGAGGGGAGGTTGGACCTGATGACCCATTACAGTCCCCTCCAACCTTCCCCATCCTGGGATTCTGCTGCTCAGTGGAAAATTACTTGAGGCTTGCCCACATGCAGGCAGAAGAGTTCAGTGGGTGCAGTGAAGTTGCCTGCAGATTTTCTGCATGCTGCAGCCACTGTTTGTAAACAGGAATACACATAATCGGTTGGGAAATCAGCTCCAAAACAACAGGCATTGTTTGTGTGCTGAGTAACTCTAGTGATCTGTTAGGATCTGGGAAAAAAACATGTTGTGTCCAGATGAACGTAAAACCAGAGTCCCCCCTGCCAAAAACTCCAACTGATACCTTGGGAAGTTCTGTAAAGCTTAGTTAACTTTTTTCCCTATATTTGATTTGACTTCTGAGATTTGATGTTGGTTTATTGGGGTTTTTTTTTTGTTGTTTTTTTTTTTCCTAAATTCAACAGACTAATGAGACATACTATAAAAATAATGGAATATCAAGTGAATGCTGGCTGGATGCACCTCTCAGTGTCAGGACAGGAATGCACCAGGGCTGTGTTCACACTGCTCAGGACTAAGCCCTGAGAGCTGCACTGGTTGGGTTTTTGTTGGGCAGAGGTGGCTTTAGGCTTGATGTGTGCTGTGAAAGGGGGGCTGTGACCATCAGAGTGGGTTCCTACCACCCTGTCAGCAATGAGGGTGCAGAAAGGATGTTATAGAGCATCTCCCCTTATCAGCAGGTGATACCTGTGGGCTGATTTGATAAGGTGGCAAGAACCAGAGATAAGCAGTGATGTCTGTTGGTGTAATGGGAGTCCACTGGTCGATGGGGAAGTATTATCTCTGTCTGTATTTATTTCTGCCAGTCTATCTGGAAACTGATGGAAATTGGGCTCTAAATCACCTGGCTGGGTCCAGGAGATCTGCAGATCACAGGTTCATACAAACCACCCGACTTTCATCTCTCTGTTCCCTGTAATATGATGGAACATCTCAAAATTTCTTCCCTGTCCAAACCACCTGTGGGCACTGGGGCTCTGTCCCCACCTTGCTGAACACCACAGTTGTTTTCTGCCTGAGCTGCACCTACAACAGCTCCTTCTTCAGCTGCCTTCAGAGCCACTCAAGGTCAGTGACCACGCAAGGACAGCAGCAGCATTGTTTGTCATCTGGGGAAAGCACTTCAGTTGCTAAATGGATTTGAGTTGAGTTTGTTTTTTATCATCCTGAAATAACCACTGCTCAAACAATTGTAATTCTTCTGATGTCTTTCTGGGAAACATTTGGCTTGTTTGGCAGTGCAGTGTTGTGTAAATAAATATGTACCAAGCATCAAAGTCAAGGAGGGGAGGGTGAATTCTCAAATAATTATGTAAATAAATCCACATAGCACACTCTGATATTGGCTGCCATGTGCATTTATATTAATCAGTATGGACGTTACTGACAAGTGAATTTATCCTGCTTCATTCTCCTGAAGGTTTCAGAATTAATGCTTCATTTTGCTCCATGTTTTGCTACAAGGGATGCAGCAGAACGCCAAGGCTGGCTTATCTCAGCATCCCCTTCAGGTGTCTCTGGGAGGCTGAGACCAATCAAACTTTGCATAAATAAGTGCACTCGGCATGAGAGAGTTTACAAGGCTGATCCAGCACTTAAAAAAAAACACATTGGGAAAAAGTAAATACTCTCATTTGCTGGACTGGCGTTTATTTGTCGATCTCATCTTGACCTCTTTGGGGAGGCTAAAGGACGTTCAGTGACTGTAAAGTGCAGAGACTTTTGTATATAGCCCCAGATGCACTTTTTCGATGCTTCATTGACAACAGCTGTAATTCAGCCAATTTGAGTGGCTCTCGATTTTCCTTTATCCAAATAACTCATTTGTTTGTCTAGGATTTGGCATCTATGCCTAATCACAGAATAAGTGAGAAAAAGCAGTTGCTCTTGCTGCTTCTGTGATCCCTCTGAAGGACGAAGCTAATGAAAGAGGTTGTGGGAAATTGGTAAATCTTTCTGTCTGGTGGTGCACAGATCTCCTAAATTGTGAAGCTGGATCCTCATTCAGGATTCCACCAAATCTGGGGCTGAGCACTGGTTACCCCTGACCCTGAGGAAATGGAGGACTTGAGCAACCTGGCAGGAGGTGAAGATAAGGAATAAAATGTGAAGGTGCTCTTTTAGAAAGCAGGGAAATAATGAAAAGAGCAGTTGAAGGTGGTTTTTCATTTGTGAAGTTTAAATTATATGGCAATCAACCCCCTTGTTGAAGCCATAAGGGTCACAGCAAAGAGTAGGTGGTGATGGAAGAAAGGGCCGTTGCCATCTTCTCATCCAGAGACCTGGAAAACAGAAGCTTTACTCATGTCTAGGGCATAAAATCACAGTAAATGAGTGAGCTGAGCTGAATATCTGACTGATTTTTCATTAGAGACGAGATGTTACTCTCCTGGAGAGGAAAATTGCTGCAGCACCAGTGAGGTGAATGCAGGGGTGGCTGAAAAGAAAATCAGAGGGGCAGAGGGGCCACCTCGGGACCACAGGAGTCTTGTTAAAAAAAGCTGGAATTTACACAGCTTTCCTTTTCTTTCTTTACAGCCTTGTGGTAGTTCCAGGTAGCACAGAATATTGCTGGTTCCCCTACAGCCAGTGAGATTATTTTCATCTGAGGAGGGCAAGTGGAAGAAGCCTTCAAACAGTAGTGTGCCTCCTCATGTTTCAGTTTTGGATTGATGCAGAATAGTTTGAGAAAGACCATGTCCTCTTTTTAATTCTTGGTGTGAGAATATGCAGATTCCTTTCATTCCTACTCTTGGCCTTTTCCTTTTCTGTGTATCCAGTGTGCCCTAAATATGGGCCAATTTCCTTTTAGTAGCTGAAGGGGCTGCAGGGAAACCAAAGAGTGGCTCCACATCAGGAACTGCGGTGACAGGACAAGGAGTGATGGGTTCAAACTGAAAGAGGGGAAGCTGAGGTTAGATACCCTGAAATCCTTCCCTGGGAGGGTGGGCAGGCCCTGGCACAGGGTGCCCAGATCAGCTGGGGCTACTCCTGGATCCCTGGAAGTGCCCAAGGCCAGGCTGGACGGGGCTCGGAGCAGCCTGGAGTAGAAGAAGGTGTCCCTGCCCTGGCAGGGGTGGATGAGAGGAGCTTTGAGGTCCCTTCCAACCCAAACCATTCAGTGATCCCATGATTTAAATAAGCGCTGTGTGCATTGTTAAAATCCACTTCACCTCCAGTTATTCGGATGCTCAGCAAGAATAACATTGGTAAATTGATTAATTACATCAATTACTTCAGTGGGATTTTTCCCTCCTCTGTTTTTGCACATTTTTTCCCAGTAGAAGTTCAGAATGAATTGCCTGAGTTAGGGGTACGACTCATTCCTTCTCTGGGAAGGTTTCTCCTCTGGCCAGAGCACTGCACACCCAGTTTGAAGCTGTTCTCTGAGTGTGCCTAACAAATGGCTCTGGCAAACACTGCAGATATTTACAATATCATTTATTGGTGAGCTGAAGTGCTCAGGTGTTCACAGAATCACCTCTTACTGCTCCTTACCACTGTTCTTTCATTCCTTGCTGCATTTTGTTAAGCGTGTATTACATGTCAATAAATGTTTATTGATTGTAAGTCATTTATAGGGACAGTAAAGGTAAAACAGGTGCATTTATATGGTGAAAAATCACAGCAAAACTTAAAAAAAATAGCAATAAAGACTGGACCACACTGGAATAATTGGGAAAAAATATCTCCTAAGAGGATGAGCTAAGGGAAAAGTTAGATAAGGGAAACTGGCAGTGCCTTAGGGAGCCTGAAGGCCCCAAGTTCAAGTTACCCCATTCAGAAACTATGGCAGGTGACCAGAGAGGTTTAATCATGAGCTCATTGCTGACCTCAAATGAAAAAAAGAAATATGCCATAAGGAGAAACTAGGTCAGGCTCCCAGAACGAGAACAGAAGCGGAGCAGGGGCATAGGCAGAATCAGAAAGGCCAAAGAACTAAATAAAGATACAGCATTTAAGAGCCATTGGCAGTGAGGAGATCCAGCTCTGTTTCACTGTTAGAGGAGGCTGCTCTGCTCTGCAGCTGGGAAAGGGAGCTATCAACACATCAGCACTGCAGATAATTGTTTAATGTCTTTTCTTCATTCGAGGTTCAACACTAATTAGATGATTTCTGTAATTAGGACTAGTTATAAAGCAGTAAGGTCCCAACCTAGGTGTGGGAAAATGAGTTAGGGCCAACCTGGATGATTTAGGTGTTTCCAAATGGGTTGGAATTGTGAATTTAATTTTAGAATACTTAAAAAAAAAAAAGAAAAGAAAAAAAAGACGAAAAGAAAAGATATTTCAGTTCTGCAAGTGGGATTAACTTGCAAAGGAGAGAATCAGAAGCCTGTGAAAAGACCAGCACAGTGAATGTTCCTAAAAAAGAAGAAAGAGGAGGAGTTGGGGAGCTAGAAAGCCACCAACTTAACATCAGTTTCTGAAAAAGTACATGAACAAGTACTCCAGCAACCTTTTTAAAACGCCAAAAATCTCATCAAAGCCATCCAATTTCCTTGTGCAGGGCAGCACTCGGTTTTGTGCACAGAGGAGCAGCAGCAGATTTGTGTATTGAGATTTCAGTGAGGGCTTTGGCAGCATCTCAGTGACATCATAAGTTACAGAAACACTGCCTTAGTCTGCCTAAGATCTTAATTACTTTCAGGAGGGCTATTGTCTCTTTATTGATTAGAGTGGGGACCTAGGAGTCTCACCCCAGGCTTTGCCTCACAGACCTTCCTCTTAAAGGCTTCAGGAAGTGTATAAAGTGAGAAGGGATAAATCTAGGCCAGTATTTAGTGCTGTCACTTGAAAGAAGTCCATAGAGTTCCCAGCAGAACCATGAGTGGAGATTTCCTCATCCTCCATCCTGTGTATGATGTGCTGAATGCTCCCCAGGAGAGAGGAACCCTCTCTCTGGGTGTTCTGTGCTTGTCCTGCTGACAGGGGGTGAAGGCACCTTGCTCCAGTAGATGCTGAAGTGTGAATGGAAATCATCTGTACCAGCTTCTCCCCAGGTGCCAACAGCTTCACAGGATGCAAGGAGTAGGGAATGAAGGCACTGCTGGATTAGGGATCTGCAGTGACATGGAGGTGTGAGCTCTAATTTGTATAAGTGCCCTGATTTGCACTCTTGCTGAATTTAGCCTTGTGCTGCCTCTTGTGCCCCAGCAACCCCAAGCAATAGCCTGGTTATTCAGTCTTAAAATCAGTCCTAATTGAAAACCAGGCCCAGTGGTCAAAGGACAAGAGTATTCCAAATGCCAAATATTTGTGAGAAGTCAGCTTGTCCCAGGGAGGGACAGCTGCTCCTAATTTTCCTGAGAGAATCATATTTTAAAGCTTAAAAATACAATAATTTTTGTGCATAGCAGGGCAGCTACTCCCTACCCAGAAGGGTTTAGTATTTGTGTGCCTTGGCCTGCCAGCCGTGAGAGGGGAAGAATACTCGTCTGCTCGAGAGGCGACTCAGAGACATGCTGAATTATTTCAAAATATGCCTCTGAGGCCTTCAGAAGAGAAGTGCTGAATTGTACTCAGATTTTTAGATACTGGACCCTGCGACAGGTTAGCAGTGGCCAGCTGGGATTAAGCCAGGCCTTGCAGTCCAGAGGGACCCAGGGCCTCTCCCAGCATAACACAGCAAGGATCAGGGTGTTTCACTCAGTCTGGAAGGAACCATTAATGAAGGCACAGACTCTTTAAAAATTAGGCTGTTTTCAGAAGG
The DNA here is from genome assembly GCF_049639895.1 of Pseudopodoces humilis. Taxonomy (NCBI): domain Eukaryota; kingdom Metazoa; phylum Chordata; class Aves; order Passeriformes; family Paridae; genus Pseudopodoces; species Pseudopodoces humilis. The sequence continues at coordinate 8,076,199 of NC_142221.1, read as the reverse complement.
AATGGAGGAAGGAAGGGCCCAGCCTGGCTGGTGGGACCTCTGCACCCACCTGCAGAGCTGCCCCAGCCCTGGGACCAGCACAGGGAGCACCTGGAGCTGCTGGAGAGATCCAGAGGAGGCTCCAGGGGGATCAGAGGGATGGAGCAGCTCTGGGAACGTTCAGACTGGAGAAGAGACCGGGGGTGACCTGACTGTGGCCTTGCAGTGCCTGAGGGGGCCAACAGGAAAGATGGTGAGAGACCATTGACAAGGCCTGGAGGGCCAGGACAAGGGGGAATGTCTTCATGCTGCCAGGGCTTAGATAGGATACTGGGAAAAAATCCTGTGTGAGGGTGGGCAGGCCCTGGCACAGGGTGCCCAGAGCAGCTGGGGCTGCCCCTGGATCCCTGAAAATGCCCAAGGCCAGGCTGGATGAGGATTGGAGCAGCCTGGGACAGTGGCAGGTGTCCCTGCACAGGGCACTGGGGTTGGAAATAGATGTTCCCAGCCCATTCTGGCATCCCATAATTCCACAATTCCATGCAATGGAATCAGCCATCCCAGGATTTCTGTTAGAAGCTGCTTTTCCACGTTCAGCTGCTCTGAATCTGGGTCAGTGAAACCCACACAGAGCGAACAGCACCTTCGGCAGAACACAGCCATTCTGAGATGACTTCTGTCCCCCTCATCAGGTATTTCTCTTTGCAGATGTGGTAGCTGAATCTGTGGTCAAAGTGACCTAGAATTCTGTTTTAAACGTGGGTGCCTTCTCCGTGTTCTCGTTGTTTAGAGCCACAAGGTGGCATTGCAGATTAAAGGGAAAACATCTCCTGTTGTTCAGGGACGAGGCAGGGACGGGGGAGACTTGGGAAAAAAAAAAATCATACAGCCAGGTTGAAATTCCTTCTAGGTCTTGGAGAGATCCAAGGAAGAGTTCTGCTCCTCTCAGCTCTCAGGCCTGCAGTTTTGATGGCAGCGAGTGGGATGTTTGCTGTGTTAGGGTCAGGAGGCGTTCCAAGCGATTCTGCATCAGTTCTGAACATGGGAGCTGTTCAGAGCTGGGTCTCCCCTGCCTTGGGAGCTGGTGCAGCTTCACAGCTGTGACAAAGGTGATGGTGGCACCTGGCAGAGTCTTTTGTTTCAGTTTGCATGTTCAAATCCTGAAGAAAACTCATTTCTTTCTTCCCCATCCTACTCCTGCTCCCCCCTCCTCCAGCCACATTTCCCTTGCATGCACAATTTTGGCTAAAACCGGGGTTCTCTGGACGGATTGACGCCCTGTAGCGAGTGAAGATGAACCCTCTAACAAAGTTTTGGATCTCAACAAAGCTTTAAGGGCTATTTATTTGTTTTCTTACAGAGAGGACGGTGAACTGAGCTTGCTGGACCTTCTCTGTACTTTCCAGGTTTTTCTGTGATCCAGGGCTCAGCCTTTTATGTTCAGGGCAAGAATACTCAGAGCAGGATATTCAAAGATTTTTGCTTCTCTGAGTCAGGATGAAATAATAAGGCATTTAGGAGATCTGAGTGAATCCTTAGGAAGCCTGTTCTGCCCCCAGAAAACGATACCAAGTTTCTCACACTGGAAATACTGACAATTTACAATGAGAATGGGCTTCACTGTTTTATTTCCTTGTCTCTTTTTATTACAAATTCCTGTCCCAGGAATTTTCTGATTTTTCCTCAGTCCCCTCTATGTTGCTGTAGTATAAATGCTGAATTTCTGATAGATCCTTTCTGGTCCCAGCTCTTTATCAGTGCTTGTTCCCTTTGTCTGCATATACTTTCCATGTAAACCAGGAAAAGTAGCTCTGCTGAAAGATGGATCTTCCCAGCAGTGGAAAAAAGTGCTAAATGGAGTGGGGGGAGAACCCAGCCAGCAAAGGAAAATCTTACCTGTTCTGGAAAGACACTGAAAATAATTTTATTTTTACCTCTGCTTTGGAGAAAGAGTGAATGGCAGAGGAAATTTAAAAAGCTTGCTCGAAACCCACTGAAATTGTTTTTTAGGAATTCTGCAGATAAATGGAGGGTAATTGACAGTGTTTCACCAGGCAAGAGAAATACCCAGTTCTGCCTCTTTTCTGAGAAGGAGGAAAGCAGTGAAAATTTTTCATCAACATTAACATGCACATGACAGCAGAGAAAAACACCATGAAGTTTTGCTTGGACAGTTTTCACCTGGTTGGGAAAGCCAGGACACATAAATATGTATAGATTCAGATATACACATGCACACACGTGTGTGCATAGGAGTTTCTGGATATATTTGACAAGTCTGATTCCATTTGTGACCAGCTTTTTTTCAGAAACGTTTCTGAAAATATATTCCTGGTGTCTTAAGCCATGTTTGCTTTGTCAAATTGTCCATAATTGTATCCCAGTTTTCCCTGCCTGTCTGCCTCGAGGTTACTGCATGAGGTGGGAAGGCTCTTGCTCACACCAGCTCTCCCCAGGCTGGGAAGCTGCTCCCAAAGACTGTGCTGAGGTGGCCACAAAAAGCATGCAAAAGTGTTGGTTTAGATGGTGTGAGAAATGCTCTTCTTGACCAGTTTCTTGAGAAGAGCAAATTCTGCCCAGAATGTTCCTGTGCCTCCTGTCTCGACAGGGGTGATGCTGCTCGGCTGCTCAGGCAGGACAGTTTATTCCTGTCTCCCACTCTGTGGAAAGCAGGGCCAGACTTGGACTGGGAGGCCTGATGGAATATAAACACTTGGTGTTTATTAAATATTGTGAATATTCTGCCCTGACATGTAAGGCATTTCGATTCCTAGGATGATCGACCACGATAGAAATGTGTAAGGCTAACGAGAGAACATCCAGTTCTGTTAGGATAATTTCAAAAGGTGTCTATGCTCCTTCTGGATGCTGAGGACTTCTGGGTGGAAGCCAACTCCTAAATGATAGGGGTTAGGATGAGGCTAGCAAGAAACCTCCTCTCACCAAGGTTATTTCATAACTGCCTACTGCAGAGTTTCACATTTACCACTGGAGCAGCTGGTGCTGGCTCACCTCATCTGTCAGGCAGGGAGCCGAAGGAGATGTATTGCTGGACTGACCCCAATAGTGAATCCGATGTTCTTGGCGTTTTTTTAGTCTCCCGACCTGAAGGGAGAAGTGAACCTTTTGAAAAAGAAAAGTTTATGCATAAAAAATTCTGTGCAGCGCACATTTCCGGATGAATGTTCAGGCCAGCATTACTTAATGCTGAAATCAAAGCTTTGGGGATTCATGGACATTTCCAAGGCTGCTGTGATACTGCAACCCCTGTGTATAACCTCGTGCTTAACACAGGGCTTTTATTCACCTTGAAGTTCTCTTTTGTTCTTCAATCAGCTCTGTTCTGGAAGGAGAGGGGGGAAGCAGTAATAAGATTTAGCAGGATCTCTGGAGATGAACAGATGCAAGCCCAGCTCTCCTGGAGCAGAGACCTTTATTACAGTGTTTTTATTCCAGAGGAGGTAGTCAAGGGAAAATTTGGGACAGGATGAGTGTTTTCTGTGGAGAAGAGATGCTGTTTAAACTCCCATCTGTGTGTAACTTACATTGCAGTAGGAAAACAAAATTTTCTGCATCCTGGAGAATATGACGTGAACATGTTTGGTAGAAGTTGTCCAGTGATGCTGGGATCTGTTGTGTGCAGCCTGCTGCTGCCTGGGAGCACCTCGGGGCAGTCTCAGCCTTGCTGAATTCCCAAGGACTGCCCTCTCAATGGGAAAGTTGTGCCTCTGCTCCAGGGGATTGCTGAACAACACATGGTCTAGCTGCATGTCACAGAGGTTCGGATGTGTTCTGCTGCAGAATGAAATCACAAACCAGATTTCTTTTTTCTTTTCCGTCCTTTTATTTCCAAAGGGGATCTTTGCTCTTTTCCCCCACTCCCCAGCCCAAAAAGCTCAGTGGTGGCTGTCAGGACATTGACATATCATGGTGAACACTTAAATTAAGGGGTTTTCTGCAAACCTGACAGATCCTCAACCTGCCCAAATTTGAGTATTGTAATTGCTCAGCTACTGTTGCTCAATGTGAATGCAGGGGCAGGAAGGAACATCTCTGCTTCTGCAAAACCTCAGGAAAATAGCTTTGGTTTTGACAAATTGGTATTTTCTTTCAAATATTTCTAGTGAATGTTGCAGAGGTCAAATGTTAAGGCCTTCCTCTGGAATGGAAGTTTGAAAGATTTATGTTGGTCTTCAAATCCATAACCTGCTGACACGCTACAAAGGCCTGAGATGGCTGCCAGTACCTCAGCACATTTTCAAAGCACAAACAGTGGCTTTAGTCATCATTAAGTTGCATGAATCAGACCATTCTTCCTTGGGCAGTCCTCCTGCAGAGGAAGTTTGTTTAAATTTCTATTGTGCATCTGCTGTTCATGCTTTCATATGGGAACAATTTTTTCATGTGCATCAGAGAGGGGTGAGTAAGGGAACAGCGACACATTGACCTCAGAAGCTCTCAGGGAATTTTCTAGAGCCTTGGCCTGCCTGCAGGAGGGGGTTTTGTGTCAGGGCTTGTTCCTCTGGTTCTCCTGTGTGCAGCTCCCACTGATCCACCATCCCTGCAGGGGTTTGGGAACACAGACAAGCCTTCCCTGCACAGTAAAAACCCAGAGATATTTTTTAGGTGAGTGATGAGGAGAGGAGATCTGGTGGTTAGAACTCCATACTATTGCTGGTTTTGTTCCCCCTGCTGGGTAGGTGCAGAGGGATGGACTCTCATCCACTCTTAAATTGGCAATTTCTGTTCTTGGTAGATTCACTTCGAGTTCGGAGGCAGAGAAAACTTTTCTTCCTTAGCCAGAAACCAGAAGTCTCCAAGGCCCTGCTGATGCCAGCTTGAGAAGAAAGTTTCATTTCCATGGTGTGCAACAAAGCTCCTGTTGGTGCTGGAGATGTCTCTGCCCATGAACTCTCCTCTCTCTCAGGCACCTGTTCAGCTGCTGTTACTCCTGCTCAGGCACTTTGGTGAGCAGGACACATTACTCATAACTCATCTCTCCTCCTTCCTGTGCAAGCTTCGGTTGACTAAAAAGGCTGTTTATTCCCATTTGTGGTGGAAATCAGGGCAGAACCAGGCCAGAGGAGATCTGTCTGTGCACACCCTGGGACAATACCTGGGACTGGGCTGGGAGGAGCACGGGGAAGCAGCACTCTTTGGGTAGGGCTCAGCTCAGGAATCTCAGATGGACAAGAGTTACCCTGAGGTAGGAAAGCTCTAAGGGGAGAAAAATCTGCATCTACTTCAGACCAGAACTACAGAAATTTGAAATTTTTCATGGAAAACAATTGCTCCCATTTTACTTCCTCCTCCCCATGCATTTAAATATTGGAGTGAAATGGAAACAAGCTGGAAAGCTCCGGACTGGTCCTTAAGAATCTAAGCAGGAGCTGACAGCATGGAAATTGTGGGGTGACAGCTGAACCAGAGACTAAGTCATTTACTCCTGATCTTAAAAATCTGAGCTGGGGCATGGGCTCAACTGTGCAGAAGCATGAAATCTTTTCTTTGATTTCTCCCTTGGTTTTGACCATATAATTTTAGAATTACAGTTAGGAAACACAATAGCTGTTCTTGCACACTTCACTGGATAATTGCCATTAGTTCAATATCACCCGTTTCTCCTACATTTTATACTCCACAGCTTTAGAGTGGAGACTTTGGGCTCTCTTCCTCTTTGCTTCCCTTGCTCTTTGCAGTGATCCTGGTTTGTCTGGGACAGGCAGAACCGTGTTGTTGTTCACAGTCCCAGAGCCCCGAAGGAAGATTTTTTGGGAGCTATTCATGACTGCAAACCTTGAGGCCTCTGAGTGACCCCATTTGTAATCCAGGGATGTTCTCAGAACTCCCTAGGCCACAAGACACCCAGATACATCCCTGAGCTGATGACTGCCCAGTGGCTGCTGTTGGATAACTGAGTTCACCCTCACAGCTCTGCCCTTAGGAATATGGGATTGTTCATACGGATGACTGCTCTTGTGGTGAGCAAGGCTCTTTTTGGAATGGCCAGTGCATCAGAAGATCTCCTCTCCTCTCTCTCCCCTCCCACTGACCTTCCCCAGTGTGTCCTTGACTAAATATGTAGTGCTTGCACACAAAAGGAAGGAATTTAGGAGTGTGTGAAGTACTTGCAATTAAATGTCATGCAAGCCACATGTGGTTTTGCTGCTCCAAATTCAGCTCAAATAAATGGAAAGGATTACAAAATGAGGGAACAACTTGGGTCAACCTGGAGTGTTAAACAAAATATGTTTTCCTTCAGTAGCATCCAGGAGCGTGTGGTGCATTTTGCCAAAGGGGGAAGACAGTGCAGACTCTAAGTCAGGGGCTCAGGTGAGGTTTAACCTATGCAGGCCTAAGTAAGTTCCTTTAGGAACCTTACTAGTTCTGGTCCTTGAAATTAGTTTCTCCTTGCTTTCTTTGGCCTGTGGTGCTGCAGAGTAAGGAATGTTTTCCATGCCTGCTGTGATAGGACAAGAAGGAATGAAGGCAGGAGTCGTAAGTGAGGTGATGGGAAATCAGGCAGAAGATTCATGTTCACCTTGAGCCAGGCTTAGGTGGCTCTCAGGTCTTTAAGATATTTAAGATTATTTTCTCATGCTGGACCATATGATCAATGAAATGTCCCTGTATGTGAGGTTTTATTTCCACCTCTCCCAGGGAGACGAGTGTAGTTTCTCACTGAACTCACATCTCTGACATTCCTGAGATCAAGAAATCAATTTAATCTCCCGATGAGGAAATTTTCCACTGGTTTTAATTGGGAATTGCTCGGTCCTGGTAGAACTGCTCCACTTATTTTGTGAGCCAAAAAGCTCCAGCAAACCAAACACAGCCCTGTTGTCTTCTCAGAGGGGTTTGGTGGCATTAACTGATGGAGGGAGGACGTGTGCCTTTTCCTGAAAAGCTAAGGAGAATTATTTGCTCTCTCTATCAGCAATGCCATTGCCTTTCCCAGTCAACTACTGCCAGCTGTGGAAGGCACGTTCCCTCCTGCCAGCCACTCATTGTGCTTTTGCAGTAGGAAGAGGGGGGATGAAAGAAGGGGGGATCTTAATTGAAAAAATAGGCCTGGGGCTTCAGGGACATAACAAAGTCAGTGGGAGTGTGTGAACAGCAATTTATTTTGTCAGTTCAAGTTACAGTCTTTCTGACATGTGAAAATTGCAGATGCCAGTTTCTCAATGTGTCACTGTGACACACAGCATCCCAAATAAATAATGAAACTCTGGACTTGGTTTGCAGAGCTTTAGAAAACCCGAAGAAATGGGATATAAAAATTGACAGATAAATTGAGAGAGTTTTCTTTGACATTTGGGGCATGATCTTAGTTCAGCCTTTCACAGGATGATCTTCATACCTTTCATTGCTACAGCAGAGTGTTCCTTTCCTCAGTGTGGTCTTCATGGAGTTTATGGCCTGCACAGCCTCTTTGGGCTTTGCAAATGGAGCTGTTTGCATGAAAAATCAAACAAACCTTTTCCCTTGAACCTGCAGAGGATTGGATAACGTGTGGCTGAAGTGTTGATCTGAGACTGAGGCGATCTCCAGAGTGACTTGTTAAGGCTAGGGTCCAATTAGGAAATTACCTGTTATCCTGACTGCTTACAAGCCTTTTAAATGTTCCATTGTTCTTCACCTGCTAAATTGGAGTGATGATGATGTTTAAATCTCCTGTGTTTTCTGACTTAGTTTAAATCTTTTAGAAGGAGCTCTCCTTTCCATGTATTTCTACAGCACTTAATATACCTTGGTTCAGTCTTTATTATGGTATCCATTCATTATAGCAGTAAAATCTCATTTTGTGCAAATCAAGTAGTTTCTATTAATGTTTGTTCTTTGGGCTTACAGAAGTAGACAAATGGCTGTTAATGATCAGGGGACCAAGTCAGAAGCATGAAAAGTTTATTAAAAGTTCAATTATAAAGAAACTGTTCTGCAGAGACCTTTAGCAAGAGCCTGAGTGGCAGCAAAGACATTAGAAATCCTTAATAACATGGCAAAGCTATGAATGGTTTCCTATCCCATTTCCCCAGTTAATCTGGTTTAGTCAGCAGGGTGGTCAGACAGAATGTGTGATTTCTGAGGAAATCCTGAAAAATTAGGCTCGTTTTATCTAAGGAAAAAAAAAATAAAAACAAGGAAGAAAGGATATGACAAGCCTTCAAATGCATAAAAGGCTTGTACATGCAAGAAAAAACGTGTTATCTTTGGAGAAGAAGAACAGGGCAGGAAGCTGTAAATTTAAATTGCAAGGAGGTCTGTAGAACTGAAGCAGAAGCTGAAGGAGGCATCACCAAGGCCAGTGAGGGTGAGAGCTGGTGCTTTACCTGCAGCACATTGTCCTGGCAGGCTGGCATGGAAGGGAGTAGAAGATACTGTCCAGCCAAACCTTGTTCTAAAGCAGCATCTAAAAGAGAAATGCGAATAATTTTGCACAAACACTATTTATTTTACACTATTTCAAGAGGCTGGAAGTCAATTCAGGCAGGAAGGTTCATCTGGGTTCATGACTTTGGAGGAACTGTTAAGCTGGCACTTCTCACCAGCAGGTAGATTGTGCCCAGGAGAGTTTGCTGGTGGAAGAGGATCCTCCTGCTCATGGAACAGGACATTATCTTCAGCTGCACTGCTCTGTCTTGTCATGTAAACTTAAAAATAGGGGATGGATCCTCAGGAACTCAAAGCCAAACTGCCCTTCTTGTGCAGCAGCCAGGGCCAAAAGTGGAAATGTGAAACGTGCTGGAGAGGGATGGGCACCTGGTGACAGATGGGTGAGCTCAGTCCGTACACTTCCCAGGGCATGGTCAAATATGAGTTCTTTCCCATGGAAAAGCATCAGTTGACTTTGCACCAGTGCTCCAAGGGGAAGCACTGCACTGCCCTCCTCACACTTTGGAGACAATCCTCTCTGTTTCCTTGGGAGCTACAGAGAGGAGCTGAATTAGGCTGCAAAGACTTTGACTTCATCCACGTCTGCCCTGGTCACACTCTTCTGAGAGCTTCCCTGGCTGTACAGACTTGGAGAGAGCTGATGCAGTTCCTTGAGAGCCCACTTACCCTGATCTTAGCTCAGTGCTTGTCTGTCCTCTCAGAACATGCGTCACTGCACACGGTAATTACGAGGAGAGCTAACTGCCAGGGAAGGATGATTGCATCATTAAGACACTGGAACAGGAATAACTAATTATGCTCTTAACTCCTCATGTAACCCTGGTTATGACACTGAAGATCAGTTTTCTCATCTAAAAGGAATTATTTTCCTACCTTATCCATTTTATTTTATTATATAATGTTGCTGTGTCAATGATATTTTGAAGGGACAGAGTTGTAAGGAAGTTGTGTCTATGGCAGCACTGATGAGGATCACATTCAAACTGGAATTTGTGCTAGAACTAAAAGTGTCCTGCACTAAGAATATTAATGTCAATAATGATGTTTGTAATTTAAAAAAAAAATTAAAAAATCTACAAGAGTTTGGGACATTAATCACAACAGAAACATCTAAAAAAAATCTGTAGTATATAATAGAACCTGGTCCATTCTTTGTGTGAATTTGCAAACCTGACATCTCTTACTGAGTATTCTGGCAAGCTCATTGCACTTTCAAGGAAAGATTTAACAGCCAAGTTAGAGCACACATCTCATGTTGCTTTTAGTTTATTATTATTGCAAAATGCACTATTGAACACTTATGAGTGCATCGCAAAATAAAATGCTGGGGAATTACAAATGAATTTTGCTCTTAAGATGAATGAGTCTGTGATTTAGAAGCTTTGACATCAATAGCACTGATGCTTTCATAGTAAAGAGGACTGCAGTTGTCAGATTTGCCTTCTGCTTTGGAAGTTTTGGCACAATCTTTAGAAAGTAACTTTTGGTGAGATTCTTATTAATCTTTTTCCCAAAAGTTCAGCTAGCTATGAAATAAGAGTGGCTTTGTGCTTTTTCACCCTTTTGCTTCTTTTCCCTCTTCTAGGTCTAACATTTTTTTTATGAAGTCAACCTTTTTCTACCTCTGCTCCTTCCTCCCACACCCCATCTCTGATAGACAAAATTCTACAGACCCCTGGGACTCTGTTAGCCATCAATTCTCTTGGCACGAAGCTCCTTTGTCCACAGAAACTCCATTTCTGTGTGTGTCACATCACAAAAAATTATTTCTATTATGCAAAACCGTCGCAGTTGAGGAGCCAAGTCATTCCTTTCAAATTCACACTGCAAAGAGATAGGGTGGGTTTTTTCTTAAATATTTCAGACAATGCTTTTATCAAAATGGGTCATTCTTCTGTCTAATCAGCGTGTGCTCCTGGCCAGCAACAGTTCTAGGTGCAAGAACTGCTGCAGTGGGCAGTAATGGATTAAATATGTCCACTGTGAAAGATTCTTCCTTAATTGCATTAGTTGGAGGTTTATTTTATGCTCTGAAATGTGGCACTGAGCCGAAGAGACCACAATCCACCTTCCTTTCCAAGGTCCGAGCACCAAACAGTATTCCTTTACAAGAAGGGTGCTTAAGTGCTTTTCTGAATCAAAGCCTGAGTCAGTGCTTTAATGTACTCTGTTCATGCTTGGAAATGGCTTATATTCCTCTGAGCAAATTTCCTTTAAAGAAGCTAAGCCTACTACAGTGTCTGAAGAATTCAATGTCACACTGAAAACTTATCCCCCAGATCTGTGTCCGAAGAGATCCTGCTTAATGGATGCTGCCTCTTGCTTACTGCCCTGCAGCATTCCTGCTCCAAGCACTGAAACAGCCTGCTCTCTCTCCAGGCAATGTGTCAGTTTTCCCTCTGGTCACCTATGGAGTTTTGCATTTATATTCAAGGTTCTAGGGAAGGTGACTCCAGTGGAGCACCAGCAGCACCTCCAGACCTGTGATTTCATACATAGATGTGAGGCTGGCTCTCAGGCAGGAGAGTGGTAGGACTCAGACTATCCAGCAGAAAGTTTAGGCAGCTGTTTCATGGAGGAATCATAGAATATGTGGGGTTGGAAGGACCCATTGGATCCAACTCTGCTCCTCCTGGGACTTCCTAGTGAATTATAGAATGCTTTGGGTGGCAAGGAACCTTGGAGACCATCTGGTTCCAGCCTCTGCCATAGATCCCAGGTTGCCCCAAATCCTGTCCAGCCTGGCCTTGGACATTTCTGGCTATGGGGCAGTCACAGCTTCTCTGGGCAACCTGTGCCAGGGCCTCCCCACCCTCACAGGAAAGAATTTCTTCCTAATCTCTAATCTAAACCTCCCCTCTGTCAGTTTGAAGCCATTCCCTTGTCCTGTCACTACTTGCTTTTGTCAATTCTCCATATTTCTTGTTGGCTTCCTTTAGGTAAGAGCATCATCCAAGGTGCCCCTTGACCCTTGGACAGGTTTAGTGCTGTGGGGAGCCTGCTCCAGGGATCAACCACTCTGCCCAGTGCCTGCTCTGAACTTCCCCAGATGCAGCTCCACTCTTTTCTCATGTCCTCTTGCTGGCTCCCACAGAGGGGATCAGCAGCTCCTGCTCTGTCCTCGAGGGAGGTGTGGGCTGCCCTTTGTCACTTTGTCACCGCTCCTTTCAGAGCCCTGGGCCCTGTTTTCCTTCCACCAAGTCTGAAGCAGGTGCCTGACCTGTCTTTATGCTTTCTTGTGCTTCATTTCCAGCCTCACTGCTGACTGCTGCTTCCTTGTCAGAGCTCGAGGAAGATTCATCCCGGGCTGGCTGGGCTATTTTAAGGCCAGGCTTCTATGTATCTGCACGAGCCCGTGTGCTTCAATTAGCTTTTGTCTGGCCTGAGCTGTTTTTGTTATCACCCTCGTTTTGCTGATAAAGCAGGAACATTTTTAGAGGTGATTTTTTTTCCCCCTCTGCAGGAGCCCTGGGATGGATGGGAATGAATTTTGTCAGGTGCTCAGAGTAAAAGGAATTGTCAGGATACCTGGCTCCTCTGTCTGTGCTGACGAACCACTGGGGGCCTTGTGTCTCGGGTTGCTCCCTCTGCAAAGCAAGGCTAATATTTATTTCCATTATATATATTAATAGCACTTAGTAACTTTGAACAAGGTCAGGCCTTCGCTGCATTACACACTGTGCATATATTAGTGCCTCTCTCATGCCTCCTTCCAAGGAGTGATGTCAGAATGCAGTGCCTGAGAGGCAAGGAATGATCCATAATGCCTGATGCATTCCGGGGTTCTGTCCTGGCACTCTGGCTCATCCCAAGGAATGCATTATGGGCAGAGATAACTTGGGCAGGCCTTTCATAACTTGATTGTGTTCTTTCATGTCTAATACCCCAGATAAGGATCTATGACTAAAGGGAGGCAATGGCTGAGAAACCTCTGCAAAGTTTTGCTGCTGGAGTCACAAAAAGGACTGCCAAAGTATGGGCACCTCCAGCACAGCTGACACAGGTTTTGTCTAGATTTAAGCCTCTCATTTTCATCACTCTTAATCACAGGAATCACTCTCCAGATGATCCCACACTCCTTCAAGTTCATCTCCCTGAATTGATAAATTAGCAGACAACAACTCTGTGAACTTACAGTATGAATTCATAAATAGTCTGTCTCCAGCCACCATTAATGCATCCCAGATTTAGGGCTGCCTGACAAATCATGTTCTCCCACTGCCACCATGACTTTGTTCTACACTTCAGATCTGAAAACCATGAAAAATAAATAATAGTTTGGAACGTCTGGTTGTTAAATCATCGCAAGCTCCTACTGGGGATGCACAGTGACGCCACGATTGCCAATGTCTATAAAACTGCTTTACAGGGCTCAGTTATTCTGGTGAGACCCAGTTCTGTGACTGCAGCAGGGATGTGTTGGGGTAGCATTGCTGAGGTTTTGGACATGGGAGTTTGGATATGATTTTTTGGGCTTTTTCTACAAATGTATGTTATTGAGAAATGGTGCTTCCTGCTACTACCATATTATATTATATATATTCTGGTTTCATACTCAGAGGCAGGAGTTAAGGGTCAGGGTGGGGACTGCTGGTGGCCAGATAACTGCTGGTGACAACCAGAGTGCATTTTCTGTCCAGGGCTAACCTGAACTGGAATGGGTTGACCGCTTGTCTCTGAAGTATTAAAGCAGGAATTGTTAGCATTTGATGAAAAAAGTGAAGTCTGAGCAAAACTGTCGTACATCCTCATCCTCTCTAAGGTGTAGAGGTGGAGCTGCAAAACCAGTGCAGCAGCAGATCTAAAGCCTTGTGTCAGCTGGACTCAGGGAGACTGACACCAATGCTAGCGGGGTGTTGCATGTGGAACTGAAGTGGCTGTCATGGGCAAGCTCTAAAACAATGAATTTGAGATTAGCTGCACCCTGTGGAGAGTTACAGCTTAATCCTATGTGGAAAGATATAAAATCATTCATGAAACAAAGGCCAATTTGTGAGAGGGTAGCCTGTTGCTGAATGGTGATATTCTCAAATTTTGTTTAATGTAGAATTAGTCAGAAGTCTAAATTCTGTGGTGATTAAAATATCCTTCTGGCTTTCTGTATCTCTTTTTGTTATAGAGCCCCACTTCATAAAGTTTGAAAGTGAGACAGAAGTTTACTGAAAGCACTGAGTACAGTTTGATAGAGGCTGGCTCATCATGCAGGGCTGTACTTGGGGGGAAAAAAGGGAAAATCATCCACAGCCTTCAATCCAAGAGAGTCTAGACATTAAGCCACTGCATAGAAAGCCATTGGAAATTCAAGGATTTCCTTAAAAGTACTTGCATCTTTCTTTCCTGGCTTCTTCTGGAAGCTGAAAAGAGGTCCATTGACTTTTTGGAGATTCCTAGTGCCACATAAATTAGGTGGAGAGACTCCATGGGAAGTAGGCCAAAGGGAAAGATTGTTCTTAAATACATTATCTCTTTCACTCTTCTCCCTTATACACTTCTCCCCATGGCAACTGTACTTAGTCAAATATGCTTTGAAGTAAGTTGGATTGCCAAAAAAGTAGGATTAACTGCCAGAAAACAGTTAAGTTATATTTTCATCCCCCATTCTGTGTGAAATAATGCAGCAGAATTAGTAAATATGAGCATCATGTTATTTCCAGTGTTGTCACAGTAGCTTCAAAAATCACCTCAAATTGTTTTGCCCATCTCTGTAAGTTATGAGGTGACGACAACACCGAAGAAGCAGCGAAGCAGGCAGAAGGTCCTGTGGAGCAGTTTGAATACTGGGTCTATTTTAGAGCTGGTGATTGTTTGGATGCAGGAACGCATGGAAATAAACCCTGACTGTACAGCTGTACCCATGGAAAGTGCTGTGGGACAGAAATAGGAGTCACAAGTGAGGTGTCCATGGCTGGTGGCGAGCAGGGACTGTCCATGCCTGACAGGAATGTCACTGCAAAGGTAATTTTCCCTGTCTCCCATTTCAGGGTTTAGGGGTGTCGAGTGAGGCTGTCTGATTGTTCATGTTGGCCAGCTCCCAGCTGCTTTTTGAAGATATTTATTTTTGTAACTGTTGCATTTATCAGGGTGGATTAGCCAAGTCTGTTGACTTCAGTTCTTTGGCACAGGCTGTCAGAAATTATTTTAGCAATGCTCTGCCCTGAACAAAGTGCATTTACATTTCAACCTCTGCTCTTACTTCCAAGCAATGAGCTACTGAGGGTTTCATTTACAGTCAAACATTCACTGGAGTTCCTATCCACAGCTCTTTGTTGTACATTGGATTTCTGTTTGTGGAAACCAAAGGGAAGGAGAAAGGACCATCTCCACCTAATGGCTTCTGGCTACCAGTAAATGGTGGCAATTCCACAAGGAGGTATAAAGCACAGGAGGATGTTTTCAGAGAAGTAATAAATTTGCTGGGATAGTCACGAGGAGTGCCAACATCACTTGAGAGAGAGGAACTTGTGGGCATTTCTTTTGTTCCATCTCGGGCATCATCTTCACGAAGGTTTGAATATACAGACCAAATCCTCTGCCCAGCAGATTTACCATTTTCCAGCACCAAAGGGCTGGGTCCTTCCTCTGCAAACTGTTTAGGGTGACACCATGCTTTATTTTCAGTGGTTTAGGGTGCTAAAATATCATACCTTTTCTTGGGTAAGTTCATTGACCTTTGAGAGTACATTTAGGGCAGTTAAAGGAACGTATTCCCCCTCATGCTGGACAAGGTAAGGAAGAATTATTTCTGAATTAAAGGCTCACTGTTTAAGAGACTTTCATTGGAAACTGAATATCCAGCAAAAAGTTCCTTAATTCTCTCTCCCAGAATTCAGACTAACCTTTGTATCCTTATGTACCTTTAAAGAAAGGCAACAACTAACTGCAGAGAGGTTTTTCACTCACCTGAATAAGTTTGTTCATTCCCATAATATTCCACTTGAATGTCACCATAACCTCTGTGCTGCTACCCCCAAACCTGATCTCGTCACTCACTTCAAAGATGCAATTCCCTGCCAAATGCCTCACCTTCATCCATCTCAATCTAAACTCAGCAAAATGACCTCTCAAAAAGTGCTCTACAGAGGCACTCTTTAATCAACATCTGTTTAGAGCTTTCCCCGTTAACTTCACATAGGCAGATTGTTTTCCATAATTAGGCACAGATAGGCTGTGATATAACCAGCTGACATATAGAATACATATTCATTTCTCCCGCTGACTCCTTCAAGGATCTGAGTAATGCACAAGAAACACCTAGTGCATTTAATACTAGTCTCAAGAGCTTCAGACTTGTCTAAGAGAGTCGCAGAAACACTTAAGGTAAAACTCATGTCTTGTTAAATGAGAGGCTTAGGACAGTGTGATGCTCTTGATGAACTAAGAGGCTGTATTTAGATAAGAAATGGAGAGCAACTGGGGCTCGTGTCTCCTTATTTTCCTTTGCAGAGTGGGCTGTAAGGGGCAGAAGTGCTCTTTAGGGGCAAGAAGATGGTGACATTAATAGAGCTGGCCCTACAAAGAGTATATGGGTTTGTAATTCCAGCCCTGAACAGCTATTTGGGGCTCTGTGCCATGGACTTTGCCTGGTCTTTGTTGTCTGAGGCCCTTTGCAGAGACTCTGGTTCAGACAAACCCTTAACAGAAGGCTTGAAGTTCTTCATATGTAAAATACCCCTTAAGCTCTTTCTACTAAACATGACCTTGATCTCTTGGTGCTGCAGCTCCCCAGTGAAAAATAGAAATCCGATAACAGCTTTATCAGTCTGAAAACTCCCAGCAGTCCCATGCTACTATTTCTCATGTAACATAACAAAACATATCTATAAACATGATAGTATTTACTGGCTTGATTCTGCCCTTTTCTCTTCGGTGAAATTAAATAACAGCCAGCTCCAGGGGCAGCCTGATTGATTTCAGTGAAACTAATGCTACTACTCAACAAGACTGAGGGCAGAAGGAGCCGACTCAGGCACCGAGCAGGTTTTGTTATTCTCCTGTTACTGCCACAGAGCTCTGGTTATTTTGAGAGAGCCTGTTCATATTTTCTCTTTTGCTGTCTCCTCCTGATCTTTTTGCCTTTTCTCAGCTTCACACAATAGTCTCAAATCTTATCAATTGACTGTCAGCTTTAAAAATCTCCTACTTCTGGAATTTTCAGGTTCCCCTCAAGTGAGCATTTAAAGCCACTGTGTCTCCAAACCATCTGCTATTACTGGGGAAAAAAACACAACAAAACATTTTAAAAACTGACAGCTGACTTTCAGAAGTCTTTAGTAATTGCAGCCCCAGCTGAAATTATTGAGACTAAATAGCCTGAAATGTTCTAGAAAGTCAGGGCACGAGCTGCATTCTGCTACCTCCAGCCCCATAATTTTCTACTCTTTTCAATGTGTTATTGTTGAAGGTATCAGAGTTTGAAGGTGATTAAAACTCAATAGTTCATTTGGTCCTTAGCATATTGTTTTCAAACATTTCCAGCAGAAGTAAATGCTTAAATCCCATTAAATTGGAGGCTAAATGCCTTAGGTTCCCTTACAAATCCTTCTGGTAGGCATCAGATATCAAACAGGCAAAACAAAAAAAATTAAGCTGAAGCCAGGGTATTTTTATTTCCCTATGGGGAAAAGGGCATCTATTATGCAATGAATCTTTTGTAATGGTTTGGTGGCTTTGACACCAAAAATTTTATTTCATTGTCCTTTTATTTTACATAATATCCATAAAATAGCAAAGCAGAAGGAGTTATTGCTGATCAAAACAATTAGGATAAAGCTCTTGAGTTAGAATAATGTTACACAGAAAGTGACCTTTTTCGGCCAAGGCAACTTTCTCAGGGACTGTATTCTGCATGAAAGGGCAGGAATTGTGTTGCAGCCCTTTAAAGTAGACTTTGTCTGTTGTCTTTGTATAAGAAACAAAAAATGATAATAAAAAAATAGTAGAAAAAAAGGAGCTGGCTTAGTTCCCCTCACATTGTAATTAATGCCCAGCATGTTGCAAAATAGAGTAAATGTTACAAGACAGGTAAAGCTTAATCCTACCATGATCATAAGGGATGCTGGAAACTGTAGTAAAATGAAATTTTATGAAATTTCAACAAATGAATAATCTTTTGTGACATTGGGCCAAAGAAGAAACAGGATCTGTTTGGGAGACCCTGTTCTCATACGAATTCCTCTGGATTTCAGAGAGGAGTTCCAGCCAGGTGCAGGTGTGTACCCAAATACACCAAGTTACAAGGCTTAAAGTTTTTTCAGAGTGAAAAAAAAACCTAATAAACCAGTAGGTCGAATAATTGGCTTTACCTTGTACTGGACAAGCCTCCCACAGGTCAGTGCCTGCGCTGCAGAGGGCACATTTAAGGACAACAAAGCCCATGCCCCATTTCTCATTGATTTTTACTGGGAGCCTGACTCCCTTTTGCCTTTGATTGTTTGCCCTTGGTTTGCAGCGACTGTAACTACCCCTCTTCCCTAACATCCCTGTGGGTTGTCCTGTTCCCTGCTGTGTGACCCCATGGCCCTGGGACAGAGGTCTGGCAGGGAGTTTTGGCTGTCTTGGTGCAGAACTGCAGCAGCAGCAGGACAGGAGATGCTGAGATTGTTACGGGAGACCTTGCAATTGGCACACGGTTCTGTAGGTATTTCACTGGAGTTCTGTATTTCATTGGAGAACAGTCCCTAATTAATCCCGAGCCTCCAGAGCACACTTTCTCATCTCTTTCTTCCCAGCTCTCCCCTCACATAGGTGTCTCTGCTCATTAATCAAATCACTTTTCTGTTCCGGCCGTGGTTTGAGCACTGGATTTCTTGCCAGCCTGTGCTGGAGTGAAAGCCAAGGCATTCGGTGTGTGCGAGCTTCTGCACTACAGCTCCTCCTGCTCCCCATCCCTGAGCTCCCTCTGAGCTCATCGCTCCCATTTAAACACGGGCCAGGCTCACAGGGCAGGATTTGTTTGGCTTTTGGCCCCGCTGAGCTCGGGCCTGTCCGGACATGTCCACGGACCATTCGAGAAGAGGGAGTTTCTCTCTGAACACAGATTTTTTCCTGCCCCCCTTCCCAGCACTAAACTCCTTGGCATGAGTTCACCCTGCAGAAACCTCAGTATTTACACAGTCTCCGTGGCTGGGATTTACTCAGGGCCCAGCTGCTGGTGCTTATCTTCAGTTTTCTGAAGTAAAAAGTTGAAATAAAGAATTACAGGAGGGCGCTTCTGCTTGTTGTGCAATCCCCCAGCTTGCTCCAAAGTGGGTCTCCCTAAACCACCTCCAGCAGCTTGAAATGAGATCAAGAGCCCTGAAGAGGGGAAGAAAGGTTTTTGGAAAGGCCATCCATGGGCAAACAGGACACCTCTGTCCTTAGGAAATCTGGGAACTTTGTCATTGGAATTCCGATCTGAGATTCCTTCCCTTGAGATCGCAGCTTCTGCTCAGGGAATGAGAGAACAATGGAGAGGTTTGTAAGATACAGATGGTCCTGAAAAGCATCAAGTGCAGCTCTTCAGCACCAAAGGGCTGTGTGAAATTAACAAATAGTTTTCATTCATATTTCTAGTAGAAATAACACTATCTCCTTTCTAGGTCTGTAATTTTTTTAAGAAGTCATTCACTAATTATCACTTTAACCTTGAATATCCAAGGTTCTTTTGTGTTTGAACTTAGGAGGAAGAGCAAGAATCCTCCTTGTCAGAGGTATAATTTTTAAAAGATGAAATTACTTGAAAATCTAGTTTTAACCAAAAATATTGAGTGCTTTCATTCAGGAGCCTTTAATAATGCAAACCTTCCAGACAAATAAAAAATCATATTTTTTAGGTAATAGTCTGGAAAAAAACCACCATATTTTAATTAAATTAAATCACAATGAAATGCAGAAGACTTAAATAAATTTGCTATCTGGTGTAGCTGCTAATCTGGCCCATGTTCAGTTCACCCTGCATAATCATCATCTATTCTGTGTGTGTTGTTCCAGACCCACTACATCTCAAAATATTTTGCAGAGTTAATCAAATACACCCTGAAATTCAAAGAAGAGGAGAACAGTTAAGATATTCATGCAGAAGATAAGTTTCAGGTACAGCTGGGAAACAGGGAAAAATCATCAGATGAATGATGGAATTTTCTCAGAGCTGCTGTAGCACATCCAGTGACTCCTGTGAGAGCTGCAGCAATTCCAGGGGCTCCTCAGTTTGGTTCCTGAATCTGGGGTCTGTAAGTTAATAAAGAGGAGACAGAAGATGTTCCATCATCCTGCTGCAGGCCAGCAAAGTTCAGTTGCCAGATTTCTCTCGTGCCTAGGATACAGGCTGTCTGAAGGAATTAGCAGTGCTGCCTTGGAAATCAGCAGGGTCTCTCTTGCCTTCGTTCCAGCAGCATTCATCGGCACCACTTTGGAGGAGTTCAGGCTGAAGACCTCCAAAGTGAGGCACCTCACTTGCTTGGAGAATTTGGGATTCTTTCCCAGATGCTTTTCAGAGCTTTTGTGATTGCCTGACTCTTTCCATTTCTCAAATTCCATGTTTTCCCCCACCTTGGCCTCCTGTGACCCAGCCTTATCCTTCTTTCTCGGTGCCTCTAACCTGCTTCTTGAACCATTTACCTGTTTTCCTGATTAAAGAATATTTCAGCCTGAGTTTGGGAAGAAATTATTTTTACTCAGTCTGTATCAGAAACACGTGGCCCTGTGCTACCAGACCACTCCACCATCATCATTCTTAGCCAGGTTTATTCAAATTTGCACACAAGCCTGTTTAAAGTAGGAAATCAGGCAGAAACAAACCTTCTGTTTCCAGCCAGACACGGTGTTCAGAAGTCCTCAGTTCAAATTTCAGCCATTTCTAATTAAGAGTTCATCAAACCTCATAAAACCCTCAAGGTTTCCAAGGATCTCTTGCTAATGGGCACACTTGGAAGAAAAGAAAAAGTACTTTAAGTTATTTTGTTTTCCAAGTGCACTGTGTACTTTTGTTCTCATCTTCCTTTGCTTTCTGTGACATCTGTGGACAAAATGTGTTTGGAGATGATTTGGTCAGTTAGATGAGAAAATATATATTGAGTACACTAGCGTGTAAATTTGGGTTTCCAAATGCCTTGGGTCATCAGCTCATACAGAGATGCAAAGACACACATGGGCTTGTGTACACTGGTTAAAACAGCACGATAAACTTTCTTAAATAACAGCAAAAACTTTTGCTTTTGTATTTATATTATTTAGACTTCAGTTAATTTCTAAGGAAATGTTGTCCTTTTTTTTTTTAATTTAAATGGCTCAGAGTTAATTTTGAAGCCAAAAATCAAGCATAAACTCATCTGCTCACAGTATTTGAGTTTCAAGATAATACACATCCTGCTCTTGCATTATATTACCCCCCATAAATCCATCTCTGAGTCAAAAAACATAAATGCAAATATAAAAACAACGAGAGTTACGAAAGTTAGCCCATGACTTAAAAAGGAAGGAGAGGAAATAACAAATGCAGAGAATGAAGTATTCAATGCCATTTTTGGTTGCTTCTCCCAAAAATTAAAAAAAAAAAAGGTTGATTGTGGCTGTGTACTAATGGATTAAGTTTTAACAAAGGGGTCATCTGAAATAGCTGAAGACTATGCTGGCTAAAATTTGGGTAATTTAGATGTTCTGCAATTCAGCAGGACCTGATGAAATCGACCCTGGAGTACTTGAGGCTCTAGCTGCAACAATCCCAGAGTGATCAGAGATTATCTTTCAGAGTTCAAGATGACCAAGGTAGAGCCAGAGGCCCAGAGAAGGGTAATCACAAGGTCTATTTTTAAATAGGGGGAAAATGAGAACCAGGGGGATTATGGAACAGTAAAACTGACTTCAATACCCAAAAAGTTTCTAGAATTAGCTGTTACAAGCGCTCAGAGAATTAGAAGTTAATAAGAAACAGCAAATACAGATTTGTCAAGAGAAAATCATGTCAAACCAGTACAATTTCTGTGCAGGGGAGATGAACTGGTAAATAAAAACCAAGAGGTGGACATGACATTTGTTAGTATTTTAGTAAGTTTGAATTCATGGCAAACTTACTAAATAGTCTAAGCAGAGGTAAATACTCAGTTTCAAACTGAGAGCACAACCAGGTGTAAATTAAGGCTCAGAAATTAGCTGTAGATTGTTTCCTGTCAAGGTGGGAGGGCACAACAAAGGGAATCCCTCAGGGATCTGTCCTGGGCTGGGAAAAGCTCAGGATTTCAGTGGCTGTCTTGTGTGGCATTCCAAAGTGCACATTAATAAAAGTACCTAAGGTCATGCTGGGTGGCATTTCAGCATTTTGGAAAAGAGAAGCAGACCTGTGGGTAATTTTTATACATGGTTATATGAAATTGGCAACCTGAAATGGGATAAAACTAAATTGTAGTAGTTAGGGGAATAAATGCAAGTGCAGAATAGAATGCAAATCAGAAAATACTTTGCAAGAGAAGCAGTGTTTAACAATTGCAATGCAGAGTGATGGAATATGCTAAACTGAGTATGATACAACATCATACAACTGCTTCAGAAATGACAATTAATGCAACAGAGAGTTTGAGTGGGGGTGCTTGTGGGTAAAAGAAAAGTAGTAAATTTTACTTTTCAGGCAACCTTCATGCAGCCTTGGCTGCGCTCTCCTTTGGTTGTGCAGTTCAAAAAAAAAAACCTTGACAAATTGGAGAGGGACTAAAGGAGAGCCGTAGGAATGATAACAGGTTTGAAAAACGCAACCTATGAGGAAAGATTGAAGGAATTGGATTTGTTTAGTCTAGAGAAGGGAAGACTGACAGGATGTGAGAAAATTCCTCCAATATGTAAAACATTGCTAGAAAGAGAATGGTGATGAATTGTTCTTCAGAGCAGCAATGAGGAGAGAATTCACATAATTTTCAGCAGAAAGGATTTAGTTCAGATATTAGAAAAAGCTTCCCAGCTTCAAGGCCATTTTAGCACTAAAATAAGCTGTGTGAGAAGGTTACTGGAGCTGCTTCTTTGGAGGTCTTTAAAAACAAGTTACTCATCTGTCAGGGATGGCCTGGGAGGATTTTGTGTTGCCCTCTGTACGAGGGAACAGGCTGCAGCTTTGGCTATCTGCTGGCTCGTATATCTTAGCTTGTAAATGCATTTAAAGATCAGGCTGAATATTATATTAATAACTGACAGGTAGCTGAAGGGTTGCTTGTTTGTCCACTCTGCTTTCCAGGGACATGATGCTGCAGTTGCAGCTGAGTTCATACAATCATGAAAGGTTTCATTCAACCAACAGCTGTGCAAGGGGAATTCTACACTTCTCACAGCAGGTGAGGAACAAAGCAGAGTAAGTGGTTTCATCAAGGTTAATCTGTATTATATCATCTCGCTGGTTTGTGTAACCCACCCTTTTGATATAAATATCCTCAGGTTTGTGAGAAGAGCTCTGCTCTTCATCTCTGCTTATTTGGACAGTAGATAATTGGGAATAGCTGTTCCCTACGTTCATAGTCTTCCTCAGCAGCTGGAGTTTCCGTATGCCTCTCTACCTTTGTTTTACTTCTTCATGTTGCTGTGATTCGTAATTAACGTGCTTATGTTTTTAAATAGCTTAATTTGTTATTTAAAGTTGACTGTGAGATAACCGTGGAGAGTGGAAGGGGTGCAGTGATACATAAACAGAGAGCTACAACTTCCTGAGATGGATGAACAGCTCATTGCTGAAAGGAGGATAATTTAGGATGTAGCTGTGTTTTAGAAGTGTAGAACTGTGACTAGAATATCTATGTTATGGGATGGGATTTGTTGTTCATGCTCCAGAAGTCTAAAACTGGCACAAAGGTAACGTGAGCAGTTGTTGCACACAGTTTTGATTCAAACCATGGGAGCAGCCTCTAGAAAGGTCAGATACCTAAAACCATCGGCATTTGAAATTCCACGACGCTGTTGAGGAAACAAACAAGAAAACACAGTTGTGCCCTTTCAACATGACATGTTTCTGTGGTGTTTCCTCAGGTGTGTGCTGCCCTGGAGGGGAGGCTCTGCCAGGTGAGGTGTAGCTGAGCAGGGCTGGCAGGCTGGCATTGTTATCCCACTCCAACCTGCCTTTCTTCAGGGATCTCATGGCCTCTGTGAGGCAGAACCTATGCAGTTATGGGAAGCTGAGACAAAGTGAGGCTTCCATCCCCACGAAATGACTGTGGTCGTGTTGGCACAGCACTGGGAGGGTGCTGGATACCTGGATGCCATTAATTTTTTTTGTTACGAGATCGCCCTAAAGACAATTTTGGAGAAGCAGCAGAGGTTTGCAGCTCCTCTGCCTCCACAGCACCCTGTCTTCCCTCCCTGGTGTTACTTGTGTGTCTGAGCAGCAGGAAGCATTTATCCAAGGGGCAAGAGCTGAGTGCTCAGCCCTGATGTGTGTGTTTAGCCTTGGGATTGCTGGTTTTGTGCCTGGGGAGCTGGGATGCAGCATTAGGTAGCCTGATCTACCTGATCTAGCCTGATGGTGGCTTGGGGGGGGGTGGTGCAGCATTTCTGGCTGCCCCAGCACAACCCTTGCTAGGGCTGGACCAGCAGAGTCCAGGCGGGACCTTTCCCAGCTGTGCTGAGCAGTTCCCAAATTCCAGCTTTAAACCTGGGACCAGCAATATCCAGAAGGCTGCTGGTTTGGAGGGGTAGCAGTGAGTGTTCCAGTGCGCTGTTTTGCTGCACAGCTGCATCATCCCAGAATAAACCACCCTAACTGGAGACACGAATCTCTGGATCCCGGGGTTGGTGCTCCCAAGCTGCAAGGCTCTCTAAAGTAATCCCACCTTCAAGCTTTGCCTGGGGAATACAAGAGGTTAAAAGCCAAAGCCATGTGTAGTTTCCTGCAGTAAAAGTCTTTCTTTATGCTGCTTTTCAGATAAAGATAACAGGCAAGATGTTCCCTCTCCCCACATACACTTTGTAAAATTTTTTCATTCCTCCCTGCTGATCCCTCCTTCTCACCCCGCTGCTGCACACATCACTTCTGCTGCACTACACATTGTAAGTGGGGGAGATTTCTTGAACCAGGGGCCTCCTGCTTAATGCACTGAGGACTCAGCCAGGCCAAAAATGCCTGTAGCATATGGGGAAGGGAAGGGCCAGCAGTGAGCAAGCTTGGACAGATGTGCTAGAGAGGGAGCGTGGTGCTGGTGGGGGTGGAGAGAGCTCTGCCCCCCTCCCAGCCGCTTCAGGGGGTGGCCAGGGAGAAATGGACCCTTTTTAGGACCCCAACAGTCAGGGAGAGCCCCTGAGGCATTTTTGGCCGGGAGGTTGTGTGCACACACACACTCACACACGGAACAGTTCAGCAGCAGTCCAATCCCCAGTGACATGGAGCTTTTTCTTAATTCAGAGCATATTTCAGGCTTCAGTTTAAAGGGAGGGGGGGAAGCAACACCAAAAACCAACCCATAAACCATAAAGAATCTATTGAAACAATTGTAAGGGGGAAAAAATAGAATGTGGCTGCAGCCAAGGTTGTTAGGGAGGAGATGTATGGGAGAGATGAGAAATAAAAGGAACAACTACCATGTTCCTCACTGGCCTCAGATCAGCCTGGCAAAGTAGGGACCTGGGAAGGCACTTTCCAAAAAACCAGAGAGGTGGAGGTGTCTCCCCCAGCAGCATCAGTGCTCTCAGGTGAGCTCCTGGCTGAACAGGGCTTTGTGGTGGATGTGCCTCTCCTCATTCACTCTCACTCCCATGGCAGCATCCCCTGTGCTCCTCAGGGCTGGGTTACAAGCAGAAGGTTAAAGCTGGTGAGCAGTAATTTATCCTCTTGTTTGTTTGTGCACAGTGAGCTCCTTTATTTGGGGATCTCAAAGCACATTGGGAGTAAAATTCTTCCAAGGTTTCCAGTGAAGTGAGGCCATCTGATGAGACTGCACAGAAACATCCTGTTCAGAGTCTTCAAGTGATTTTTATAGGGTGCCTGGCAGGACTGGGAATGGCATCTCCAAAACCCCAACCCTCCTTCATAGAATGTTTCTACAATGGGATTTTTCTGACACCAGTTTGTTTGTTTGTTTGTTTGCAATTAGGAATTAATGCCTGGACATCAGCATCCTTATACAAAGAGCAATTGAGTCAGCCTCTGCCCCAAATATCTTCCAGTCTTCACTCTCAGGGATAATTTTCCTCTAAAGGCAATTTAGATGCACAAGACTCTTAGCACAGCTTGTTCATTACTTCCAAGGACCTGCAGTGCAGGATGCGTCTCCTCAGTTAACATCTGTTTTTTTGACCAAATTGCCTTAGTTGCTGCATGGGCCCACAGCTGATATAAAATGCTGAGGAATTATGACTATTTTTGTTGTTTGGGTGTTTCGATTTTATTTATTTAAATATTTTCCTAAAGCTGCAGTTCATTTTGCCATACCAAGCTGGATTTACTCACAGTTGTACCCAGGCAATTAGGATGTTTAAAAAATTACTCCCAGCTTAGCCCAGTGCAGGGAAGGTGAAAAGCAGGGGAGGGGTGTGTGTGTGTGTCTCCTGGGGGGGTTTTGGCATCAGACCAACAGGAGCAATCGGCATTTGGAGGGAAAAGATGCATGTGCACATTAGGAGGCAACATCTGGTGTAGGGCCACATGTTCCTGCCACAGAAGAGAAATGCTGCCTCTGCACTGTCCTCCTGCATGTGGGATTGGGTCTGTGTGTGCAAAGAGGGGTCTCTGGGGATGTTTAGGTACCCTGACCCAGAGTTTAGTTGTTCTTCTCTGTCAAATAAGTCAAGAAGAAAGAAGGCAGGCAAACAAAATGCAGTTTGGGCAGGGAACTGGGCACCTAACATTTTTGTGTCCCCATGTTTTAAATTTTCCTTTTATGCACTTGAAGCTTAAGGGACTCTTTGACTGCTCCCTGTGCTCTGATTCCAGTTCAGATCAGTGAAAAATCAGTAGGGGTGGGAGGCCTGGAAATCACTCCCCTCCTGAGGGCTTGAGGTGGCTCGTGTGCCACTGACAATGCAGAAGCACTTTTGTCACTCAGCATTAATTGTCCCATCAGCTCTGTTCCAGGGAGCTCCTGGTATGGTTGTTTCTGACCACATTTTACTGCTTTGCTGTTCTGGGTCACTTTCTAGTCCTGACCAGGGTTGTCCAAGGCAGACAGGAAGACTTTGAACTAAAAGCAGTAGCAGTAATTTCCTTGGCTTTAAGTGGCAGCCTTTGGGGGATCTAATGTGGGTTGTTTCATCTGCAGTTAAACTTTGGATCTGATGGTCCTGATTTAGGAATCTAGACTCAGCTTTGAGTCACCTAAGGCAATAAAAGGCCTGGAAGACTAATTGTTGAGATTAAAAGGAGACAATGTGGCTGCTGTGTTGTCCAGGGGATACAAGACATGCAACCTCAAACCAAAACATCATTTATTGTTAGTCTCTCTCTAGTGAATTTGGAAAGCTTGAAGGCAGGACAGAAAGAGAGCAAAGTGCAAGAACAGGGGATGTCTTTTCCTTGCCCCTTATTTGATACTACAGAATGAGTTGTTAATTTTTATACTCTGCATTTCCTCACACCTTTGGGCATATTATGCTGCTTTGTGTAGCTCCCTTTGGACCAAATCTGAATCACCTGCCAGACCTCCTCAGTTTAGATTTAACTCTGTGTTGTGTTTGTAGCATTAAGCTGAACTTTAACTTTTGTTTTGCTTCAGCCCTGCCTATATTTTCACTGTTAGGCATTGAAACAGGCTGCCCAGGGAGCTTTGGAGCGTCCATCCCTGGAGGTGCCCAAGGAAGGCCAAGGTGACACTCAGAGCTCTGGGCTGGGGACAAGGTGGGGATGGGTCACAGGTTGGACTCGTTGATCTCGGAGGTCTTTTCCAGCCTCAGTGATTCTGTGACTCCAGCCAGGCACAGAAATCAGGATCAGAAGGGAGCAGTGCTGGCCCCTCCTGGGCCGTGGTGCTGGACGGGAGGGTTGGATGTGCACTGCGGGAGGAGGGGAGACAACACAGTGGCAAAAATGGGAAGATGCCAGCATCTTCTAATCCTGTGCTATGAGCAGTCCAGCCATCCTCCCACCACCTGGCCATGGTAGAGACCTGCTGGGAAGGAGGTGGTGCTGCTCCTGTCCATAATCCACACCTTGAGCTCCAGACTCCTATCTCCCCTGGCAGGAGAAGCGCCGCCGGCCCAGCACTGTGGTCACGTTACTTTTTACAAGAGTATCTCCATTTTCTTGGCCAAATATATATGTGGGTAACTCCATACTTCCTTACTAAATTCCTCTTAGAGTTTTGTTTTGATTTGTGTCTGCTCCTCATGTGATATAAAGTTTTACTTAGTCTTAAATAGTGCTTGCTGAAAATCCATTTCTTTCCCCACTGTTGTAAAAGCCTGAGTTTGAAAAGTGGGAGGTTTTGGGAAGGTGTTGCAGAATATTTCCTTGTTCCCAATGTGTTTAATTTTCATCCACTGTCACGGAAGGGGTTGGGGAGCAGACTAAATGGGCCCAGTGGAGTTTAGAAAATGCAAAAGGAGTTAAAAAGCCGCTCCTTTTCCAAGTTAAGGGGTGAATTTGGGTGTCCACGTATCTGGATATGCTGGTGAAATCAAAGAGCTGTAAGTTCAAGTGAGTGTTTACAGCTCCCAAATTCAGTTAATTTATGATATGTTTAATATGTTTTCACAAATGTTTGTTGTACTCATGCAGTGACGATGCTGTATTTGGTCAGTAAAATTCCATCCTGCTGGCAGTACGCAAAGGCCTGAATGTCACAAGGATGTTCTGTGTCTGAGGAAAAATATTCACTTTCATTTTAAACGGTCCAAATTCTTCTGCTTTTTTAATTTTATTTTTTTCTTTTTTAGTAGGAACTTAAACCTGTTACTGAAACCACCAACAGGACTTTCCAATTCTCACTAACACTATGGGATATTTCTGGTTTGCATTCTTACTCTTTGCCTTTTTTCATTTTTTTTTTCCCTTTTTTTCCCTTCACCCTCTTTCTTCAGCATAACAAGTTTGGAAATTAGTGCTGGCTTGGGGCCATGGCTGCATCTATAAGCATTTAAAGTTATTGCTCTCTAGTCCCCCTGGGCCAATAGGAAGTTCAGCTGCGATCACATAGAAAGAAACCACCCCAAAATTCTACAAATAATAATTTTAAAAGAAAAAAACTCAGAAGAATATGGAATTTCTTTCATGAATTTCAAGTTTGGGATGAAAAAACTTGTAGAAACAGGTAGAAATACAGAAAAGCAGCTTTTTGTGCTGAGGTGATGGGATTGTTCTGGAGAGATTTGTGGTCAGGACCAGAAAGGAAAGTCTGTTTTACTTTGGTCTGAGTTTAAACTTCTGGTCTTGGACTTTAACCTAGGTAGAATCAGGATCTGTCCCCACTGAAACTGGTGGGGTTCAGCTGGAGTGAGGGAATGTTCTGAACACTCCGGACAGGCAGGGAAGGATTTGCAGCCTCATTCCCATTCTAGCTCTGAATTTTGCAAATCATCTTATGCAGGAACCTGGTCTGAAACAAGACTTTTAATGCAGCAGCATGGCCCAGGCTGGGGTTTGGGAAGATGGATGTAGGATAGGCTCACATGGGTTAGAATTTTAGTGAAAGCCCCTGCCTTCATACAAAATATTCTCTTGAACGTTGAAAGCTTTCCCCCTGCTAACATGAGCTGAAGGTGAAGAAATAACAGCATAAATAACATTTTTCATGTACAAGTTGGTGGCTTTTCAAACACTTTGTGCACACCTCTCAAAGCATCTGGCATGATCTAGTTGGGACAAAAAAACAGAGCCTGGCTTATATGAGTGACAAACTCTCACCCTCTTTCTCTTGATTTTTCCTGAAGTTGAATGAGCTGGTCCTGTGAAATCTGTCCACACAAACTTTCTTTTCACTGTTGTACAGCAGAAGCTGCTGAGCAATATTTGGACTAGCTCCTCTTGGGATACAAAGGACAATTTTTTTGTCTTTACAGACACAAGTTCTAGGTGGGAAACCTCAAGCACATTCACTTTTCAGTGAAATGGTGAAGAAATTTTCAGATACTAGGGATCAAGAGGGAGAGATGCTTTTTTAATGTTTTCTATCTTCTCCAAGCACCAAGTGTACACATTATGGCCCCGATCTATGAAACAGGTTGTGTGGCAGGGAAATGATGAAGGTTTTAAAGAAATGAGCCACTAGAATACTTTGGGTCCTCCTGATTCTTTCCTTGTAGTAGCTCTGGATTTCTATTCCTTTAAAAATTTCAACTTTCCATTCAATTCTGAAATGATTAATCCCAGTCACTGATGGAACTACTGGAGGATCTATGTGACATTGCCCATCCAAAAGACTCCACAGCTGAAAAGCAGATCAGGACAGTATGTGGTGATTTGGTATTATATTTGCTTTTATTTACTTCACAGAACCCCCACAGGCTTTACCTGGATGGCAGTCTCATTCTTGATGCTGTGCACTTGAAGCTGATGGTCCTCCTTGGCCCCCCAAATTTACAGTCAATACAGGTAATCAAATTAATTACATGCCCTTGGTTAATAGAAAATTCCAGTTGTTCTGCTTTAAGGCCGTTTATCCTACAGCTCAAACCATTTCCATATCCTGCAGCTCAGTTTGGTGCCATATCCATTTCTCAGAGTATTTTAAATGAGTCGCTGAACGCAGATATTAACGTAATTGTTAACATTTAGGAGAATTCCTTGAATTTCCACCCTTGGGTTTCCCATTTCTCCTGCGGTCATTCCCTTGGCAGATCCTGCATAAGAAACTCCCTGCTTCCCTGTTTTTTCATGAAGGGTTAAAGCACAAACAGCGGCGTTATGTCCTGGGGTGCCAAACTTTTTCTTCTGCTCCGTCTCCTTTTGATTTAAAAGCTTTGTTTATCTCTCTGTAAAGTCACTGGCAGGCCATAAAGAGATATATTGCCTTGGTGCAGACAGCACAGACTCCGCTCCTGGGAAAGCAATGGGCTGTGAAGTTGAGTGTGTGTGTGTGTGTGTGTGTGGGCCCTCATAATTCAGGAAGGGTTCTCTTTTGGGAAGCTCCCAGTGGACACTGCCTGTGGCTCCTCGTAGGAGAAGCGTGCGTGTATCCAGGAGGCTTGGTCAGGCTCAGTGCTTTTGATGTCCTCATAAAGCCATCACTCCAGAGCTTGGAATCACAGAGCTATTGAACTCAGTCGTAACGGAGTGGGTAAAGTGCTCCCAGTGGTTTTGATTTTATTGCATTTTTTTTTTTTGATAGACAAATAATGTCAGATCCCAGCTTGCTCGGGCACTCTCTGTCATTGTATAGTGAGATACAGCATCGGAATTATTGCTTGGTTTCTAAGTCTCTGCCAGGGGTTGAACGTCCAAGTGAACATTCCTTGATAGAAGCTGTATTTTTGTTGAGTGTTTGCAAACTGTATCCCGCTGCACATCCCATGGCTGCTCCCAGGAGTGCAGGGAGCAGCGCTTCTGGCTGTGATGAAAGGGAGGGTGCTCTAGTGGAAGGGGAATTATTTCTGGCTGGCATTTAGACTGCAGAAACTGCTGATTTAGCTGAGCTGAGGGTGATTGGGTTTAATCTGCAATGGAATTGACTTGTAATGTCCTTTTTACTTATCGCTGGAGGAGGAATCTACTGAAAAAGAGGGCAGAGCACCAAACTCAGCTGAAGCACTGCCAGCAGAAAGGTTATTGATTCCCTGCAGGAGGACAGAGGAAGCCGCCTCTTTCATAGAATCCCAGAATGGTTTGAGTTGAAGGGATCTTAAAGCTCGTCCCATCCCTTGGGGGTTAGGTGTCCTCCTTTTAGTTCTGGATCACCTGTGGAATTTTTACCCATTAGTTGCGGGGAAAACCTGACTGCGGGTACTTGGTGGGTGCTTGAGAAACACAAAGAGTTCGGCCGGGCCCGGGGGGGAAGGGGCAGGAAAAGGGGAGAGTTCGGCGGGTTCCTTTCGGTTTGGGAGAAGGGCACTCTGGGCGCGGAGCTGTTGCGGTGGGGAGAAGGGAATTCGCCATCACCCAGACGGAGCTGCTGCTTTTTCTTCTTCTCCTTCTTTTCTCTTCGTTGGTGGCCTCGCACCCTTGTCCTGCCGGGACGTGTGGCAGTGCCAGGCACCACCACGGAGCTGCTGATCCACCTCATCCACCAGCTCAGGATCTCAGCTCATCCCTCCTGTTCCAGCCGAGTGTTCCTCAGAGCCCTGCAGGAGCACCGGCACTGCCCGAGGAGGTTTGTGAAGCAAAGCCTCTCCTCCATCCCTTCCCATCTCGGCCGAGAAAGCTGTCTCGGGGTCCCTGTTTCTGTTTTCTTGCTAATGCTGTAGTTATTGTTGTTTCTTTGCCTTGTAAAGAACTGTTATTCCTATCCCCAGATCTCTGTCTGAGAGCCCCTTGGTTTCAGAATTATAATAATTAGGAGGGAGGGAGGGAGATCTACATTTTTCATTCCAAGGGAGGCTCCTGCCCTTCCTAGCAGCCACCTGTCTCCCAAAACCGAGTCACCATCCCACCCCTGCTATGGCAGGGACACCTTCCTCTGTCCCAGGCTGCTCCAAGCCCATCCAGCCTGGCCTTGGGCACTGCCAGGGATCCAGGGACAGCCCCAGATGCTCTGGGCACCCCCTTTGAACAGCAAGTGATGCTTTATGGGAATCCCTGACCTGGAATCACAGATTTCCAGAGTTCTGGCTCTGTACCTTGTGAAATGGAGCTGGGGAGCAGCAGAACCCTCTTTTGGAGGATTTTCTCAAATGAAGGATTGGCATGAGAACAGCAGATCGCTGCAATGCCACCGCTCCTCTCTGTGCATCGAGTGACACAGCCCAGAGCAGGGCCCTGGAAATGAATGCTTTCCACAGATTCAGTTTATTTTGGGAAACTCTACCAAGATGAACCTCAGCCTGGTGCCTCCTCATCCCTGGCAGGCCATACCCAGCCTGTTTTCCCTTGTGGCTGGCCCAGAGGGGATCCAGAGCCCTGTGTCCTGTGCAGGGCTGAGTGGCTGCACTGAAAAGGCAGAATTTCAGCCTCTGTGTGAACTCCTCTGCCTGGGGAGAAACCATTGCTACCTTTTTACAGTGAGGATAAATCTGAGAATGGCCTGAAAATCTGCAGGAAATTACTTTTCAAGTGACCGATGAGATGACCTCTGATTTCCTAATGATCTAGGAAGAGTTCAAGCCCAAGTGCTTGTATATGCAGAATGCCAAATTTATATATACAAAACATCATAATTACTGTCATGGAGATTTACAGTGCTTTACAAATCATTAATAACCATAATAATAATATTTACCATAACTCTTTCTGGCAGATTAATTGCAATTCTCTTTGACCATTCTCAAACTACTCTTCTCACAACATCTTTCCCATTGGTATGAGAATGAAGTACACAAAATGTAATTTATTGACATTAAGGGTGGCTTTATTTCCATGTGTTTATTTGAGACAAAAGGAGATATTTGCTATTGAAGGGAAAGCATGAGCATCAATGAATCAGCAGATCTTTTAAGACAGTGCTGTGTATTGCTCCACTTCAGTCTGGCATTAGCAGGTGATGTGTTGGTGACAGGCAGGTGGGATTCTTGCTGCTTAGTTGAGGTCCCATTTTCAAAATTAACTCTATAAAAGAAAGGCGTAGCCGTTTGCATGAGAACCTTTTAGGTCCTTCACATCTATTTTAGGCGGGGGAAACATCCACAGATGAAAAATGTCAAGTTTAGGCTACACTGACTGTTGTTTAGCTGATGAGCTGAGGTGATAGAAATTGCTCATTCTTCTAAATAGCATCAAAATGGTGAGATCTGGAGGAAAGAAAAAAAATAAGAGAATATTTTCTCTGCTTTCCTACTCCTCAGTGTACAAAATTTGTGTGCATGTCAGATGGGATAGAAAATGTTGGCGTGCAGTGGCATTTTTTAGCTTTAACTTTTGTATGCTGTTGTAATTTCTTCTATTTCCTTGTATTTTTATAAGATAACAGTCTTTATAAGTGATGTTATTGCAGCAGTTTTATGCATTTATGTACTATTCCTGCCAATGCCATGAATTTCTCTTTAATGAATTGTTCTGTCTAGGTCTGATTTTATCCAGTACTAGAAATTTGGGGTTAATAGACCTTTCTTCCATGGCAGATTCATAGAAACGTCCAGGGTCTCCCCTCCTTCACAGGGAATATTCTTTTCCATTACCTAATTAAAACATATTCTTATTAATTATTTAATTAAATTAGTTAATTATATAGCTATATATATTATATAATATTATATTATATATATATAATACTCTAATTAATTAATTAATTAAATTATTTGAAAGGGCAGTTAAGTAAGTGTTTATGCTTCTTGGCATAGTTCTGTTGTCTGTAAAAAAAACCCCAATGTTAATATTAACATTTTGTATCTTAGTTTCCTACTTTTCTTTGTTTACTACTCCAAAGCACATTTTGGGTATAAAATGACCATTCCGTTTATTGTGTTGGCATGACTAGGGGGCAGAAGAAACGATCTGCTGTTGTTCATAAGAATAGCACCCACTGAGTGATGTTTTAAAAAAGTCTGGCTCCAAGACACAGCAAGCACTCACATCTCTGATTGAACTCATCCTGAGCTGGGAGCACCGTGTGTGAGTCAAAGTCACAAAAACACGTAACCTCATGTCGAAATCCTGCTTCAAATGTATTATACAAGAATTGAATCATTTGGCAGACCAACACCTTTAACTGCATCCAGTGTTGCTGCATCAGACTCCCCACTGAGATACAACAACCTGGATATTAAGAAAACTTCCACAGGATGACAGGCAGAAACCTCAAACACCCCCAGCCTCAGCTCTGTCTCATCAGACTTTCATGTCTGGGAGACAATTAGAAAAGCTCATGTGTTTTAATATAAAACACTGAACTATTAGTGCCTGCTGACATGGAGAAAAATGGTAATAGTATTCCTCTCCCACCTGCCTGTCCTTCAATTTAATTTTATAGTGGTTGTCTCATAATTTTTCGAAGTTTCCAAAAAAAGACTTAATGAACCTTTTCTAAAAGAAAGTGCCAAGCAAGCTAAATGGAGAAGTTGCTGCCAATTCTGCCTTTTTAATACTTTTAAAACAAATACAGATTTAGAGGCACACTCATAGCAAAACTGTGTGCCAAAGGCCATCGGAACTGAAGACATGTTTTAGAATATATACATATAAAGTGGGTCTGATGAGTCACATAATTTGTTGCCTGGAGACAGAATACATTTACACGATGTTCTTTAATCTATTTCTAATTTATATGATGTTCCTTGGTCTAATGGGTTGGTTCCCTGTGCCGAGTGTCCAGCAATAGCCTCCTAACAAGGACTGCTCTATGTTTATTCATATATTCTCCGTTACGTTCTCCGTAATTCCAGAGAGATAATTACCCATGAACATATTCTCCTTTCTCCAGTAAATTAAAGGGTTTCCCATGCAGGGCGTCCTCCAGGGACCACAAGGAGTTTTCTGAGGATCTGTGATGGTTCAGGTACAAGGAGACTCCCAGCTTAGCTGTAACCTTTGAGGTCCTTCCTATTTTCATACCGACACCTATGTCATCACTCCCATTACAGAAAAATTCCTCTAATCTGAAAAACCCCGCTGGTGGAAAACCTGTCCTCATCCCATGAAAAGCAAGAGGTACCATGGGGATGTTTTTGTTGTCAGTGAATCATATCTGGTAGGAGTTGTTTCTTTTCCTTGTGCCACAGCTCCAGCCCCCTCCGAGCCTCCCAGCCAATTGCTTTGGCTGCAGAAGCCCTTGGAAGCCCAGAGTACAGTAATTGCTTCATTGTGTTGCTTTAAGAGGAAAGGAAAATAGTTATTACTGTGAGCAAGTGCTTCTGGTTTTTTTCCCCTCTTGCAGTTGTGTGTTTTGGTTACAAAACGTACCCTACTCTGAAACGGGTGTTTTGAGACTTTCTCATGTTGAGGTGGAAGGCTGAGAATGGGTATCTGATTATAATGCAGCCACTGGTAATGACAGAAAAAAAATGGCTTGGAGAAATTCTCTTCATTTATAAAATGGGAGAGAAACTATTGCTGATTAATTTTTGTCCTGATTTGTTTATGAAAGGTAACAAAAAGCATCCCAGTTGTGTTCCTGGAAAGCGTGCCGAGACTTGATGTTGATGTGCTTCCATCTCATCTTAAGTTTCAGAAAACTGTAACTCACTTAATGAAGAGTTTGACTATTTAAATGACTGTACTTACTGGTTAACCCATCTGGCTATAGGTGCAAATATGGAATTTATGGTTGGTCAGCAGCTGAGGCAAAGCTCCCCTAAATTCTTGGTGCTGCCTGTGAAGAAGTTGTTTTTCCAGGAGACTGTTCTGAGACAAACAGAGACAAAAGCCCAGCTCCAGTAAACTGAGATATCCCATTATTAGAGATATCTAGAAATGTATGACTGGAAAAGGTATTTGGTGGTGACCCAATGGTCTCCTGCTGCTGAGGCTCCAGTGGTGATTAGGAAGGAGTGATTTCATCTCCATGGGAAGGCTGCTGCCCTCATCCCTGTTTTATATCTCATGGAGATGCTGAACATGGTATTAAGGACTAAGAGGAAAAAATGCCTCCCCACACATCCACACAGGGTGTTATCACTGCCAGCTCCTCTCCTCAAAAACCCCTGACTGAAACTCTGTGTGACTAAGTCCACTTAATTCCCCACCTAAGAGAAAAAAAGTAGAGTTCAGAAGTTCAGGGAGCTCTCCTGAAAACCACATGGTTGTGGTTGTCTGGGCTGCAGGGGGAAGAGTTTGGCTGAGTCGCTCGGTGTTTGGGACGTGGTCACACTCATGTGATGTCTTCATTCCAGGTGAGGAATGGCCAAAAAGGTGGAAAGTGTCACACACTGCTGGGGGGACCTGAACAGCCTTGAGAATGTTGCCTTAGATGTCACCTTGGGAGCTGTTTGAGTTGAAGTATCTGGAAGCCTCATCCCAAGTTCTGGGAACGTTTAGCATAGGATTCCACATTCATGGCCTTGACAGGCTCGTATATAACCCTGAACAGCATCTCCCTTTCCTCCCAACTTGTGGAACTGTTAATAGTAGTAGTCTCCTATAAAGCTTAAAGTACATAGAGCATTTAAAGCTTGTAACATTTATAGATTGCTACAGCAGCAGGAGAATCAAGCTAATGAAAGGATTGGGTGGGTGCCCTGAATTAATATGACCATAATCTAATTCATTTTAACTTCTTTTTGCTGCATATAAAACCTTCCTTTCTCCTCCAGCAGCACAATTAGGACCCAATTCACAGGCTCGTGGCAGATAATGGGAGGGTTCCTGCACAGTGGGGCTGAGAAGGTTTGAAGAGCAGGTCCCAGGAAGGGCAGAGGGATGGTGGTAGAGGTGGCAGAGGCCCTGTGTTCAGGAAAGAGAGACTCAGAGTTTGAAGAGTCAATAGGAGAATCAGAGCCAGGAGGTTTTGAAAGGGGTGTGCTGCCAGCATTTGAATTAGAGATTTTATTTTCTTTTCCTTAAAAGTATCCATAGCATAACCTACCTGCACCCTGATAGAGGCTGCTCCTTTCCATATGGCATTTTACCCTCCCTTCACTGCCCTTGCTCTTCCCTTGAGAAATTGTGTTTGGAGAATACTTCTTGTAGTTTTTAAGTACAGTGAAACACATTTCACTGCTGTGCTGCACTTTTGTTCTTTGTTTCATCTCCATCTCCCATCTGTTTTGTTTTGTTTCAGCCCAAAAGGAAGGGTTATTGCATGCTGTGTAGCTCATCCCTGTAAGATCAGAGGGTGGGGAGGGAGCTGAGGACCTGCAAGCAGTCAGGTGGAGATGCTG
Source organism: Pseudopodoces humilis (assembly GCF_049639895.1). Lineage (NCBI taxonomy): Eukaryota > Metazoa > Chordata > Aves > Passeriformes > Paridae > Pseudopodoces > Pseudopodoces humilis. Next base: position 8,039,053 of record NC_142221.1, on the reverse strand, counting down.
GAGGGGAAAGCAGGGTTTGGAGACCGAGCAACACATTGTGGATTGTTCTGACAGAGTTTGTTGAACTGTGTTACTCGATCACTGAGGCCAAGAAAATATTACAACACATGTTGGTGTAACAGCCAGTTCATACTTCTGACCTTTTCATTTGCTTCTCAGAAGAGAAGTGTGACACTGGTTTCTATATACGTGCTCTGACAGCCTTCCTTGTCTACTGGAGAGTTATGGAAAATAATGCAATAATGTAATAAAGGACTATCAAATCCTTCTCCTTAAACCTGAACCCATGCATTCCATACTGGGGCTTCAGGAGCTTCTGAGTGCTCCCAAGTTAAGGGATAGGCCTGTTCTATGCGGAAAGTTCAGTGAAAAACAAGGCATTAAAGAAGGTAATAGCTGGACACGATTGAATGGGGAGCACTGTTCTGCATGGACCTGTCCTGAACCCGTGCACCAGCATGGTTTGAGGACTGGTGTTGTGCTTGGAGTAAACCTAAAACCAAAGCTGAAGCCACTTGCAGTCATTAAAGAGCTTGTGGCTGCTTTCACTGTGCTGGATGGGCAAAGCTTGCCCTGGTCAGACACATACTAAAGTGAGTCTCCTGTGTGATGATGGCAGCTATTTATAACACCTTATTTAGGAGGCTCTCTCCATCACTTTCTTTCTCCACTGAGTCAATGAAGGGAGAGTGCATCTAAATTAAGCTTCTTTTCTTACTTTCCCTCCTGGAAGCTGTTTTTTTTTTCTGATCACTGAGTGTTCAGGAGTTTCACAATGAAGGCTAAGGTAGATATCTAAATGTAAGTGATGTTTACACCCAGGTCTCTAAGTGTGTCCTGCATCCTCATTCAGATAAGAAACATTTTGTCCCTTCCTCCTCAACTGCTGTGTCTTGTTAAAGTGTTTCCAAGGTGGCTGTGCATCCATCCTGATTCCCTGTGCTTCTGTAAATACCTGGATGCGCACGGGGGGTGATAAAAATCGGTTTTATCTGGAGGAGCAGGAAAATACTGCCTTAAATAGAGAAATGCTTGCAGGGCTTTGTGTGTATAAAAGGCGAAGAAATAGCTGCAGTTGAGAAAAATTGTGGATTCCCCCCAGGTAATACAAGGAACAACCAGTACCTATAGATTTAGGGCTGAATTAAAGTTTAGGTGGATAAATGCAGCTGTGCTACCCAGAGCTCCTGCTTCCATCAAGCCAAGATCTGGATGATGGGCTCTGCAGGGGCAGAGGTGTTTCCCTGAAAACAAGGACACTACAGACATACAGCTCACAGAATCATTTAAGTTGAAAAAAAAATTTCAAGATCAAGTCCAACCTCTTTCTGCAGCTTCTCCATTTCCAGGCTCCACCTGCTCCATCCTAGATCCCGCTGTGAGGAGCCCATGTCAGATTATGCCATCATCTCCTGGAGGGTTCCGTGTGCTGCCTCAGGGGCTGGTGCTGCTCTCAGCCAGCCTGCAGAGCAGAGGTGCTCCCTGCACACCTGCCTGCTCCATCTGCTTGGAAGGGATGTGGTTTAGGATGCCAGCAGCACATCCCACAATTAACATTCGCTGTGTCAGCCCCTGGTGTCATCCTCCAGATAATGCAGAGACATCACTCGGTGCCTGCAGGGGAAAGGAAATCACAGTGATGAAAAGGGCAGTAGCAGGGGCAGGAAGAGTCCCCACAAAAGTTCGGTGTGGTGTGGTGAAATGCACCCATACTGGCCTGACACCTGCTCACATCCCTTGTGGAAGAGCCGTGTTTGAGAGTATTCAACAACCTTAAACAAAACATCTGCAGGAGAGCCGATGAGATCCCATCTCTGAGGAGCACCTGCAGGGCCAGGTTTGTGTTCTCTAGGCCAGGATGAATGGCAGAGCAAAGCTGGGCAGCCTGTAAATACAATTATTTGTTTATTTACACAGAAACTCCCTCCTGTTCCTTGCAGGGCCCTGAAGCCAGAGCTTCACTGGGGTCTGTGTGTGCTGGTTTGGGCAGGAAGCATGGCACAGGGGGCACCTGACCTGGTTGAAAGACATATCCTCTGACTCATCAGCTGAAAGCAAAATTACCTGTATATATTTAAAGCAAAGCTCTATTTTAAAAATTAATGATCTGCAAGGGAGAGAGGAGAAACTGCTTCTCTGTAATGCAGAAAAAGGCCCTGATGACCACAGCCTGAGTCCCTTTCCAGATGATGTCATCATCAGTCTAAATAATAAATTTTTAACGATGTGGAAAAAAAAAAAAAAAGTAGGAAGAAATAAAAAAAGAGGGGGACTGTTTCAGTGAGGAGTAAAAGTAGCTGGTGGCAACAGGGTCTAAGGAAAATACATGGTTGTGTGAGGTTTCTGCCCTGTGTAATTAGATTATCCCAAGTGTAGGAGTATGTTTCAGAAGGCACATTGAAATGCCACTAATTGAGTGCTCTGTGTCTTCCTCTGCCACGCGCCCATGGAAAACTGGGGTACTTGGGATATATAAGGCAAAGGGGTATTCTATAAATGGGGTTGCTAATTTATAGAATGATAGAATTCAAGATTAGAAGGGAAAGCAGAGGCTCTCGTCAGCCCAGAGAATGGGGGAAGACTTCCCCCTCGTAAATAAAAGGCTACAAGAAATCCACTCGAATGGATTTGAGTTGGGTTGACAAATGCAAGCAGTGAGTGGAGTGCTCACACGGGCTCTTTATGCAGTTTGCATTCCTAGCAGCACATTCATCTGAAATGTGCTGGGTTGTTTCCTTGGAGCCCCCTGGAAAGGCTGCCCGTGGCTCTGGGTGTGCTGTGCAGGTGAGAGGGCTCAGGGAGGCACCAGCACGGTGGATTTGGAGAGGCTGAGGCACCAGTGTGGGCTCAGAGATGATGTTTTTTCACTTCACGCTGACTCCTCATCGTGGGGAGCCCTCAGGCATTTTCCATGAGACTCCAGCCAGAATTGTCACCAAAAAACCCCCTGATCCAAACCTTAGCTAACACTGGAATTCTGTGGGATATCAGAATGTGTCTGAGGTCATTTCAAGCTGTGTTTTAAGTGACCTGACTCCCAGATCCTCCCGCTCAGGGCTTGAGCTCCAGTGCCTGTGTATTCCTGTAGGCATGAGCCTCTCCATGAAGAACTTGGAGCTAAGGAGACAAGACAGCAGCAATTCCAACCTGGCAGGAGAGGGGGCTCACTTGGCCAAAAGCAACACAAGATTCGTGCCAAAACTGGACCAAAACTGCATTTCTTGAATCTCAGTCTTATATTTTGCAAATGTGTTAAGTTTTGTGTGGATCTCAGCGATCTGAAAGTCAGGCCCTGAGAGGAGCAGATGTGTTTCATGAGGCTTGGGGGTCTCTAATGGGAGATTTCAATGGATTTCATACCCAAATCCACACCTTCTCCTCACACTGTAAGGGACAGATTTATGCCATGTTTTGTAGTGGGCTGATCCTAATACCCTTGTCGTGAGACAGATTTACTGGAGTTGTCAGGGCTGATTTGCTGTAGAAGTCAATAGCTCAGCCCGCCAGTGCCTGAAGGAAAAAAGGCTCAGGCGTTTAACGCTGTAAATATTTTATCTTTGCTCTGCCATACAAACCTTGCATAGCCTTTCAAAAAAACAACTTCCTTCTATTACGCCCCAGTTTCTCACGAGTTAAGTGGGGATAACAACATTTCTGAGAGTGGAGTGAGTAAGGACTATGAAATAAGAAAACTTCTGCCCAGGAAGATGGAAAAAATTGTATTTTCTCTCCTAGGCCCTGTTATTTTGTTTAAATGAATTTGTTCCTTTTTGCTGTTTTCATAGCTCCTGAAATAGTGACTGAATTTCCTTTCAGTTGTGTTCTGGTATGCAAGGGCACACACCTATTAGACAACCTCCAGCTTTGTGGCTTGTTTAGTGGCTCTCTGTGTTGATGCTGCTATTCCCATAGTGAGGGAAAAATTCACCTGGGACAGTGTTGGGGGTTGGGGGTGACATTTCTAGGGCCAAGAGGAGATGCTGAATTTAATAAGTATGACATAGTCCTTTCTGCAGTTACCTGGTAGTGATGCAGAGGAAGACAGCAAATATTCACTCAAGGGTTTTTGTCTGCTCTGGGTCCCTGGTGAGAAGAGCAGACACTGCTGGGTTTTTATTTTCTGCTGGCCAGGCAGGATGGGACCAAGCAGAATCTGAATCCTCAGGTCACCGGTACATCCTGTGCATTCCCACATTCCTTCCACCAATGGGAAGGAGGCCTTGAGTGTGCTACAATCCAAACAAAACTCACATTTTGCTGCTCTAATGAAGGCATTTAAAGGCTCTTTTTTTGTTATTGGCTTGCCCAGAGTTTGCCATGGATGGACAGCTTGTTAAGCTTTGGCTCAGCTTGTGTGTGCTGAGCCTTTTGTCTGGTTTTGTCCCCATCACAGGGTACACGTGTCTCTCTTTGTACAGGGCGACAGAGCAGGCTGATGAAAAAGATGAGCAATTTGGATAGAAAAAGGACACCAAGCTGCCCCTGTTTGCTGCTGGGAGGACTGGAGTCACCTCACCATTCCTTGTGTGCGTGGCACTGGCTGCAGTGGAGATTTTTTGGCAGCACACTGGATGCAGAGCTGGGAGAAAAAGGGAAGGAGCTGCCAGGGGCTGTGTGGAGGGGCTGAGTCCTCAGAGGAAGCATGAGCCATCACACCCATCTGCAGGAACCAGACCTGCTCCAAAATGTGAGTTACACCATTTCTCAAATGCTGGATGTAGCAAAAAAATGACTGGGGGGCCAGTGATTCATTCTGGGTTAATGTAAAGGTACCAGAGGGGCTAATAGGACGGAAGAAAATTGATACTGGCTTTGCAGTGTTTGTGGTGCAGAAACGTGTACAAATGCTTCCCAGGGAAAGAGTGAAACAATCTGATGCGATATTAAAGCCAAAAAAAACCCACCCAACAACAAACAAACAGCCATGGGGACACAGGGGCTGGTAACAGTTGTTTGCATGGCTGTAAATCAGAGCAGACTGCACAGGTATTTGTGCTTAGTGCTACATTTCACTGCAGCTGAGAGGAAAGGACCCTTGTGAGATGGTCAGAATTGTATGGGAAAATTTTGTTTGAATTGTAGGAACATGATTATTTTGTCAAATACACTTTGGTGTTCATCTGTTGAGTCACAGAAGGGACAGATTTGACCCTTTGGGATGAATACTCTGGGGAAATTAAAACTGGCTATTAAAGCTATATATAGTTGAAACATTTTATACACTTAGAACATGTTCTATTCTTTACAGAAACCCATATCTGTAAAAAAACAATTAGAAGTGCTTCCCTTAAAAAAAAAGGCAATTGAACACAGTGAATGAACTGCAGGAATTGTACAGTTTCCAGAAAATGGTGGTAGTGAAGCATTTGTGGGATCCATAAAGTCACCATAAATTCCTAACTGAATATGGATTCACTCTCCAACTCTAAAACCACAAGATTTATTTCCTGCTGGCAGGGGAGGTGAAGTTCTCGGAGCTGGATCTGCCTGGAGCGTGCCAGCAGGTGGGGGAAGCACCGCTCTGCTCCCAAATGCTCAGTGTTCCCAACACCACCTTGACTGGCCACGTCCTTCCAAGATGAGAAGGCAGGGCTGGGGTTTGGTTTGGTTTGGAGATCTGTCTGTGCTCTCAGTACTTACATGGGAAGTCTGTTAATGCACAACATGTGCTATTGGGAAAGAGGATGAGGTAGTGGGACACCAATGGTTTCACTCAGGAGGATCAAGTTTTGGCACAAGTGCTGGCTTTGAAGTCACACGAGCTCTCTCTGCACTTGGGGATGCTCAAAGATGATTTCCATGTTGTGTGGTGCAAACCTGAACAGTGACATTCACAAGGACATGGAGTGGCAGGACAGGGGGGAATGGCAGGGTTAGATGGGATATTGGGGAGAAATAAGAGTGGTGAGGCCCTGGCACAGGTTGCCCAGAGCAGCCTGGTCTAGTGGAAGGTGTCCCTGCCCATGGCAGGGGTTGGAAGCAGATGATCTTAATGGATGCTTTGTTTCCTTTCCATGTAGTTCCCTCTGTCCTCAAGACTGGAAGTTTTGTGGACATGTGATCTCAGGAGGGAATATTGCTGTGGAATATTTCCTTGGGCTTTTTTTTCCCTCTCTGCTCGTTCCCACTGGCCTATTCCTCTGGACCTTGGGTACAGTTCACTTCAGACTCCTCTTCTAACTGTGCTGTGCTTCTACTACAGAGGGTATGAAGGACACCAGCTGTGACAGACAGAGCTTTTAGTCTCTGACTGCATGCAGTAGTGATGAAAATATGCATATTCCTGTGGATTGGGGGTGGGGAAAACTGGAGAATAAGTCACCACTTCAGGATGGATGAATTAAGACAGGGAGATACGGACTAAGAGTTGTTGGATTGCAGTAGAGAATTCTGGGGCTGCAGAAATGTGTAATTATTTGCTCCCTGTCAGAGATGAATGGCTGTGTCTCTCTCTGAAGTCATTTGCATAGTTGGGTGAATGAGATTGCACTGATTTAATGTGTCTTCATGAGTCCTTTTACAACCACAGGAGCCAGAAACAGCTTTTGTTGTTGTTGTTTTTTTTAATGAAAGCTGACATTCTGGAGCACAAGTCAGCAGGAAGTGGGGGTAAGTTTATTGGCTGTTTTGGTGGGGCCTGGAGAATAATTTTGCTTTTCTCCTGCCTTTTGTCTATTCAGGCTGTAAATTCATTGAAGCAAGGGCTGCTTTCTACTGTGTCTTTATAACACTTGCTGCAATGGATTTGTGCTCCCAGCTAAATCCCCTAAGGCTTAACAAAATATAAATTAGGATAATGGTATAATAAGTTAAATGTTAAATGGTCATGAGGGGTGGTTTATTTACATGAATTATCACCTTAAAAAAACAAACAAAGTCCTTCTGAAATCCTGGTGGGAGCTTTAGCTTTGTGGCAAAAACTGTTGATTATTCTACAGTGTTGAGAAGACAGGGAAGTCTTATAGAGGTTGTGCCCTGTTTTAAGGAAGAGGTTACAGGCTGGTTTCTTATACCTTGGAGCACTTTTCAGTACATAAAAGGGCTACAGGAGAGCCTGTATGGAATGTTTAACCAGGACATGGAGTGATGGGATAAGGGGGAATGGCTTCAAATTGACTGAGGACAGGTTTAGGTTGGATATTAGGAAGAAATCCTTCCCTGTGAGGGTGGGCAGGCCCTGGCACAGGGTGCCCAGAGAAGCTGTGGCTGTTCCTGGATCCCTGGAAATGTCCAAGGCCAGGCTGGATGGGGCTTGGAGCAGCCTGGGCCAGTGGGAGGTGTCCCTGCCATGGTGGGGGCTGGAATGAGATGACCTCTAAGGTCCCTTCCAAATCAAACGATTCTGTGATTCCTTGGTGATTTTCTGTACTTCAAACTTCTCTAAACTGAGTTTGCTGTTAGCAGGGGGAAATTACCCCTTGCAATTCTTTTCCACATCTTTGAGTGATTGTTTTGTGTTCAACAGTGCCTTGGGCAGAGCTTTGACACCCAGGAATATATCCTGGAAACATAAAATAAATTCTCCCTCCTTCAGGCTCCTATGCAGAGAAATCTTCCATCTGTTTTATTAAGAGAGAATGCAATGCTCAGCCAGGCAGATGTGACAGAGATGTGCAAAAGAGCTGTGACAAGCCCCCAAAGATCTAGAGCAGATTTGCTCATCTATGTTGTGTGAAAAATGATAATCCTAATCCTGTTCCACAATCTGCCAAATCCGAGCCCCCACCAGCAGCTCGTTCTCCTGCAGGCAAACCCACGTGCAGCCCCTCAGGTGCCTTGCTTGGGGCAGTGCTGACACCAGTGGACCCATCCATAGCTCAAGGAAAACTGGTCTCCAGCTCTTGTTTTTAGTGTAGTTAAAGTCTTAAAGGAGTTGATCAAGAAGAGATGACTGAAATGGGACTTCATCAATGTCAGTGTCTGCAGGGGGGCTCAGAGCAAAGACCCAGCAGTAGGACAAGAGGAACCAGCAGGAAATTATCCCAGGAAGCTCCACCTGAACAAGAGGCAGAACTTCTTCCCTGTGCAGTGCCCGAGCCCTGAACAGGCTGCCCAGACAGGGTGTGGAGGTTCTCTCCCTGGAGATATTCCAGAACAGTCTGGATGCAATCCTGTGCCCTGTGCTCTGGGGTTACCCTGCCTGCGTGGGGTGTCTGGGCCACATGACCTGTTATGGTCCCTTCCAGACTGACCCATCCAGGGATTCTGGATCAGCAGCAAACCTTTCTCCTACTCCCAGATATTCTAAGTCCTCGTGTGAATCAGTGGCCTGTCTGTCAGTGCTGCTGTCCCTGGCATCACTGGCTGTCTCCAGGTGACCTGCCAGCTGTGCTGTCAGGGCAGCTGGTGGCCTGCTAAAGACTTTGCAGCCCTAAAGCTGGTGCATTTCCCTACCACAAACCAGCCCTATTTGCAGGTTTCTCACTGATGGGGTGCATGTCCCACATCCCTCCCTGCTCCGTGATGGTTCCTGGAATGCTCCAGCTGCTTTCTAGCACTGTGTGATTCCAATATTTGTATACCTGCCTCTCTGAAGCACCCGCTTCTGTGATAGATCACCCTTGTTTTTCCATTTCCAGAGCAGACAGCACACTTCAGACATGCCAGAGAGCCTCACTCCAAATATAGACCGGTGTAAGAGAGCCAGACTGAGGCCAGGGGTCTGTCAGCAGATAGTCCAGCTTGGGAGGAGGCAGGAATAGGATTTGCTGTCAGCTCCATGCCACTGACAGCACCACGATGTTACTTGTTGTAGATTAATGTGGGAGAAGGTCTTTGCCGACAACCCCTGCAAAACAGCTCAGCTTCAAGTGGAATTACAGTGGTCCTTTTAGATCAGTGTACTTTTGCCAGCTGATCCCCAACAGCACTCCCAGCGGTGGGGAAAGCTGAGACTATTACTGTAAATACAAAAGGAAGACATACTTGGCATCCCTTTACATTCGAGCTGGCTCAGAAGAACGTCTGCGTAGCTGCTCCACTGCCAAGATGGATTGTAGTCAGATAGTACACATTGCAAAGGAACCAGAGCACACACTGAGATCTGTTGGGGTTTTTTAACAATAGTTTATTTGTGTTTCAAAGGGATAGTTACAGGAATCCAGATCAATATGCTTGTCCAGAACTGTGCCTTCCTATTTTAGGGCCTGGATGAATAGGAGGTTACTTGAGTTCACATGCATATTGAGGGACCTGTGCCTGCGGTAATGCAGCTTCCCAGGCTTGTTACTTTTCCTTTTTGAAAGTGAGCGTGAAAGAGCTGCAAGGCTGAAGTTGGCATTGTTCTGGTTCCCGAAGTTTTATTTTTTTCCCAGCAAAGTCCGTGTGGCGTTGCATGTTTGAGGCTCTTTATGAACGTGAGGTCGTGTCTCAACAGGAGTCGGTAGGAGCTGAGCCGGCCGATTTGGACTGGATCAAACACTTCTGAAAGGGAAGGAAAATGGGGGGGGTTTCAGTTTAAAGTTCTGATTATTTCTTTTTTTTTTTTTTAAAGGGAAAATTATAAAAGTTCAGCTGCTTTGATGAAAATAAGTTTGGCGTTTCCCAACCCTGTGTTCTGAAACCATCCGTGTGTTTTCATGGTTTCAGCACTCTATGCCATTTGCTGGGACAAGAAAAATGGTTGTCTAATGGAGTCAGTAGCATGGGACCAAAAAAATTACTTCTGGTTGTTTCAGTTTCTGAGATCTTTTGATAATGCAAACAATGAGTTATAACAACTTGAAATTAGACCTGGAAGAGCTTTGAAAACCTTGGTTTGTGCCCTGTTTTTTCTCTTCTGATCTTGATATATTTTAAAGGGCTACAGGCAAAACAGGAGTTTTAATAGAGAGAGGTTCTTAGATGCTCAGTGTAAGAGTAAGATATTTTTCTATCTAGAATTTCAAGCCCTGATTTATATCAGGCAGTACATTTCTGACAGTTTTAAGCAAGCATGTACCACTGCTTCACCAGGGTTTGTGGGGGCAAAATCATCTCCTTTACTCAGGCACATGCTGAAGATGGATTATTCTGCTCGTGCTTTGAATGGTGCCACTGCATATTTTGTGAAGTGTAGACTCAACAAAGGATATCAGCAGACGGAGCCAGTTTCTTCTGAATTTCAACCTATGACAACTTTCTCAGCACACACTGAGCTACGTTGGTCCAAGGGACTGTCTTGACGGGTGCCAGTCCTTCAGAGGTCAAATTCTGGTGTCATCTGGCACATTTCTGGTGTCTCTGGCCTTACTGATGACATCCTGTTACATGAAGAATTTTGGCTGGTGCATGGTGTTCTCCTTTCAGCTGTTTTGCATAGCTGAGGAAGACACCATCCTGACTAAGTGCAGTTGGCTGCAGTGTGTCTGGTCTTTGTGTGAGAAGGGTTTCTTGGCTCCTGGCTTTTCTGCATTTTTTTTCCTCCTTCCCCTATGTGTTTGTGCATTGCTGATGGATGATGGGGCTTGTGGTGACACTGTTGGAGGGGCAAGAAGCACCGTGGCAGTCCCAGGGGGAAAGCAAGAGAAAGGAGTTGTGGTTCAACAGCCCTCACTGTCAATGGCATTAAAAGGTGAATGATTGGGAAAGTTATGAAAAGGATTTGGGTTACTTTCTTCGGTTTGTCACTGATTTTATTGGTCTGTTTTTACCTGAGCTGATGTTGTGTGGAAGCCTTCACCCCAGCACTGGGAGGGAAAGCAATGGTGTTACAGGCTTTAAAGAAGCAAGGGAAGATTTCCAGGAATTAGGAACCAGGCATAATTGTGGGGGATATTATGAGAGCACAGCTCTTCCCAGATCTGGGTCACTTTAAAAAGAAACTTTTAGCATATTTCTGGCCCCAAAGAAATAAGGGGCTGGTCCACCAGTGCTGTGATGAGAGGGACAAAGTGAGCATGGTCCAGAGGACTCTTGCACAATCCTTCCTGGCTTAGGGATTGAAGTCCCTTGCTGTCCTGAGCCCAGTAGAAAACTTTGTGCACTGACATTGCCTTGCACATAACTGGCTGGGAAAGGATTTCTTTAGGACTTATTCTCCACCTCCACCCACACTTGCAGTCCCAGAGTCACTAAAGAAAGTTTTAAAATACTCTGCCAAATGTTTCCTCAGTTAATTTCTTTAGGCTTATTGGTATTTAACCCCTGTTTTGATTATTGCTTTGCTTTGTGCCTTAAGAAAATTTCCCTTTTGGGGGGGGTGATCCTTAGGCATTGGATGTGTAGGAGACTTGTACAGAGACTGCCTTAGCAGTCGTCACCTTGCAAGTACTCACAGGCAGTGCTTTTCTCTGTGCACATTTGTGACCTGGGAGTTGTGTTTAGCACTTCTTGATGGGAATCAAATCAGGTTGGATTTCAACACCTCTTGAAGAGAGGGGAGACACGGCACTGACTGCATTGCAGGGAAAAATCCCAGCACATCATGTGCCTACTCACTCCTTGTTCCTCACTTTGTTTTTACTGTTCCTCGAGTCAAAGGACGAACCTCCATCTACCCCTGTTCAGGAGCAACATCACTGAACCAGAGCAGTGACTAAAAGTCAAGAGGAATTCTTGTTTTGGTGTAGCAAGAATCCTTTTGCTTCTGCTTTCTTGTGCTTTGCACAACTTTTGGAATAAACAGGGGCTCGAGATTTGTGTGTGGAGTCTATCTGTGCTTAAGGTTGAAGAATGGAAGAGAGGATATTGTGCCACTTCAGGCTCAGCCCAAGTCATTTAATCAGCCCGTCACCCTCAGAAAAACCCGTTTGGGACAGCCCCTCCTGGCTTTTGGATGTAGAGGATCATGGTCTGTCCCAACAACAGCTCCCCCCCACCCCAGGGTGATGGAAACACAAAAGCTTCGATGTACAGGCAGCAGTTCTTGCAGGAAGTTTACAGCGACACGTTCATTTATCAACACTTCCTATGTGTGTTTGGCTGGAGAAGGATAAATCCAACACATTTATTCCTTTAGGAGTGGGGGGGTAATCTTGTCTCAGCAGTTCCTGGGCTGGGGGAAAGCAGGAGAGTTGTTCCTGCACACCCAGGGCAGCTCGCTGTGAGGTGAATTCTGATGAGCTTCACCTCAGCACTGCAAAGTCTTGGCTTCCTTAGCAGCTCTGCTCTTCAGCATCCCAGGAGAACCCCCAAATAAATTACCAATTACATTTTGTGCCTTAATTAAACAGAAAGGTGGGCATATGCTCCAGCTTCACTGGGAGCCACAGAATTAACTAATCTGAATGATGTCAGAGTCAGCAAACTGGGGCACTGCTCTCTTCACATAGCAGTGACTCACCTCACAGATCCCCCTGTGAATGAGGACTTCTGTGTCCTCCTAACTTGCCCAAGAGAAGTTTTGGGGATGGTATGAGGAGCCTTGAGCACCTGGTGAAGTCACAGGATGCCCCATGCCATTAAGGGCTGCCTTGGAGATGCTCAGAATGCTGTGACATCTGAGCCCTGTGTGTAAGACCTGATATTAAAGCGAGGAGTGGATCCAAAATTTGCACCACAGAGGGAAGCATTGGCAACATGACAGGAGCCCAAAGGTTGTGTTTCATTTGCATCTGTATTTGCATAATTGCAAATGCATGAGATGCACGTTAATAATCACTCTTGCATCTTTATCATTCTCAATAAGTACAGAGGAAATTTCTTGCTCTTGGAGTGCATCAGCAATAAAAACCTGCAGTGTCCTCATTCTGTAATCGCAGGGAATTAGGGACACCTTGGGAGGGACATGTTTTATCATTCTGTTGATGTGTTTGCCCTTAAACCTGTAGTCCATAAAATTTAACTCCAGCCTCGTTTTGGGTAAGAGAAATTAACTGTGAAGGAAAAAGTACATTGACTTTTTTATACTTAGAGGGGGTATTTTGAGGAGCTTAAAGAAGTTGGGACCTGGATCCTGTTGAATTTTAGTGGAAGTTCTACTCTCTCTGTTCAAAGCCTCAGCGAAACCTCATGGAACATGACCAAGGATGTGTGTCTATCTTTTTGGGCATATAAAGACTTTTTGGGACTGACTTGGAGCGTTGAGTTGGATGGAACTGTTTGCTCCAGATGTATGGTCTGATACTGCCCCTGCCACAGACTTTATTTCTCAAGTAGGCTGAACCCAAAAAAGATTGGAAGAGGGGATGCAAAGTCAGAGAGTTTTGCATATTGGAAAAAGCTCTTCTTTACCAGCTTGCGTCTTTTTTTTTCAACCTTACCAACTAAATTTCTCCAGTTCTTGAGGCTGTATTTACTTTGCAGTCGTTCCTCTGCTCTGCATTTCATTGTGATGGCATCACTTAGCTGCTGAAAATCACAGTGACTGTTGTTTGGAGAAGGATAGATTTCTGCAGGTGAGTAAGTGATGCAGGTGTTGCAGGAGGGACTGGACTCTGATGGCCTGGATTTGATGGACCAGTGCTGTATTCCAGCCTGAAAATCTGGGCTTTGCTGATGTACTTCTACAATGTTTTTGTTACAGTTGGCTTGAAAATGAGAACTCAGTTCAACAGAAAACATTTTTTGACTTTCTAATGTTTGTTTTCATTTTTTCTCGGATTTAAAGATTTCAACATTTTTCAGGTTGGGGGAGATGGAAGGATCCAATTGCATCCATCCAAAACCATCCCTGTCTAGTGGCTTGGATTGAGATGACTCAAATTCAGAGTCTTCCTTTTCTTTATCTGGGCCTTGAGTCAAATCTAGGTGGGTACCTTAATCATGTTAGAGGGCATTCTGGAATAGATTTGTGAATTCCAGCTTGATCTTCTTTTAAAACAATAGTGCAGCTGAAACTTACCACTACAGTGTTTGTTTCGAGAAATCAAGATTTTCTCTAAAAAACAAATAAATACCTACAGGAATCATTGATATTCTTCCTTTATCTTCTCTGCTGTAGATGTTGTAATTATGGAATATCAGCTTAATTGGTAGAGACAGAACAGGTTATGAATTCACTGCTGCGGCATCTCAGTCTAATTTCTCTCTTGGGATATTGGCTCTGGAGTTTTCTCAGTGAAAAAAAGAAATCTTCATTAATTTGGCCAAGGGAACAACAGCCTGTGCAGAAGGGGACAAGCCACTCTCAAGCCTTGTTCTGCATGAGAGGAGTCCCATGATTTTTCAACAAGCAATGCCATGTTTCAGGCACCTGTTTTTCCTCAGGAAGATGAATTTGTTGCTGTTGATCGACTGTTCCACTGCACAGTCTCTCAGGGATCTGGGAAACTGCTGAGCTTTGGCAGAATTGTCTTTGCACTTCCATTTCAGATGTCTTCAAATGTTTCTAAACTTAACACATAGGAGACTGAGAAGGCATTGATTGGTTTCTATGAGGCAGAGATCTCTCATTTGCCTTCAATGGGATTTCAATTTACCCTTCAAATAATGTTTGTGCCCTCAGAGTCGTTGTGGCTTCCGTGCTTAACTTTGAAACTGTATCGATCATGTAATTAAAGTGTCTTCTGCCCACCTCAGGAATCCAGCAAGATTGAGACCTAGGCTTCCTTGTCTGGTTACAGAAACCTCAATCTGTCCTTCACTTTAATCTTAGCTCCCAAAGCAATTCTTGCAGTTACTTGCAGGTCTTGCAACCTCCTGAGAGTCTACAACCATGCAGAATTCAGTCAGACTTAAATGGATCTCAGTCCTGCTCTGTGTTAATTCCAGTCTTGCATTACAACTGCCTCATTTTAGTGGTAGTAGACTACTGTCCAAGGGAGATTTGAGGAATCACTGTGCCAAATGCACGGAGATGCTTTCACTCACTTCCAGCAACGCAATGGGAATGATTCTAGTCCTTTTTATTTCAAATTATCCATCTGATGGAAAGATGAATGTGATAATCATCATTCACTGTTCAAACCCATCACTGGGTCACTTTATATTGTCTGTGGATGATGCCAAAGGTGTTTGGACATAAACCCCTATGGAAAGATGTCTGGTTGATTGACTAAATTAAGTACAAAGTGGGCCAATAAAAAAAGAAAGGAAAAGGAAAAAAAAAAAGGCAAGACAGTCAATGATACAATCTCTTTTCATCTCTGCAATATCTTTCACAGCTGCTACTTCAAAGCCCTTCACAAAGTTATCAATACTTCTAAGAGCTGTTAGGGATAGATAGCACAATTCCAGATGCAACTAAATTATTTTGGGAAAGAAAGGGTTTAAAAAAGATGTTTTAAGGAATAAAATACACACTAGTAACTAGAGGAGGCAAGTCCAGAGTGAATGTGAGTACACTCTGGCACAGAGCTGAGGAATATAATGCAAAAAGCCTATTGGCCAAAAGTTTTTTGTCCAAGACTTCCAAAGTCCAGCATTACCTATAATCATGTCCAATCTCTTGCTGATCCAAAAGTCAATTTTTCAACTCAATTCCGAGTGAAATTAGAAACCCATGTAGAGATCTCAGATCGGTGAAAAAAGCCTGTTACCATGAATGCCAGAGATCATTCCTGCTGCCACATGCTGGACCAAGTGCAATTTCTTCTAATAAAAACATTTCTGGCAAAGCTGTGCATTAAGAGTTAGTGTAATCGAATCTGGATGTGAGGAAAGCATGCAAACTTGCTTCCAAGTCAGCAAGAGTTAGGCAGGATTTAATACTCCATGTATTTTTATTATGATATAAAAAGCTGTTATATTGGTATTTTTAATACATTTATCAAAAGGAAACTGCAAATCCAAAGTCACTTCCAAATTTCCCACTGATACAGGAATGAGTAGCTGAGACAATTCTGAAGTGAACTGAGGCAATGGGATTTTGTAATCCGTGTTCAGCTGCCAGGAGAGCAGTGCTTGGGTTTGACTTTTAACCAGTTCTCATTAGACCTGTGCAAACATTTTCCCTGAGCATTTGCTGTAGCGTGAAGCTGATTTTTTCCCCCCTGTCTGCTCCGTTTGTGCACATTTTTGTTGGTGTGGGTTTTTTTTTTTCATGAATGTTTTAGCAGCCCATGAGAACTCCTGGGATGACAAAGCCAGTCACCAGTCATGCACCAGCAGCTCCCACCACAGCCAGCACCACTTACTTAGGGGCCTAAGAATAGGAGGCGGCAGACATTTCTATTAAACCCTCTTTTTTAAAAAGAGCTTGGCTCTCATTTACTCGTCTAAATAAGGTCCAGATTTTCAGAAGAGCTCCGCAGATTGCGTGCTGAACACTTGTGAAAATAGAGTCTACATTTCACGTCTACTCTGGGGCTCAAGGCTCGCAGAAAACTGGCCTCAAATTTCTTGTTCTTGGACAATCGGGAATGTTTGGGGATACCTCGGGGTTGGTTCTGCCTGCCCGTGTCGCGGGGTTTCCACCGGTGTGACGCTATCCAGGGCGAGTGGCAGGGCTGGCGTGGCATCCCACGGGATGCTGTGGGAGGAAGTGGTGAGGGGCCTCCAATACGGGAACCGGGCATTTCCTTCCCTGCTCCGCCACAACAGCCTTCGGGGTCTTTGGCTGGGAGTTTCAGGCTGCTCAAGGGATGTTTGAAGGTCAAAAAGGAAGAGATGCAGCTTTTGAGTGCTAAAAATGAGATGCTCTGAAAGGAGACCTGGTTTTGAGGCCTACCTCTGCTCTTTGATGTATCTCCTGAATGAGGTAGGGAGAGTGAAGGCACGTGGGCATTTCGCAGTCGCCTTCTCAGTTGGTTTGTTCTGACTTCTTGAGTTGTTTGTTTGCCTTCTAAAAGTCTTCCCTGAGCCGGATTTGTGAGGACAAATGCATTAATGCTATAAATGGTGTTTGGGAACTAAGCTAATAGGGAGCGTAAATCCCATGCATCCACTTCAGAGCAGCCATGGGGTATCTCCAGCTTTTTATTCCTCCTCAGTGCCAGCTACTTTTGGGTGCTAAACTAGCTGTCCAAAAAGGCTGACTGTACTCCAGTAACTTTCATCCTGAAAACCCTAAAACTACACAGCAAATATATTACATAAACCATAGAGGAATCATTTTACCCATCTTTAGAAAGCGGCCTTTGTGGGTTTGGAAACTGTGAGCTGAGAACAGCAGCGTTATGCAGGAAGCATCATTTTTAATCAGGATGTTTCATCTACAAAGTGAAAGTCCCTTGCCAAAAGCACTCTCATCTCTGACCCCTTATGCAGTGATATAATGTAGTTCCTCCTGGGGCATGAGATATGCTGAGGTCAGCCTTGCCATGTAGTCTGAATTACTGATATTAAAGAGGATTAAATGGTATTTCTACCACCTGGTACAGTTAATAAGACAGCATCCAGATCAACTGTCTTGAGCCCTGTAAAATAATCATAAGGAGTATACAGTTCTTTAATGGCAATAAAAGCATAATAAGGTCTTCTAAATAGAGCAACAAAAGTTGAACAAACACAGTATTAAAACCCTATATATTATTAGATTTTTTTTTTTAGAAGTCCATAACAAGGAGATCCTTTGGCACACAAGTAAAAAATCAAATTTAACAAGCAAGTTAAATAAGCAATTAGGAGTGGGGATTTTAAACTCCTTCCCAGTCTCAGTTGCTGTAATTCAGCACAAGTGGAAATCTGCCTTGTGTTTTGCAAACTCTCACTGGTGGTGGCTGAACCTGAACAGTTACCAGAGATTGTTGTTTTTAGAAAAAAAAAAAAGACCTGATTTTCATGATGGGTCAGATTCCCCAAAATGACCCTTCCTTCCACACCACCCTGTGTCTGGGTGCTTTTCCAGGATGTTGGAGACACCCATTCAACTTTCTCTTCTGCCTGGGAGAATTCAGACCTAAATATCCTTCTCTCTAGAAAGATCTTTGGCCAGAGAGCCGGTTCCTCTGCACTGGGTGAGTTTTCCAGTATGGCAGAGCATTTTACTGGTCTCTGAGTCAAAATACAGGAGTCATTGGATAAGGAGGAGGGGCAAAACCCAAAACCTGAGGACCTGTAAAAGTGTCTTTGCCCATGACAGGAGACCTGAGTTCAAGCTGTAACTCCAAGGTTGTTAAAGCATTTTCCATGGCACAGCTAAGCAAGTAAAGAAGCAAAACCAAGAGGAGCTTGGGGATTTCAAAGGAACCGAGTGAGGTGCCTTTAGGGTAGGCAGAAATATTTTGTGCATAGGAATCCAAACTCAGAATCTAAATCTGAAGATCCAAGTCCTATTTTGGCTTCATCCTGACGCACTCAGAAAAATTACCTTGGTTTTAAAAAATGCGTATACAGCAAGACATATTTTCTGTGGGATGAACTCTCCCAGGAAACCATAGTATCTTCCTAGCTCAGCCACTGGGATTTTACTGGCAAGTTGCATCTCAACGTGTGAGGTCCTCAGATGCTGCTCGTTGGAGGAGCTCCATGGCTGATACTGATGGTATTTGTATTTGCACCACTGCCATCTGAAGAATTTGGTCTCTTGTAGCCATAAAGAAGATGAGCCATCTTCTCAGCTTTTCTAGCGGTTGGATCTGTTGTGGACGTCCTTAAAATAAGGTGTGAGTTTTAAACCATTCTCTTCAAATGTTGTTACAAGAGGGATTTTAGAGGGATTTTGCAAAGTTGGGCTGGTGTGCTGCCATCCCTGGCAATTCTTTGTTGATAATGGACTCCACCACCTCTAAAGTCTCTGTTTCTGCAATTATTGGAAATGTCATGGATGGCAACTGACAGACAAAGTAAAGACAACCAACTGTTTTGGAGGAGTGTGGTGCTTCAGCCACATTTTTGCTTTGCCATTTTCATACAGCATCTGTCTTGCTCAGGAGCAAGTCCTCGTTTAACTCTCTGCTCAACAGCAGCAGAGCAGCAACGCTGGCCCTGCACTCAGCACTAGATGTGTCCCTTTTCATTCTCCTTTGTATGACTGAATATTTCCCTTCAGTTATTTTATTTTTCCCAAAGAAACTTTTATCTGTAGCCACATGTGCAAAACTCTCAAATGGACTGTTTCAAATCTACTCAAGGTCACTGAAAAAAGATATTTTTAAAGTGGCTAGGGCTCTTAAAAGTCCTTTTGGATTCCCCAGAAGCAAAAAAAGCAGCATTTACCCTGTAAGCCTTATAGATCAAGGACTTGAGTGTCTTTCAACATCCTAAGGCCCATGCAGACTTTAAACTGGTATTCCCAGCTCATTTGCCAAGAGAAGAAGAGGAAAATGAAATGAACTGAAAGCTTTTGCCTTGAGGTCTGCTGCAATGGGCCTTCTAAAGTCTGGAGTCAGAATTGTTTCAATCTATGTAAATATCGGGAAATTAAATTCCATATGTCCCATGCCAGATGCTCCCAGCTGCTGCTGCTGTGTGGGGAATGGTAAGTAGACAGTTTAGCCTCGTCAAGGAAGGGGGAAATGAAAAATAAAAGTGGGGGGAATTGTTATTTTGGGGTCAGGAGGGTAATGTGCACAAGTGGCTATGCCAGGGAGCTGACAAGCCAAATCACTGCACAGTTGTAAGTGCTGTGTGAGCCTTAAAAGTGGGAGATGGCAGTGAGAACGTTGCAGGTCTTGCCGTGAGGCTTGGGCCTAATGTACATTGTTTATTTCAAAGTGTACAGAAATCGCGTGCCTATGGGAAGCAGTCAGGTTTGGACTGTGAGTGGTTTGAGTGGGTAAATCTGATTTTGTTGTGGCCTGGGGAAAACAGGCCAGAGCAGGGAAAGGTCCATCACTGAACCAGCCAGCCATGGGCAGGGATTGCACATGACACTCATCGTGGGACTCATCATCAGCCACTGCCATCCTGACCCTTTGCCTGGCCATACCTCATTGTCACCCTCGTTCTTCACCCTGGTTTCAGCCTTTAGGCCAGGCCTTATCCCTGCTCTACGCTGGGCTCACACGTTGATTTCATCGGTTTGTTATTTCTATTCCGAGCCTCGCGCCGTGGAAGGGAAAGAAGTAGAACGGCGCAACCACAGCTTTAAACGACCTGTTCTTAAAAAAGCCCCACACACCCTAATGAAACTAGAGATTTAGGAATCCTCGTGGAAACTCCAGCTGACTAAAAATAGGCAGCGCCCCTCTTGTGTCCACAGGGATCCTTCGCCGCGCTCCTTGCTGGCAGTGCCGCCGTGCCCCATCGCGGCTGGAGGCGTGGGGAAGGGCTGGGCTCTGGCTGGCTGCTCCTGCCTCCCTCCCCCTTTTTGTGTTTTCTATAACGTGGTGACAAAGTGGAATGGGCTCCAAGAGAGAGAGGCCTTGTGGCTTTGCCCCGCCATGGCTGCAGACGTTCGGTAAACACGAGGGAAGTCAGTGCCCCACGGCCGGGGCACGGGAGGGAGCAGGCAAGGGGGGCTGAGCGGTTACTCAGCATTTGCTGTCTGAGGTGAGAGTTACTGTGGAAAAACCCGGCCGTTTTATTGTTCTAACCTTTATTTAAACATAGAATCTATTACCTGTTTTTCCACAGAATTTAAAGCAGCGGGTTTTTTCTGCCTTGCAATCTCCCCGTCCAGATTCTGAGGTATCACATACTCAGGTATTGCTTGGTGGAGGTGACAGAGGGGGAGTCTAGGGGGAAAAAAATAGCCAAAATAGCCAACGGCATCGTGTGGAATAAACCCATGTGCGTGTAGGTCTCGGGAGGAAGGTCAGCTGCCATGAGCCTGACAAAGCCTGCACTGGCTTTTGACTTTCTTCCTCCATCCTCCTCCCAGCTCATGTTGTGCCCATGAGAAGGGCTTGGGGTGGCCACTGTCCCACTTGAAAGAATGATTTGTAACCTTCTGTAGCAGAGGAATATAGTTTAAAGTGATGTTTTGTAGTGGCGTGTCTGGAAGAAGAAATGTGTGTGTGGCAGGGCAGAGAATGTTGAGTGAAGGGGTTTCCTCAGTGCTGCTGGAGCTGCTGAGCCTGGCGTGGCTGAGCTGCTCTGTGGTGGGGTTTGCTGGGTTCAGGGATGCAGATCCTCCCCACCATGGCCCTACCTGGGACAGGCAGCAGAGCTTTGGCTTCTGGCACATCAGTGGGAACTAATATCTTGGTGTAAAACAGCAAGGGAAGGTAAAATCAAGGTAAAATGACCAATCCTTTTTGATGGATGAAGTTGAGGCATGAGGTTGTTCATGTTGTTTATTCATTGACCTGTTGTATTGCATAGTAAGAAAATAAAATGTCTTCAAAGCTCCCAGAGCAAACTTTCAAACTGTCTCAAGTAGAGACCAAGGCAGCTGGTTGATCAGTATGTTCTGGTTCAGGTTCTTAGATCAATCATGATTTATGATGGGAATATACGGAAGGGTTAAGGGACTACTGCGTGCTTTCTGAGGGACAACAATGAGGCAGTGAATCAAAGGAGATTGCTAAGGACCTAAACTGAACAGAAACAGAGAGATGGGAATGATATTTGAAGATCTCTCCCTCTGTGTTCCCTGTGCTACTGTCCAATATGGCATCTAAGGTATTCACAGGAAAAAGTGACTGTTTTTAGGTGTTCTTGTGTGAACACAAGTTGCTCCAAATGTGAGTGTCTTTCTGACCAGTGTCTCTAAACTTGTGGAATGTTAACTGAGCTTTTTTCAACCTCTGTAATCACACGGTATTTAGGTTTCCTTTGAAGTCCTCAGTGAAAGTTCAGGTTGGTTTTTATTTACCATAATTTATTTACCTACTTTTAACTGTGAAAAAAGGGCACTTCTACCATGATGTCAGGGGCCCAGCCTTCCTCTCTGCTCCCCTCCCACAATGTGACCATTATATCAACATATGGCAAACATTTCTCCTATTCTGTGTTTACTCCCAGCAGTAAAAATTCAGTAAAAAGCCAAGGGCCTTCCATAGAGAGAGGAAAACACAGCTACAACCTTCAGGACAGGAAAGGCAAATACAGTTTTAACAAGAAAGTTATTGGGACGTTGCTAAATATTTCCAAGAAATAAAATAACAAAGGAGCTTGTATCCAAGAGGAGTCACATATCTTCAGAAAGTATAAGCATCATGGAAAAAAAATCCTGAAGGATTATTATTGAAAGGTTAGCTGAAATTAAAAGCATGTTTATGCAGCCAAAGGAGTTTTTGGGCTTTAATTCATTAGCTCAGGTTTCATCTACCAGGATTCCGCCCCCGGCACGTGTAATAAGATTAGTTCATTAATCGTTGAGTCCTTGGGAATTAACATACTAGAGGTGCTTTTCTCCCCCTCTGAAAAGTCCCCCTGGATATACAAACACAGCAGAGATTTTGTTGAACGTGGGATCAGAGTTAGTCCTGCCAGGTTTGGCTCGATGAGAATGACTGAATCCTATAAACAAGTGAACAGTGGGAGAAATGTATTAAGGAAAAGAAAAAAACAAAACAAAAAACCTTGTTTTGTCTTTGGAGTTGTACTGCAATGTTTGGCTGCTGGCAGAAGGAAATCCAGTGAATTAACTCTTTAAAAAGTGAGGGGGTGGAGGGGAAAAGGAAGGATAGAGTGTTTTGATTTACTGAATAATTACCCTGGAAACTCAGCTCCCTACCTGCCATCCCAGGAGAGCAGTGAGGGTGAAAAGTGGGAAGGGACCCAGCAGCACTGGGACAAGTGCGTGGAGTGGGGGTGTGTGGATCCCTGGGGCTGGGATCAGGCAGAGCCATGCAGAAGCATTTCTGCCTCCCAAACGTGTTGTGGACCCTGGTGGAGGGACAGGAGCAGTCCCAGCATCCTGGGACAGCACTGGCCTTGCTCCAGGGGCAGAGCCAGGTCCTACAGCAAATCCCAGGGTAGGTGGAGGCAGCACATGGTCAGCAACATGAACAAAGGATTTGGGGACTTTACTTTCCTTCCCTCACTCAGACCCTAAACAAGGTCGAGGCAAGATGTGGCCCAGTCCATCCCACTGACCCAGAGGGAGAGAGCCACCTTTGTAATAAGGCTTTTATAAAATCCCCTGGGCTGGGCGCCCATTCACACTGTGCCATGTTTTCATGCAATTTAAGCAGATTAAAAACACATTTAACAAAGTGCAAGGAAGGAAGTGCCCTGATCTCAAGTGGCAAGGGTCAGAAGTGACATGAATGATTAGGTGCCTCATTGGGTATTTTGAGACGCCGGTGCTTAGTTCTGAGGTTCTTTAAGGATTTTGAAGCAGGGAACATAAGGCTTGAGGCTCTGGGCTCCTGGGAATTTTACCTGCCAGAGGATATTCGGCTTTCCTTTTCTTGTAATTTCTGAATTGATTTCTTCTTCTTGCTGCAATCAGATATAAGCTGTTTTGTAACAGGGGCATATTTCTCTCCTGGAACTGTAGGTAAACATTCCTGACATTGGCAAAGGAGACCAGGGAGGGATGATTTATGAGTAGAAGATTAAAAAGAGTTAAATATTGTTAAGTTTGGTTTAAAATGACTAAGTAGGTATATGATAACTATCTTCAAACACATAAATATTAGAGAGAAACAGAAATGTCTCATTTGAGCCAACAGAAGCAAATCTGTAGGCAGCGGAAGGAAAATAAGTAAAACTCAGGCCAAATATCAAGAGAAAATTCCTTATAGTGAGACCTCTCTAAAAAAATCTCAAAGTACAACAATGCTCCAGTTGTAATAATGTCATAAAAGCGTCCCAGTGTTACAAATATTGTAAAGAGAGCTGGGGATTTCCCATTTATTATGCCCAGGTGGGATTAAATAACCCAGGCAGAGGAAGGCTTGATTCAGTCATTAGCCCCCACAAGGATCTGGAAACAGTGCAGGAGAAAACTGGGTAAAACCTCTCAGTGCCAATAAGTGGAGGGAGACAATGACCAAAGGAAAGGTGAATGTGAATTTATCCTATTTAGGCTCCAAGTGCAACGTGAATGGTGAATGCTCTTAATGAAAATGTGGCTGCTTTAGTAACCTGATCCCTCCATTACTATTTTAGGCTGTAATTGTAGCTAATAGGAGGAAATGGATTTATATTTTGCTGGAATGCATTATTTATCAGTCAGAGTTTGAAAATTCATACAGTCTTGTGGTGAGAACTGCTTGATAAAGTGCTGGAGGAAGCTGCACTGTGTGCGCTGGCCTTTTGGGTGTGAACACAAAATCCAGAGCAAAATAATAATTAAAAAAAAGAATAGTTTAAGAATGACATGGCCAAAGGAGGCTTTGTAAAGTAAAAGCAGCAAGAAATACAAGGTGAGAGTGTAATGTCCCTGTGGGATATGGAAATACAGGGAAGAAAGGGAAAAGCTCCCAACAATTCTTAAAACCAAGGGGTCAAGTTGTTGAGTAGGACTGAAAAAAACAATTGCAGCAACTTTTCCCAGACCTGTTGAACTGACAGCCAAGCTCTCCTAAGATCATAAAGGTTCAGGGGACATCTGCTTTCCTGGAGAAAAATCCTATACATATTTCCTTACAAGAGAAACTTTGTCACTGCAGGATGAAATGCTGCCATCCCAACCAGGCGACTCCTGAAGGATTTTCATTCTGGGCCATGCCCCTGCCAGAGAGGGGGACTCAATAGGAGCAAAGTAAGGGAGAAACACAGTTTTGGTTATTGGGAAATGTTTACAAGTGAAGGCTGCTGGGCTACGAAGCCATCACTGCCGCGTGCTGGTGGAAACCCATTGTTTAGGACTTCTTTAGAGCAGCTGGACAAAATCCTGGAAAACGTCCTTAAAGACAAACCTGTGCTGGCAGGGAAGCGAGCTGGATGCGTGTCCAGCTCCAGGAGGGGAGCTGAGGCCCCGCTGGCTGCCGGAGCCGCTCCAGGCTGGGGCAGACCCAGAGCTCCCCACGCTCCCGGCGGAGCCGAGGGGACGCGGCTGTGCTGGGAATTCTTCCCTGGCTAAGGAGCCATTGCACAACCTGGCCCTCCCCTTCGGAAGTGAGCCACCCTCATGAACAGCCAGCCCTGCACACACTGGATGTGATTTCTACACCATCACCGCGGGTTTATCATCCCTACCTACGTGTTTGTGGCTGCTGCTTCTTTCAGAAAGCGAAGGAAACAAAGCAAGCTATTCTATATTTTGTTTTTCTTAGTAATTTGTGATTAATGGGGTAAATCTTGGAATCCCTGCTCAGGGGTTTTCACATTGCATTACCCAGGCCTTCTGTTTATACATGTTTTGTAACAGAAATAAAAAGTATTTCCTTTTAGCCCAAGGCACCTAATCAGGACTAGGCCTGGAGCGGAATATTTGGCATTCTTGTGTTCCAAGAGTACCTTGATGTGGAGTTATCTTTTGTCAACTGTAGATTGAATATTCAATTACACTACTCCCTTTTTTAAAAAAGGTATTTTAAAATCTAAATTTGGCCTATCTGATCAACTGATACTGAATACAGTTATTCTCTGCCCTGCATTGTGTGGATTTTGGTCATCCTATGAGTTCTTTAGCTGAAAACTGATAATTGTAGAAGAATTTGGTTTGTGAAGCTGCCTTGCTGAGGGACTGAGGGATTTGGTGTGTATATAGTACAAGCTGTGCAGCATTCTGCTCGTCTGGCACTTAAGTTCTGAGTCTCAGTCCTGCACTGAGCTCAGACTAACAAGTCATGCTTTTAGTCCCTGGTTTTCCCGGTATCTGCAGCACAAGAATGTCCTTATCCCCTCCTATCTGTGGGCACTGATCCTTCTCTGCAGACCAAAGGGCACTAATATTCACAAGGAGTGTCATTTAATGTCCAAAATCAAAGCTCTTTTGCAACAGCCTCTAATTTGCAGTTGCTTGAAACAGCAGCCTTGTTCTTATTCCAAAGGGGCTACAAGGAAGCTGGAGAGGGATTCTGCATCAGGAATTGCAGTGACAGGACAAGGAGTAATGGGCTCAAATGGGAAGAGGGCAAATTGATAATAGATATTAGGAAGGAATTGTTCCCTGTGAGGGTGGGGGAGCCCTGGCACGCACAGGGTGCCCAGAGAAGCTGTGGCTGCCCCTGGATCCCTGGAAGTGTCCAGGCTGGACACGGTTTGGAGCAGCCTGGGACAGTGGGAAGTGTCCCTGCCCATGGCAGGGCTGGCACTGGATGGTCTTTAAGGTCTCTTCCAACCCAAACTGTTTTATAATTCTGTTCTCCAGTGAGTGAAGATAAGTGACTGGGAGCAAGACAGATGTCAAATCAAGGCAGTGTGCCCTGGACGCTTCTCAGGCAGAGCCTCTTTTTATCAAAGCCAAGCTGCATTGTAGAGCTTTTCTGCAATTACAATAATAAGCAGCTTTATTTAAATGTAATTGCCTTAACTGAAAATATCTTAATGTGGGGTTCTTTGTTCCGTCTGGTGTTTGGAAAATTCTCCATAGCTTTGAGTCACCTATTTTGAATTTTTAAAAGGTTTATGTCTAGTTACAGTACAGACATATTATTATACATCAGAGTCTTAGTCATTTTTTTCTGCTCTTGCCTCCTGGTGTGCTTATTCACTTTGGCTCATCTGAATGGGGAGGGAGGGAACCTGGAGGGAGAGGGAAGGGTACACGGATTGAAGGGAAGGACTTGCTTATGTTTAGAAACAGTTGGACTTTATTTTTTTAGATTCTTACTTTACAGACTTATTTTAAATAGTGATACAATTATGGAATGATGAAAAACCCCTCTTTTCCTAAGAAATTTTGTGAGTTCTACACTGGGCTGGAGGATCCCACTGAGTTATAACATCAAATCCCACCTCACCAGATAGTTTCTACAGTGCATTATTTGCTGTTATTTTTATATGAAGGTATTCCTTGTTTCTGTTTTATTAATACTGGTTTCCTTTTTGCATTACTGTGCCTGCAACATCTTCAGAAAGCACTGTTGTTACAGCAGTGCCGGGCAGACCTCAGCAGGAGCCAAGCAAAACTTCCAATCCCTTGACCTTTGGGTTTCCAAAATTAAAATTTGCAACAGAAGTGTGTACCTTGGGCTTATCGCCTAAAAACCCAGGCTGGTACTGCTGGGTCTGGGCTGCAATGTGAAAATCCTTCTCTGCTCCATCGCTTCTGCTCCCCACCCTTCCTGTTGGAGCTGTGGTCTGGTCAGCCACACAAGAGATCTTGAATCAGGGCTCCTGAACCTCCCTCTGACCCTGGCCAGGACTCTCTGTACAATGTGAGTCACTTCACCATCAGCAAAGCTTGGCCTCATTTTGTCTGAAAATCGGGCAGATGACAGCAGATGACATCACTGGGCTCTTGATGGGATTGCTGCGGTCTCTGGGTGTCCCTGGCCTGGTGAGAGGACACGGAGGTGACCCTGCTCAGCATGGCAGTGGCCCTGAGGCAGCCTTGTGCTCCTTGTCATGTCGTCTGCAGGCAGTGGCAAAATTACTAAGTGCAAAAAAAAAAGATAATTAAACAAATCTCACGTGTCAGGAGAACAACTTAAGTGCACTGTATGGAGGAAAAGCATTGGCCAGGTACAAGGATAGGGCAGAAGAAAATGAGGAAGGACACATTGTAAATAAATACAAGAAAGGAAGCTGGAATTCCTTTCAGGCTGTCCTGAACACAGCTCTCTGTTTGCTTGTTGTTGCTTTTACCAGCAGAGAAGTCAGCCTTTTAAATCTCTCTGCTGCGCAGGTGGCAGTGTAAGTAGAATAAAACAGAACTTGTCAAATCCAGGAATCTGGCTTGTGGAGAGCAGATCCCAGAAAGAGTGAAAAAAACCCAAACCCCTCAACACCAAAACAAAACAAAAACACAATACCTAAACCAGACTTCCACTTCTGGGATAGGATCAAAACAACAAAAAGCCCAGAAAGATTACACTAAGCTCAACTCAAATTAGTTTATTGTGTTGCATGTTTCTCGAGGCAAAAGAGTTTACTTTGGAATTAAAGCACACCCAGAGAACACAGCCCTCGACTGGACATTCAGAGCTAATAGCTTGCAGAGTTCAGGCCAGTTGACTCTAAAAAACAGATGGGTGTCGAGAGGCACCGTCGAGGTCTCCGCATTCCTCCCCGCGCATTGACTTGGGGTTGTTATGCTGAGATGGTCAGAAACTCTGCAGCTGTTTGATTCCTCTGCCTGAGCAGCTCGGACACCCCCAAGGGCCCTCCAGAGCGTGCAGCACAGCCCCAGCCAGAGCCCATCCCGCTGCAAACGGGGGGACAGAGAGGGACGGCACTCCAGGGGCTGGGGACCTGCTTTGGAGAGGTGTCCACCAAGTGGTCTGGGTGGGTCTTCCATGGTGTGTCTGTCTCCATTGTCCCTTGTGGCTGTGGGGCTGTTTTGTGAGAATTCCCCCTGAAGATTTCTCTCGTAGAATCAGTTGGTAGTGTTTTGTAACGTCTTGGCAGGCAGGATCCTGGCCACAAATAATTAGTGGAGAGGTGGCATGAAATTGAAAAATGAATTCTGAAAATATTTGCTTTTAAACTTTCAGTGGGAGCTTTGGTGTCATTTTTGGGAATAGTTCCTGGTTTATCCCAGCTGGGCTGAAATTTTTATTCTTTTCTGGTTCATTCCTTTTTTGAGGTGAGAGAAGGGCACTTCATTATGCTTGGGGTGCCCCCACAAGTCCAGCCCCATGTCCCTCATGAACAGGGAATGGGATGCTGTGATAAGAAAGGATCTCTGTGAACTCTCTGTGCACTGGTCCCAGTGGAGGTTGGTGTGTTCTCAGCACAATGGGTGCTCATAAATCTGGGACAAGTTCACATGAAATGATGCTTCCAGGTGGAAGCAAAGCCAATGGCAAAACATCTGGAAACTGCTGCCCCAGTGACCCTCTTCTACAGTGTGGAACCTTCTCTGTTACTCCGAGAACTGGCCAAGGAATGGAGATAGGGCCAGTCTCAGGTTTCTGTTTCATTTACTTATTTGTCAGGCTGCAGCCCCAGTGACAGGAAAATGCCAGTGGCTGTTTGTGCAGGAGCTGCTGAGCTGCCTTCCAGAGCATCTCTAGGCTATCTGGCCTGGGAAGGGCATTTCTTTCAAGGCCGTATCCTGAGGACCAAGGATTGCTGTGTTCAGATGAGGAAAGTCTCCTCTCTTTCCTCCTCCAAGGCTGCTTGGCTGGAGGCAGTGCACTGAGAGCTTCCCAGTTTGGCTTACTGGTAGGGCTGGGGCACGATGGATGTGAAGTTAAGGATGCTTTGAGGAGCTGGAAGAGTGGCTGAGATGGCGAACCAGCTGCTCTTTCATCCTACTTCTACTCCAAGCTCCTCCTTTACCCCCATAACATCACCCAGGACAGCTGAGATCCCTTTGGAGGAGGCACAGGAAGGATTACAAGGCTCTCTGGGAGCAATTAGAGGCAGCCCTGAGGTCTCTGACACCCTTCCCAGTTGCCTCCAGCAGCAAATCTCCTTGCTGCTCCGGCTTCTCCAGGTCTGGGAGTGCCTGGGCAGCTGTCTGTGCTGGCTAGCAGCTGGGAGGAAGGTAAGAACCAGGGGGTGAGCACAGAGTTGCCAGGAGAAGAGTTGCTGAGAAAAAGATCATTTTAGAGTCCAAGAAGAAGGTGTCAGAGCAGTGGGATGCTTGAGGAAAGGACAGCCTGGTTTTCCTTAGTTTATTTTCACATTTGACCTTTTGGTTAAGGGATCCAGTCAGTCCAATTCGTTCCAGCATAAAGAAAAGACGCTGAATTTAATTGATGACTGACAGTGGAAAGTCGCATTTTTGGGCTGGGGTTGTACACTGAGGGAACCTATTCATTAGCTCTCCTAATATTGTGACTATTAGCTGCTGCTGCTCTCTGATTCTGGTTTCGTGTGAGCAGTGTTTATGTGAGCTCTCTGCTTTGATGGCATTGGATGTATTCCCCAGGAGCAGCCCCTGAGGTGCAGTGAAACAAGGTGGAACAAGCACATGATAAACACAACCACCTGACTCTGCCCTGGCCTCACATGCCCTCACCTCTCCTGCAGTCAGATGAGGTGTGAGGTGGGGTTTCCCTTGCACTAAATCTTTGTGTCTTTATGCAGAGTTTGAGGTAAGAAGGGGGAAACTGCTTGGTTGGGTTTGTTTGTGGTTTTTTGTTTTTTCTTTCTAAAGGTCTCTCTCGAAATAACACGTAAGAGTCAACAGAGCTGTTAGTAGCTGCAGTGGAGGTTACTAATCCCACTTTTGCAGAGCAGTGGCAGCTGTAAAGGATGGGTGCATGGCTGGATCCTCTCTAAACTGTAGCTGGATTAATCAAAATTTAATTCTCACCAGTGATTTGCAGTGTTTTTTGGTGTTTTCCCCATGGTTTTGTTCCATGCTAGGAGTTGGCCACACAAAGAGCTGTACTTACTAACTGTTACGTCCAGTCCCAATGGAAACAGAAAATATTGAGGAATCACAAGAAATCCATTCAAATCTCCATTAAATGCGAATCAATATAGAACAAACTTACTGATTCTTCCTAATATCACATGGCTGCTGGAGAGGTGGTCCCTGAAATCAGCCAGAAGTTGATAGAAACTGATGGACTTGAAGCTGGAAAGGGGCTTTAGTGGGGCTCTAGGGAGCAAGGATGAAAAGTTTCTTTCTCCTTTACATATCTCTTTTCTGTATATTCAAAATATCTCCATGTGCCATAGCGTGGCGTCAGGGTTTTTCTAATTCCTCATTGATTTGAGGGAGGATTTCTGTTTGAAAACCTCTGGTTCAGGGTGGCTTGTGATGAACAGAGAAGGAAAACCCGTTTTGTGTTTGTGTAACATTTGCAAGAATTGGTTAAACAGACACACATCAAAATAAATGCTGTAACCTTTCAATAATGTTTAGTCTCCCAGAGAATGAACATACTGTAAGTATGTGTGTTAAGTACACACCATTAATAGTCTCAGTGACATTTGGTCTGGCTCCACAGGGGAGATGAAGGGCATGCACTGAAAATGGTATCAAAAGGGAAAAATAATCACCTCAAGACACAGAAATAAAATTTACCAGAGGTTGCAGGAATAAAAATAGGGTTTTTTTGGGTTCTCTTAGCTGGGTTTGATCTCTGAGATGTCGCCATCAGAGGACACAGCTTTGGTCCTTTCATAGCCTGGGTTTCTCCTCTGAAGTTGTTAGAGGAATGAGTCCAGAAATTCCTGGAGGAGCATCACAGGTGATGGATAATTTTGGTTTAAGTTACTGCCATTACTTAAAGGCACTTATTTATTTATTATTTTTCATTCTGGCTCTCTCTGTTGGTCTTTTCTGTCTCCGTTTGGAATGATATAACTGCACGCAGAAATAGCAAAGGGCAAATTCCCACCTTGGTGGTCTTCATGCCCAGCTCATTCCCCATGTCATAGAAACCCAATGGTCTGCCAGTGGAAAGAATCTTCTGCCCCAAAATGAACAACAGCAGGAGGTGAGACTGGCCTGGGTGCCAATTAGGTAATTCCATGAAGGAAAAGCAATTTTGAAGGAAAGGATGATAAAGTCAGTGAAGGTTCTGTTAACATCGATGGATTTCAATGCAGTCTTTAAGGAGCATAAACAGGATTTTCTTTGTTTTGGTTGTTTTTTCTTTAAGTATCAGGCTTTACTGTTCTCTGCAAAACATCCTCTGTTCTGATGGTTTTGGTTTTTATTAACTCAGTGGCACTCAGGTTTATTTTCACTTATACTAAAGCAGAAAAAAACATGACTTAACTGAAACTCTGAATGGTATCAAGCTTTGCTTAGGCTCCAGAAACCCTGGTTATCCTTTTATTATCTTTTCTTGTCTCCATTTATCTCTCAGTGATAAGAATGGTTATTATTCCTGGACCGTTGAGCTAAGAATATTTCAATTGTTTATTGGTCTATGAGGGCTGCTGTGATTTTCATGGTGGATCACATCATCCTACAATAAACAGATAAAGAGAGATGGGAGCCTCAGCATGGTGGGTTACTGGTGAGTTTTAACAGAACAAGAGATGTTTTTGGAAAATTTCTAGAGCTAAGACCGTGAGGGTTTCTCCTCAGAGTGGATACACATTTCGTTTGGAGAAAAACTGTTCTTCTTATGATGCACTGTCCAGCCCTGGGGTGTAGTTGGGGTGAATGTAGTTGTTCATCACTTTATTTATATAACTCCCTCACATCTACATCTTGCATCAGTCACAAGGTTTGATTTGATATTTTTTTTTTTTTCTGTGGCTCTTAACATAAACTGAACTGACAGAGAGGTGCTGCAGGTAAAATCTTAGGGCCTTTCTGGAATACCTCTGGTGACAGCAGGACTGGGGAGTCCAATGCAGATCTATTAATTTTGTATCAGCTCTGCATCAGCCACAGCCTTGGGGAATGTTCCAGGGTGGACTGGAATAGGCTGGGATGGGAGCAAACAGGGGCATGGCTCAGACAGACCTCATTTGGCTGTGGCTCTGCAAAAACGGTTTTCTAGAAGATTTTATCATTGGTATGACTCAGCATCATTAAACTTGAAAGCAATGGCCAAACTGGTGATCAGAAAGAACTTGAGGACCATCTCTCAAAGTTTGATGGGCTATAATAAGTCAGAGTGACATCCAGATGACTCATGTTCTTGCAAGTTTTCAAGCCAATGTTTTTCAAACACAGAAGGCGTTTGGATAAGCTTCTGAATTGGACCCAACCTTCCAATGGTTTGAGGTTCACCTCTTACTATTTTCTGTCTAACTTAGGCAAATGCTTAAATTTAGAAAAAAAAAGAAAATAACTTAGTGTGTAAACTAAGTTTGTTTAAATATTTAAACAAACTTGCACTTTGTTTAAATATTAAGCATTAAAGTTACATGATGGTTTTTTCACTTGAGCATGGAAATACGTAACTTAATTTGCAAAAGTGTGGAGGCCAAATCAATTTTGGGACTGGATTGAGCTCAGCTCATTGCTCTTATGCTGTGTGTGTTCTTTAGAGTTATAACTCCAATGTTTGCAATTTCACTCTGTGCCTTGAAATAGTCAATATTTGGGATGAAAGAGAAATTATTTGCAATTGTAATGTTCCAGTGGTAGGAAATGAAACTGATAATGTCTGATTGCATTTGAATAAGGAGAGAAGAACACAAACCCCCAACTCTGTAAAGGCTTTTGTGTGTAAACAAAGCTCTGCACCCTGGGAGTAGCTGCAAGAAGCAGCAATCATAAGGTACATATTAAGAATGAACATACACCTTTACAAGACTGGGGATGTAGATATTCCCCCTCTGAGGGCCAAAAGAATATGAAATGAAAGTATAGACTTTGCTGCTGTGATGTTTGTTTGGGGGAATTTTGGAAAACAAAGAACTATTGCGTAAACCCTTTCTCCTTGTTGAGGCTTGTGGTTTATCCTCCTCCCTCCTCCAACAATTACAGTTTCTCAAGAGCGACCTAAGAATTGTTGAGCAAAGGTCATTTATCTAGCCTGGCTTTCCCTAGAATTTCTTTTCACCCTGGCTGTCACAAGGATTCGATGCCGGAAACTGCCCTAATTCATTACAGAAATGACTTGCTAACGCTGAGCTTGGATGTGGATACTTGGAGGCAGATGGCTGGAGAGAGGAAAGGCCTTGTCCTCTGTCAAGAAGCCATAGCCTGGTTCAGTTCATCACCTCTTTGCCATGTCAGTGTCCAAAGAGAGAAAACATTTCTACAAATGAGAACAGGAATGACAGCAAAATGAAAACTCATCTAGTTGCAAGAGCATCCAGATCCCAATTTGTTTAGATGTGCTGCTTTCTTAGCCTGTTTGCTGCATGCTCTGCATGAACTCAACCTAACTGATTGTATTGGAGTAGGATTTGCCTAAGCAGACCTTCCAGTGCTGCCAGCAGGAGAAAATGTGTTGGTGCAATCTGTAAAGAGGATAAATTCTAGCCCAGTGCATTTTCCAGAGATGACTTTTCTACCTTTCACCCATGACCAAGTGCTTTCCCGCAAGCTGTCCTGTCTCCTGCAGGGTGCTATTGTTCTCATGAATGCATCCATCTTTCAGTATGTGGGAATGCCCAGGAAGGAGAGCTGAATGGGGAGGTTGTGAGTCAGGGATTTGGATAGCTTTAGCAGCACATACCATTAGGTTTCCTGTAACCAGTTTGTCATTCAAAGGCATCTCGGGTTGTTGGTGTCTGAATGTTGTTGCCAGCAGATGATTGTCCCGGCACCCAGGTGATTTCAGCCCTGGATGTGTCAGAAGCAAACAAATCCCCTGTCATTTGTCTGGCTGCGGTTGTTGCACCTTTAGGCAGCTTTAACCAAATACTCTTTTCCATCTTTTAGGCAGTTTTGACCAAAGTCTGTTTTCCATCCCTTTGCCCATTCTCAGCTGCAGGTGTTTCTCAAGGCCTTGGCTTTAAGACTGGTTTGAGGTCGTGGCTGTTTGCTTGCGAGTGGTGAAAGGCACAAAAGCTGTCAGTCCCCAGCTGGTCAGAGAGGCACAGAGACTCCCTGTGCATCTGAGCAAACCACCTAGGTGGCTTCAGCTTTGTGAGCCTGAAGTCCCAAGGCTCCCTCAGTGGTCAAAAGAAGATGGATAAGACAAAATTGAGCTTCTGCTGGCTTTTCTGAAGGGTGAATCATTATATAAACATATATACATATATTATATATAAATAACTGTCTGTAAAGGAAACCCAAGAACATTAAGCTGACAAAATCATGGATGCCCTGTGTGAGCACCCATCACCATCACCCATCCAGCAGTGCTTTGGAGCCACTCTCCAGTGTTCAAAATGACTCTGCAAGGTGCAGCCTGTGGCTGGGAGGGAGCCATGTGTGTGCTGCAGCTGTCTGGACCGTACCTATTATGTGGATAAGCAATCAGCTTCTGTCTCCAGGGCTGTCAATCTGGAACCTTTCACCAGCACTAAATTCACTTTAGAAAAATAAAATAGAGAGACAGCGAGATTAGTCAGACTTCTAAAATGCTTCGAGAAACTTTAATGTTATTATCTAAGCAGAAAGTTATCCAGCAATTCCTCAGCTATTTAACATAATAGGCAGTTGCTGACAAACGACGTTATCGAGAATACGCTCCTGAGTGAGGAAGAATGATACGATCTTGCCTAAATTGTATTTTAACAAACATGCCTATCTAACAATTAAGCTGGAGCAATTTTACTCTAATAGATGCTTTTGCTGCTTAATATAGAAATTTACATGTTCATTTGTAGCCCCCAGAGATCACACAGCTGCCAGACTCCCAGCTGCCACCACCCCATTCCTCCCCCTCCGACTTCTCTCGGCTTTGGCTACGAGCACTTGATCTAACGAGGCACTTTAAAATACAAATCCCACTGTTTTCTTGGCCGTGGAGCTGAGCTCACTGGGCTGTATTTGAAATAGGCTGCCTGCCAGCCAGACACCCTTACTCACCTAAGCTAATTTTATTCCATCTGATGGCAAAATAGCCATTCCCCCTCCCTCCTTATCAGAATCCTGGTGTGACACGTAAAGCTACGAAAGCCCAGAAAGGGCAATCCTCCTCCACAGAGCTGTCCCCCCTACCCTGACCCTCCTCCTGAGGGGTTGTGGGTCAGGACTGTCCTGCCTGAGGTCAGCTCTGATGTCGTGGGAGGCAGTTTTGGGCAGGATGGGCACGAGAAGGGGCAGTGGCTTGGCGGTTGAAACTCTGCCATGCGGTTCACGAGGCATTTCCCAGATAAGGAGCTTACAGTGGGAGGTGGCAACAGGCAACTTGGATGCTGGCAGCATTTTTCCATTCTCCAGTTACTCTGTAGTTCAGCCTGGGACAGGCGCGAGCCTGATGTAATACGCCGTGTGCTATTTCAAGGAGACGGAGCCCATGTCCTTCAGGCCAGGCCTTGGAATGTTTGGGAGATAAGAAATCCCACCCTGAATGTTCCTTATAGTCTCAGATGAGAGAAGTAGGTAATGCTTTCTTTCAACTCTGCCAGTGAAATATGGATGTTCCATCTAAGCTCTCAGAAGTGAGGGTTCATGGCTTTCCATGGGAACACACACACAATTTTTGGGTATGGGTCTAGCAGGCGGTGACAGGTAGGAATGGATGCATGAGGGCTGAAGGAAAATTGGTGGGAAAACATGGAATGCATTCCCTGGGGGCTGCCACCCCAAAAGCCACACAGTGCTGCAGGTACTTGGCTCGTTTTATCTTTGGGATAAAAAGCAGAGGGCTTTGGTTTACCTTTGGTCTCACCTGTTCTGTCATGTGGATGAACCTTCTGGTCCTTGTGCTGGCACAGCTGGATATGGGGTAGAGAATGGCTCTGATCATGAAGTTCCTCTTATGCAGGAACCAGGAAAACTATCCCAAAGTAACTTGTGCAGAAATATGAAAAAAGCCCAAACTTCTCCATTAAATGATTTGACGTGAATAACTCTGTGAGCTGCAGACAAAGGGACATTTTCTCCAGTAGAAATCAATTTATGTTTTCTAGGGATTTGGCCTAGAGCACTACTCTGACTTGCATACCTTTGTGTCACTTTTGTAAAACATTGTCAGAAATAATTCATTGTGGATTACCTTGTAGCATGATCAGCTGTCCATAGCATAACAAGGGGCACCCAAAAATGTTATTTCCTCCCCCTCACCCTTCCTGAGTGATAAACCTCCTACCAAAGGTGCCTGTGAGGGTTGGAAGGCCAGGGAATCTATTCCATTTTTTTTTTAATTTGAAACAAAACCACTTTTATATCACCATAGTCAAGGAGGGAAGCAACACCACCCCAAGTGGCAAACAAACTTATTATAAGTGTACTTGCTGGAAAAATTTATAGTTTGTCCTGAAAAAGAGGCTGAGTGCATTGATAGTGAGACACAATCTGAGCAGTGCTTCCTGCATGGCAAAGGGAAGGAGCTGAGCTCTCTCCTGCAAGGTGACAGATGCCTTTGTTAATAAATAGCTCAAATTAGAATCAGGATGATGGAGATATTCAATGAATTTGGGAAATTTCTACCCTCCCAGAGAAAAAAAAAATGCAATAACTTCTGATGTAGCTTTTGGAAGACAAGAAGCTACCCCTGAAAGAAAAGATTTCTGGGCTGCTCCCGCGACAGGCCAAACACCACATTGACATGTTTTTAATGAACATCTTTTCCCCAGTCTCCTGGAAGCTTCCCAGAGATGAACCAAAATGCCTTTGCAGAGAACAGTCAGTGCTGCAAATCGTGGAATGGTTTGTGTTGGAAGGGACCTTTAAGATCATCTCATTCCAGCCCCTGCCATGGGCAGAGACACCTTCCACTGTGGAAGTCAGGAGTGGAAAACTGACTTCCAGAAAGTACCTTGTACCAGCAATTCAGCCAAATATGGAGGTGTTAATGCAGACAGCAGTGCCTGCAGGATTGAGGAGAATGCCTCTGGAAAGCATCTTCCAAACCACACCCAAAGAGGGAAAGCAGAGCCTCAGATAACCAGAGTCTTGGAAATATTTCTCTCTCCCTGAGATGTATGCAAAGAGGAAAGAGGCTCCTGCAGATCTTGAAAAGATTTCAGCCTGCAGAAGAGTTCTGCTGATATTTGATGCAATGGCCTCTTATCCTTGGCCCCTTGTGAAGTGCCTCTCCCTCAAGATATGGAGGGCATCCAGTTAGACAACAATTTTTGTGCAGCTCCAAATAAAGCATTGAATATTTTGGTGCTCAGTGCTATAAACATAAATGGAGGTAAATTTGGTCTCCAAACTTCATATGGAGTGAAAAAGTGATTCCCATCGCTGTGAAAAGTTGGAACTGAAATATTTGGACTCTTTCAAAAGCTTTTGTTTTCTCTTAATTTTCATCTCCTTTGGCCAGAACTATTGGTTTAATATTCTATAGCTTCAAGAAGAATTTTGAATGGTCCAGAATTCCATTTAGAGCTTAAAACTCCCAACAAAACCAAAGCAAAACCCCAAACCTACATTAAAACAAATGACTTCAGGTGTAGCTGCTTCTGAGCAGGGGCCAGGTGCAGGACAATGGCCAAGGTTATTATTTTCTAGTGCTGTCAATATAAAACTATAACTTTCTTTCTGTTACTAATGCAGGCTGAAATTTTTCCTTCTGGTTCATCTTTTTAAACATTTGAGCCAAAGTCATCTTCTCTTTCCAGGAACAAATTGGGAGGAAATTATTTTGTATTACCCATTAAAAAAAAAAAAAAAAAGAAAAAAAAAAAAAAGAAAAAAAAAGAAAAGCCCAAACAAACTCACAGCTGTTTGAATGTGAAACTCTCAAACATCCACACAAAAATACTTGATGTTTGTTAATAGGATGAGGGGGCCTCACTCTTGTGATGTGCGTTTCTCTCATCCTAAATCTGCAGCTAATCCTCCAACTGTGGATTGTTGCCTGGTTTTGGAGCCCCTGCTCCTGAATTATCAGTGCATGGCAGTGGAAGAGCCTCCTGTCCATGTTCATGTGCCAAAAGCAGCTTCATTTGCTCTGCAGTCCACTCCTGGCTCAGGGGTCTGTGCAGGGAGTGGGGCAGCCCCCAGGACGATGTGATAACAGAGCACGTCATTGTCGTGGTGGTGATGTCGCTGTAGTGTGGGGAATAAATTTTGGTTGAGTATAATTCAGAGATTTCCTAATCACTGAAATCTTGACTCTGCAGCCTTCTGAATTTTCTCCCATCTGTGGTGGTGTAATTCAGTGTTGTAATTGCAACAGATGGCTGGGATTTTAAACCATGATGCTGCAAAAAACTGCAAGAAGGAAAAATGGAGAGTCTTGGGGACTGTAACGTTGTGCACTGTGGGAAGTGCCAGGCTCTGTTGTAAATATACATTTGGCATTACCTGGCCATAAGATGCAATCTTCTTAACCACTACTGTAAAAATCTCTGCTGATGTTTGTTGATAGCTCATGGTTCACTGCTTTCTCTTAGGTAGTAGCCGCTCCTTGCTGCAATAACTCTTACAGCTCTGCCATGGCAGCTTTGTGTGGATCATCATCATCATCCTTAACCCACCCTGAGCTGACACAGAGCACAGGAGGAAGGTCTAAACTTGTCTTTCTTGCAGGCTGCCAGCTAAGGATAGGTGGTGCAAGTTTGGAGAAAGGAAATTTATCTTTTTCCCCAATTCTTTGCTTTGATTTACTTTGTGTTTTAGAGGAGATTCATGTCACCTTTGCAGAAAGCTTCAGCTTCCATAAACCAGTGCAATTCCTGGCTTCTCAGCACCAGGAATGTCAAAATGTTGGTTTGGGTGATGTCAGAGTTAACCAGGGGCAAGGCATGAATCCTAGGAAAAAGTTTCCTGACCTCCTTTGCATTTTGAAGAATTGTGGAGAGCCTATAGCAGAGGCAGCAAAACATCTGAATTTTGGGGATGGTCCTTCAAACATAATTCTGACCTAAGGAAAATGTCCTTAATCTCATATAAGGATAAGTAAACTAGAGAACAAAAGTAGGGAGCAACCCCTCACTCCCAAGTGTTGGGAAAAAATGTTCCTGCCCAAATGATGTCTGCCCATCATAATTATCATTAAAATACACTTTGCAGAAAGGGGCTGTGTTTTACCTTTGTAGAGCAGTTGCTGAGAAGAGACAAATTGGTTGAAGATTACACTTCTTCTTATCATTAATCAATCTTCTCCCAGGTAACTTGTGACAGGACAAGGGGAAACGTCCTCAAGTTGCACCAGGGAGGTTCAGCTTGGATATCAGGAAAATTTTCTTCACTGAAAGACCAGTTAAACATTGGAAAAGGCTGCCCAGGAAAGTGGTGGAGTCACCATTGGAAGTGTTCAGAAAATGAGTGGATGTTGCACTTTGGTATATGGTTTAGTGGGAAAGGGGATGTTTGGTCAAACGTTGGACTTGATTTTGGGGGACTTTTCCAACCTTAATGATTCTGTGATTCTAAGAGAAGCTTTGGGCTGACATTACCTTTTTGATACGGATCTATCACCTTCCTGCTCTCTGCCACAACTGCAGAGAATGTTATAAAGCCAACATCATTATTTTAAAGAGGATTTTTTACAGTTAATATCATCACTTGAATTTGTCATCGAAGCTGCCTGTGACATCCTTTTAATCTAGTAATGGTATAATTCTCTAACAGTCTATTTGGAACGTCAGCATTAGGGAAGGGGAGAGAGCTGGAGAGCTGGAAAATCCCTAATGCAATTATTAGTACTTCTAAATAACTCATTCAAAAAGAAGGAGAGTCAGTTGCTGACTACATCTTCAAAGCTTTTCCTCACCTTGGGATCCATTTTCATCCCTGGTGGAGGTGTGGAAGAAAGGAAGTCAAAGCAATGACATAACTTCTGCCTTTCGCCCTTTCTGGGAAAACATCCTGTTCCACCTAATACCCTTCACAGCAATCCCTTCTCTGGCCACAACCCAGAAAACTCCTGCTAAGGCCAGAGCCCAGTGCACAGCAGTGGCAGAGGCTGGGGACAGAGGTGTGGGTGAGGTGTGTCTCTGACTCACCCTTCGTGTTCCTGTCGCTTCCTGCTGCTCACCCATCCCAGAACACGTCCATGGAGCGGTGCCTTTGTTCCTCTGCTTCTGGAGCCAAGCCTGTTCCAGCATTGTCCTCTGTCCCTGACACTGCTCCTGTGCTTGATCTCTTTTACAGTTTTTTCAGTCCCTTCCCCTCCATGATCTCTGGCCAAAAACTGGATAAGTGCCACTCCAAGGTGGCAGAGATTTAACTGGACACCTCTGTGGTGCAGGACAGGGGGAGTGCTTGGGAGTGATTTATCTGCTCTCCGTTTTGGGCAAGGGCTGGTAACCATCCTGATGGATCCAGGAGTTGCCCTGGAGGCTCTGCTCTCCCTTCTGCTGTCCCCTTTGGGCACTGCTCTGAAATTTGGGGACAGAGTGCTCCTTATGTGTTGATTTATTTATTTTTTAAACCAGTAAAGAAGCACAGGAGGAAATCCGTAATGGGAGACAGTTGGGATTATTTTCGACCCGTGTTTTATTCCCTCAGTCAACTATAATGGGACTGCAGGAGGCTTTATGAGGAGCTGTAAAAACTCACTGCTGAGTGTGGTGGTTTAATGGTCACAGGGACTTTCAAAAAAGAAGATAGTTTATTTTTATGGAGCATCCCTAAAAAAAAATAAAAAAAAAAGAAAGAAGGAAGGAAAAAAACAGTTAGGAAAAATTTTTCAGAGAGAAGGTAAAATAGGCAGGGAGTGCTCCCAGGGGCTGGATGCTGATTTGGAGGGAGAAAGGGCAAAGTGGTATCT
Source organism: Pseudopodoces humilis (assembly GCF_049639895.1). NCBI lineage: Eukaryota > Metazoa > Chordata > Aves > Passeriformes > Paridae > Pseudopodoces > Pseudopodoces humilis. Next base: position 7,998,212 of record NC_142221.1, on the reverse strand, counting down.
AAAGAAGGACAGATCCCATTTACAAGTGGGAAGGATGAGGGGGATAGAATGGAAAGTGAGAGCAATGGAAGAAGGAAAATGAATGTGGAGGAGTTGGACAATACAAGAGTTGAAGGACGCAATTAGAGAATGGGAAAGAAGAGGAGAGGTGAGTGTTATATTTGGGGTTAGATGTGGAAGAACAATTTTTGGCAGGAGTGGAGAAGGATGGGCTTAGTGGAAGGGGGCTGCTGGAGGGGAGGGAGAGGGGTAGGGCTGTGAGGGATTTTCCTGACAGAGCTGGTGGGTTTCTCCGCTTCTTCTGAGGTGATGGCTGTACTCTGGCATGTGATTCATGGGAATTTAAGAGTACACAATTTCAATATTAAGTTTATTGGTCATTCCACTAGTTTCTGTGCCAGGAATGCGGTTTCCAAAGATGATCTCTGTATGGGATTTACATGGACAGAAAGATTGATAAATAGAAGAACCTTCAGGTAGACCAAGCTTCCAGACTCCTCTCTCAGAGATAAGCATACCAAAAGTTAGTACTCTCAAAGATAGTCCTTTGTGGGTTTAATCCTAAGTGATGAAATGGCTTCTGTAATGTTCCTGGTGATGACAAATCTCAAAGAAAGGCAGGAACACTTTTGAGCAAACAAATGTTCTTGTATCCAGAATAAACGAGAAAGTGGCTCTTGTAATCCCACTGAGGATTGAGCAGCACTCAGGCCAGGAACATCCCAACACAAAATCTTGGAATCTATCAGGATTAGAAGGACACAGAGGTGTGGTACCTCCATCTTGGCACCTCCTGCTCTTTTTATTGGATAAGAAATTTTTTCTTCCCTGTGGGGGTGGGCAGGCCTTGGCACAGGGTGCCCAGAGCAGCTGTGGCTGCTCCTGCATCCCTGAAAATATCCCAGGCCAGGCTGGATGTGGCTTGGAGCAGCCTGGCATAGTGAGAAGTATCCCTGCCTGTGGCAGAGTGGTTGGAATGAGATGGTCTTTATGGTCCCTTCAAGCCAAACCATTTTAGGATTCTGTGAATCTCCCATCATTTTAAAGTTGGCAACCAACAACTAATCTGAAATCCAGCACCAGAGTATTTCAGTTGCAGCCTGTGTCCTCTCCTGTTAGAAGCTGCTGAGCCTTGATAATGCTGCCCCTGTCTTGGAGACCCCACAGGCCCTGAGACGATGTAGAGATAGGGAGGTCTGGAGCCACTGGCCAAATGAGACAAGAAATAATTTCCCTTCCCCTGAAGAATGCAAGTGAATGAATTTTATGCTGATTTTATATACTCAGTTTAAAAGAGCAACACAACCCCCTCAACCAACCATCCCAAATCCCCAAACAAACCCCAGGATGTTTCATGGGTGGGGAAGGAAAGAGAGAGAAAATACCAAGGAGACTAAAGGCTGAAGAGCTTTTCTTCCTTGCTCTGAAGAAGAGCAGCATAGGTTTAATGGTCTCAGGAGGAGGGATAAGGAAGCTCCAGGCAGCAGAAGTAATTATAGTAAACTGTTGTGGTTTAACCCCAGCCAGCAGCTCGGCCCCACAGAGCCTCTCCCTCCCAGCCCCGTGTGGGGATGGGGGGGAGAATGGGGAGAGGAAAAGTGAGAGCAATACCTTTTGGGGCTTCCTAAAAACAGAGGCCAGACAGAGTTAAGGGAATAAAAAGCAGTTCTATTTATTGAGGGGCCTTCAGGGACATTTTGGGCAGACAAAGGCCCCCAGGGGCTGCACCCAAAATGGGCCACGGGTCAGGGGTTTCACACTTTTATAAGTTTGGTCCATTTGCACATTGGGGTTCATCCCCCAATTCCAGCTGCAGGGAATGAAGTCATTTACCCCAAGTTACCCTCAACTTACTTTTGTTTCCATCTCTGGGGGCCTGAGGCAGTGCGGTGTCCCATGAGGAACTCATGGCTTGGGATATGGACAGGTAACAGGTGAAGCAAAAGCCATGCAGACAACAAAACAAAACATAAAACAACCCCTCCCCCCAAAAAAAAAAACCACAAACAAAAACAACACAAAAAAAGGGGAAGAAACTATCCAAGGGAGTGGTGCTGTATTCCCCTGACCTGCTTCCCACCTGGGTGTGTGTCTCCTGCTACCACAGGCATTAAGGCTGTAAAAGCTTATTGTCAAATCAATTCTGCTCCTACCGAGCTTGGAGAGAGCAGGAGTGTGCCTTGAAATGCCTCAAATCTTGCCCCTCCCTGATGATTTGCAAAGTTTAATTTCTGTAATGGGCTCTGGTGACAGAGGCATTCACTGTTTTTCCAACAGGAATTGCTGAATGTATGAATGACTCATTCTGGAGGCGGGAGATATAATGGCAGCCTTCGATATCCTGATCTAAGGGTGGGGAGGTTGTGTGGGAGGGGAGGAATGGGATACTTTAAGTTAAATTATCCACCTTGCTTCCCCTTCATCAGGCAGCCCCTCCTTCTCTCCAAGTCCCTTCCTGGCCCGGGATCAGGATAATGCTGAAAGAAGGAAAGGGAAGGCTGAGGGACCTCCTGTGGGAGATGAAGTTTATAATATATGCATTTGCCTGGAAATGCCATAAGAAATTAATATTACAGAAACAGTAGGACTGCATTAATATTTTAATATTAAATGAATATTTAATTTGAAAGCTTTGATTTGAAAGTGAATGAGACAGCCATGACATGAACAGTCGTGCTGTTCCTGTTAAGAAATGTTAATGATTTATTGACAATGTCGGTAGCAATAACTTTACACTGTTTCAGTTACATAATGCCTTTGAAATATTGGTAAAGTGATTACTGAGAACAAAAAGCAGGCTGCCTTCTGCAGCCCTTTTGGGAAGGGCTTCTGTTAGAAAAAGTTGTATTTCCTGCAGGAAGAGGATCCCACCCTGTCCCTCAGAGCGGGGCAGGCTGGAGCTTTGGGCCTCCCTGTCCCAGCATCACCATCCCACACCAGTTTGGGAATCCCTCTTGTCTGGGGTGCCCCAAACCAACACACTGCTCTGACAGAGCTTCCTCAAGGTTGGGGCTGATCCTGAGAGCTTCCCAGTGCCAGTTTTCTCAGCCAGCTTCCCACAGTCCCTCCTGCCGTGGACCTTGGCGCCTCTTAAAGCCAAAAATGCCTTGCTCCAGGGTTTCTTATGGCTGTTCTGGCTGGAGACGACTCAGGGCTATCTGTTAACTTTCATGCACTCAGTGATCTTCAACATCAAAAATATCTTAATAGCTTGAGCAGGTTTATTTTGTACTTTTTAAAGGGCTGTTGCAGCTATACCTGCAGGTTCTGGGAGCTCTCAGGGTTTCCCTCTGGGAACAGGAACACAGACAGGGGTGTTGCCTCGTGAGCATCCTGAGTTTAATCTTAAACTGCAGCTGAAATGAGAAGTCCTGGGCTGAATGGGGCTCCAGTGAACCTGAGGTAGGTGCCTCCAGCCTGTAGGCATTTGTTCCAAGGAGTCTCTGCCTACATTTTTTAGATCCCTTGAAGACTCTTAGAAAAAGCTCTCCTCTGCTGAAGAAATAGGGATGTGGAATATTTTTGTGACATGGTCTGTTACCCATTAGCTCAGAACAAGGAAAATTCATCTAAAAAATAATTAAAGAGACACTTTGGCATGGTGGCTTGAAAGCTGTACCATGCTGTAGGTTCCCAATTCCAGAAATGTGTTTCTTCTTAAGGCCAATCTTTGCAAAAAATTAGGAGAAAAATGAAACCTAAATTCACAATGTGACCCAATCTAAACAGACAGAGTGCCTTTTCTTCTTTTTTTCCCCCTTTTTCCCTTCTCCCTCTCTTAATTTCATGCTGTTGTTACAATCAGCCTTAGTAAAAGTAAGCTGGTGGAATGAGGAAACAAAACCCCAATATAGGATGTGGTTTAAAGAACTGGTTCTTGAGCTTGCTGATCTTTCTCAGTTTTCTATTTAATTTCTCTGATGGCAGCCTTGGTAAATTCTGTCTCAGCAGAAGATGCTACACATAGGATGGAGGCTTGAAATTGTGTCATAAATGTCAGCACGGGTTTTTGTCTGCTGCATCTCTGCCCTGGTCCCTCTGAATCGCAGAATGGTTTGGGTTGGAAGAGACCTTAAATATTATCTACTCCCAACCCCAGTGCCATGTGCAGGAACACTTCTCACTATCCCAAATTTCTCCTTGCCCTGTCCCACCTGGCTTTGGACACTTCCAGGGATCCAGGGGCAGCCACAGCTTCTCTGTGCCCTGTGCCAGGGCTTCACTACTCTCTAAATAAATAATTTCTTCCTAGTATCTGATCTAACCCTATTCTCTGTCAGTGTGAAGCCATTCCCCCTTGTCCTGTCACTCCAGACCTTTGTCAAAAGTCTCTCTCTGTTGATTTTTTGACTCCTTCAGGCACTAGAAGGCCACAGTTTGGTCACCCCGAAGCTTCTCTTCTCCAGGCTGAACAATCCCAGAGCTGCTCCATCCCCCTGGTGCCCCCTCTGGATCCCTCCAGCAGCTCCAGATCCTTCCCACATCGAGGTGGATTCTAGGTGGTGTTTTGAGGAGTGAAGGCCCTTGATGTTTTCCAGCAAATGGGGTCACACAAGGCAGTCAAAAAGGATCAGATCAGCTCCACCCCCTTGACAAGCATAGCCATGGTTAGCAAAGACCAGCCCCCACTGGGAGCTGGTAGAACATTAGCATGGAATATGTAAATGCCACCTGCCATTTAAATTCTTCATTTCCACTGACATAGCTGGAAAAGTAGGAACTAGCATACCTTGATTTTGGTTGATTTGTCCCAACCTGTGCAGCAGGACCCATCACCCCACTCACCTTCAGTGAGAAAGTTCCCCTGCATTCCCCATGAAGTCATTGCTGTAAATTCCACAGGCAGCTTTTCCTATTAAAAGCTGGCAATGCACTCCTTGCCACAAAGCTTGGAGCACATGATATTTTAAGGGCTGAAATATTGTGAACACTCCTAACAAAATTGATTTAATTTGTCAATAAAAAGCCTCACTGTTTTTCATAGGAGCCGCTCAGTAAACTATTCTGACAACAACTCAAGGCTGATCAAATTAAAATCAGCCCCTGCTCTTTTTTAGAGATGAACTGATCTGAAAAGTTTTGGGATCCTAGAAAGAGTCACTAACCTTTCTGGGCAGGTCCTACAGCATTTAATAACAAAGGGTACCTTCTTGTACAAATATTATGAACTATGGAATTTAATGAGATTTGTATTGCACTATAGAAATGTACTTTGGAGAATTAATTTTGAAGTCTGTAGGTTTAAATGTTTTCTAAAAATAGCACTGAATATATACAGGGCTTTGTGCTTCTATGTCTATTTAGTTGGGGAGAATGTTTTCATGTATTATTTGGTGCACTTTTCATTTTCCTCATCCTTTTTTAAAGCATTGGTGGCAAAGGAATGAAAGGAGGCTATTTTTTGCTCCAGGATAAATTTTGATATTTCAATTCCAGTTTTTTGCCTCCTGAGGAATTTTCTATTTTCTTGAGATTCTTAACCAGGTCATTCACTCACTGATGGGTTTAATTACCTGCCTGAGCAGCGGAGCTGAGCTGCCTTTTTAGCAGCACAGCCCGTGCAGCGTGTCCAGTTCTGCACACAGATGTGCTCGTGCAATAACCATCAGCTTTAAAAGAAGGATACAGGAGATCTCCTCCAACACAAACAAGGTTGCAGCTCTCTCAGATCCAGTTCTCTGCAGCTTTTATAGCTGTCCATATGATGTTTTCTGGTTTTCTATGCTCGTGGGCAAACAGGGGCTGACACTCACTGGTGAGCTGTGCTGCATCAGAGGGATCTGCGACGTCTCCCTGGAGCCGGGTATCACCTCCGAGAGCAAAGGGAATTTTTGAAAATGCTGTTAAATGCATTAACAATGAGCTGGGGATAAAGTCGAAACCCTGCTTAGACATCTCGACTGAGAGCTGCCATACAACTGCAGCCAGTGGTGGGTCTTGGCTGAAAATGTATTTATACATTTAGACAGATGGAGATGGACTTGACTTGTTTAAACTCAGCTTTAGTGCAGACGAAAGCAATAGGGGGTGGTGGGGAAAGCACAGGCTGCCACCACCCTCACATATGGCAATTGTTTCCTATAAAACTTGCTATATTGTATTTATTTCATCCCCTGACATATCACAGGAGGCCACCCATGCCAAACTTTTAGCCAAAAAAAACCCAACCTGCAGCTTTTAGTGAGGGCTGTCCTTCAATTTATTTGTGTTTTGTTGTCTGTTTTCTTTTTCCTTCTGCTTTCATCTGTCTGGTTTCTATTTCCACTCTTTCTGTTCTTCCTTCCTCCGTTTTGTTTTGTCTTGTTTTGTTTTTATACCATGTTTGAGGAATCTCAGTTGCACTGGGAAGCCCGGGAGGTATGAGTGGAATGCTCAGATTTAATACATCCTTGCCTGAACTCTCTTTTGACAAATCAATTAATATCTGTGGGTTCTGGGGGCAGAGCATCGGGGGGCACAGGAAGATGAAGCAGCTGGGATGCAAGGCTGGAATGAGGCTGGGGAAGCTTGGCTGGGATCAGGAAGGGAGGACTAGGGAGGGGCTGCTTCAGGTGCAAGGGGATGACACAAAAGGTGATGAGATTTTTTGAATTCTGGAGCTAAGCATGTGACTGCAGAGACTGGCTCTACCTTCCAGGCAGGCAGGCACCTCGTTCTGCAGTGCCAGATCCTGCCTTGCTCTGAGCTCCAGGCCTGCAGGATGACCCACAGCTGGCAGAGGTCGGTTCCGATGCCAGGAGTTCTGTTTGGTCCCAGGGAGCCTCCTGTGCCAGCTTGGGGCAGAAACTGCTCTTTGCTGATTTATGGGGGAATCTCAGGGTGCCAAGTGCTGCTGGGGATCTGCCTGGGAGGGTTTGAGGGAAGGACTTGACTTGTGCTCTGGGTGCTGTGAATTCAGGACAAACTGCTCCCTTCAGATCAGCTGCTGAGGGCTGGGAGGGTTCCCCTCTTGGCTCCGTCCCTGGTGTGCATGGGACTCTGCAGCTGTGTTTTTCAAATGCCATTCAAATGAAAGCAGAGAGGGGAAATCCCTTTTCACTGGGAATAGCTCTCAAATGCTGAGCAGCGTTTCCTCTGAATTCTGTTTTTTGGCTTTCTTGCTGCAGACTGACACACGGTGTCTTTCTCCTGATCAATTTGTTTATCATTTGCTTGATTATCAACTCCAATAGCAAGACATGGCAGGTCTCTTTTGTTAATCCTGTTAGTACTGGCTTTGGAGCAGAAATCTGGTTTAGGAGAAACATTTGGGTATGTTAAACTTCCTCAAAGATGCTGCCTGTGAATACCAAATCATCCATGGCCTGATGTATTTGAATTTTCTAGATCGTTCCTGAGACTTACATTTCCATTTCTTTGGGTCCTGCTCCTAGTCTCTCCCTGTGTGTGTGTACATTCCAGCACCAAACTTCCCTTCTGGCTTTCAGGGCAGCTTGTGTGACTCTTCTGAGAGAAGAGCACAAGCAGAACCCTCTTCTCCATCCTCATCTCCTGGACCTACCCCTTCCCCAGTGATGCCACCCTGGTGTGGGGGGCTGGAAAGTCACCCCATTGCTTCTCCTGGGTTCCTCCTCCAGGAGAGCTGCTGCTGGCCTCGCTCTCATGAGTGTTTTTAAAGTTATGGTTGGAGGAAGATGTCAGAGCAAAGCCCTGGAAGAGTGATGGCCTCCCATGTATCTTCTGAACAGGTACCCAGACAGCAGAGGCCCCCTGTGCCTTCCCCAGGCTGCCCCCTCCTCTCCCTGCTCCCGTGCAAGCTGTTTATCTTGTGGGGAGGACATGAGGAGGTCCAGGAGAAGAGTTTAGGCTCCAGAGCTCAGCCAGTCCTTGACCTCTGGGCTGAGACTCGCTGTGGGGAGGTGACAAATTAACAGAGACTGTTAACAGCAGTGGTGTGGGTTGTGTGTGGATACGAGGGTGGAACATCTCCTAATGCACTCTGTGCTTACAAAGCCAGGGGACCCCTGGGTAAAAAGCAAAACCATGTTTTTTTCATGTTTTTGCAGAGATACTTGACTGTCTGGTGCTGTCAGGTGCTTTGGTCCAGTGCAATAGTCTTTTCTCTGACAGATCCTCACAATTTGGTCTTGGCTGCTGTGGGAGCCTGGCTACTCCTGTGCATTCCAAAGGTGGATTTGAGGTAGCCCCAGCAGATGTCAGGGTGGGCTTGTGGCTCCTGTCATGGACACAGCTCTCTCAAGGGAGCCCAAACACAGTGGCAGTGCTCAGGGTTGTATAAAATAAATTTAAAAAATGGCTCTGTCCCTCTCCTGCCAGCCATAAACCAGCCACCAGTGTTTGCAAATCACCAGGAGATGGAAATCAGCAGGAGTGTTTTCCTTCCTGGGCAGTTGACTGCTTGTCTTGTTCCCCATTCCTTCCCATCCAGGTCCTGTTCTCCAGCCCCAGAAATACTGGAGGATGTATGGCTTTCAGGTGAGATGGTTTGGGAACCACCTAGCACCTCTTGCGTTATGGAAAACCCAGGGATCTCTTCATGCACTCCACAGGTTTTCCCTGTTTTTTCATGGTGTCTCTAGAATTCCTCGAGGGGTAAACAGTGCAGAAGAGATAAACACAGTGTTCTGCAGTTTTGGCTCTCACCATCTGGGAATCTTAAACCTCTGGGTGAGCAGACTTTTAAAAGAGGCATTATTTTAGGCTTCTTAACCGAGAGGGGAAAGCGAGGCAAAGGGGTTTTGTGTTCTTTTTGGGATTTTAAACTTGTGTGAGAGGAGCAGGTGGCTCCAAGCTGTGCTTTTGACAGAGGAGCAGTGCCAGGAAGGCCTGGGGAGGGTGCTGAGAGCTTGTCCCTGCCAAGGGCACTCAGGGATGCCCTGGGCTGGGGGGTGTGGGGCTGGCTGGGCAGGGTGCTGTGGGCACTTGCTGAGACCCACGAGGTCCTTCCTCTTCTCAGCACCTTTTGCTTTAGGCTGTGATTTTGCTGCCCCCAACAGTCTGCTGGTTTTGAACCTGCCTGGTGTTCTCCCACATCAAGATGTGGCCCTGGAGAAGTGGGATGTAAAGGGTCTGGTCCAAAACTCACCCTGTGAGACCCCACTGGGGCTGCTCCCATAAACCTGGTGCGTCCCCATGTGCGTGTTCTGGGTCACAGGGACACAGCCTTGGAGTGACACTGTGCAGGTGAGGTCATGGTCGTTCTCTCTTGGTGCCTGAGCAAGGATTTCAGTCAGGGCAGGATTTCAATGCCAGGATTTCACCTGGACAGCCCATCCTGAGCACCCAGAATTAGAGCACTCAGTGCAAATCAAAATGGGTCCAGTAATTTAATCAGGATTTACGTGGTTTAACTGAAGATTGTGCTCCTTCGCTTACATCATCTACCGTGGCTTATCACTCTCACCACAACGTAGAAGAGAGATTTTTACCCCAACCCCCAGAATGTATTTCAAGAATGCAGTGAAAAAAACACAAAGACTATGTAAGTTTTTCTGGAAATACAATATTTCATGAGGGAAATTTGAAGGATAAAGTAACCAAATTCCAGGCAAACAGGCATCAGTATTGTTAGGAAATACAGCTCTCTGCAGGGCAAAAAAGAGTGGTATGCCAGGTTTAAATAGGAATTTATAGCCACTGACTGCAAATTACCTTATAAAATTACTGAAACCTTCATAAAGTCATCAGTTATGCATTTAGTCTTGATTGTCATTTATTGCACTTCTTAATTATTCAGTAAACTTTTCTGGATTAAAGGGTGTGTTTCAAATTGACATGAGGCTGTTTTATTGATGTAAATTAACAGAGTATTTTACATAAGGGGCAGCTGAGGGACCAGCAGCAGAAGAGTCTCTTATCCACTAATAAAGGCAACACAGAGCTGGTGGTGTGATTTCAAGTGAGTGGAGTTGTGTGGAATGATGAGTGTGCAGGCAATAGTTACAAATCCTCAAAATCAGGATTGTTATCAGTATGGAGTGTGACTGTGGAGGCAGAACACAGACTTTTAATCACTCTGTTTAAAACAAGAGGGGGACTGACAGATAGAGAAAACATTGGAAAATCTGGTGGATTTACACTGAGTCCACATTAGGTCTTCTGTTAAGTCTTTTCCAAGACATGCTTCACATGTTTTTGCTGTTGTTTGTTTTTCAGTTATTAGCATTTCATTCATTGGTGTTTCCTCAGGCTCACGAGGAGTTGTGGCCACATTCCACCCACTGCAACCCCTGTAGCACCATTATGTCACCAAGCAAGTGGCTCTATTTCTCCTAGAAGGTTCTGGACTTCATGGGATTCACAAGCCAGGGTGCCCAAATCCCCTTTCCTTTGAAGCTGCTCTCTGCTCTTTGGGTTTCATTCTGTGCTGTTCTGTGGAGGCAGTGTGATTCCAATCATACCATTGCTGATTGCATAAAGTATGCCCTGAATCCAACACGTTGTGTTAAAATCTGGTGTCTGGGCCCTGTCTGATTCTGAGCAGAGTAGCTGTTGGATTGTGTTCCAGCCATCCTCATCCCAAGCCAAGTTGGGAGAGACTTGATTGGGATATCAGTGAGGGGTAAAGACCGTGAAACCTCTGCTGTGATTGATGGAGTTGTGCACGGAGAGGACAAATATGCACAAATACTTACCCAGAATAGTAGGGCCTCAATTTGGCTGTATCTGGCAGACTTTTCAGCTCAGCTTTCAAGAAATATTGTTTTTAATTGACCTTGGTGTGAGTAATTTGAAGAGCCAGCGCTGCTTTTCGCAAGGAGAGTTTCAAGCATGGAAACTCCCATCGTATGTAAAATTAGTAATTTTACTGTATCATGAGTGATTAAACCTGACCCCCAGGGAGCCAAAAATAATGCTGTGTGACTTCCTTGCCCAATTAACACAGAACAAATGTGAAAATGTGTACATTACAGCAAATTGTGTGCTAATTGGCCTCAGAGAAATACTAACGACGAGGAAGAAATGGGCATGTAATTTCAAACATATTTGAGAGGTTTTGCAGTCTGCTTGCAAATAGGAGGGAAAAAAGTAGAAATTTGACAAAACCATTATTTGTTATGATTTATTCACTCAGCTTCAGTCCTGAACCTGGGAGTTATTGGCAGCTTCAGCTAAGATTCCTGCTGAGTATTTCTCCTTATAATGACTGCATACAGCATTTAGCTCAATGCTATTTTTTGGCATAGTGTCACAAATATCTATTTTAATTCTTCTCCCTATATGTGTAACTAGGGTTAGATTTTTTTATACTTTTTTGCTTTTTCTTGTGAAAATACCTCTAGATGCAAGACAATCTCCTTCTCCCTTTCCTGAGGAGAATATTCCACTCAAGTGCATCAGTAGGATTGTTCTCCTTGGGCAGGAACCTCTCTGCCAGGTCTGTACATCATTTAAGTACTGGCTTAAGCAGAGAATAAATGTCCATCTGTGCAGGGGAGAATTTCATCTGGTCAGGGAAGTTAGATCTGACCCACAGACTTAAGGAATCCAAGATTAACTCACTATTCCTAAAATCAAATTTCTTCCACTTCCTTTTCTATCACATCTAGAGCTTATATATTACATTTTCTCTATGCTTTCACTATGTCTTTGGAATAAAACTGGTTGAAGATGTAATTTGTGGGCTAGGGGTAAATCTCATTTTTCCATACTTTCTTCTGTCTTCCATAAGTACAGAAAGCAGAACTCTGGGATTTTCCTCTGCAGCAAGAATATCCCAGAATTTGTTACTGGAGCTGTAGGCTGGTGCATTGAAGTGTGATTTGGTCACAGTGAAACCCTTTTGTAAGAGATAGAAGGTCAAGTATGTCCAAAATTAAATGATGCAGTGCTATCAAATTGAAGTGTTTCAGTAATTTTCCTTGATGATTTCAGCCAAATCACGATGTCCCTAAGAAACACCACGATTTCACAGAATTAGCTTTTTCTCCTGGAAAAAAACTGGAACCAACATTATTTTAAGAGCCTGCTCTTCCAGCCTTGACATGTGCAAAGTTCCCAGGGATCTCAGAGGGGTTGTCATGTGGAAAGAGCAGTGTCCTGGCAGCAGGATTCCTCCTGGTTTAGCTCTTGCTGAAGTTGAACAGGTTCACTGTAAAACTTTTGGGTTTTTTGGGTTGATTTGCAGTGTCCTCTATGAGCTAAGTTAGAGCAGTGCAGCACTTTGCTCTGATCTTAAATTGTTTCTGCCGAGCAGACACAGAGACAGAAGTGTCTTTTTCACATCCCTGAGAGTTCCTCAGGACGTTTATAGGAGTTTGTACCGTTTATTTCCCAGTTAAATGTTTCCTCTCGGTTGTTGAGAGGTTTTTAATGGCTTGGAGGTCTTGTATTAAAAGCTCTGTAGATGCTACCAGTATTTTGTCTTTCTTGTGAACAGAGCTGTGGTGGAGGGATGGGCTGGAGAACAGAGAGGGGCTCTAAGGCTGTGGTTCTGGTTGGCTTCTGTGAATAAACCCAGCACCACTGAAAATGCCAATTGTGTATGGTGGAATGTTCAAATTAATAAGAAACTTAAAAATGACATCTTTTGGGAGACTTGTGAGCATGCAGCTGTCCTTTCTCATTGGAAAGATTGATTTTCACTAGTGTTATAATGTGTATTTTAAGTGGAAGTTGTCAGAACAAAATGATGCTAACAGGAGTCTGCAGAAGCAGAAAGATGCCAGTCCCAGGAAAACTCTGGTGCGTGATTCCTGTTGAAAATTTATGGGAAAATAAGATGTGCCAATCATCAGTTTAGAGGATGAAGAAGAGGATGATGTGGGTGGTTTGTGGCTGGGTTTGGTGTGATTTAATTTGGTTTTACTGGATTTCTTCAGCGGGGAGCAGTGGCCCGGACACTCTGTAAGCGCCACTGTCAAGTCATTTCCACTGATTAAGGACTTAAAAAATCCTTTTTGTTGCCATCAGGGGGAGCTTTTGAGATCTTTCAAGAGTGAAAAAAAAATATTTAAAAAAAAAAAAAAAGGAGAAAAAAAAGAAACGTCCCAGCTCAGAAACAGAGCTCTACAAACCAGCAAGCAGCCAGGAGCTTACCTGTGGCTACAACCAAGCCAAGGAAACCAGGGGAGCTGAATTCCTTAGGCTGAAAAATTAGAAATATTGAGAGAGGATTTTTTGACTCAATCCACCAATAAAATTAATAATTGATTTTTTTTTTAATTTTTTATTTTTTAATTATTATTTCAAAAAAATAACCCAGGAGTCTTTGGAGCACTCAAAAGCCAAATCCTACTCTGTTGCTACAGCTTCTGGAAGGCAAATGCTCTTCAAAAAGCTTCTCTCCTTTTAGCTCCTGATGATTCGATGGGGACCTTTGATGCAACATTTGGATTAGCTGCACACAACTGCACTGAGGGGGACCACAAAAGGGGGAGCCTGGCTGATTGCATAACTTTGAGAAAATAATAAGAGGAAAAGAAGGAATTAGAAAGAGAGAGAGAGAGAGAGAGTGGAAAAGAGAGAAAGAAAGCAATTAAAAAAAAAATATCAGAGACTCAAGTTTCAAGACTCTTTATGTGCTGCAGAGGAGCATAAGGTTTACCAGCAAAGTGCAACGGGGAGTCTGAGAGGAGAAATAGCTTTCTCTTTTGCCAAGAAAAAAAAATAGGAATGTGTGTTTTGGACTGGACTGAGAAAGAAAGCTGGGGAGATTGCAAAAAGGGGGGTGCAGCATTTCTGTCACATTGATCCATTCATCTTGATTGTCTTCTTTAAAAAATAAATAAGGGGGGGAAGTGATAGGGGGAAATAGGAAGAGAGGAAAAGAAGGGGGAAAAAGGAAAACAGCAGAAGTGTTTGAACCTCTGGAGCTATCTGCTCCTTCAAGCTGATTGATTAGTCATGATCCCTGCAGTTTTAATGGGAATCATTCAATTGGGAAGGTGGAGCACCCTAGAGTAGATTAGCATATTCTTGTTTACTCATCTTCTGAGGGGCTTTTTCTCTTTTCTTTCATTTTGTGGAGAAGAAGGGAGGGGGGGAGGTTGGGGGAAAGGAGGGGGTTGTGGCTTATGTTATAAAGGAGGCCAAAAAAATAAATAGATTAGAGCATCTTTTGGGGGGAGGGAAATCAGTGGGTCTGAGTCTTGGAGAAAGCTGGGGGTTTGTTTTGGTTTTTTGTTTTGTGTGTGTGTGAGTGTGTGTGTGTGTTTTTTTTAAGAAGAAAAAAATAAAGGGAAGAAAATTCAGCAGAGAAAAGAAGAGAGAGAGGAGTTCCAGCTGTGGAGGAATAGAGGAGAAGAAGACAGATAGAGAAGGAAGAACAGAGAAATACATTTCAACCAAGAAGGAGTTTTGATTTATTTGATTTTTATTTGTTTTAAGGAGAAAAAAAAATCTATAAGCAGGAAAAAGAAAGAAAGAAAAAGAAAAAAAGAAAAGAAAAAGCAACTGAGAAGGGTTATAAAAAGAGCAAATACCAAGAAGGGTGAACAAGAGAAGAAAGTCAAGGCAAGGAGGAGCCCAAAGCTGGCAGATCGGGAGGATTTGCAGGGGAGAAGGGGGGGGAAGATTGGAAATGCAGCTCTGGAGTTTGCTGCTGCCTCTTGCGCTTCTCTGTACAGCCCTAGCCAGTGGACCCGAATGTGGGATGGACGAGCGCTCCCGCAGGGCACGAAGGGACACCAGGCACAGCCGCCAGCTCCTCCACACTGCCCCGGGCACCTGTGCCACCAGGTTAGCCCGAGGAAGGCGCTCCACTGCTGGGCTGGAGCCTGGGCATGTCCCCCGCAGGAGGCAACAGCGGGAGGTAAAGGACGAAGAGGAGTCCCTTACCCCGAGCAGGGCGCTCTATTTCAGTGGCCAAGGTGATCAGCTGCGGCTCAAGGCAGACGTAGAGCTGCCCCGAGATGCCTTCACTTTGCAAGTGTGGCTGAAAGCCGAAGGCGGACAGAGATCTCCGGCTGTCATTGCAGGTAGGTCCGGCCGTGCCTGTGGCTGCAGCATCCCCGCTCGGTGCCGGGAGGCGGCTGGAGGCGTGCGTGTGTCCGGGAGCGGGCTGTGCACACCCAGCCCCGCGGGAGTGCCCCGCACACACACCGGGCACGCCAGCGCCTCTGCCAGCACCGCCGGGCTCGCCTTCACCCCGCCGCATATTCCGGGAGATCCCGGAGCTCTGCCGACCGCCTGGAAGTATAGGCTCGCAGGAAAAGTTATGTAAACTTTTGCATAGGGGAAATGGCAGCGCCCCGGGGTAGTTTCTGTCTTTCTGAGGTGCGGGTAGAAGAGCCAGCTCTTACGGTGGGGTTTTGTCTAATTTTCAGGGTGGAAAACTGTAAGTAGAGCATTTGAAAGTGGCTTGTTTGTATGTATGGAAAGAAATGTATGTGACTGGTGTGTGGCTGCAAAGAAACGCATATCTAAGGTTCCCCTACGATTTCCTCGGTTTTATTGGCTTTTTAGTGTACTCCACTGTTCGCTCTTCAGATGCAGTGTTAGCATGTGGTTTCCAAAAAGCTATAAAGGAGCTTTTTGGCTATTGTGAAACCTCAAATGAATCAAATGAGTTTATAAAGTTCCCAACCCCTCGACACTCAGCTACGGCTGGGACTCGCGCTGCAGCTAGAGGATGTGTGGAGTATTTTTGTCTCCCCTTAGAAATGGCAAGTGTAACATCAATGATTCTAAGGTCAAACAGCCCTATAAAATCATTTAGTACTCAAAGCAGCTACCAGTCTAAGCTGTCTGAGCTGGACAATAACAAGGAGTATTGCACTTTTCTTATTTAAATTTTATGAGCCCATCCTGAATTTGGGTCCCTCTCCCCGCGTCCTCTCCCTCTCCCCCTCCCTCCCTCCCGCCACCTCCCGCCCTTTCCTCGCTTTAGTGATAAAGTGCAGCGAAGTTGTCGTGAAATCGGATACTTTTCGGAGGGTTACAAACCCTTATAAATGTCGCCACATCCATCTTTTGCTCTGAAGGAAGTCATAGAAAATGGAAATGCCTTTAAAAAAAAAGAAATAATAAAAAAAGGGAAACAAGTCAGAAAGAGAAACGGGTATTGGGGGGCGGGGGGAAGACATGTTTTACAGTTCTTCTGGCAAGGAGATTCCCTGAAAGCACAAAGTTTCCATGTCCTAGGATGCCTTAAAGAGACAGGGAGGATTTCCCCTTTCCCTTTAAGCGGAGTCACTTCCTCGCAGGAGGCAGCGCTGCCTGTGCCGGTGGCTGCCCCGAGCCCCGCTCGCTGTCCCCGGCCACCTCCCTCCTGCCACATCCGCGCTCCTCTCCCCCTCCCTCACCGGCTGCTGCCTCCCAAGAAAGTTGCTTTGTCCTGAAGAAAACAAAAACTGGGATGAACTCAGCCGTGCTTTCCCTTAACTTTCACCAAATCTCAGCTGCCCCGCTCGCTCCTGAGGAGGGAGCCGCGGTTCGTGCGGGGCTGCCGGGGTGGGCAGGAGGTGCCGGGCATGGGCTGGTCCCGTGTGCTTTCAGAGCAGTGATTTCATAGGTGAAACACATTATTCCTTGCTTTATTCCCCCTGGCTCTTCTGGTTCTCAACCCTAACTTAAACCCCAGGGCTCAAAGTGCTTCCCTTTCAAGTTAGGGAAGGCAGGACTGGGGTTTGCACAGATCTCGTCAGTACCAAAACAGGGTCAAGTGTATTTTTTAAGGTGCTTAATCCAACACCTAGGACCCCGTGTGTGTCTTTGGTGCAAGTATCTCTAATTCTCACAACAGGGAACCTAGGCAAACACACACAAAGATAATTTGTAGTAAAATACTTTAATTGGATGGGGGAGGTTGGGTTGTTGCCTGTATAAAACACTTGACCCATTTTATGCATGGAAATAACATTCCACTGTGAAAAATGAAGAGAAATGCCCCAGTTTTACACCGTAGAGCTTCAGCTCAGCTCGGGAGGACTTTGTGATTTTTATTTTATTTTTAAGCTCCCCCTGTCCCCCTCGCACTCACTCTTGAAGAGGAGCCAGGTTTGGCTCTGTGTGTAAACACCTGGAAGAACTCCAAGAGGAACTCACTTGGAGTATCCTCTGCACACCACAGCCTCCCAGACCTGCAGCAAGCTTAGGGAGAGATTACGCTTCCCTCAATGAGGAAATCAAGGGTTCTGGCTGCCAAAACTCTTGGCTTTCACATTTTCACTGTTTTGGGATGTGACAGACTGAGGAGCTCAGTTCTGCTGTTGAATTTGCATCTGTAGGACCCCACTGAAATCAAGAGCCCATCTGGCTGTTTGGAGGGGAAGGGACTGGGGCACATTTGCTGGCAGTGCCAGAAGTGACTTTCTCCCCAACTTTTTGCCCCAGTTGCAAAGCGGGAAGCTGTGTGGCTGTACAGATCTGAGGGAAGGGGTGGGGTTGACTGGAATACACCTCTTTTTCAGAGTTGCTCTTGTGTCTTCACCTACTTTCTGCCCCCCACTTTCTGCCCGTGACCACTGCTCCCCTTGCACCCCTCCCTGCTGGCATATGAGAAATTACTGCGAGTGGTACAGGAGGAGCCCCGTGTGTGTCTAGAGGGGAAACCTGTTGTGTCTATTAAAAATCTCATGTAGGACCCAAGTTGTTATCAGCTTCTGCGCCTGAGCCCTGACATAACGGAGTTCTTCTGCTAATCCAGGCTACAGGAGTTTCTGTCTGGAGCCAACTCTCCTTACGTCACCCTCTGCTGCAGTATTCAATTTGTTTTCATAAATGGCTAATTTTACAGCGCTGTTAAGTGGGTTCGTCATTGTGCCGGGCCATGCCCTGTCTCTGATGAGAGGCAGTCCTGGTGCCAGGCTCTGCCAATTTTCACGCTGCTTGGCAGCGATGTTATTGCCGCCCTGTTTGACTCCACTGATATCTGCTCTGGCATTTGTCAGAGGGAAAGCTGTTGGGAAACTGCGAGTCTGACCCATTGATCCGCGTTACGCAAAAGCTCAGGAGCCCTGTCGGGGCTGGGCTGCGCTCCTCGGAGCGGTGCTGCTCCCGGAGCACTCCCTCCTTCCATCCCTCCTTCCATCCCTGCTCCCTCCCTCCTTCCCCGGGCGGCAGAGTTCTCGGACAAACCCTGCTGGGATGTGCGCACCTAGCACAGCGCATCCCTCTTGTAAACACGCACATGTGCGCCTGGAATCGGGCAGGAGCCTTCCCCTGGAGCATCCCGCGCAGCCTGGGGATGCTGGTGCAGGAAAGGGTTAAGGTGAGGCTGTGCTGGGTTAGGTAATGCACACACACCGTGCGAAATGAGGGGCTTCAAAGCGCTGCTGACCTTGGAATCAAAGGGATTTCGGTTCCACTGTGAAAAAGCTACCCCATCCTAAGAAACAGGATCCTCCTGGGTCCCTGTCGGGTGTTTTCTGCTGTGTGGGGTGGCTCATGTTTTCACAGGAGAGAGATGTTGACTCTTTACTGGCTGGGAGCTGAGAGGAGCGGGATGAATGATCGCCAGAGTAAAAAGGCGTGCCTGCTCTGAAGTGAAAGTTATTTGTATTTTGGTTTGGGTTTTTTGTTTGTTTGTTTTTTCCCCACTTCTTTTATTCCCCTCTGTCTCTGTTCCTCAGCCTGCCAACAGGGAGCATGATCCCAACTTAATAAAGCTTCATGTGTAAAGGACTGCCTGTGTTTTCCCAAATTCAGTCCTTGATGAGCCTAAAACTGCAGCAGAATCCAAAGGGAGAGAAAAGCCAAAATCAGCACGGTGGAGCTCACTTAAAGCCACAGCTTTTGAATGTAAGAGACTGAGAAACATCCGTGTCAGGGTCCAATAACTGGGCAATTATAAAGATACGTAACTGACACTGCATAGATCTAGTACCTCCACGGAGTTTCAGAATATATGTTTACTTTGGGGAGTTGTTTCCCTCTGAAGTTTTGGAGTCTGATATTGGTTTAATACACTTCGGGTAGAATTGGTGAGCTGGGTCCTATCTCCAGAGCTGATCCTGTGTGGGGTGTGCTGGGAACTTGAGGATGTTTTCAACAGAGAGTTTACTCAGAGTTTCACTGGCATTAAAACAACAGGCAGGTAGATAACGTGGCATTTTCAACAGCCTGGTGTCTTCCAATTGCATGAATTTTCTAGCTGTGTTCTGTAATGAAGAGCTACAATGAAGGAGTAAGTCAAATACAAACCTTGTGGTTCTGTTTTTTAGTTAGTGCTGGCATGTGCAAGGTCCCAGGGTGCTGGCCATGGTGGGCAGAGTGGAGAGGCAGGAGCTGGAACACCTGCACAGAAATTCCTGCAAGGTGACAGATTTCTAAAACACCATTGCTGGAGGGTGGGGGAAGCTGTGTGGGTTTGGCTTCCCTGTGGATGGGTTCAAATGATAATCCACTTCATGACTATGGATCTGGACATGGCTTGACTCATAGGTCACTGAACAAAATACTCTCACAGCTTGTCATTTACTAAATATTTGCCTTTGAACAGCACATTTCATTCAGCTTGTGGAAGCTGGGACAAGAATCAGAAACTGATTTTTCTTTTCGTAACATTTCCAATTTAATCTGGTCTCATTCTTTTGACCAGCTACACTCTAGAGTCAGAACAGCACCATTAAAAGAAAGTTGTTGGGTTTTTTTTGACCCTTAAAACACACACAGGCTGCTCTATTTAATTAAAAGATAATAAAACAGTGAGGGCAGTTTGACTCTGTGTGTGTGAAGGATGGCAAATTTAGATTCCTCAATGATGTTTGGCCGTCTCCTGTAGGCATGGGGTTGTGTCCCAGGCTCAGTTTGCCTCTCCAAGCTTCATTTCAGCCTGATTTATTTCAAGCCAGCCTGTTTCAGTTAGAGGAACTCACGTGAGGCAGAAAGCAAGCGGCGAGGATGGTGTTTGGAGAGAAAGCAGGAGCAGGGCTGTCCTCAGGGACTCGTGGAGATGTCTGGAGGAGAGCAGAGCAGAGCTGTGCAGGGCGGGCTCGGGGCTGAGGGTGAGGGGGAGCCCTTGGAGAGCCTTCGCACGCAAAGCCATGGCCAAAGCCAGCCCTGGGCGGGGTTGGAGCATCCTGGGAATCAGCTGGAGCTTCTCTGCAGGCCTCCACTCCCACCCCAGGGGGTGCCAGGAAGGGGCTCTCAGTGGCCAAAGGGGTGCTGAACTGTGTGTCCTGTCAGCCCCAGTCACACGGGGCATGGGGAGGGATGAGCTTAAGTCCCAGATCCCAGAGGGGCTCAGTGATGCTGGCTCCCTGGGAAGCCCAAACCAGACCCTTCACACAGGTAGGTGCCACTTCCCAGTGCTGAACAGGACGGGTCTCTGCTTGTACAGCTGCCCCAGGGCAGCCAGCTGAGGGGAGCAGAGAGTTTTGATGGAGAAATGCCTTTTTCAGAGCCTGGGTCTGGCTCTGCCAGGACAGGGGTCTGTGATAAGAGAGGAAAAGCCACGATGCATCCAGGAGCACCTTTAACCCAAAAGTGTTTTGTGCCCTGGCTGCTCAGAAAGCCAACTGTGTCCTGGGCTGTGTCAGGAGGGGAGGGGGATTCTGCTCCTGTGCTCAGGTGAGACCCCACCTGCAGAGCTGCCCCAGCCCTGGGACCAGCACAGGGAGCACCTGGAGCTGCTGGAGAGATCCAGAGGAGGCTCCAGGGGGATCAGAGGGATGGAGCAGCTCTGGGGATGTTCAGCCTGCAGAAGAAAAGCTTTGGGGTGAGCTCAGTGTGGCCTTGCAGAGCCTGAAGAGGTTCTACAAGAGAGCTGGACAGGGACTTCTGACAAAGTCCTGGAGTGCAAAAGCAAGAGAGAATGGCTTCACACTCAAAGGTATAGGTTTGGATCAGATATTAGGAAGAAATCCTTCCCTGTGAGGGTGGGCAGGCCCTGGCACAGGGTGCCCAGAGCAGCTGGAGCTGCCCCTGGATCCCTGGAATGCCCAAGGCCAGGCTGGACAGGGCTGGGAGCAGCCTGGGATGGTGGGAGGTGTCCCTGCCATGGCAGGGGTGGAATGAGATGACTTTTAAAGGTTCTTTCCATCCCAGACCATCCATGAAAAATATTGCAGGACCAACAGAGTTTAGGTGCTCTCAAGGTGACAGGATTAACCAAGTGCTTTCACATTGGATTTTCATGCTGGCCTGAGCCAGGAAAAAAAAAAGTACCATATATAGTGTTTTTTTTCAGAAAGACATATTGAAAAAACAAAAATAAACCCTTCCATCACTGGGGTCAGCTGAAATGCTCCCATATAATAGTTTTGCTTCTAATTTTATCTGTTGCTTTTTCAGCTCCTCTTTTCTTTTCTCCAATAGAAATTACAGGAGCAGAAGCAGAGAAGGGACCACCTGGGTTGCCAAATTCAGTCCCCTGCAGTGTCAGGGATATAACAGCAGATAATTAGTCCAAACATTCACAGAAAATCCACTTTGTAGGTTCTGATATAGCACAGGCCACAGAAGATTTCCCAGTGCTCTACTGTAAACCAAAGCTCTTTAGCTAAGACTGGGTGTCACCATTTTAATGTAAGACAGGAAAAGAGAAGGACAGATCGACAACATCTTAAGTACCTAAAATCCAAAACATTGGTTTAGAAAACTGTTAAGTATGAGAAAGAAAAACATTGGCTGGTAAAAGGTATCAGCTTTCTTATTTTCAGAGAGTTAAAATGAATCAGGTGTTTTGACAGTTATGAAACTTCCATTGAAATTTTCACTTGGAATATTTGCCAAAACTGATCCTTTCCCACAGATAGTCTGTTTTGATTAATTTCCCCCTTTCCTGAGAAAAATATTTTATCAAACATTTCCCACCCTTCTCTGGTCTTAGCCTGTTCCTACATCCCATTGTAGCAGGAATGAATGCTTGATTGCGTTTTCACTTCTTTGCATCTTATATTCCAGATGATTGAGAAAATCCATCAGAAAATACTTGATCAAAATACTTTGATCAAAGTCCTCTATGTTTTTTTCCCTCAAGTGTCTCAGCAAGTCTAATATAATTTTTTTCTTCATTTACCCTCCTCTCTCAATGCTACCAATTTTTTTCATCTAGTACTGTTTACATGGGCAGTATATATTAATCTTCCTATTTCATATATGCAAAATATATTGGACTCTTCTATTTCCTGGGTTCTGGGTATTTGCTTCATGCATTGTTGTGGGCACAGTTGCTGTTTTGTTTCTTTGTTTTCCCAAGAAAGAGGCTTCTGAAGATGAAGATGTACATTTTCCCTGACCTCACCCTTCAATTGCTCTGTGCCCATTTCCCCACCTGGGGGTTGCTGACATCAGGATATGATTCTTGATTTCATTTCACCTTCTGTGGAGACAGAATACTTGATTGTTGTGCTGTTTTCTCTGTCTCTCCACATTTCTCTTCATTTTCTCTGCTGTGAGCATGCATGCACACACACACACCATTTCCAAAGCACCTTTGATTTTCTTCCCAGATCAATAGAGCATTTAAACTCCAATGATCAAGGAGGAGCAGCTTGTTTATTTCCCCACATATTCTGACACAAGTGGCACATCTTGTAAGCTGCTTTGATTTGATGTTAGTGCCTATTATAAAGTTTACTCTCCCCAAAGCCATCCATGAAGTTAAAGTACTCTTACTCTGAGCAGGAGCAGAGCAGAACTCAAAAAGGCAAGGTAAAAAGAGAACAGGAATGTCTCAGCACAGAAATTTGCTTTCTGCTATCCTTGTTGACAGTGATCAGAACAATTTGAGGACTCTTGAGCATCCGTAATTTTGGCAGCAGCAAGTGGGGGTACATTGTGTATGACAGATAAAAGTGAACAAATATGAATAGAGGTCAGTTATCCCCTGGCAGAATGGGGCTGGATTCGTGGTTACACAGGAAACATGGACTTGATCATAAACCTGGCCAAGATCATGAAAAATACCATTGAGCTTGGCTGAATCTGGCAAAGGCTGTGATTTCAGAGTTTTCTGCAGCCTGGACCTGTCTGTGGTCCCTGCTTCAGTATCTTTTTTTTTGTAGACTTTTTTGCTTTGGACATGAGAGAAGAAAAACTGTGAAGCCCTAAGAGCAGAGGGAGGGGGATGTTTTTATTTGTTTTTGCTATACTCCAAATTTCAAATTGGCCTCCGTCTCTTTCAACTTTCCCTCTTTTTTTCCCCTCTCTTTATTCCTTTTAATTTTTTTTCATGTCCAAATCTCCCCTATTCCAAACCCACTCTCCCATTTTCTGTTCTTCAGGGTGATGTCAGCGAGTGACTTTCCCGTCCAATCCCTCCACCCTCTCTTATCACCACCCTAGCCTCAGTTTTTCCTCTGCTATCTGGTGTCCTCGATTCCCCTGCTTTCCCTCCTTCCTGCTCTGTACAGTGCCTGCTTTCCTGCTCCTCTCCCGTCCTCAGTGCCGCGGGAGGGTGGTGTCCCCTCCGAGGGTGGCCGCAGGTTGGTGCCTTCGGCCAGCTGGTGTTGGAAGCGCTGTGGGAACACAGGGTAAGCAGGCTGTGTGCTCAGCCAGGCTCAGGGGCTTGCCTGTTTTCTGGGAATTATTGATATTGTTCTGTTTAATATCCATCCTCGCCGTGAGCAAGGAGCGAGCGCTCGCCCTCGCAGAGAGGGAGTCGGGGGGAAGTGAAACTGAGAAGCATCTGGAGCTGGCCTGGTGAAGCAGCAGCTGAGAGATATGATACCAGCTCATGAAAGCAAAAGAATTGCTGTGTTAGAGAAACAAACCACTCTGTTCTGTGCTGGGCACCTCCTGGGGCCTGGTGGGATCTCGAGTCTTCCTTTTGGGTGATATTTAGGGCTTTTTTATCTCTTCTCCTTCCTCCCCTCTGTCATGTTTTCCCTCTTTTTCCTTATCTAATTTATTGTCTCTCTGTTTGCTTTAAATCACTTTCCCATATGGATTTCTCTCTTCTGACCCATCTTCCCCTCCCTCATCTGATTCCCAGGAGTCTTCTGTCGTCATGGAATTGGGAGAAGAGCAGCCGTATTCCCAACACCGAGCATCAGCTGCAGGCTCCTTTCCTCCTTCGTTTTCTTCCTTGTCTGTTCTCTGCTGTTAGTGTTGGAAACATATTCGCAAAGATCATCCCCTGGATTGAGGAAGCAGATTTTATCACCATTATTTTGTTTGTTTTATTTAAGACAGGGAAAGAAATGGAAAGGAAAGGCCTTTGCTGTTAGCAGTGTTACTTAGTTTTGAATGGAGTTTTTTTTCTCCTGCACTAAAGTATCCTAGTCCTGTTATTTTTCTTTGTCATTGCAGAAAGATTGCAGTTGTATAATCCTGAACTTGCCACAAAACTTCCTGCTGCTGCTGATGGTGATAAATCTCAGGTGTGAGAGAACACATCCCTTAAAATCAGGGAAACTGAGGAATGGAGGGATGCTCTGATTTGTCCTGGATGTGGCAGTGTGCTGGTGACAAAGTCAGCCATCAAACCCACCAGCAGCCCTTTTGCTACTTTTTATTATTGTTTTTTGGGGGTGATGATGGTTATTCCTCAGCTGAGACTGTTCTCCATGGGAAGTCACATGCCCTAATTCCTGTAGGATATTTCCTTGTAGCTGTTGATGGTTCTTTAGCAGATTAGAGCAGTACTGAGCCAGTGGTGCTGGTGGAATCTGCCACCTGCCAGGTGACATCCTGCTGGTGACAACTCAGGGGCTGGGGGAAGAAGGCACTTGGCATTTGTGATGTGTGCTCTTTGGAGATGGCACAAAATCAGATGGTCTGGAATTCATATCTCAGACATGCTGGTGATGGTTGAATCCACACAAATTGCAGTATTTCTCAGATATATCTCCCTCCCACAATGGGAGAGAAAAGCAAATATCAGCAAAGCCCCTTAGTTCAGAGTACTCCTATTTAAATTGGAGTACTTTGATATTTTTTATCCGTCTCCATATTGATTATTGTATTGACTTGCTGAAATGGCTTGTAAAACATGGAAGTTGTAACTGCTTATCTTCCTAGGAAATGCTGAAAATCTGCCTCTGTATATCTCAGGTTATGAAATTAAGGACAAAAGCAACTCATTTACCCCCTAGTTAAATCCAGACCAGGTGAGAGGCTGCAGAAGGGGTCCCAGAGGATTTTTGGGGAGGGATCACCCACTGATCAACAAAACAACCAGTGTTTCTGTCAGGAGCATCACTGGGGAGGCTGTACATCCAATCCACAGGAGTTTGTTCTGAATGCAGCAGCATCTGTGCTTGTAAAGTCTGAGGTGCTAAAGTTGAAATCTGGAGCTTGCATTACTACTGTCTTACATGTCATCTGTCTTGTGGATAAACAGACCAGCCCCTCAGAGGTCAAAGCAGCACCTTTCACCAGTGATAATTTAATGAGAATTATTTTCAGTGTAAACTAGACAAGAATTGGAAGCCTCCTGTGCTGTAGCTTGTGAATGGAGATGTTCAGGGAGAAAAGGAGTACTGGGAGAAAAAGCAAATGTTAACTAAATGTATTACACACACAGTTTTGAAACATACTTGGCAGAGGGAAGGGTGAGCAATACAAGCCAGATTCTGCTGTTGAACACACCAGAGTAAACCTAGAGTAACTCCTTTGGAGAGGAAATCAGGGGGAGCTGCTGCAGACCTGTGAATGTGTAGAATTTGGGGCAGAGACAGAGGGCATGCAATGGGGAAAGTGACCAAGCTGAGAGGTGGATGTTGTGGAGAACAACCTCCAACCACCGTCACCGCTGGTGGTTTTATTTGGGTGTGTAATGGTTATGGTGATGCAGTGGGAAACATTTGTACAATGTGGGTTTGTTTTTGCTTTTTGAAGTATTTTCTGAATATACCTATATCGTAATCCCTCCAGACTGTGGAACTGGGCCATGTTACCAGTGTTACAGTGAGCCCTTTGTGCTTCCGGCAACAAACACTCCTGAACTCTGCTCTCCAGCTTGTGGCCTAAACTCCTTCACCCCTGCCCGTACTGTCCCATCTCCAGCAATAATATTCCCTCCTCTGTTTATAAACAAACACCCTCAGAGGAAGTTCACGGGAAGAAAAGTTAGTAAATGAAAATCAACCACGCACCCAGGCCCGGGCTGTGGGTTGGAGCCAGCAGGGCTGCTGGATGTTTCCTACCCTGCATCTGCTTGTAGGAGTTTCTTTGCCTGTCTGTCTTACTGTGTGTCTTCCTCATCTTTTCCCATCATCATGGAAAATATAAAAAAAAGTGGGGAAAAATTGCGGTCTTGATTTGCTTTGAAATCAGCATGGACAGAATTCAGGAGCCCTGAGCAGGGAGGTTGACTTCAGTAGCCCTGTAGATTTTCTTCTTGGTAAAACCACTGATTTTTGTCTGTGTTGTTGTTGTTGTTTTAGCATCAAAATCTAGATTCTGGCTCCTGGCAAAACTGTTGCTCTTGAGTTGCGCAAAGGCTGCAAAAGGACTAAAATAGCCCAAAGGATAATTGTCCACTACAGTCTGAGCACAGGGCTGATGGTACATCTGGTGTTGCACACCATTCTCACAGAAGCACCCCTTCAGGAGTGAGCAGGACCCAGGGGAGGGGGTAACAGGGGACTGTGGTCACCATGGGCATCAGCAAAGCACTGTAATGGTGCCGGCAGCTGGAAAACACAGAATGTTTTTTGACTTGTTCCAGAGGTCCCAAAAATGTCTGGCAGCACAGGGACAACTAAATAAAAAAATCCATTTTCTTGTGGCTGCTCCTGGTTTGTGTCTTTAGCACTGCATCTCAGGTGCAAGGTGAGTGGATTAGGTGTTTGTTTCTTTCCAGGAGATAATTGGATCCTCTAATAAGTATTTCTTGCCACTCAGAATGCACAGAAACGTCACCAGATACAGGAAAGCTCTGACAGTGAGTGAGACAGCCTGATCAGGGCTGTGCTTCCTCACTTGGGCACAGGTGGGGTGTCATTGCAGTGCTCATGTCACTGTTCCAGGCTCCCTCTCTTCCATAGGGAGTGTGTTTGGAAACTGGGGCTAAGGGAGCTTTTACAGAGATAACAGATGTGGCAGTTGTGGTCCCACTTTTAGTTCTAAGAGTCTCAGAATTTTAGAAGTGTACTACAAAAGGCTTCCAGTGCTGGCAGAATTTCCATACCTTAAAATGGGACAGTTTAAAGTAGTGTTATCTATTGCTTTTTGTTGAAAGAGTTGTTTCTCTTGCTGAACAAATATCTTCTGTCAAGACTTATCTGTGAGGCTACTCCAGTGTGGTCTCTCCAGCTCCCATCCCAGTGCAGGGAAGATAATCAGAAGTGACCATTTTGCAGCATGGTCAGAGTTTATCAGCTGTTGCACAATCCCTTTGCCTACGAGCAGGTTAAATAAAGGGGCAGGGTGCAGCGTGGTGGAAATGGACCTGGTTTATATTGGTGGGCTTCCTCTAAGAATTCCAGCATAACTATCAACAGTTTCTCCTCGCAGGAAAGTTGAACCATTCATTCTTACCCTTTGAGGAGTTCTGAATTATTGAAGAGCAGAAGGTCTTCTGCTGGGAAAGGCTGGAATTCCCCGCAGTCCTCTTGCTAGGGGTGGTTTAATCAAACACACTGTTTACATTCTGTATCTCAGCGGAGGCAATGCTCAAACAGCAGTGGTCTTCAACTGGACACTGTTGCACTGGGGGTTTATTTTATTTTGTTTTAAACATTGGCATACCACCAGTTTAACTGGGAAATGGCCATCTGCAAACACCTGCAGGCTCCATGGAACAGGCTAGAGAGGGAAGCAACAGCAGCTGCATCTCACAGAGGGAAAATTAGACAGTGAAGGGGCCATGTTTCTTCTCCAGAGGTTTTTGCAGGGCTGGGATTTGGCAGCAAAGGTGGGCTGGGAGCACTTGCACTCCTGGAGGAAGAGACCTTGCAGCAGGAGGAGGCTGAATGGTGCAAACTCTTCACCGAGCCTCAAACACTGATGGTAGAGGCAGAGAAGCAAAAGTCTTTTTGCCAAAACCTTGTGCTTTGCCTCACAATGTGAAGGCCAAACTGTTCCATGAACAGTTTCTGTGCTCTCAGACTTAAGAGGGCTCAGACTGAATGAAACAGGAGCTGTGTATTCCATGAGGGAGAGGGAAGAAGGAAATGAGATTAGGACAGTTCTTCTTGCCACTGCCCATCTCTCCCCTCCCTGAGGAGGAACATCTTTTGCACCTATGTCAACAAACCAACACTTTTTTGCGCTTCTGTATGTCCAAAATTGTCCATAAGCCTTGAGTCAAGATTTTAACTTGTGTTCAGACACTTTCTTTCTTTTATTCCTCTTTGGTATATTCTGGAAGTGATGTATTTCCGCTCCCCAAGTGCAGGATCTTCTGTGCCTCACTGAGGAGGATGCACGCAAGTAGGCAATGCGGCCAACATTCTTCCAAACCCGAGCAACCCAACCAGCTGTTCAGCAGGGCTGTTATTTATTGAGAAGTGTCAATGTGCTCAACACATGGTGTCCTTTGCCCTGTCGAGCCAGCAGCCTGGCTTTTATGGGTTTCTGTGACACTTGTCACACACTGCTGATGGGACAAGCTGGAACAGGGACACGGGTTTGTGTGAAGGTTATTCTAGGAGGGCATTGCAACAAGGTGTTCTATAAGGGAAGGAGGGACAGAGACCAGTTGGCAGAGGAGAAAACAGAGACTGTTGCAAAGGGTAGAGGTTTCTTTTTGGCTGGTGCTTTCGGAAAGAGAACAGAGATTTCCTTCAGCGATAAATTAGATGCTTGGGGAGAGAGAAAGGGTGTTTGTTTCAGCAGTGATGCAACTCCTGTGTGAGAGAAGCAGACTCCCTCTCCTGCTAATTCCAGCTGCTGGTTCTGTGGCAGAGTGGAAGTGCACAGGTTGCTTTGGGATTTTAGTTGCTGCTCCGCAATTGCTGCGAGGTGCCTTCAGCTCTGTCCTTTCCACCTCCAAAGGTGGGATAATGGCTCTCACAGCCTGCAGAGAGATGCTGTTTGTAAGGATGAGGGAATGTCATTAGTGCAGTGCTTCATGAATGAAGCTGTGAATGACAAGTGCCACTCCTTTGCACCAACAGGTTGGAATGCTCAGCCAAGAAGCCCCTTTGGCCAGGGTTGTGCTGGGTTCCTGTGCTGCTGTGAAGGGAAGACTGAGGTTGGGGAATGCCAAAGAGACAGGGGGCACATCTTGCCAATCACCCTCTTATCTATTTGTCCCATCTTTTTTCTCTTGACTTGTGTAAGCTCGTATTCATGAGTATCACAGGTATTTATTTCCCCTCACTGAAAAACAGAGCCATTGCCTGAACAGTGTGACTCTGGCCACATTCCCTCCTATTCAGCACAATGCAATCTTGGCTCTTTACTAGTTAATATTTTCTGTCAACAACCTGCAAGAAAACAAAATCGGTGCTGATAAAATTTGCAGATGTTGCAGAGTGCAGGGAGTGGTAAACAATGACCAAAACAGGACTCTCAGTTGGGTGTTTTCAAAAGCTGAGAACATGCAAACTGTGCATTAGAGTAAAGCCAAATGTGAAGTCATTCATATAGAGAGAGGGGCAGCAGGTCACACACAAAGGAGGGATGGGGGGAAAGGATCTTTCACCTGGAAGCTGAATGTGGAGCAGCAACTGCCTATTGGAATAGATAAAGCACGTAAATGTGAGCTGCCAATGAGAGGCTGTGGCCAAAGGTTTGGAGTCATCGTTGGCTGGGTAAACAAGGAGATACAGAACAGGACTGGGGAGGTTGTGTTACCCTCTGTGTAATGACACTGGAGTAGCTGTTGCCAGAGCACTTTGTCCCATTCTGGTGTCTGCAGTTTAAGGAGGATGTTATATGGAAGATTTAGAGGGAAAACAATTATCTGTGACAATAATTGTATGATTTGTAGCAAGTCTTGAAGTGCTGGGCTCAAGAAGATTAGGAGGTGACTTGATTGCCATGATCTTTAAATGAATGTTTTGGAAATGTTAAACTGATAATTGTGGGTTGGAAATGAATACTAGAGGATATTAGTAAATCCAACGGATCCAGTGGAGACTAAGCAACTTTAGAACAGAGTATTTTAGCAGTGTTTCAGCCTTGAGAGTAGTCAGTAACTGAAAAACCTTTCTGAGTAGAGTGGTGGAATATCTGTCACCATAGCTTTCAATACAGAACTAATTGTTTTTCCAAACTGCAAGGTCTTTAAAGAGGAATTAATTCAGTGGTCACCCATATTGTGTCTAAGAACTTCTAATGTTAGAGTATTCTGGGTTTTTTTGCTATTACTGGAAAAAATAATTGAACAGTAAAGCACAAGCATGCTAATTTCAAATGTTTTCATTTCTCTCTTTTTAATTTCTATGGGCTCTCCTTGACACTGGTAGGATATTTCTGATCACAACAATATTTCCAGTGTAGGGTTTCCTCACTGTCACTGCAGTTGAATTGTAAGGCTCTGTTTCATATGATATTTTTAATCCAGTTTAGACATTGTCACCTTTTTCCAGAATGATGTGATGAGCAATGACTTGACTTCTCCCTTTTGGAATAGTCACTGTGTGAAAACTACCTGAAAAACAAGACTGAAATATTTTCTAATTGAAGGTAGTAAGAGCTTTATTGTTGACCTGAATGATGCCGAGTGTTTACCTAGAGAACAGATTTGGGCGAGCAAAAATTAAGGTTTCTCTCTGGAAGCAGGAGCATTGACAATGCCAGGAATGTGAAACAGCACAGCAGACCCCTAAAAACAAAAAAGTGGATGAGAAAGCAGAGAATAATCCAGGGGTGACTTTAGCTTCTCATCCCCTTGCTGGGTGGTCTGCCTCAGTCTCAGGGCAGAGCATCAGTCCAGGGCATGCAGGATACTGGAATGACCCATTCCTGTGACTTTAGCTGAGTTGCAAACATTGACCAAAACCCTGTTGAAGGTAATTAGTGTTCTGAGACAGGATTTCACTTCATTTGAGCCATCCCCAGCTGGAGACTGTTCCTCAAAAGTCCAATTTAAGCCAAGTGTTCCAAATGTCCCAGTCTGCTCCCTCCAAGCCATGTGCACGTGTATATGTAGGCCCCTGCACAGAGCAAATCGTGCCTGTACATGGTATTTTGTTAGTCTTCATTGCTCTGCTTCCAAATTTAACCAGAAGTAGAAGGGCTGAAATAACATAAGAAAGGTTGGACATATGATATTTCCTGCTGCTCAGCTAAATACGAGAATTGCCAAAAATCTTCCAAGGTAGCTTGTTTCTTTTACATTTTTCTCCCAGTTCTGCAGACTTGAGAAGGTCAATTACTTTCGAGAAGGATTTGGCTTTGGCAACACTTATGGAAAGCGAAGCAGAATTATGACCTTTTGGAGGTTTGCCCATCGCTGTCCCATCTTGTCCTTTAAGAACTAAAGGCTGAATTTTCACAGCTACAGTCTTCAGTTTAATAGGTGTGAATTTGTTTCTGTGCACTTCTAAGACATCATGAGTATCTGTGTGAGAATTTGCTTTTAGATGTCTATTTATTTGTGCTCACAGATCAAGTGATCACTGGTATTTGTAGAGCAGAAATACAGGCTCAGGTATTTCCAGGAGGAAAATCATACCAAAACAAATGAAGTTGGATTCAAACCGAGCAGAATAATAAAGCTCTAAAATTATATACTTAGGTTAGCATGTGGTGACTGCAGCCTATCTGGAATGCATACTATAATAGTTATATCATGTTAGAGAGGCAGGTTTTTTTTTCAGCAGGACGTTTCCTAGAAAGCAGAAATATCTCTGTGGTTTGTGTATGGGTTTGGAACTTGTGTGCAAGTATGGAGCTGGGAATTTGAGGCATGAAATAGTCAGGATTAGTGAAGGCCCGGATCCCTTTCATAAGCGACAGCGGAAAACAGGCACGATCAGCTCCCTTCTCCCCTCTGCTATTGCAGCCTCCTCCTCTGTGGATTGTTTTGGAGTCAATTCTTTGAAGGTTGATAAATGCCTCAGTTGTTTCTATTAGCACAGGAAAGATGCAGTCATATGGGAAAGCCAGATGCAATAGGATAGCTGAGTCTGGATAAGATCTAAGATATTTTTACAATATGATATTTAATTTTCACAAAGCAAAGCCCTTGCAGGGTATAAATCAGTGTAAATGCACTGGAACTACTCAGTTTTGCACTCACAAAGTGAGTCTGCCCAAGAATGTTCTCAAAATCCAATTAAATAACTCAAACTGTTTCATGTGGAAATGCCCCTCAATTACAAAGACAAGTCTAAGCTATCATGATGTGATTTTTACAGTCTCCTCCCAGGGTGCCCTAGTTTGCATTCATGGAATTTTTTGTTTTTGTTTTGTTTCTGTAATAATGTGGATGTTGGCCATCTGTCTGATCCTGGAAAGGTTGTAAGGTTGTCCCTGCTCCCCAGGTTCTCTTCCCACTCCCTCATTGATCATAATGTTTGATTTAGGTGCCACTAGATTTCCTCCTTTGTTCTCCAGCCCTAACCTCCCCCCTGCAAGCACACATGCATTGTGCAATGGTGTAAAAGCTCTCCTGGCTGCAGCTGGGAGTAGTAACTGCTCAGCTGGTTCCAGCACTGCCCTAAAGCTGCTGTAAAGGTCAGAGACAAGGGAATTCTAAAAAGCAAAACAAGCTGTGTTGTTGTCCCCCCTTTAATCCTGGCTGTGTGTTTTGATCAGCACCACAAGCCATCTCATGTGCAGAGCTCCACTTCTCCCTGCCCTGTGTTTGTGGCCGTCCAGGGCAGCGTGTCGGGCGCTTTTCCAGCCCCGCTCCGGGCTCGGGCGCTGCCACAGCTGATTGACTTGCACTGCTTGTCAGACACAAAGCACATTTTGAAAGGAAATGCCATATTGAACTCCCCATGAGCTGATGGGTATTGTGCACGGTCATCTGATGGCACAGATGTGCCCCTAATAATCCTTCCAGGAGGATATTTCCTCCTGGGATGTTCTGGCCATCTGATCTGCTCTGAGGTATGCTGACCTATCTTGACCCAGTTTATGATCAATTCTTTCTGCTGTTTTCTAAAAGGAGCCCAGAAATATCTCTTTATCATTTAGATTGCCTGGAAGTTATGGTATTACATGTCTGTTCTTTCCACAGAAGATCCTCTGTGGTTGCTCTCAAGCATTAACTCTTACAAAGGGGAGGAAAGCCACTCTGTGTTAGTGTGAGCAAGAGTAAATTTCTCTGTAGAGCTTTGATAGCTAATCAGTGTTTGACAAACAGTGCAGGGAGGAAGAGGAGATGTGAGAGCAGAGGTGACTTGTGTTCCACCAAAATGTTGCTGGGCACCTTCATCTGTGTGAGTCAAGTGACCCTTCTGTTGCTGTGCCTTTATCCAATGTCCTTTTTCTCAGGTTTGTGTGTGCTGTGCATGTGATGTGAAAGATGGATGGTTTCCATGCACTCCTCCTGATGTGTATCCTTGTGTTTTGCAACAGCTGCTTTTCAGGTGGGAATGGTGTTAATGCTGGATTTCTCTGGAGGTGAATCAGCAGCCTCAGGTACAATGGGAGGGTTAATTTGTCATCTGGTTCTGCTGGGCAGCGAGCAGAGATAAGCTTGGGGGTTCAGAGGTGTGTGATGATCCCTTTCAGCCAAACCAACAAATTTACTGAGTGCTTTCCGTTCCTGATATTTGAAGGTTATCTGGGTTTTCATAAACGCTGAACTCAACTTTTTAATAAGGCTACACTAGAGTGTCTAAAATTGGCAGCCAAAAACCTGAATTGCTGTCTGAATCAAGCTGGATGCAAAGTATCCCATGTTTGTGACATACAGCAGTGATTCCCTGATGGAACATCAAAGTTTGACTTTAAGCAGGATCCAAGAGAAGTGTGCCTCTACTATCACCACTGTTCCTATGCCTGTGTGTGTTAAAATCGTCTCACATGGACACATATTTGTTTTCCAAGCTTCATCTGAAAATCCTCAGTTGTTTGTCAGAACAAACCAGGAGAAATAAATAATTTTGCAGGTATTACAATATCCTTACCCTTGTCTGGAACATTCCTGTGATCCCAGAATTCATAGCAGGGACTGAAGTTTGACCCTTGCAAAACATGTGAATTTTTCTGTCCATCTAAAAGGCTGCCTAAAGCTGGTTATTAGATAATAAACAGTTTATTCACCAAGCACCAGTCTCCACTGGTCCTGCAGCTTTATTGTGAAATGCTTAAGGAGATCCAGATAAGGAGCAAACCTTCCCTCTAACCTTTGTTTACTCTGAGTCTGTAGATGAAGGAGCCCTTGGAAAAGCCATACCCAGCCCTGGGCTGGCCCTGTTATAACACTTGAAGGACTCAGCTCCTTCTCTGCCCTGTGGTTACAGTGCTGTGTGTTCACTTACACCTCAAAACCCTCACAATCTGTAATTTCTCACTAAGCCCAGCCTACCAGATGTATTTGCAGTAAGCTCTTCTATACTGTTAGTGGGTGTATTCCCACAATAGGCTCACTGGAGTGTCACTAATATGATTGTCCATGACAGTGGCTGCTCTCTTGCAGCCCACATGATTTTGTTATCAACAGGGAAGGATTTATGTAATGTTCATAACTAACCAGCCACTATAAATTCATGTCTTGCTGTGGTAGTTGTTCTCACCTCCCTGTTTTCAGACTTCAAGGTATCTCATTGAGCAAATGAGTGACTGGGAATTTGAGAAACAGTACACAATGTATGCTTAATTTGATGCTAAATTACACTGATATAAAGATTGTGGCTTTAAAGAGCCTTGGGCTAAATTCTCAATGTTAATTAGGCATGGCTGTATTAGACTCTGTATTTCTACATGATGAAGTTCTTGTCTTTCATGGCAGAACAAAAAGAACTCTGTCCTTCTCTCTCAGGTCTGAATCCTCTGGCGTAGCTTGATAAAGGATAAAATCTGGTGTGAATTCAGCTAGATTGATAACAGCAGCAAACATCCCCTTTTTGCTCTTTAAGTAGTACATTACCACCTGAGCAAGCCTCAGGTGGTTTTCTTGAACCACTCCTTGTCTCAGGGGGTGACCTCAGGAGGCCTCTTAGCTGTGTTGGAAATGGTATAGACAGAGATGTTGCCTTAAGTACTCTGGATTTTGAATTATTTAACTCTTGTGGAAGGAAGTGGGGCTGGGGGAAGCACAGCAAAGGAAAGGAGAGATTATTTCTCCCCTTTGTAAAACTATATTGGGTTCAACGTCATACCATGAAATATCCAGTGCAGAACTCAAGAACTGCTCCAGTGGATCTTCACTGACTTATCCAATTGCATGGAACATGGGGATACTTAACCCAAATCTGTCGGTTTTAATTATTTTCCTCTGGACAGATAAAAGCTTTCTATAGGTTCCTGTAGAATATTTGCTCTTTCAAGCGTTCTTCTGTGCTTTGATACTAAACGATTAAAGCATGCTAAAGAAAAAAACAGCCCCAACCTTTAGCTCCCTGTTCTTGGGCCCCCTGACTGCAGCTTTGATTGTTGACCTAAATTCCCCTTTCATAACTGAGTCCTGTCACCTCTGGTTGGAGTCTCCCAGCAAAACAGGCACGGCCAACTTTCAGAAGTGCAGGGCACTGTTTTCCATTCTGCCTCGCGTGGCTCTGACAGCTCCACACCTGATGTGTTCAAAGTCAGCCTGACCTCCCTCTTCCCCTTCCCCCACCTCACCCTCCTGGAAATGAAACCATAATAAAGGTTTTGGTTTTTTGTTTGGTTTTTTTTTTTTTAACTTTTACTTTTGCCTTCCCCTCTCTCACTCTCCCCCCACTTCCCATTGCTCAGCAAAGCAAGGAAACTTTCCCTGCATGGAGAATGAAATTCATAGTTAATTCTATGGCTGGGTTGGTTGCTGCAAAGATTGCTGTTATCCAGACACAAGAAATGGCACTGAAGTGAGAGAAGGAGGCCCTGGAGGATGTTATTTATAACATTGCAGTGGGTTATAGCAGCTTGTATGGGCTACTCCAGCCTCTCTTCTGTCAAACTCTGCCCACAGAGAGCTGCTTCTGGCTCTAGCAGCCTCCAGCTGTGAGTTCCTGTTCCTCTGCTCCCATCCCAGTTACAGCAATGCCTTCTGTCCTCACCCAGGGCTGTCTCCCACAAGTTCAGCAGCTGATGTTCAGTGGTGTGCTCATGCTGCCAAACCCTGCCCCGTGCACAGAGCCCACATAAGGATGTGGCTCAATTTAAGTCCCCAGAAAAGTCCTGAAAACAAAGTGGGTCATAAATGCTGGCATTGGTTAGGGGGGCTTCTGGAAGAGGTCAGATGGACAGTGATGGTGGAGCTGTTGTAGGTCAGTAGCCAAAGAACTGAGATTTTGCTTGCAAAAGAAGAGGGAGACTGACTTTCTCATTTTCCATGTTTGGCTTTGAGGCTCTGGAGTTGAATTATCCAGCTTTCCCCACTCTTTTAATGCCTAGGAATTTACTTTTACTATAAGGAACAAACATCCTAGGACTGGAAGAAGCCTTGTGGGCCACTGAAGTCTGTCTCTGGCCAAGCATAAAGGAATGTGGCATCATCCTCTGTTCGTGCACTTCTCCAGAATCCTCTGAGAGGTGACTCACTCCTTTGTGGGGAAGGGAGGCTTCCAGTGCCTCTTGCTGGAAAGCTGAACTAGCACCTCTTCTTTTTTTTTTTTCTTTTTTTTTTCTTTTTTTTTTTTTCATCAAATATAAAATTCCATTTCAATCCCTTGAGCTTCAGGAACAAGAGCTTTAGAAGGAAAAAATCATTTAGACTAAGGAGTAAGAAGGGCTGTCAGTGTTCCCCTCAGCTGGAGCTCCATCCCTTTCTAGCAACTCAGGGCAAGCAGAAGTGAAGAAAACTGTTTGCTGCTGTATGAAACTTGTACATATTTTTTTAATCTAATTGCTGTGGGGAAAACAAACATCAGTTTTATTTCACACCATTTCTTGGCTCAGAAACTTCAGGCACATTCACCAAATTGTGGTTTTTCAGTCATTGGCTGTGTCTCATTTACCATGAGGCCTCTTCGGTTGGTAAAGAGATATTAAGTAGCTAAAAATGTCCTTTACCACATTATTGTAAAGAATTCTTGGTGTAAATGAGAATTTAAACTCTGTACATTTTTCATGTAAATCTTGTTTGTGGTCACAGCTGACTTGAAATTTGGAGTGTCAACCATTATGTGGGGTGATTTTGCTCAAAACCAGCCTTGTTTGGGGTAAAAGAGGCCTCTTCTTGTTTAAAATGTTCTTAATTATGCCTGAGAAATAACTCACGGCTATGGAACCTTTTACTAAATTGAAATAAATTGTGAAAACATCAAATTATTCAGTTTTCAGAAGTTTCTGGCAATTATTTCACATGTCCCTCTTCCAATGGCTTTGCCCTTATTAGTTGTCATAGAAGAAGTAATAAATTCTTTTATTATGACAACCAGTGTCCCAGCTGAAATTAGTTTCATTGTGCTGGGGACAAAACGGAAAAGTGACACTCCCTTAGCCAGAGGATCCTCAGTCCAAAGCCAAAAGCAAAGTGAAGGATTGGGAGAATAGGTGAAGCGTTCAAGCAAAAGAGGGTCATAAGGAACTGGTACAACTTGCAAGGGAGTTGGGTTTCTTATCCCAGCACAAGGGAGTGTGGGTTTCTTGTCCCTTTTTTCACATTTTTTTTCCTTTCTCTTAAGAATAAAACAACCCTTTCTGCTGAAAGGCTTGTGCTCAATCCATCTTTTCATCAAGAGCTGGATGTCTGCAATAGTAAAAGTTTGAGAAAAGAATACTGTACATGGCATAAGGATTCAGCAATGACCTTTGCCCTAAACTAGAAAATGCAAGGAACTGGAATAGTAGAGTGTTTTAGTTCAGCAGCTTTCATACTGGTGTGCTCAGTGGAGTCACTATTGTCACTGGATTTTTTCTTTTCCTGTCCTCCTTTGGCTCCCTGTAAATCTTGAATTGATGGCAGCTGTTTGAGCCCAACTCAAGACACATTGCATCACATCAGGGTTTAAAGACTCAAAGGCAAGGGGGGGTGCTACTATTCTGTAGTATTCCTCCATCAGCTCCTCGTGCTCAGCCGAGGTCAATCACCAGCATCATGCAGCACTTCAGAGAGAGGAAGATGCTCTTTAAATGCTGCCTGGGAAACTGGATTTCCATCCCACAATAATTTATCAGTTCTTTGGGGGAATATTTCTTGTCCCGGTCAGTGCAAAGAGCAAAAATTCTTGACCCATAAGACTGTATGGTGGACTTTCCTGGAACTGGAGACCTGTTCCAGGACTTCCAGCTGTCCATCCAACCATGCGGATCTTGGATGCCTGAAGAAACAGGTGGAGCAGCTTATGCATGAGCAACTGCTTTGTGATCCCCAGACCTGGAGGCTTTGGTCACTGGATGGCAAAGGAGACTGGAGATGGTGGGGGTTGTGGCAGGGATGAGTTTTCCTTGTGAACATCAACCAGAACAGCCCAGGGAGTCCCTGGGGTTCCCCTGGCCACGTTGAGGACATGCAGATTCTCAGAGGGATTTGTTGGGACAAGCCCATTTCTGCATCACTTTTTCTTCTCTCACTATGCTGGCATTTCCTGGCAGGCAAAAACTCTCTTACAAAATGCCTGATCAGCTCTAATGGTCTAGTTACAATAAGCTGAGATTTTTATGACTTATTTGGGAGAGGGACTTGTCTTGCCAGCTGTCTTCTTATTCACTGCAGTATTATCCACCCACTATCGTTGGACAATACCTTCATTTGAGATGCATAAAAATACAGACTTTTATGGGCTCTCATCCATCTGAAAATGAATGTTTTGTAAAAGTATTTATTTCATAAAGAAGAACTTAAAAACACTTCAAAAACAGACTCCAGAAGGTTATTGGTAGCTTTGGCTCTGGTATCACAAGTTCCTCAAGTAAATATCCATCCCAGCAAACGTCACCTTTTTTTTAGCACATTTGTTTTTTCCTTGCCTGGTTCTCCTCCTCTCCTTTCTCGTGATCAGAAGTAGCAGTATAAACTAGAAGCTGGTCTTGAAAAGGTTTTGAACTGAGTGCACCATACAGATGAATAAACACATTACCTTCCGAACCCTGGGATCTCTCTTCCAAAGGAAACAGGAAAAGGGGGAGCTCAGAATCCCTAGCAAAATACCAGCGTGCAGAAAAAAGGCCCGTTTAAATGTTTTTAACTTTCCCATCAGAAGAGTTTTTTTACAGGGGGAGGAGGTGGAGAGGGACAGGGTGTGAGGAGAAGGGGGGAAGGTGGGTGCTGGGAGAGGGGAGGAAAAATACAGTGAATGCTCCTGTAACCTTTGCTCTGTTGATACTAGACAAGACTGCACTGTTAATGAGTGATTGTTAACAGATGGCTCTTGAGCAACTTAGTCAGAAGCAGAAGATGTTATTTGGTTGTAGTG
This sequence comes from Pseudopodoces humilis, assembly GCF_049639895.1. Lineage (NCBI taxonomy): Eukaryota > Metazoa > Chordata > Aves > Passeriformes > Paridae > Pseudopodoces > Pseudopodoces humilis. The sequence continues at coordinate 7,959,075 of NC_142221.1, read as the reverse complement.
AGGGGAGGGTGAGGGTGCAGGGGTGAGGTAAGGGGATATTTAGTCTTTTCACGAGGAGTGAACTGTCAGAGATTTATGATTTTCCTTTAGGCTTTTGGAAGCAGAGGCTCTGGGGAAGGATTGTTTTCTATGTGCTGATAGTAGAAAGGCCATTTGGTGCTGAAAGCTCCAATGATTTTGTTTTTGGTGAGAGATGTCCCTGCTGCCGTTGGCCTTTGAGAACTGAAGGATGGAAATGTCTGTCTTTAACTTGCCAAGTCTTGTGTCCCAAACTGGGGAGGAGTGGGCTCTGTCCACTGCCTGGAGCTGTCTGAGGCTGGGTGAGAGCTCCAAGTATGGATCTACACTTTGGGAGAGAACTCTTTCCATGGGGCACCGAGTTGTTAGGAAGTGTGCCTGTGAGGGGGCAGGAATCTTTCTGAGTGTCTGCCTTTCTGTGGATGTCCAGCTGTGTGTATTTCTTGCCCTTTCCCAGTGTGGTGTAACCAGTGTACACCATGTGCTTACTGGTTTTTTATCGGATATGACTTTGAAGGCAGCCCAAACATGTCCCATTCCCTCTCTGTAGGATTTGTGTGCTTGAACTTATCAAGACGACTGCAGCTTCTCAGTGTTTCTCAAGTGTGCAGAATTTAGATTTGCTATCTATTTCCCTTCTAGACCTTATTAGATACAGGGTTCAGGGGTGTGAGGGATGAGTGACATCAACAGGGATTGGTTCTCAAGACTGTTTTTGTTCTCAACCATTGATGAATAGCTTGGAGGAAGGGAAGAACCAAATGCACAGTCCAACGTTTTGCTGATAGGAATTTGGAGAAAAGTTTTGGGTTTTGGTCAGGAAAAGGGAATCCCATTTGTACATGCCACTGGCAAATCTTTACCTTTAATAGGAAGTCTTGACATGACCTCCCACAACGGTGCACTAGATGATTTAAAGTCTTCCTTGTGCACTATCTAACAGATGTAGGTGAGTGTGTGTATATACATTTAGAGAGATATATTTACACAATTTAAAGACTAACACCTTCATTCTGTCATCCTTATTTATTCATATTTCTCTTTTGGGGGCACATAGGACTGTATGACAAATGTTCTTACACCTCCCGTGACCGAGGCTGGGTCCTGGGGATTAACACCGTCAGTGACCAGGGGAACAGAGACCCCCGCTATTTCTTCTCGCTGAAGACAGACCGTGCTCGCAAAGTCACCACCATTGCAGCACATCGCAGCTACCTCCCCAACCAGTGGGTGCATCTGGCTGCCACCTACGACGGGCGCCTGATGAGACTCTACGTGAACGGTGCCCAGGTGGCCACAAGCGGAGAGCAAGTGGGCAGCATCTTCAGTCTGCTGACCTTGAAGTGCAAGGTGCTCATGCTGGGAGGAAATGCCCTGAACCAGAACTATCGGGGTTACGTGGAGCACTTCAGCCTCTGGAGGACAGCCCGGTCTCAAAAGGAGATCTTGTTGGACATGGAGCAGGCGAGTCACAGGCAAGACACGTCCCTACCTCAGCTCGTTCTTCAAGACAGTTTACTGAATGTGAAAAGCACCTGGTCTCCCATGAAGGATGGCAGCAGCCCTCAGACCAAGTTCAGCTACCACCACGGCTATTTGCTGGACACCAGCCTGGACCCTCCTCTCTGCGGGCAGACGGTGTGCGACAACACGGACGTCATCGCCAGCTACAACAAACTGCCCAGGTTCCGCCGCAACAAAACCGTGCGCTACCGTGTGGTGAATCTGTACGACGACAAACATCAGAACCCCACTGTCAGCCAGCAGCAGATCGAGTTCCAGCATCAGCACCTCAACGAGGCTTTCAGCCGCTACAACATCACCTGGGAGCTGGAGGTGCTGGAGGTGAGGAACTCTTCCCTTCGCCACCGGCTCATCCTGGCCAACTGCGACATCAGCAAGATTGGGGATGAGAACTGTGACCCCGAGTGCAACCACACGCTGACGGGGTACGATGGCGGGGACTGCCGGCACGTCCGCCACACGCTCTTCAACAAGAAGAAGCAGAACGGGGTGTGTGACATGGATTGTAATTACGAGAGGTACAACTTCGATGGGGGGGAGTGCTGCAACCCAGAGATAACAGAAGTCACCAAGACCTGCTTTGACCCATATTCTCCTTACAGGTAGGCAATTTATTTTTATGATCATATTGATGAATATCTGTCTAGGTATCGATCAAACTACTGGCTGTTGAACCCTTTTATTGTTGCTATTATGGACTTTGGAGTGTAATGATTTCTTTTTTTTTTTTTTCCCCTCAGTATTTGGCTCACACTGCAGTTCTCCAATCTCAGTAATGCTCTCAGCAATGTCTTACCCCTGAATTGGTATTCTCCAGCCAGGCTAAGGAAAATCTGTGCTAAAGATTGGAGCAGCCGATTTTGAGAGACCCATTAGTTGTTGGCTATGAGCAGCATATTGTAACAATGCACAGTTTATTTTAACTCCAGACTCTGAGGAGTGGGGATTGGATGTCACAGAAAGCTCTTGTGTATTTGGAGAGGGAAAAGGCCCTCAGGCGTGAAACAGAACATGAATACTCTTAGGTAGAGTTTAATTCTGTAGCACTTCTTTGAAGGTAGGCAGGTAATTCCATACTCTTACTGCCGTGTACAGCTCTCTGTGGGCTCTGCTGTGGAGGAACAGCTGAGTCTGGGGGCTGTGATGAAGGAGGTGGGTACCAGGTTCCTGTTGCACACTCTGTGTGGGTAATCATACTCTTCTGTGTCCCTTTCTACACATAAATGAGAGCAGGGGTAATGCCACATCATTGCAGGGCAGCTTTCTGTGGGTGGATGTGAGCTCATAAAATCCTCATCTCCTCAGCTCAGGTGTCCTTGGGCTCAGTTTGAGGAGTGGCATCCTTGAATAACTTGCTTCAGATGGGTAACACATACCCACAACTACTCCAAATTCAGACAAGTTGGTATCTTTAAGTAATAAACTGTTTCTTGTGAATGAGTTACTATTCAGAATGAGTTATTATTCAGAAAATAATGAAAATTATTCAGAAAATATGAAGGTTGAAGCTGAAACTCTGTCATCTGCATTCCATGTTGCAGCTTTTTAGGGCAATTCATGGAGCCATAGAGGGGAAACTCCTAAATAGTCAGAACACACAACGCTAAAATTCAGGTTAAGAATGAAAGTTTGAGCTTTTCAGGAGTCCCTTCCATTGCAGCAATTCAGGCTGTATTTATAGCTTCCTTAATAGAGAGAAGTTTTTAAACAACATTATTGGCTCTACTGGAGCTTTAAATACACATAATTAAGTTGGAAAGAAAAGCCAATTTTTTTTTTCACTCCAGCGAGGTTGTTGTTTAAAAAATCCTTCTAGCTCAGTTTGATTTCAGTTACTTACCAGTGAACAAAGCTCAAATGGGGAAATACTTTAAATATTAATGCTTGAAAACACTGAAAGGAAAAATACCAATTTTTAATACTGTTCAAATAGAGAGGAACTCAACTAAGCAAATATCATCAAAGGCATAATGCAAATTGGATTGTTTTAACACTGTAGTTCTGAGAACTCGAGGTGCTAGTTATAGCAACTAGTAAAATTTTTAGAAAAAATACATTATTTTTAATCTGATAGTACCCTTTTATCACTTGTTCTGTGACCAGCATAATGCCCATATAAAATGACACAAGAGGAAACCTTGTAAATTATAGTTCACAGATTTAAGGCCGTGTCATGATGTTGTTCTGAGGCACAGAAATTTTTTTATTTCAAATGAAGCCTTTTTGCTTCACAGACCGTGCTTGCACAAGCCCAAGCAAGACATTGAGTTGCAAAACTTGAAGTTACTTTAGCACCCTGTAGTTGCTTTTCAGGCACAGTTTTGTGTTCATTTTGGAGACAAACACCTGGCTGTGCTTTTCTGGAGGACTTGCATCTCATGGCCTTGAGCTCACAGATGTTCTACAGGTTAATTTTTACTTGAGAAAAACCTCCTCTTGTCCTGAAAGAGTGAGGAAGGTCTGAAGAGCCTCTTCCATAGCCTAGAGCCTCAGAAAATCCAGAGATACTCCAAAAATCTTTAATTTTTTAATTTTTTTTTTTTGCAACAGAGAGATTTAATTTATTTCTCTTTTCACAGACATTGTATTGCAGCATTGATCATTGACAACAAACCACAGAGGGCAGTAGGAGAAATTCCATGTCTCTGGAGCCTTTATTTGGTGGCTGATGTACTTTGGCAGGGCTCAAACTCCCCGCTATGATGGGTGTTTGTACTCAGTAAGGCAAAATAGAGCAGTTAGGTCTGTGGACTTACCACTGGAGTTTGTAAGCCTGACTTACACTGCTTTGGGTATTTATGTTAACAAATACAGGTTTAAGGCAGTGATTTTGGCAGCAAAGCTTTGACTGTGTGCAGGGGTGAAGATTCAAATCCTGTGTTTGGCTTTGGTGTTGCTGTCAGCACCATCCCCTGAGAAGGAGATTGGTGACAGTCAAAGTCTGGTTGGCACCATCTGGGCCCATTTTGCATCCCCAGCCCCTCTTGTCATCACTTTCATTGGCCAAGAGTCCTCAGTCCCCTCTAGCGCAGACCTTGCACCAGAGCAGTGAAGACATTGCAGCCATGGAGAACTCACATCTCATTTCACGTATTTCCTCTGCCAAAGTTCAGTCCAACAACAGCAGAAGAAAGGGGGAAGATCCTTCAATCTGGTGAGGAAAGGAAGGGAAGAAAGAAAGATGAAGTAGTACCAATAAAAATTTTCCTGAACTTTATTTATAAAGACTTTTCAGAGTCTTCCTTTGGCTTTGTTCCTTCCACACCCTCAGTGTCAGCAGTTGTAGCCAGCTGTTCACCAAGCAGAGCTTATTAATGAAATACTTCTGTCCTCTGGAACCAACCAAAAAAGTGCTAATGCTTGTTTAATGCTGTAATAAACAGGAACCCTCCTCAGTGCCTCTTTATCCCTAAAAGATGATGTAGCTGTTCCCAGCCACTTTCCTTCTTCTGGTTATGATTCCCAGTCCATGAAGCTCCATCCTAGGGCAGAGTTACTCTGAGCCTTGATACAAAAAACACTGTGGGTGCTTTGTGACTAAGTGATACCCTTGGAACAATTCCAAGACACCTCTGATCTATGTTACAATTTTCTTGTGATCCTTTTGGGCACCCTGGACAAAGGGCTCAGGTACTTTGATGGTGTCATTCAGTCATTGTGGTGGTGCAATTGTGGTGACTTCAGAGCTGATCCCAGCAGCACAGCTGGCTGGTTCCTTTTCTGTTTCCTGCCTGTCTTTGGGGAACCTCTCCAAAAATTTAAACTCCAAAAAGCTGATGTTCCATGCCACAGTGAGGTGGCAGAGGTTTAAGTACATTTAAGTTTGTCAGAGAGACAGCAGTAAGAATGAGGACTCTGCTTTCTTAAAAAAACTCCTCTTTTTTAATAGCCTGCAGGGGAAAAAACAAAGGACTGGTTATCATTAGCCACACAGCAGGCTTTATCCAAGAATATCTGCCTCACTTCTTTTTATTAATTTCATGAGAGTGGGACAAAATGTATTTTGTCCCAGCAGAAGGTTTACAAATATTGTTCTGCTTTTCTGCAATTCCAGGAAATTAGAACATACTAAGATCATACAGTTTGGCCCAATACAAAGGGAAGGAGCAAGAATAAACACCCTTGCCAGAAAGACTCATTCTTTGTGTTATTTGGTATATTGCTGGTTACAAAACAGGGAAGACTTTGAGCTCATGACACCTATCATGGCTGCTTTTCAAAGAACTTGAAAGAAGCAGCAAGGGATCATAGGAAATCATGCTCGGTAAATGGCATTTGATGTGGTGAGTTCTTGCACCATCCTATGGTTAACTGAGATGTTCCTTTTATGTAATATTGGGCTTGCACATCAGGCTTCACCACAGGATTTCATGGACAGATAAGGAAGCATTCCCTTCAGTGCCTTCTTAGGAAAACGCTGATGAAATTCCTGAAACAGTAAAAGTACTGGAGTCTCTTCAAACTCCCTCAATCCATATGGCCTACCAAATACTTGCTGGAAATCACCCCAGAATAACTGTTCTGGGGACAGACTTTCTCAACATCCACATGTGTGCCCCAAAAGCTCACAGTCCTTCATTTCTGCCTAAACAAGGGTCAGGATGAGCTGTACAAGCTCTGGTCCATTTGCAGCAAACTGGCACCAAACCAAGGAATCATGGAGTCACAGAAGGAACCTTAAAGATCATCCAGTTCCAACCCTCCATGAGAGCTGGAGCCCAGTGTCCTGCTGATCCCACCCTCTTCTGTGTCCTTTTCTAGCACTGGTATTGGACAGTTCAGCTCTGTTCATATCGTGTCACACCAGCTCACTCAGGGTGAAGGGCACTGGCACATTCCAGGCATACATAAATTAGACTTAAAATACATGCCTGACCCATTTGTAGGAATTTCCACAGTGTTTTTGAGCAGCAGTGGGTGTGACAGAGCTGTGTATGAGCACACTGGGGTAGGGCATGTGGGCCAAAGCAGTAGCATCAGGAGGAGAAGGAGATGGCTAATCCATAGCCCAGGGCAGCCTCAGACAGGTGACAGAGCTGCACTTCAGGGCTCTTCCATGGAGTATCAGATAAACCTCTTTTCCTTCTCTTCTGCTGGAAATCTCTTCACGGGACACACTTGAAAAATATGGTCAGCTTACTCTGGAGGAGGGAGGCACACTGAATGCCCTTTTCCAGGAGCTAGAGTTGTAAGAAACACTCCTTGATTCCCAATAAAGCACTAATTTCCACTTAATCCTAAGCACTAAAAAGAACAGAAGAAATTCTTCAAAGCTCTTCAGTTCCGGGAGCTTGAGAACTTAATCCCCTGCCTCGAAGAGACCATTGTGCAGCTCTTGACATCAAGGATTCCTGCATTCACATAGGTATCAGACAGACATATAGCAAATACCTGAGTTTTTTGTCTAGGGATTCAGTGTTAAATGTCCAGTTCTTTAATTAGCAGCTCCAGGGCTGTTTAGAAGGCGAAGAGTAACGCTGTCAAGGACGGAGCTGCTGTATCTTGGTAGTTGTCACCCAAAAGCCAAGTCCCAACAGGAAATCCTCTGTTCTCTCTGTTTATTCTGTCCTCTGTTCCAGATGTCAGGGATGTTAATCAGCTGGGAGGAGTTGCATCTGTTCCCATGCTAGCAACTGACATTTATAAGTCTAGTATTGAATTCTGATACAGACAGGACTGCAGTGCTAAAGAAACTATTTCTATACCATTGCACACCCTAGAAACAGTAGGAGTTTGCTCGATTTAGCTTGACCCACAGTCAATTTTTCCAACAGCTTTTTTCAAGAAACATTTTTTCCCCAAGACTCACAGAACTCATGGTTTCTTTCATGGATGTTATCCATTAAGGAAAAAGATCACTGTCTGGTCAAACTGCAGGATGCTTGGGATGAAGGGGGCCTATAAAATCTGTGGAGTAAACTATCAGAGATCATTAAGAATCCTTGTGGGAGACAACAGATTAAAGTATTATTATACCCCCAGTGCTGATGCAGACCCGTTTGTCTCTGAAACCTCATGTGGAAGATTTTCAAGTGCATAGTCTGCAGATTTGACAGGGGTTGAATTTGCCCCTGGCTGCTGGGCAACACCACATCCTCTAGGATCAGCTGCCCCATGGATGCTTTCCAGCAACACTTACCAGCCTCTGGTTAAGCCAATGAGGGGGGGCTCATCCCTTCCCACAGTCTGCAGTATGTGAATGAGCTGGTTTATTCTCTTTGCAGATCAATTCAAATTGTATCATCTCTCACACAGACCCACATATCCAACAGGCCTCTTCCAGGTGCTGTGGGGCCTTGCATTAATCCCCCTGGTTTTCTCCCATAGCCATTTGTGTACAACCTCGCTTCAGCTCAGCTTGTGCTTGACCTTTGTGTTTTTAATTAATGGTGGCTGAACCTCCTGTGTAAATTCAGGAGGATGCACCTTTCACACTGAAAAACATGCACAGTATAGTTCTGTGGTGAGCTGAGCCAGGTGCAACACTTCCATTTGCAATTCCCATTCTATCCCTCAGACTTCCTTTCTGATAGGAATTTAAACCCAATTCTTCCAAGCAATAGCTGCCCCTTGGTGAAATAGAGCAGCCACCTCCACTGTGCCCCATTTACAGCACCCACAAACTTGACTTTGCCTCTTGTGGATTGCTGGACTTGGGCAGTACTTCAGTTGGGGTTTTTTTTGCAGGGGGCTGGGGAAACAGAGTGGATGTCTTGGTTTATCTTAACTGAAGTGAATTCACTGTCCCTCAAACACCCCAAGATCAGGACAGTGTGGAGCTGTCCCATCACTTTTGTACCTGCCCACCACGAAGACACGCTTATGCAGAGCGACTGGTGAGGCCAATTTCACACTCTATGTGATGTCTTGTCCATTAGATGTAGGTCAAGACACCCACTGGAATCATCATATACTCCCAAAACTTTGTTTGTGGATGATTTGAGAAGGATGGAGGGGCTTCAGGGAGATGCTGATCATAATTCCTGTAGAGCTCTGAAGAGATGCAGTGATGCAGAGCCTCAAACAGACCAGTCAGGGCTACTGAGACATGCAGGAACCACTTCAATACTTGCAACGTTTTCGTGAAAGCCGTGCTGCGAAAAAGTGTGATGCTGATGGCCACAGTCATGTTTCCTCCCTTAGAGCCAGATTCATTGATAAATAGGATGGATATATCCCCACCCCATAGCACAGCAGAGTGTCTAGATCAGGAATACAAACCACTGCTGTCAGGAGCAATTGTGTGATTGCTCCGTCGCAGCCACGGCTGGCGCAGAGCTCCAGGACCCACATACCGTGGAGGAAGATTAGGAGCATGTGCTCTGCTGGGGTCAATGAAATCCTGTCTTCCTCTTTGGTTCGGAGTAGATTTGCAATTTTGAAGTTTCTCAGGGTAACTCAGCTGAGACTACCAAGTTTGCATGTAATTTCAGCACTCCAAATTACCATAAATTTGCAAGAAGTTGTTTTCAGGTTCATTAATAATGGATGGGTGGCTACACCACCAGAGTGCTTGCTCTCAGCTTCCAAAAGGATCAGGGTGAGCTGCACTGAGGAAACTTGGAGTACTTAAATGCTGGGGATATGAAACTCTAATAAACCTCCAAAAAGCCAGGAAATTTGGAGTGAAGGCTGAAACTCCATACCTAGTGCACCCTACTGGGTCTTTGTATTTCAGAACACGTTACATTTGTTCACTGAAATATCTCCAGTATGGAACTCTTTAGGGTGGAGTTTCACCTTTAACTCTAAATTTCCTGGCATGTGTGAGTTTGAAGTACATGCTTAGCTTCTCCCCAGTGCTGTTTTTCATTTTTAATTTCCTTTCTCTTTTAAAGGGGGGACCCTGCTTGAAGGACCCCTACTAAAAAGGGACCCCACTGAAGTAAAAATTAGAGGGTTTGGCCTAATTTGATCTTTCTGAAATTCTTCAGGAGAACCATCTTCAGGAGTTTATTTTTTTTTCTACCATTATTTTAAAGACTCTTGTGGCCAATCTGCCCCAGTGAAAAAGATCAATAAAATCCACACCCTGCAGACCAATTATTTTAGAAGGTACCCAGATGTTTGAGTAGTATATAAGAAACCTTGGAAATTTAGAACATCTCCTGTAAATTGCAGCTAAAGATTGGCCATGGCCATTGATGGGGTGAGCTGCTTGTTGTGAAATGTACTATTTCCATTAATTCAGTTGTTGCAGAAGCAGCCCATTCTTGCTGTTGACACATGTTGGGTTACATCAGCGATGGTAAAAGAGTGGAAACAGCAGTGGTTTGGAATGAGAGCAGTGGCAATTACCTGCAATGCTTTTAAAAATAATTTTGGCCCTAGATGTTGAAAAGATGTGTCATCTTTTGTGTGATTTGTGTGAGGGCAGCTTCAGCAGGCTTGAATTACAAGGCTTTAGAGAATAAAATTCCTTCTGCTGCTTCAAAATGCATCTTTGGAGCAACATTGCCCTTAGATAATACAGAATAAATTTGCTTCTCTTGCTATAACCGTGTTGTGTCAATAAATTAAGGACTTCAGTGAGAAGCTGTGGTAGTCAGTTTTCCCAGATCAAGACTCTTGGGTTTTCAAATCACTCCCATCAGCTTTGCAAGGAGAATTTATCTTAGCAAGTTGTCTAAAGGGAAATTGGAAAAGTGCTGAAGTTATATGGCATTGGGCTTGTGAGTTCCTTCAGCCTCAGGCCAAGTGTGCTGGAAGTGTGGAGAGTCCCAGCCTGGATTCCCTTCCCCTTCCCCTTCCCCTTCCCCTTCCCCTTCCCCTTCCCCTTCCCCTTCCCCTTCCCCTTCCCCTTCCCCTTCCCCTTCCCCTTCCCCTTCCCCTTCCCCTTCCCCTTCCCCTTCCCCTTCCCCTTGCTGTAGCAAGGGAAAATCTTGAAGATCTTGAAGATTCTTGAAAATCTTGAAGAATCTTGAAAATCTTGAAGATTTTCAAGAACTTTAGTTCATGCAAATGAAAATTCAAGTTGAAATCTGAGGACAAGTCCTGCCTCGAGGGAGTCAGGTCCTTTGTCACCCACCAGCAGCTTCACGCTGGGACTGGTACCCTGCAGCACCAGAGAGGAGGAGCAATTCCCTGTATCCTTTGCTAAGCTGAGTATTTCTCATTCCAACACATAAAAACACTTTGTCACTTCAGCAGGAGACGATATTCCTCTCCTTTCACCCTCTCCAGTATGGCCCCATCAACATCCTTGTGTTGTGTTTCCAGCCTCAACTTTGTAATACAAATCACAGCTGGTTGGTTTGAATTTCCCCTGAGTTACCCAGGATGCTGCTGAAAGCACAGGAAGAGCAGAAATGCTTTAATCAGTTAAATCAATCAAACAAAAAAAAACCAAAAAAAAGGTAGACTAGACCTTAAAATTTACCCTGCAACCTTTGCTACTTGCTGTGATGACGTCTTTGTCCTGTTTCTTTAAGTGCAGGATTTTATTGGGACTTGGCAGAAGGGTGAAGTGAGGAAGACATGGGAGGGGGTTTGCTGAGTTAAAAAAGGAAAAAGAAAATGTCAGTGAGAAAATGGAAATACCCTGATGTTCTCCAGCCTAGTGCTGGAGCCAGTCTCTCTCTGTCTTGCAGGGAAGGGGCTCCTTTTCCATTAACTTTCCATGGCCATATTTAATCAGTTTGCTCTGACACAGAGCCAAGAAAGGGCTTTGCTCTGTGATGCTGGGTCCTGAATGTGCTCAGGCATCCACAGCTGCTCCCTAGCAAGGGCTGCCTTTTGACTACTGAGGTATTTTTTTATAGCCACAGAGGGCAACTATTAATAGATGAGATTTACCAAAACACAGAGCTACGCAGCGTGGTGTGGAGGGGAAGAGGGAAACCTGTGGGATTTATGTCAGGAAAATTCCATGTTGAAATTATGCTAGAAGACGCAGTTAAAATGAATATGCCAAGAAGGGGATTTAATCTGCAACTTTGGCCATGCCAGCATTTCTCCTCCTTTAAGGATGTGCCACATCACATGAAACATGTTGCTGAATTATTTCTTCAGCATTAAACAGCACAAAGTGTACAGAGGATGAAGATAAGACACATAGACATGAAATATCAGCTTTTCTGAGATGTGATTAAATACCAAAAGGAAGCAGAGGCATTCCTGACCCTGGAGACTTTTCATTTTGATCAGACATGGGATTAGGGGTAAAATGTGAAGAATTCCACATTGTGTGGATGGAAGGAGCTGATCAGGAGTTTGCTTCTCTGTTTATTGATTCATTTCTAATTTCCATGATGCAATGTAATGAGAGTGGTGGCCCTGTCAAACTCACAAATTATATTTTTGTATCGAAGATGACAGGTTTGGGAGCATTGAGCAGAAAGGAGCAAGACAATTAAAGCTGCTTTTGAAGCCAGAACTTAGACATTGATTAAATATCATAAAATCCAGATGATATCAATTAATAGACCCATCACTGTAATCATCTGCACATTTTTTGTGCACCTTCCAAAGGCACAATGGGGAGTTATATTCCCAGGCCAGGAAAAGATCCACTGACTATTGGGAGAGTGTGGGTATCAAAACCCCCTTTACACTTTGAAAAGCTTTGCTTTAAGTTGCTTTGTGTTTCCTTAATTACTTAATTTGATTTTTTTAATTGAAAAAGAGACAGGGAGAGATTAACTAGTGACAAATTTCAAGTAAATAAAGAGTGCCACACTCATTTAGAGAATATGGGTAGACATCAGAAAAGCCAGAGCTTAGTTTGGTTCACGTGAGTCTGAGGGAGAATGGAGATATTTCCAAACTATCTGAACTGCTTAGGTTTGCACAACTGGCTGAGAACAATTACAAAAGAACATTTTTCTATGATCTCCTGTTTTCCATGAGCTTGATGATGCTCTATTCCTGCCCTCAATCCCTGAAAATGGATCTGGAGACAAACACAGGCATGCCTGAGGAATAGTCATAATTGCATAAACTTATATTATTCAAAACACCTGAATATGTTTGGGCTTGGCATTTCTGGATAAGGGGTTTTATTTTGCCTTCATGCTGATTCCTCCCAAAATGTGAGGTGTCACTGTACTGAGAGCTGAGGATGAGCATTGACTATTTGTAGTTGTTTCTCAGTTCCTTAGGGAACGGTTTCTGCCATCTGTTCACTGCAGGTATAGACATGATTGAGAGAATTAAATCTTAAAGTCTTTATAATTGCTGAGAAAAGTAGATCCTTGCACTAGGATTTAGAGCACCAGGTTTAGAGCCCAAAAACAGGAATCTATTCATTCACAGTTCGCATCAGGCTTCCCCATCATGCTGTGTTCCTTAACAATCATTTAACATTTCCTATTTTTAAGTACATAATGTTGTTCCAAATGGATGTTCTGCTTTCTGCCTGGACTAAGCTGCGTATTCCAAGCTCTTTGAAGTCCACAGAAAGATTGAACTCCCAAAGACCTTGGTCTTTGGCTTCGATCTCCACATCCAGAGCACAAGTGAGGCTGGGAGCCTTCCTGAGAAGAAGGCGATAGCTCAGGGGAAAGCTCCTGCAGAGCAGAGCTGCACTGGAGTAAGCAGGAGAAATGTTCTGGGTAAGGATTGATGGCAACAGTTCACAGCATTATAAAAATCGCTTCCCTTTTGCCTCCAGCATTTTTACCACGACTGTGTCGGTGCCAAAACCCAGAGCACACTCACTAATTCCTCCAGAATTGATCGGTCATGATAAACTTCCAAACACAGAGTAAAATGCTTCCGTCAGACACATCAGAGTGTTTCTCCCAGTTTGCCTGGAGAAATCTGTTTGATTTCCCTCCCTGCATCCAATTTGATTCAGAAAAGGGCTGCAAGTTCCTGGCTCCCTCCTCATCCACTCAGAATTCTTTTGACAGATTTACTTTTGGGTACAGATTTATCCTCGTGTTTGTGCTATAAAATGTCCTATTTATAAAGGGTGATTAGTCACTGGAATGAGCTGCCTGGGGAGGTGGTGGAGTCACTGTGCCTGGAGGTGTTTAAAGAAAGCCTGAAGGTGGAATTTAGGGCCGTGATGTAGTTGACAAGGTGGTGTTCGATCATAGTTTGGACTTAAAGATCTCAGAGGTCTTTTCCAACTTAATTGGCTCTGTGATTATGTCTTAATTCAGGCTGAGAACTATTCTCATCTTTATCCGACACAAAGGTCTTTTTATATCATCCTTGGAACAATACCTGGAGAATTTCCAGTTTTGATCTATAAAACCATCATGAGATAGTCCAATAGTGCTTGCAAGGGCCTTTCTCTTCCCCCACAGCTGAATAAGGCAGGATGTCATGTTCTGCAAAGCACTTGAGCTGGCACAGGGTTGTGGGAGTGAGGGAATTCAGAGCAGTCCCCCTCTGCCTATGAGAGGTGCAAGACATCTCATTCCAACAAAAGCTTTATAAGCTTTTGTGTGTGCAGGGGCAAAAATGACAACCTGCAGTTTTCAATGGACTCTTTACAGAGTTGTTTTTGTAGACATTGAGATTTTAAGTGCTGTAGAAGTGGTTAGTGACACACCACCAATAAATTACAGAGCAAAAGCTGATGTGTGGCAGAGATGAGAAAATATGGTGACAGAGAATGCAAATTTATGGAAAGAAATTAAGAAATTAAACTGCATGGCCTGTCCATAGTGGTTGTGCTCAGGGCAAAAGTTGGTCAAGAAATTTTCCGTAACGGTAAATGAGAGTTTTCCTCGTCTTGTGCTATCATTTGACAGTGGAGAACAGATCTTTGTATTCTCATAGCCCCCTGTGAGAGGTCTGGGTTTGATTCACGTGGATCCACAGGCTTGTGGTGCCAAAACAGGCAATTTCTGCACTCGTGTCTGAAGGCCAAATATATGGGTATGATTTCCTATAGTTTACAGTTACATGCTGGATCAGAGCTGTGTGTTTCATAAGCTGCCAGTCCAATTTAGCAGGGTCTTGGGAAATGTGTCCCCCAGGGAACGCTTACAATCAGCCTTATGTTTTGGGCTGATAGTGCCTGGTTTCTGGTACACACGTTAGCAGAGCCATATGTGAGGAAATCCAAACATCCTTCCATCCCACTCCTAACCTGGGCACTGGCTGAGGCTGCTGCCCACTGCTGATTTTCTGCTGGCTACATCCTCCAGTTCAGGAACTGGCCACTCTGGGAAGCACAAATGTCCAACAGGGATCTCTGCAGGAGCTGAAGGTCCTGCACAGGTTTAAAAACCAGAAATTCTTAAAGTTCTTGAGTGTTTAGGAAAGGCACATTCGCATCTTTCCTCCTGCATCTTGTCTCAGGCTCAGCAGAGAGAAATGGGGGGCAGGAATTTGATGTCAAGGAGTTCATTATGTTTGTGGTGTCTGTTACAGACACTGTTGGCATGTTTTGCTTCCCTGCAGTCTCCTTGACAAAGGTATGATCTACTACATCTCTCTCCTGCTCTTTTATTCATTTTCTTTCTGTTTTCCTAGACAGCAAGAGTATAATTTTTTTTTAAAAAAAATAAATTGTTGGCTTTAGGAAATACGCTGTCCACAATATTTTCTTTTTGAAACTCTGAACTATTTTCACTGCAGGTGTGTTGTTGTTTCTGCCAGATCACCTGGCAATTGACTGTGGGTTCTGGGAACTTCAAAGCTAAATGTTCTCATGTAAAATTTCTGTTTCAGCGACTGACATTTTCTATTTCCTTGTAATCTCATCATGGTTGGGAAAGAACAAGAGTAACCAGCTTTTGTAAAGCTCATAATATTTAGTAGCCCTTTGCATCTGACAATTCAATTATTTCTTTTCCTTAAAAAGTGTGTTCAAGGCTTCCCAGCCGAAGATAAAGATTTATTGTTATGATCCATCAATAGTCCCTGAAAAAACTCCCTAGAAACCAAATAGAGAGAAATATCAATCCTTTGTTGTGACAGAGAGAAAAAAAATCTCTTGAACCTTGAAAATGTGAGGCTTCTGTTGCCAGGACACTTAGTTTCCTTGAACTGAAGTCTCCATCTCCAGACCATGTTCCTTGTGATCTCACTTGGGTGTCTCCTACACTTTTCTGCATAAGATGAAACAAGAGGAAATTTCAACCACTCTCATTTGAATCAGATTTTCATTTCTTTCTCAGAGAAGAAAAAGATTTGGATTATCCTAATCATTGATGATCTTTCCGCTGCAGCAGGACCCACTTCATGCACAACCCTGCCAGGAGGTTAAGGAGGGAGATTTGGAAGCCCATGAGTTGTATAAATGAAAACAAAAAAGAAGCGGCATCTCCAAAGCAAAAGGGATGTTTTGCAAGCTGCATATTTGGAGTGGTTATTTTGGCCCATCAACTCCAGAAAGATCTGCAATAAACATGCTAGGTCCTTTGTGATTTTATGTGATTTTATTTTATTTTTTTGTTGATGTCGGCCTGATTCCAAGTGGTTCTTCATTCCAATCTCAATGTATATCTCCCTTTGTGGCATGGGGTTTATGTGCAGGGAGGATTAGTGTCAAAAAGTGGGATGAAAGGAGCGAAGAATTTGATCTTGTTGTTTTTTCACCCTGTACTTTTTGCTGTGTGGTGATTAGGGAAGATGCTGAAGGAGCAGCCCCTTAAAGTGCCAGCAGCACTGGCAGGGACAGTGCCACACGTCCCCTTCTGCAGGAGCAGTAATTGCACTCCACGGCCACGGTGCTCCTAAAAATCCCAAATATTCCCACATACGTGACCCACAGAGCCCACCCAGGATCCTGACCCATCCCACCCACAAAAGATTGGGTGCAGGGAGCAGGAGCCCAGGACAGGGCTGTGTCCATGGGGTAATTCCATGTTTTCCTGGACTCTGCAGAGGGAGCACAAAGCGTCTCCTGCTGTTCCAGAAGTGCCAAACCAAAGTCACTCCAATTGTGGCTCCCATGGGTCCCACCAGCAAGGCAGATGTTTGCAAATGTCATCTCAAGCCTGACCCAGGATGGAGATGAGGAAGACAGGCTGGAGTTGAGTGTTAGTATTAGAAATTTTTAGAAAATTTTAATATAGAAGTTGTTCTGAGTTAGTCTCATAGTTAAAGAAAATTCTATCTTAAAGTCACAAGTTTCCTCTAGATCTCTAATTTACAGGGGCTCTACCTAACTCTTGCCCCTGTTCAACAGAGTTATGACAGGCTGCATTCCTGATCTCTGGTGTTTTCATTAAAAAATTAGGTTGATTGAAACAAAAATGTCCCAGTGAGCTGCTCTGCAGTGCTGTTTGTCTTTATCTGTTGGTTGATCTTGAAAGCTTTGGAGAGGAAAGGAAAAGAGAGGTGGTGGGTGCCAAATATTAGAACAGGGGCTGTTCCCTCAATGAAAGCAGAGCCTGGTTCTGCAGGAATCTCTGTTTATGAAGTTGATGTGCTACCTTGTCTTCAGGAATGGTGGAATTGAGGGATTTGGGAAGGACCAGTTTATTGTAGGCAGCACTGATGTTCATCTGTAGAGCAGCAGACCTTCAGGACTATTTTTTGGAGACTGTAAAATACAAGCCAAAGATTGTAAAATATGAGTGAAGGCTCGTAAAATATGATTAGTGGCCACCAGCAGAAAACTTTAAGGATCTGCAACACAGGACACCACTTATTTAAAAGAAAGATGATCCATATTATCAGAGAATGCAGGCTCAAGGGATAGAGGAGCTAATCCTTGCTGTCAGTTTTCCCATTCAGAAGACAAGGAAAAATATTCTGTTCGCCTATTTCATGACTTCTTCACTCATGGTAAAATTTCTTGAGGGGAGGCCCAGCACAAGGGGTTTTGTCCTGCTTCAGCACCCACTTCAGTGGGTGGATGGGGTTTAGAGCAGTGCAGGGCTGGTGTCAGGGCTTTGACCAGAATGGAATTTCTCTCTCCATGTTTAGGAAGCTTTCTGAGGCCCAGAGGGGAAGCAGAGTGCAAGTGCCAAGCAGCACAACTGAAAGTTAAAATAGCCTGAAATTTATACACCTTCCTCCATGGGTTTAAAATCTCCCGTGTATGTGAATGAGGTTGGCTGCGGCCAAAAGAGGTTTTCATGAAGTGGCAGAGGAAATGTGTTTGAACAGAACAGGTTCCTGAAAATATCCTTACTCCACTTCTCTCTTTATGGTTTGACTTCTCTCCTTGTTACAATGGAAAAACATCAGGGTAACCAGGGCAGAGGGAATATCAGATGGAGATGAGGGATAGATAAGAGGCAAATTACAGTACATTTCTCATGGGTCATTTGGCTCTAGTTTTAAAAAGAAAAAAGTCCCAAAGTAGTAAAAGAAAGAAAAAGAGACAATCAAAACAAATAAACCTGCCAGTATTGCTGATTTCAAAGGCCTGTGAAATGTGCATATATGCTTCATAATGCTTTGCTGTTTTAAATGAAATGTTCCATCCTTTAATCCTACTCACTGTCTCAGAAGTTAATTGTACAGTAAAATCACAATTCTGTCTGCCAAGGCTTTCCCTTTGTTTTCTTTTTTTCTTTTCTCCCTGCAAGTTGGCCAGCCAGCGTATCTTTTCCTAGTTCTGTGCAGTTGGTTATTTTCTGTAGTATATTATGGAGTTTATGGAGTTCTTTGTAGCTTAATAATTTGTTATGGTCATGCAAAGAAATGGGGCTTTTCAGTTCTTGCTGCTCAAGGGAACTCAAAAGTTGCTCCGTTCTTGGACGTGGACCCTGCATGAGCAGAAGGCTCAGTGATCAGATATTTATGGTCTGTAGGACTACAACTCTTTCTAAACCTATGCAAGGGTTATCTAAAGGTGGGGTGGAAGAACTGGATAGTAAAGCCTGGAAGGATAAAGAGAGAGAAGGAACAAATGATGCCGTACATGAACAGCCATCCCAAATTTTTGCCTGGAGCTTAGACAGAACATGTTTGACGTTTGAAAATTTTTGCATCATCTTCTTCCCCGAGCCTCTGCTCTTTCTTATCCTGGCCAGAACCAGCAACAAAAGTGCTGGGGGGAAAAAAAGAGAAAAAAAAAGAAAAAAATAATCTGTTTTCACTGTATTTCTGAATCTGAGCCCAGGTTTGTGAAGGATTTGGCAAGGATTTACAAACCTTTGAGAGAATCTGTGTGGAGATCTGAGGAAACCCGGCTCCCCCCTTTAAAAAGCAAGTTGCTTTGGCCAGAAATTGGGCAAAAATTGGTCATTTCAACTGACGTTTCCTTTTAGATTTTGGATTTCAACCTGAAAATGCACTTTGAGAATCAAATTTTGCTCTAACTCTAGATTTACACTGGAGCAAGTACATCACAGTGCTGATATTTGTGTGCAGCCCAGTGAGAGCAGAGGCTGGCTCAGAGTGCAGGCTCACATGAACAAACCAAGAGAGGACCCAGCACAAAGTCTGGAGTAGTCCAGGCATCAAATTTATTCCAACCTGTTGCTATGGTTCAGGCTGTTAAGTAGATCCTGCATTAACAACCTCCAGGAGTTAAGTGATTGCATGAAATAAAGCTGTATCATTTATTGAAAGTCTTTTATGAGGTCGGAGAGGGCTGAGCAGGGATGCTCCCTTAGTGTTCTAAGATGATACTAGTGATTTTAGAACTCAGCAGCAAATAATTTTCTTTATGTACCAAGAGGTTTTTTTCCTCTCAGTCCTATAGATTTATTGTTACAGTAGAAATTTGTGTATTTCTAGGAAGGTCCTGCTGGAAAACCTGGGTTTCAAAGCAAATGGAATAAAATTGATGACCTGACAATTCTAAAAATTCTCTACCTTTATGCAAGGAGGTGCTCTCAGTCTCTGTTGCAGAATAAAGAAAACCCAAACCCAAAGGATTCCCATATTTTGTACAGTAAAGCTCTTATTTTCCTTCTATATTTTTAATTCCATATTTGTTTAATTGTGTGAGTAAAGCCTGAGTCACTATCCTAGTGGTAGAATTAATTCAGTTTGGAAAAGGGAAACCTGGGATCAATGAACACTCAGAGTTTTATAGCCACGTTGGCTTTTATTTTGCATTATTTTTTTGCTTAGGGGTCAATCTTAACTCTAAAACCTGTCAGTGATGTAAAAGCCCCTGGTCCAGGTTTAGCAGGCTCACCTGAATGCATTAACAGTGACACAGAGTTGAGCAGGGGCTACAAACCTACCCAAGGAGCTGGATTTACATTTGAACAATCATCCTAAGTGGCTTTTCTTGGATCCTTATCGTTATTATATTCTTTTTGCCAAAACATTTCTCCTCTCTTGTAATGGGAGATCAGTTTCAGGGCCTGCAGAGGACATTTTGCTACAGCAGATAAACTGAAATTCTTTCAGAGCTGCCAAGCCTGCATGTGCTGACAGTGCTTGCGATTTATATTTGTGGACATGACCTAGCGACTGCCTGGGTTGGATGTGGCTGGAATTGCAGTTACACACTTGGATTTCAGTGTGAACACAGGCAGTGATCTGGATCTAAACTGGGACCTGAAGCCTCTCACTTGTAGTATTCTGGTTCTGCTCTGTTTCAGGCTCCGTCCCAATCACTGAAAGATTTATACCTTTATCAATAAATTATCATGACTTTTACTACACTTACACCAGGGTCTTAAATTAACACTAAACTCAGCGTAGATGAGGCACGCTTCCTGCTGCACATGATTTATGGCAATCCATCTGAAATGAGGAGCAAAATTGAATTTGCCAGCAAAGGCAAATCTTTAACATCAGGTCAGACGCAAATTTTATTGCACATCCACTGCTAAAGAGAGTTTGTAGATTGTCTTATTTTATACAGGTTTTTTATAGACCTGTAACACTTCGAGCTTTTTTTTAAAAAAAAAAAAAAAAGGAAGCTAGAAATATTTGGAGGTCTGACATCTCTACTGCGTCTTTGTGTCAGGTTGGAGGTGACAGACAGGACAAACGTAGCAGTTCCATGTCACTGATAAACTCTCAGCTTGAGGGCTGTGTCCCCTTTTGATGGCCTGCCTTTGGGAAAGATGTGGAGACTGCAGATAAGAGCATCAGAAACAACCAGAGGTCTTAAAAGCAGTGAGAAAAGCTGAGGAAATAAGGTGGTTTTAGCCTAAAAATGAAATGGTGTACAGGAGATATAATAGGCTTTCAAATAAGTAGGTTTGGTAAAGCAGAAGGGAATCCAGTCTCCCTGTCAGTGGTTGAATGGCACAAATATCCCTCTAATAGAGCAAAAAAGATTTAGGTGGACCTTTAGGGAAAAAAGAAAAAAACAACTTTCTGATGATAAAGGAATTGAAACAAGGGCTGCAGGTTACTGGGACAGTGACATAGTCCCTGTCATGTGTGGTTTTAAGTGAGCTAAATAAAAACTTGCTTGGTGACACACGAAGATGCCCTAGCTTTGGGGTGAAGGGCTGGCAGCCGTGGTCTCTGGACATCCTTTCCAGACTCATTTTTCTGTGACTCTACTGCAGAGGGCAAAAGGCAGCTCTCACACTGGCATCACAACTGCCTCTCCAAAAGGACAGTTAGCTGTCTAACCACCCAGGGCTGAGAAATCACAAGAGGAAAAGATAAATTACAGCTGTGCACATCTGCCAAATGGCCCCATTTCAAGGTCAGCTTTCAGTGCTGTTGCCGTCGTGGCTCTTGCCACTGTCTTCAGGAAGAACATCTCTAATCTCAAAACTGTTCTTGCTCTTCACTGCAGATATTGAGAATCTCTGTAGGTACACTGCACCCTGAAACCTTGGGCACTCTGGGTGGGTTGGACAACCAGGACAGACACGTGGTGACCACACTGCCTGCTGTGGTCAGTGCTCCACTGAATCCTGGGGCCAGGATGAGCCAGAGGGGCACAAGGAACACCCCTGAGACCTGCCAGCCACACCTGGATCTGTCACAGGCTGGTGGAGACTGTTCCAGGGCTGTCCAAATAAAGCTTTCTCTTTGTCTAAACCATGCACCGTGGTTTAGGCTGGGCTGACACTTCTGAGAGTGGACACAAAGAGTCTTGGGAAGAAAAGTGATTCAGTGCTGTGATTCCAGCAGATTTGCCTTGTCCTGCCATGTGCTGAGCCCCGTGGGTAAAGGATAGAACACCCTATGTCAATATTGAAAATGGAGAGATTTTGAGGCTGATGTCCCAATTGAGGAGGTGCTGTTGGTTTTGGTTGCTGTTGGTTGGGTTTCTTTTAAAGATGAAATGTAGTGCCTTCTGTTCCTAACAAACTCACCAAGCAGTTGCAGACCATACTCCATAGTGAGCAGACAGCAAAGTTCCCACTCTGTGTTTGCGTGGGAACTCGTAAATAATCCCTTAAGTACCCTGTTTGTTTTCTTGCTGTAAAGTGACACTTGTCTTTGTAGGAAAAAAAACAAAACAAAACAAAGCCAAATAGAGAATAACTGGGAGCAAACAGTAGGAAATTTCCTAACAATAAGGTCTGGAAGACTGTGTTTGTTGCAAAAACAACCAGGAGTGCAAGAGGCTGCAGCCCAGCCACATCAGGGAAACTTGGGGAAACCACTCTCTGACCTGAAATTAAAAGGAGTTGCCAACCCCCAACAGAACTGCTGAACTCTAGCCACCAAAACCAGATTTAATATGATTAAACCTGTTATCAGCTGAGTTTAAGAGTCATTGCCAAGCATGTTTGTGGCTCGGCGCAGAGGTCTGTGGCTGGGTTTGGATGTGGAGCTAAGGTCCAGCAAAGGGAGCTCCTCACTGTGGCTCCCACAGGCAGGGGGCTGGTGGCCAAGGGCTTCACCTTATCGCCTGGGGACGAGTCACAGCCCAAATGGACAGGAAATGGGTTTGACAGATGAGACAGCCACAGGGATAATGGCTGGGTGACTGATGGGGTGGGCTGTGTGATGGGTAGGGCTGCCGAGAGACACTGCTGGGTGAGCTAAAACCTCCATTAAACTGAAACTGGAGCGCTGCACGAGATCCATATCCCTGACTGAGGGCTGGGGCTCACTGGATAAGGGTGAGCTGCTGCACAGAAGAGCTTCAGAGGGCTCTTTGCACTGCAGCAGAGGGGAAAAAGAAAACAAAAACCGTTCATTGGACAAATAAGTCGATGAAAAGATCTGGGTGGGAATGTGAGCATTGCCTGATATGATTTGGTGTCCCAAATGGCCTTAAACAGCCCATAGAATTTCTATGTCTAAAACAGATTCCAGAAAAGGAGACCTTTCATGATGCACTAATAGGCTCATTAGGCTTTCTCCAGCAAGGCACGCTCACAGCATCGTATGTTTTTTCCATTACAGGAATTGCACGTGTTTTGTTGTGCTTTAGGTTTTGTTTTGTTTTCCACATAGGCTTGCCCTGACAGTTCCCCCATTCAGGTTTATATTGGAGGTACCATCTCGAGCCAATGAATTTTATGAAATATGTTGCTGGCACTCACAGGGAGATGCATAAAGGAAATATTCTAATGACAGTTGGAAAGGCTTTGATCCCTTTCCAAGACTGCACTCATGTCTTTGAAATGCGAGTTTGGCAGTGCTGGAAAGGCTGGGCTCTTTGGCTCTCTCTGGCACGAGCCCATGTGACAGACATAATGTCCTCTGTCAGGGGACCCACATAACCTTGAGAAGTGTAAGCAGTGCTCGCAGATTGAGCTGGGTCAGATAGTCTGGGCTGATAACGAAGCAGGGGGGAGTCAGCCTAGTCCAAAGCAATAACTGAAAGCTATTCTGACCTGGTAACTGTTGGGTCTG
This sequence comes from Pseudopodoces humilis, assembly GCF_049639895.1. Taxonomy (NCBI): domain Eukaryota; kingdom Metazoa; phylum Chordata; class Aves; order Passeriformes; family Paridae; genus Pseudopodoces; species Pseudopodoces humilis. Next base: position 7,935,936 of record NC_142221.1, on the reverse strand, counting down.
CTGCCTGCAGCTACAGAGTTGGACATGAACTGCAAAAGTAGTTAATTTATGCCTCCTTGAGTGTAGGAATGTGGCGATGATGGATAGGGATGGGAGGTTATTAGAAACATGGGGAGGAAGGAGAAGAAGGAATTCCAGCTCGTGTTTTTATCTCTTACACACGCACACACTGGTTCCTCACGTTCTCTTGGCTGCCTCGCGTGTGTGCATTGTCCAAGCCCTCACTGCCACACTCACATCTCTGCCCCTGCTCTCACAGGCACATACTCACACACTTCCCAGGGCTCTGCCTGAGCTCAGGGCTCGGGCATGTTTACGTGCTGGGGATTGCTGGCTGCTTCCATGAAGGAGTTTGCATTTACTGCCTTCCAAGCATGATCTACTTACACCTACACCCGGGCAGATCCTCTGCTAAAAATCCTCTTGGCATTCTGTTCTTCCTCCACTGAATACATTCTGCTCACTCACAGCCTTCTCCTGGCTTGCAGAGAAAAGTGGTCAGAGAAATACCAGAAACCCAAGTCCAAAGGACTGAGTAGGATGAATTTACATGAGGCATGAGTCCAGTCTCAGTGAAGCATTGCCATCACTGTCCAATTAGTTAAATGCTGTCTGCTCTGGATGTTTTTTGCAGTAGTAAACCATGTAGCCTTGGATGTTGGAGCACATGGGCTGTATGGAAGAGAAGGAGTGACTGTGGTTGTGCGCTGAGGAGATAAATGGGGATTGGACTGTGTAAACCATTAGCAGAAAGACAGCTGAGAATAAAGAAATATTAGTTTAGATTATTTGAAACCATGAGAGAAGAGGAAGGATAAAAATGGTAATCTCAGGAGGGGAGTTGGATTATAGTTACTCCTACAGGGATTTGTATGTGCATAAAGCATCTGCATCCAGAGTCAACAGCTGCCATCGGTCCAGGCAGCAGGACCTTCCTTCCCACTGTGATACAAACACATTTAAACAATGTTCTAATCAGACTAGGGGCTTCTGTTCCTGCCACTCTGTCTTGCATGAAGCATCACATCACTCCCCCATTCTCTCTTACACCTTTGCTCACTGTCAGTGATCCCCTCCCCGTGGTCACACCCCTGTCACACATTCCCCCAGTGCTCTCACACTGAGAACATTTGGAAGTGCACATCAGTTCTCCCAAGTAATTTCAAACTATTGCTCATGGATGTGTCTAAGTAGGAGCCCATGCTTGGAAAAGAAGTTTTCTAAGGCTCAAGGAAGGTCCTGGGAGTAAACTGAGCAGAGCCTCAGAGCATTGTGCAGATCTGGGCAGGACAAGCTTGAGGAGCTAAGGGGAAGCTCTGTGCATTCTCCATGGATGTGTTGAGAGCACTGGAGAGATGAGAAATGTGTAAAGGGTCACAGTGCTGACCTGTCCTTCAGAATGTCATCCCCATTTGATTGGAAGATAAACACTGTGTGGAATGGAAACATCCCCTTCCACTGGTGTCCCCAAAGAGCACATCTTCCTCTGTGAGTCAGCCAGGGCCTGGGGACACCCAGCCATGATCTATTTTGGAGGCAATGACTTCAGCAAGTGGCAGAGGAAGCTATTGTGGAAATATGAATGTGTTTTCCATTTGGGAGTCCTCAGAAGGACAGAAAGATCTTGGAGCTGAGCCAGCTCCCCCATTTTTTCTTCACCCTGCTGGGAGCAAAAGCCTCGCAAAGTATGCAGGGAACCCTTCTTGGAGGTGGTGGGGGTGTGTGGTTTGGGAGAGCTGTGTGAGCCTTACACACATCCACACATACAAAGGGGGAAGCAGGAATCAACCTGCTCAAGACCACGGTGGTGTCTGGTCCTTACAGCCTTTGAACAATGCTTGGCTCAGTGTGATCCCTCCCTCTGGGGTCTCCACCTGTCAAGTGAAGGTTCTACAACATATTCCCCTTCTAGCTTTTATCACAACACTTCAGCCAGTGTGAGCTGGAAACAGAGAAACCAATGGGTTTAATCTTACATTTTGATTTCTCCAGCTTTACTGTGAGTTGGAGCAGTGCAAGCAGTGTGCCACCATGGTATGTGCACTGGCAAGTAGCTCCTGTATTCCAGTATTAGAAAATATACTCCTTTAAAGGAGCAAAAAGTACCTCCAACAGCCATCAGGCTTAGCTTGCCTGCAAGCAGATTGCTCTGTGATTTCCAGGCATCCCAAAAGCTAAGGAGCAATGCTGATCACCCTGGGAGGACCCAAGGAGCCTTAGGAATTTATGGCATGGTATGGTACCACTCCTGGGGAGAGCTTTGGCAAGGCTTTGCCTGTTGGAAACAGCAATTCCCAACCAGCTGTGGGATGTCAGGTTGGGCCACATGGGTTTCAGCACAAGTGACCGCCACTGGTGCTAAAGGAGTGACTCTGGGAGCTGGTGTTAGCTGTGGTGCCAGCCTGAGGATGTGAAACTTGTTATTGTGAAGGAAAATTAGAGGTAACAACAACAAACAGCTTAGAGGAAATGTGCAAGCTAACTGCTGGTGTAAAAAGATTTACTGACCATAATGCTTAGTTAATTGCATTCATAATAAATAGATTCCTATACTTATCTTGAGAGTGTGGACAGCTTTATGTATTTACCTTGGATTTTGTGGCCTTAGTTAATCAATGGCCTGAAGTTCTAGATGAGATTCACTACATGAATGCAAAGTAATCAAAGTTTGGGAGTGGATTATTAAAACATTTCAGGTGATTGATATGCAGGGTATTATAAGACCTTTGCCTGGATTGCAGCACTTCTTCAGTGTTTTGTTGCTTTTGTGTCACCTTTAGGAAAAAAAAATGCTTTTCTTTTTCCACAGGGCATACTTGGATGTCAATGAACTTAAGAACATACTTAAACTGGATGGATCCACACACCTCAACATCTTTTTTGCCAATTCCTCTGAGGAAGAGCTGGCTGGAGTGGCAACTTGGCCCTGGGACAAAGAAGCCTTGATGCATCTAGGTGAGTGATAAAGATGTTTCTTCTTTGCAAAGCATTCTTTTGAGGCACTAAGAAGGAAAGACAAATATGCATTAAGCTCTGTTCTGATTTCTTATCATTCCTCTAATATATAGTCAGGGGAAAAAAAGTATTTCACGATTCCCAGATACTGGCTCACAACCAGGAAAATATTAGGTTATAAACCCAAAGCATATTATGGTATTTGTAGATGATGTCAAGCTGAAAGTATTTCACCTTTTCAGTGAAGCTACTTTACAGGGCATTCACTCCATGGGAGCAGTTTGTAGAAGACTGGGGGATAGGTGTGGGGACAGAGGTGAATCTTTAACCTTAGCCTGTTACATTCTGATCCTTAGCTCATTAGCAAGTATTCAATTAGCTCACAGACTGTAGCTAAAATCTGCTGCTATTTTTCTCTACCAAATGCGCAAAAGAGCAAACAGCTGAGGGATTGTATTTCTGATGTTCATTTGAGTGGAACTGGAAGGAGTTCACTACCCTGCAGATTGCCCGCTGTGTTTCATAACCAGGTTGCTGCTGGAACCCAGGGATCCAGACAAAGCCCTGCAGCCTCCCAAATGACTCACTGCCACCTGCAGTGCCACTGGACTTGTGTTCCCTGCAAAATGTCAGAGGAGCCTCAAAAGGTTCAGAAGGCACTGACTGAGTCACTGTGAGCTTCTCCTAACTTCACAAACCTCCCTCGAGCTGCAAACCTGGTCAAACATCTCTGAGCAGTTCTCATAGGCTTTCCAGATATTTCTCCAGCTCATCCAGACCTTCCTAGGCTGCAAGTGAAGCCCAGTTTCAGCCAAGTTAAAACTTTGTGGCAAACTGTTTCAGCCAGTTTTTATATTACCCAACTCCATGTTGAGCTAAATAAAAAAGATATGGTGACTATAAACCTAAATGAGGAGAACAAGAAGTGTTTATTATCCTAAAACATACAATGGAAATTGAGCTGTATGGAATAACCATGAGTCAGGGGCGATTTTCCAAGGTCAGAAATACCCCAAAAATGAGATGTTACCATGTCTTTATGGTCACTTGTCTTCACAGCAGAGAGAGGCTCCACGGTCAGAGCAGGCAGCTGGAACTGGCTGCTCTCCTTCATTTTAGTAAATGTTTTATTGCAACATCCAGCTCTGCAGCTGCTCTGGAAGAAGTGTGAGCAGCCCTCCCTTCCCAAGGAGCAGCACTTGCACACTGACACTCCTGCTGAGCTCAGCTGGAGCTGAAACCACTTCCACTCTGGCTTGCCTGCAGCCTCCTGTCTGCAGGCTCCTGTTGGGAGCACCCAAACCAGAAGGTTCTGTAAATGCCCACCAGTGACCATTCCCCAAGATCTGGCAAAAAAACCAAGACAGATCTTAACCCCAGCCTTGACCAGCACCCACAGTGATGGGGTTTCTGTCACTTTGGGATGACAACCAGCGTGGATTGCTGGCTGTGGGTTTGATCCCTGTGTGGGCCATTCCCTGAAGAGCTGGGCTGGATGATTCTCGTGTGTCCCTTCCCAAGCCAGCAGGTTCAGTGATTCTGTGAAGCAGTGGCACTGCCCAAATGGGATATGGCTGCAATACAGCTGCTCCTTCCCTAAATCAGGATTTCCACAGCTTCCCCTGGTGTTGCCATGGGAGGGAGCAGAGAACAAGGGGAGAGAACCTTCTGCAAGAGGGCTGGGGCTTGCCCAAAGCCCTGATGAGTTCTTCTGTCACTTCGTTAAGCTAATTGTCAGCATCATGCCTGAGCAAAACAGTTTAAATTCAGCTCCTACGGAGCATTGACAGAGTTCATTGACCAAAAAAAGATCTCACAAGAAAAAAATAGACACTGGACAACAGATTTAAATTTGACTTGCCAGGAAAAAAAAAAAAAAAAAAAAAAAAAAAAAAAACACAGTAAAAAATAAATAAATAATGCTCATAATTTCCTGTCATAATAGCCCTCCCAGACCTGTGCTTGGTTTGTAAGAATTCATCTTTAATCTTTTTTACTCTCTTCTATAAATCCAATATGTACTTAATAAAAAATATGAAATATGTCCTGTGGTGCAGATCTAAAGGCTGGGATAGAGATTGTCTGGGTGAGGGAGTTTATCTTTTCTGTAAAACTGCAATTGATTTAGATTCTTGACAGCTATAAAAAATATAAATTTTCAACAAAGGCAAAAATAAAATCTCCCTCTCCAGCTGCCTCAGGGTTCTCCTATGCCAGAACAATTTAACTAGCCTCTACTGAAGGCACATCCTGCAGGAATTTAACCAATATTCCTGCCACTGGGAAGCAAACACTGGAATTCTTTTTGGGATAGAGAGCCCCAAAATGTATGTCAGGGTACGCTCTGGGTATAAATGGCTCCACCTGGGTAGAGATCAAGCACCAGAGGAATCAGAACTTGTATTATATAGAGGGGGAGCGAGGAATCATGGGTTTATTGTGGAGCTGCATGCTGGTAGGTCTGTATATAATTAATTGGGAATGTGGAGAGCTGGTGTGAGGAAGAGTTCAATGCTGTGAAAAGGAGGTGCAGATGCTACGTGTGGTGTAGACAAGATGCGCAGTGTGGCAGACTTTATTCACTCTTCTGTGTGTGTATTTAAATTTTCTGTTCTCCTTTTTTTAATTAGTTTTTATGCATTTGTACATGCCCATGGGACTCCTCTCCACCCTGTGCACATCGTCACATGTGCCCCTGCTCACAGGGAGGATCTTTTCTCTCCTGCTATTTTGCACACGTGTCCCTTCAGGACATCCAAAGTTCTCCTTCGTCTCCCTTCAGCACTGACACAGTTTCAACTGAAGTGCTGCATGTTGTGTTTTGGGCATTGTTCTTACAGGGAAACGTGAGGTAATGGGGAAAATCAAAGAGCCACAGTCAGGGAGATCTAGGAAAAGGGTTCAGCTCCAAGGAAAGGCTGGAGGGATTACAGTGATTCAGACTGAAGGGAAAGAGCCTGAAGTGGGGATGATGACAATCTCAAAAAAGATGATGAAAGGGGAGGAGAATATTCTGTTCTCCTTATCCGTGTGAGGAAGGACTTGAAGTCATGAACTTAAATTGCCAGAAAATCAATTCAGATTAGATGTGAGTTAAATCCTTGCAGCCATAGGGATGCTGAGTGCTGACATTGATTGCTGGGGCAGTCATGTCATCAGGGGTTGTGAAGAGGCAACAGGCCAGAGTGTGTGAGGGATGGTATAAACCTAATTGGTTCTGTGTTGTTTGAGAGTGGAATTTAGAGGACTACTTAAGAACTTCATGGTCTCATTTCCCTCTAATTTCATGGTTTTTTACAACCAAGTCTTCAGGCAGATGAGGATGAAGGGTCTATGGTGCATCAGAACCCAGTGATCTCATCTTCCCTGTGCTACAGCCACTGATAAAGTTCTTCCTGCCAAAACCTTTATCCTCCTCATTGTCACTAAATTATTAGAGTACCATGTCCAAGATTTATATTCCCACTATAACTTTTACAAAGCAGTCTCCTCTTTTCATGATAGGAAGGACACAAAAAGAGTTTTACATAAAAGGCTTGGAAAAATTGAGATCAACAAGCTAAATAATAAAAATATCAAGCATATCTTAAATACAAAGGTGCATAAAACCAAGCTAAAAATATAGTTCATATGATTAATTCAATGTACTGCAAATCCTCACTAATTTGCCATTTGCTTATTTGCACATCCCTTAATTCATACAACAGAAAACACTGTTAGTTTTCTTTGCAAACATTTAATAACCATGTAGTTCTTTTAGGGTTATCACATTCCAGGATTTCATATTTTTTTTGACACTTCAGACTTAATGCATATTCATCAGTGGACTGTGCAGTTCAGATCAAGCCAGGCTAGTCTGAGTATATGAACAGTGTGTTTCTAACAGCTACTCCAAAGATGCCTCCACGACACCTTGAAAAAACTGCTTCAGCCTTGGGTGTGCTCACTTTGCTCTGCCCAGCTCTTAATTTGCAAGTATTGGTGCAGTCTTCTGCAATTCTCAGGGTGTTTCAGAAGTTAATAGGCTTTTCTCACATCTTTACCCTGTGGAATATTATACACAGAATGTGCCAGGTGTGTTCTGTTTGACTCTTGGTGTCAAATAGGTTGCTTACACCTATCTGGGCAGAGTCACACTCTTTAAGCACATGAAATTATCTAAAATTGCATAGTAGGAAGTAATTTCATGCAGGATTTTCCTCTAAGTTAACAAAAAAACCTAAATTGAGTTTATTCCGTTGAAAGACTGATTGTTGCAGTGCTATTGGTTTGGGATGTTGAGGTCTGTCCCACAGTTCTTCCTCCTTAGAGCCCCAGATTAAGGGTGAGATGAATGTCCACTGGGCAGGAAATGTGTCTGGTTCTGCAGAAAACTGTGCTACAGAGGATCCAAGGGGCTGCCAGAGGAGCTGCCCTTAGGAAGGTGTTCTTTTCCCTTTCTCCTGCTGTCCTGAGGAACACAAGGCAAACCCAGAAGCCATTCTCTCTCCCCTTGCAGGTGGCATCGTGCTGAATCCCTCCTTCTATGGAATCCCTGGCCACACACACACCATGATCCACGAAATTGGGCACAGCCTGGGGCTCTACCACGTCTTCCGAGGCATCTCCGAGATCCTGTCCTGCAGCGACCCGTGCATGGAAACAGAGCCCTCCTTCGAGACTGGGGACCTGTGCAGTGACACCAACCCTGCCCCTAAGCACAAGCTGTGTGGGGACCCTGGGCCTGGCAATGACACCTGTGGCTTCCACAGTTTCCTGAACACCCCCTTCAGTAACTTCATGAGTTATGCAGGTACTGGGCTTTGCTCGGCTTGCTGGGGGGTCTGTGGCTGGGCAGGAACAAGGAATTGCAGTTTTACCCCTGATTTCTCAGTCCATTTCTTGTGGGGCTTTATGCTGATAAAGGTCTAGGACCGGGCTTGATGAGAGATCAGGCTTGATAGCCTCTGGAATCCCTTCTAGTTCTCATTTTCTTTTATCCCAGTTTTCCCCAGATTTGCAGAGTTTCATGAGAAGACCAGGCAGAAGGTTTGAGGGATGGAAGAAAAGAGATAAGCATTAAGAAAACAGCTTCCAAAGGCTCTACAGCAAATCTGACACCCTCTTTTTCTGAGATCTGGATGCCTGATCTATGAGGTCTTTGACAAACTCAAATCCAGAGATTGTTTATGCTCTCCCAAGGAGATATAGAATGTCAGATGAATATTGATACCATCAAGGCTGTCGGATAACCCTGTGACAAGTGGACAGCTAATGAGGCACCGCTCGTGCCTCCAGGTGTCTGTTGAAATGCCATGTTTAGGTTTGATTTGGAACTACACACATCCCAGTTCCAGCTTTAGAATGTGAATAGTGGGATTCTGCCTGGTCAGGGATTACCAGAGCACTGTGCTGGTTTGTACTGGGAGTGCAACAACAGGGGCTCCATATCAGTGTGGTGAAACCACCCCACAAAGCAAGAGCTGATTACAGCTCTGCAGGCACAGCTCTGCTGCCCAGATGTGCCAGGTTCTGGCATTCCTCCCAAAAGAGCATATCCCAAAGAGGGAATTTGCTCCTGTGACCCTGTCCCATTGGATGAGGCTGGAGTGGGGTCCTTGATGCACTCTGGAAGCCCAAGGAGAGCTGAAAGCTCCTCTGTTATTTCTCAGAAGGAACAGGGGATACCTTGACTCATATTTCCCCATAGTTTGGGCTGCAGGGTCTCTCTGCAGTGACAGTCTATGACAGTGAGCTGACAGCATCAACAACATTTTAAAGGCAACCAATATACTTACAGACACTGAAGGGCACCTTTATACTCCAGGCAAAACCACAGATTTCCCACTCAAAAGGTCACAGGAGTGCTTATTCTGTAATAAAACTGTAGAGAAGCAAAGTGTTTAATGTCATCTGGGGCATGGATTGAAATGATTTATAACCAAAATGCTTTTATGCCCTTTGTGGCACCAGCTAAAAGCAATGCCGAATTTTCCCTCTATTTTTTCTGTTTGTTTAGAGGGTGTTTTCAGGGACAAACACACCGAGTCAGCTCCTTGGTGTGCTGTGTGCTGTGGTGCCTGTGGTCGGGCAGGGAGCCTGAGCACCCACTCCAGCCTCATGGTAACATCCTTCAGATAAGACAGGACCACTCCCGATGACAAAATCCCCCCACCAAATCTGCTCACGTGGATGTGGCGAGGGGTGGAACGTGCTTGTTTCAAAACTCTGAGCTCTTTTCTTCCAAAGAGAACTTGCCTTGCCAGCTGACTCGGGAGCTGAGGCAGAGGCAGACCACAGAGATACCCATCTGCTCCTGGGAGCTACATGTGTGCTGGTGTTCTGAGCTGAAACCTCTTTTTTTTTTTTCCTTGAAAAATTAAGTGAAGTGACATGATAGATATCTCTAGAGCTCAAGCATGAATCTGTTTGTTTTTCTGTTGTTGCCAGTGGAGTAAAATATATCAGGATATCAAATTGCTGTCAAAATACCTTTGAAACGTGTAGGTTGAGGTCATGCAGTTCTAGGAATTGCCTGTCTTTCATTTCTGTTTTGCTGCTCGTGTACAGCTTGATCATATTGTATTTGTCCGTCTGTTCCTGCCCCATCCATCTGTCCAGTTACCCCCAGCCCTGAGCAAAGCACTCACTTTGACTGATAATTTCTATTTTTCCTGGAATAACAAGTTGCAATGGCCAAAAGATTAGACAGTGTGAGAAATACGACTTATAAATTATTTTTACAAGTCCAAATAGCTGTGGTGTTCCCAAATAAAAGATAAGTTAATCTTTTAGATGACTTTTCATGAAATCATTATGAATTCTTCCTCTGAATTCTGTTGGAGTAATCGTCAAAAGTATATCAAAGTATAGAATTTCTCTAACTATTTGTTTGAGGATCTTGAACCTTTCTTGATATTGAGTGGAACACCTTTCTCCCTCACCTCTCCTCCCTTCCCCTCCCCCTGGACACAGCCAGTGCTGATGTTTAAACAGATTGAGAATGCAGGTCATCTTTCTCCTGTGCCACTGTCCCACTGCTTTGTCCTATATATATTTTATTGTTCTTTTATGATGGATATTAAGGGCCTTTGTCTCCTTCTGTGCTTCCGTGAAGGATATTTATGGCTTTTACCGTGTGCTCAGGGGTAGACCATCGATAATTATTGAGGAAATCCAGAGATGTCACATTAAAGCAGCTTTTTGCATACCCACAGGGATTTGTAGATATTATCAAGCGGGTGGTGTCTGTCTACCTGCTGTGCATGTTGGATCAGAGGAGGGTCACTGCTCAGTGGAATAGGAAGACACGTGAGCTGGTGTGTCCCTCCTGTGGGAGGGCTGCAGTCTGAGCAGGATCCCGACCAGAGCTGTCTCCTTTTGCCGGCATCTCTGGGAAGATGTGGCCAGGATTTAAATTAGCCAGCAAACACTCATTTGTCTTTAGAAGAAATTCATATTTTCTTGTTCCTCTGGAGTACCACAGGGCACAGACTTGCAAACATCAGAGCACCTCCTAACGCTGTCACAATATTGAACTTACACACGAGCAGCCTCGGTGACCTGCATCTTCCCAGAGAAGTGCAGCACTTGACCTGTGGAGAACTGTCATTGTTGTTTGGATCCCAGCTGGGACCCAGCTCTGCTGGGCTGGGAACTCTGCAGCCACATGTGAAGAAACACTCTGTGTTTTCAAGAGCTTTTCATCTGATGGGAAGAACACCAGAAAAATGGTTGAAGTGCTTAGGACCGAGTTCCTCAGCATAGCTTTGCTGGGTGACTTTGCACAACATATTTATTCCCTCTGGGATCTGCACAATAGAGAAACAGCAATTTTCTTCTTCTCTGGGGCATTGTAGTTGTAAAGCTGTATGGTGTTCAGAGGGCACTGGATGTGTTCTTGTTGCCAAATCATGTTTGAAGAAAACAAGATGAAATGAGAAATGGATATTTATGGGAAATCATCTAGCATAGTTATTTCTCCATTTTCAATGAAAAAGAAATATGAAATATCAAGAAACGTTTGTGAAAAGTTCAGAAAGGGGTTAGAATCATAGTGGTAATGAAGATTTTTTATAAAACTAAAGTTATTTTTTGCACCAAAAAATTACATTTTTATCAGTGTTTGGGATGATATTTAGAACATTTTTATTTGCTCCTTAGAAATTTTTAAAAGTTATGTACTTTAAAATTCTGTGGTGTTTTAATCTAAGAGATCTGACAGTCTGTTGCCCATAGCTTGCATGAATCCCAGTCAGTGCTTTTTCCTTACACTACCGTCCTTTACCCTTCCATCCTTTCTCAGATATATTCTTTTAAATGTGAAATTCTTTTAAAGCCAGAGCTCCACTGGTGGCCCAAATCCTGACCAGAAGGTGCTGCCCTGAAGCTTTCTGTTCCTCCCCCTCCGTGTCTCTGCCTCATTTAGGGTTGATCTCTGGGTGCTTCAGGTGTATCCAAGCCAGTGGGAGGGAACGTTTATTGATTTATTTCATTCCTTTTTAACCATTGTTTCCTTTCACCTGCCTCCACAAGTGATGGCTGTGCTAATTCCTTCACAGACCATTAACTCTGGAGAGCTGTGGGACCCCAGCCCTGGCCAGCCCAAGGAGCTGCCATTCACCAGGTCATAATTCTTCCCTTGCCTCCTCTCCCACGTGGCTGATGTGGCTTCTGTTTGGATTGCAGACGATGACTGCACCGACTCCTTCACGCCCAACCAGGTGGCCAGGATGCACTGCTACCTGGACCTCGTCTACCAGAGCTGGCAGCCCACCAAGAAACCGGCTCCCGTCGCAATTGCCCCGCAGATTGTGGCTCGCACCTCCGCCTCTGTCACCCTGGAGTGGTTTCCACCCATCGATGGCCACTTCTTTGAAAGGTGATCATGCTCTGCTCTGTACTCTCCTGCTGGAAAAATGGGAAGGGGAGAAGCAGAGGCTCCAGGAGAGCAGCTTGGTCATGTGCTGTGCTCAGCCTGGGTTAAGGCTCTTTCCTAAATTGGTTCATACTGAGGAGGTTATTGATCTGTTGTCTGCTCTTCCTTTCTCAGCCTGTAGCACTCAGTTGAAGGCCATTGATTTGCCATGTAAAGGGCAAATCTTTCTCCATATGTTATGGGAGGAATTTTCAATCAAAGATTCCGGCCCTGTGATTCCTGCTGTGATTGCTGCTCAGGAATACCTGTGGGCTTTGGCTGTGCCTGCACGTTCCCCCCTCCTCCCCTTGCACATTCCCTTGGCAAGGACAAAGTGGATCTTGTCTTCACAACACAGAGCTCATGGGCAAGGAGGTGGCTGGTCTGGGGACAGGGACAAATGCTCCCTCCTCCCCTGAGCTGTAGATGTGAGATGGGAATTGAGCAAGGCAGAGTCAAAGCCCCAGACCCCTGGATATGATGTGAATGTTGTTCTGTAGGTGAGCGTGGGGCTGTGTGTGTTCCTGTCTGGCAGGTATGCAGCTATGTGATATCAATAATGGAAAATGTAGGCCTCTGGGCAGCAGTTGCTCCTCATTGCAGCCCATATTCAGAGCAATTCTGCCCCAGTATGACCTGAGTAGCTGGGTAGTTCATCTAAATGCTCTTATGCAGCTCTTAGATGCGCTGCAGAAGCTCTGGGAGTCCTGGCAGAGAACTTCCCAAATCACTGACCTTCTCGCATTACCATTAACTCACATCCCCGTTTGCATTTCTTCTCCACCTCTTGCTTTGTTGTTTTATGGAGAGCAAACTTGGAGTGTCCTTCAGGACCAGCAGCAGTGCAGAGCACAGGAGGCCAAATTTACAAGCATATTAGCACCCAAAAAGCTGCCTCAGCACTGCTGCTTTGTGCTGGGAGAGCACCTTGAAACCACTGCCTCCATCAGGGATGAAACTCCTTCCAGCACTGCTAGGATACCGTGGCCATTTCAGTGGCCAGCTTGCACTTTATCCCACTAGGCAGAGAGCTGTTATTTTCTGCTCAGATGAGATTTTCCACCCTTATTGCAGATTAATATGGGGAGGGAAATCAAATCCTGTTAGGAATTGATAAAGAGAGGTCTTGTGCTCTGAACAGTATTTGCTTTAATTACAGTTTTGTAACCGAATCCTTTTATTCCCTACCTGTGGAAAGGACTCATGTAGCTCTGAAAATTAATTCAGAATTTTTCAGCCCATAATCATTTTTAGGTAAATTAAGTTTCTCCAATTTAATTTAGATTTCAGAAGATGCTTATTGTGTGCTAAATAAATGCCATCTGCCTCTAAAAAACACATTGATGCAGAGTTAATTGTTATGTAACCAAATATGACTTTATTACATATTTCTTATAACTCAATCAATATGTTCTTAATAAGCTCTAGTTACTTACTTCTTAAATAACACACAGTGGATAGCCTGCTAAATCTAAAATTTCATAACAGAGTTATCATATGTTAAATAAAGAGTGATTTTCCAGGAAAAAAAAAGTCCTTAGGGTTTTCAAATCTGTGTGCTCAGTATTACTGAAGAGATTTAAAGAGACAGCCTCAAATACTTTGAGTCCAATTTCTTGTTAAAATGAGATTCCCACTGCTAACGGATACAGAAATGTTGCCGTGACCATTTAAAAATGTCACTGAAACATATAAATGATCCTGTCTAAAACATGCCCAAATTTTTGATCTGCTAATCAAAACAAGGATGATAGTATTATTCTAGTGACTAATCCTGGAAAAGCCCACGTGCTGAACTTCCAGAACCTCCGTGTCCAGCGCTGCTCGGTCAGAGACTCATGCCTGTATCAATTTGTGAAATTGGGTCACTGTGCAAGACAAGTAGGAGGTAAAATTGGCCAAGTATAATCTTATCTGTGTGTGGGAATACTGTAAATCTTTGCAGATATTTTTACACAAAGTGCACACCATTGGCCCAAATTTTACTTGCCTCACTTGAATGAATAAACTCATTCACTTCAATGGGACTATTCATGTAAAAAACAGAAGACTGATACTCAGCTGCTGAGTGCCTTGGGCCTGGTTTCTAATGCACAGAGGCCCCTTCCTTGCTGTTTTGACAGTGTAAAAGAGGATGAATGGCTCTGGCTACACTAGCAAGTGTTGTGGCCCTATAGAAGCAGATCTCCAGCGCAAAACAGTTGTTAATGAAGACCTGACGTCAACACCGCTGGGGCTCGGGGGGCTCCAGTACCAGGAGCACATCAGGTGTGGTCCTGCAGCTCACCTCCACTCTGGGTCCTGGAAAACTGGGTCCAGCTTCCCTGCTCAGAGCGCTGGAAGCGGGGAAGAGGAGGAATTTCACTCCCAGAGCTCACTCCTGATCCCAATTACAATGCTGCTGTGGGCGTGCTCAGCGTAACTCAAGTTCCTTTTATGTCTCTTTTATTCTCCAGAGCTGTGCACAGGCAGTGACCTCTGCTTAATGAAAGTCAGGGAGGGAAAATTTAGCCTTCTGTTTAAAAACATAGCAATGGGCTGGCTGGATCTGTGGGAGGTCCTGACAGGTTGAAGGGAGATGAGGCATGGAAGTAAAGACTGTGTGTCTGTTCCCTGCTTAGATGCAATTCTGTCATAGGTGCATTAGATGATTTCCTCATAGGGTCTTCAAATTACGTGATTACTAACGTGGATTTAGGGACAGAGACCAATGTTAACTCCTAGTTCCTGTAAATTTGGGGCTGACTCTCCTGTGTTCTCACAGTTTGTCCAAAGTAGACACAAGAGTTGTGCACAGCAGTAAATTCTTCTCCCTGACAGACCCTCCTGGCCTCTCCAGAGTCTTCAATTGGTGTTTGCTCTCTCACTCTAGGGAGACACTTACCTGCATGCAAATTTGTCAAGATGCTTTGACCCTAAGCTCCAGCAGCTGATTGAGCTCCCAGACATCTCTAATAATCAAATATATCAAGAACCAGCATTTTTTCTTGTAGCTCCTGCCCACAGGATTGGAATCTTTCCCGCTCTCCATCCTCCCTTTCAAAAAAGCATGAAAAAATGTTGTATGCACCCACAATAACATATAATAATAAAATAACAATAAAGCAAATGAAACAAGTGAAAACAAGCAAGAAAAAGAGAAGTCTCTTCATTTCCTGACTGCATCCATTGAATGTGTTCATCTTCTGTCTCTGAGCATCCATTCATGCACCTCCTGTCTGAGATGCGTGGGCAGATGTGAACATTTATTGTCATGGGGCTCTGCAGCAAATTTGGGCAGAAATCTTTGAATGCATCTGCTTCTCCAAGTTTTCATTGAGGTGACAGCATTAATTTCCATGAATCTGATTCTATCTCATTCTTAGCAAGCAAATATTTTGGTCAGTGTGGTGTCCCAGAGATGGCTGGGCTGATAATCACTCTGTTAAACCTTGCTGGAAGGTTTCAGCGCCTTAGAAGGGAGAAGACCAACCCTGAATTTCAAGTAGAACAGCTCAAATTTAGTCTGTAAACAGGCACTCTTTACCCAAAGGAATGACAGATTTTTAGTGGTTTTGAGTTGCCTACTGAACTGGTGCTGGCCCTGAAGGAAATGGTCTGTTTTTCACTAGTAATCTTTAGATTTTGAACCCACTTCACTGAAATATCATGCTGTAGGAATGAATTCCTCCTGTGCTCTGAACTTCATGAGCTGGAATTTCCCCAGTACTTGGCTTATTAGAAAACAGAGAAATCTAGATTTTCCATTACCCTGCACTTTGGGCAGTCATGTGCCACCATGTATAAGGTGGCAGATATGGCTATCATTCCTAATTAATTGTGGTTTTGAACCAATTTATGCTCATTCCTTTCCTTGTTGTCCATGGCTTCATAAGGTATAAGGACCTGGCTTAGGTTTTCATAAACCTGTAAATGCAACTCCATAATTAGGTTTGACATTCATGGCTCTTTATAGGATTTGTGTGCAAAAGTCTGGAGACCAAAAACTTTAACCCAGGAGTCATCCCCTGTGTAAGTCCTTTCAGCCAGTGGAGTTACATCAGGGTTGAGTTTGGCTCCCAAACTGGAAAAGTAAAAAGAGAAAGTTTGCTCATAGCCTTTCCCACATGATGCTCCTTGTGATTTCTCTCTTACCTCCAAGTCCTCACTGGTAAAAGGAAATGTTTGTCCATAAGCCTACGGTTTTTTTCCACCATGGCATCCTGTGATGAAATTGTATAGCTGCTAATTTGAGTAAAAAGCAGTCCTAATTGTGGAAACTTGGCTTCCAGACCCCTCTCCTCATCCAGGACCAAGTGCTAATGCAGGAGTCTCTTTGTAGAGAAACTGAAAGATTATTATTGCAGAGACTTCCATCCTGACTGTTCATGGAAGTGTCTGAAGGACAGCTGCACAACAATAATTCTACATTTTGATTTCTCAGGTCCATTTATTCAGGTTTCTTGATTTTCTTTTTTTAATTTTGTGTTTGCACGTATTATTCAGGCAAGCTGAGTCAGACACCTAAACCTCTGCTAAATAGGCAGCTGAGAAATGAACTAGGGAGGCAGCATCATGCCAGTGGTGCAGGTGGGTGAAGTGAGACAGGGAGAGAAGTTACTCATAACATGCCCACATTTTTTCATTACCAGTGTTACAGACCATGAATGGAAGAGGAGGCCACCTTTGCCTCCCTCTCCTGTATTCCACCCCATTGCCATGTTGTGTTTTTCAGGTGTTTCCAGCAGATGCATCCCTTCCTGCACTGCACAACTTCAGCCAGTTACTGTCTCTGTCACGGTGGCTCAGCCACCGAGGATCACAAACAGCCTCTGCCTGAGGATCACAGTCCTCTCTTCAAAGTAGTGCTGAAATAAATCATGCAGTGGTGGTTACAATGGTTAAAATTTGCATAGCTGATTATAATAGTTGTTATAAATTATTTAATAATTGACTCAAGCTGTTCTTACTAGAGTAGCGTAGAGAGTACACTGTGTTACACACAAATTGTTTGCCTAAAACTTCTGTCCTTTCCTAGGTGCATTTGATCATTAGGATAATTAATTTTTAACTTTCCATTGTAGTAGAAAGTGTTCCTTAAAGCAGAACAATTAATTCTGAATAGTAAGCAGCTTACTGGGGTAAATAACCATGTACTTTGGGTCATACAGGGTTCCAAATTTGTGACCCCAAGGAACACAGGGGTGAACTGTGTGAATTGCATCTTCAGCTGATACAAATCAGCTTAACCTTATGGAGGATGTTAGAGCTACTCCAGTCTACATCAGCTTAAACCCTGATCTTGGAAATGTATTAGCAAAACTATTTAAATTGAGGTTAGTTTTAGATTAGGAAGGAATTGTTCCCTGTGAGGGTGGGCAAGCATTGGCACAGGGTGCCCAGAGCAGCTGTGGCTGCCCCTGGATCCCTGGCAGTGCCCAAGGCCAGGCTGGACAGGGCTCGGAGCAGCCTGGGATGGTGGGAGGTGTCCCGGCCATGGCAGGGGTGGGATGAGATGAGCTTTTCAATCCTTTCCAACCCAAACCAATTCATTATTTGTGAATTGGTGTTTAACTGGGTTTCCCTGCTCAGCCAATCTTGATGGTAAGACAATCCTAAAGATACTACAAGTTCAAGCAATAAATAAATCCATGGTGAGAGCAGAAATAGATCTGAAAACTCCTGAGGCAAATTTCTCTGCTCTAACCCCAAAGCAACGTGTGTTTTCTTTTGTCATGGTTTGGTCCAGTGCAGGGAAAAAAAAATAAAACAGGTGAATGTGATTTCCCAGGTTGCTGTAATTTTGTGTTGGATGGAGGGCTCAAAAATGCTTTTTGCACAGGCTCTTGACTTAAATCTACAGAAGGTCAGCATCAGAAAACACTTTTGTCAGTGCCTTGAGAAAAGAGGGTTAAGTGGACCTGAATTCTAAGTCTTATTGCTTTTAATATAGTTGAATAAGCAGCTCATTCAGCTGTTACTAAGTTGGTGTGTTTTCCTGTTTTCCTGGCCTCCTAGAGAAGTGGGATCAGCATGTGATCTGTGTGCAGAAGGAAGAGTCCTGGTGCAATATGCCTTCAGTGCCTCTTCTCCCATGCCCTGCGACCCCTCGGGGCACTGGAGCCCACGGGAGGCAGAAGGTGAGTCACAGGGATGGGGACAAGCACGTGGTGGGAGAGAGGGTGGGACACAGCAAAGGGAGAGCCACAAAGGCAGTGGGAAAATCTGGGAGTGATTGATTATACCTGCATGTAACGTGGACAGAACTGGTGGGCAGAGGACCACGGTGCCCTGAAGGAATGCCACTGGCTCAAATACCTGTGTTTTGGCCCCTGAGTCCTGCCCTTGCCCATGAATTAAGTGAATTCCAGGAGCTGAACGTGAATTTCACAAAGCAGCAGAGTGCCAAGAAATACTGACCATTCACATCTGCCAGACAAATTCCTCAGGGGAGCTGTTTACTCCCTCTACTCCAAAAGTGAAGAGTTGTTATTTATTTGGGCCTGATTTGAGCTGCCTTCTCTTGTGGTGAACAGCAGTGGGCTGAGGCCAGGCTGGAAGGAGGTTGCCCTTTGCAGTAGGAATGCAGGTGACCACGTCAAGCCTTCTTGTCCAGGGTGTTTTGCAAGTCATTCTCTTGGAGCCTGTTGGAGGGAGAATGGTCTGCAGGGCTGGTTGTGCAGTGCCATTAGATGTCCATCATTAACTCTCCTCCACGCGTCCCTTCCGTTACGTCCCTGGCAGTATGTGGTGGAGCATATTTAAGATTGTACCAGGCAAAGGTCAGTCATCCCAAATCACGGTTTGGAAAGAGCAGAGTATTATTTCAGCATCCCTCAGGAGCTGCTCCTTCCGGAGCAGCACACTCCAGGCCCACACTTCACCCTGAGCACACAGGTGAGCTCACTGAGCCCCAAGGACAACCCTGGATGCTGCAAACTCATTATACAAATACCTCCTTATGTTAAGGGTTTATTTGTCCTGCAACTGAAGCACCTGGGAGTTCTACATTCTACATTCAACATTCAACATTCTACATTCTACATTCTACAAGGAATATTATTTGGGCTGCTGCCCAGGAGCTCTCCCTTGCCCTAAGGTCAGCACATGCCATGATCTGTGCCCCTGCTACTTGATGGGACAGTGGTCACTGTCCTCTGCCCCACACACCCATATCCCAGGGTGGGGACCCAGCAGAGGTTGTGTTTCACTCTGAATCACCCCCCAAATTTAGAACAGGTTGCCCAGAGCAGCTGTGGCTTCCCCATTCCTGGCAGTGTCCAAGGCCAGGTTGGATGGGGCTTGAAGCAGCCTGGGATAGTGGGAGATGTCCCTGCCCCTGGCAGGGGGTGGAGCTTTAAGGTCCCTTCCAACACAAAGCATTCCATGACTTTATGACATCCAATGCTGCTGGGAGCAGCTCAGAGCACAGCTGGCCCTTGGGTGGAAGCTCCATCCTGGGAAGCAGTGCTCTGGCATGAGGGTGACTGGATCACCCAGTAAACAGCATTAGAAAAGTTTGGATCCCTTGCAGTAGTAGTTCAGGGTAGGAGGTGGAATTTCCACTTAGCCAAGGATTACAAGACTTTGAAACCTGTTTTCATTTGGAACAAAACTTGAAACTTTTGAAATTCTCCATGAAGGAAAATTAAAAACAAAAAGTTTTTGAGGCTGGCCAAAACGTTTTGTTTAGCTCATATAATTCCTCATGAACTTTGGTTAGATTATGGCATTTGAAAATATACCCTTTTAGTATAGAATCTAGGGCAAAAGCAGCTTTGAATATCAAAATGGAAAGTGTTTCAAGGTGGAAAAGTGAAAAGGTTTCTCACAAAAATGTCAAAACACAATGTTCTAATAGTGTTAGAAATTTCTTGCCATTTTCTCTTCCAGGATAAAATTTTGGCCAAATAAACCCAATTTTGCAAAGTGTTTTTATTTTGAAAGGACTGCATATTCCATTGAAATATGCAGTTCCATCAAAATTTCTCCACTGAGCTTTGATCTGAAAACTTCTAGATCTCACACGTCTTGCCAGAGGCACCATTCCTAGAGAAACTAAGCTACTCTAAGATTTATTACTCAGCAGCATTTTGCATTTAATTTCCTCTTCTTGCCGTGTGTGCCTGCATGTTCTTAACTATGAAGGGTGCAGTCTGATCCTTATCTGTCTCATTTAGTTGCTCTTGTGCCATTTCTATGGAACAGAAGTTTGGTAATCATGTTCTCAGGATTAATGAGTTGTTGTCACTTTAGGGTAGAAGATACACCAAGTGTGCGGTGTTTGTTGCTCCATGATTTTCTGTCTCCACTACCACACTCCCTGATATTCAGGCCCTCTGCCTTTTTGCACTTGGTCTGAGTTTACAAATAGCAGTTAGATCATTGTCCGGCTTCTTTAATTGTCTATCTGTGAGTACTCAAGCCATCAAGATTTAAATCCACTTTCTGCAGGGGTTCATGGGTGTAAATCTCCACTGCTTGAATGTCATGAAGACAAAAGGAGGCACAAGCATGGCGAAAATGAACTTGTTTTAAAATCTGAGATGACACTTTTGGAAAAGGTTCTGTCTATCCAGCTCCTGAGCAGAAAACCACACTCCTCATGTGTCTCTGAAGCAGCTCTGGTTGGTCTGATCTCATTTTCCTGAGCTCTCCTACACCAGGCAGCTGCACCAGCAGTGGTCTGGGCTATGTGGGACCTGTGCCCATTGCAAAATCCTACTGTGAGCAGTGTCCTTCCTAATTCCCTGCTTATTCCTGAGCATGGTGGCATCCAGCCCCCAGGCTGAGGCATCTTATGGTTCTTTCTCAGCCAGTTGTGGCCCCTGCACGAGGGGCTGTTTGTTCCTTGGCAGAGGTCGGGCTGCTCTGATTTATTCTTTATCTTCACCGTAGAGCCAGAAAGCTCTAACCCACCTGGATTCTCACCAGCAACACCAGCTAGATCAACAAACCTTACAGCACCTCCATAACTCTGTCAAAGGGGGGTTTTATGTGAGAAAGGTGATTTTGGCTCAAGCCCAGTGAGTACCTTTGCTTGCTGTGCAATATGTGCATGTATCAGTCAGTTCCTCCTGCTTGGCTCACTGCTGATGGAGAGAAGTGTGAGATTATTATAAAAAATGTTGCCGCTTTGTACTGCTCTAGAGCTCAGCCTTTTCCTGGGCCTAATGTTTCCCTCGAGAGCAATTCCTTCTGTATCTTAATTGTCCCAGGTGGACGCTGGAGTCCCACTGGGTGGTTCCTTCATCTTGACCACCTAAGAAATGTGGCAGGTGAGCTGCAGTTGTAGCAGGGGTGATATCCTGAGAGCTCCTGATGTCCCCGTGCTGGGGAATTCATCCCAGGCACTGCACTTAACTGCACAATGAAGGATCAGCACTCCAGGCTGGAGCTGTGGGCAGCATTTTAGGGGAAGACACCCTCCTAACCCTCCACCCCTGCTCTCCTGCCAGGACATGGGGTTTGGCACATCCTCACAAACCTCACATTCCTGCTCTGTGTTAGGCAAGATGTGATGTTGCATGAGGTGCTGTTCTGTATCTGATCTGTCTCATAAGGCAAAGGATTTTCAGAACCTGAGTGCAGAGAGGAAGAACAACTTCTGCACCGTTTCTTTTTACATACAAATATTTGTAATTTTCAGAGTCTTTACCTATTTCTAGAAATCCACTTATATGAAATAAGGTTTTAATCCTCTTCCACAACTAAATGAATCTTTCTTACCCAGGTCTAGGTGTTGGATAATATTGAAGAAAGAGTTTATTTATCTCAACTTCATTGAGGTTTTTAGTTTATGAATGGCTACAGTCTGCCACCTGTTTTGGGGTAATGCTCTGTCTGCTAAGCTCCCTGGAGGCTGGGTCCAATTCACACATCTCCAGGGATCACACACTGATCTACCAAAATGTTTAGGTTTGTTTGGAATTTAAGTCTTACCGAGACCTTGAACTGACAGAGGTGAATTTGCAGGATCCCAGGTGGGGACGTACTGGGCTCTGAGCCATTAGCTCCATTTTCCTTTCTGTGAGAGGGCAGTGGTAAAATTCACACATCTTTCCAAAGCCCTCTGAGATACTGGAGTTAAAAAAGACCTTAGGGCTGCGTTCAGGAGCTTGCTCTGGGTCTGAGGAAGTCGTCAGGGGGCTCAGCCAAGCACACCCAGCCGGCAATGAGGGTGAGATGACGTGAGCTGAACGGGGCATTGCTGCTCACAGTGTTTGTCCACGGGGCTTGCACACTTGCCAGGGGAGAAACTCGAGCGTGTTAAATGGACCTCTGGCTTTCTTCAAAATGTGTCACTGCTGTGGTCTCTCCAGATGCTGATCTTAGTGGCATTCCCTCTGCTCTGTGCCATGTGAGGAGGAGAGAAGGGCTCTGGGATATGGGAGGTGAGGGAGAAGCATGAAAAGTTGGGCATCTGCAGGACAATAGTGTTGAATCGCAGGAAGGCTGCCAGGAAATCTATTCTGCATCTGGGTTCATTTGGTATGAACGGGAGAATTCCCTGAGCTGTTTATCCTTGACAAAAGAGGCACATTTCTAACACTTCATTGAATCACAGACAATCAGAATAACCTTCGCACGTTGCCCTTTTCTCTTTAAATTAGTACTGATGTCCTGGTTGTCCATGTATGCCCAGTAGTTTATCTTGCTTTTTTCCTCAGTTGCAAACAGCTGTGCTGTCCTTTTTTTTCCCCCTCTGCCTTCTGCATTTCTTTCCTCTCATTACCTTTCTTTATCTTCTTTTCTGTGCTTTGCCTTCTCCCTGTCATGCTTGCCTCCTTTTTTGTGTGATTATTTGGGAAGGAAAAGGGAATTTATAGCTCTCACTGGATTCTGTTACCAACTGTTCCACCCATCTGACCCCTCTGGATCTTGCAGTCCATGACTCCACGCCAAATTGTAATGTTACCATAGTATTTGGGAACTCAGCAAGCGTTGTGGCTTTCATTATTTTTTAGTACTACCTCCCATGTAGCTGGAAACAGCCAACGGTGAGAAAAGTAAAAGCACAAGTGCCTGTTGTTTCATCACAACGAGAGCAAAGAGACAGCTCAGACCTGTGTTCCATGTGCCTCCAAAAAAAGGGGGCCTTGCACAACATGCTAGATCAGCCTGTAAATGCCACAGGAGTTTCCCCTGAGCAGGACAACAGCTTCTTGGAACAAAGGCTCTTTTCTTGTCTTTGTTGAAGGGAAAAAGATTGTATTTTTAAGTGAGAGGCAAGGGTATAAATAAGTAGGAGGTAAACTGGAGGCAAAGTGACTCTGTTTATCAGGTAAATAACCAAATGGAAGGGGTAGAAAATACCATTGTTTGGCACAGGGAAAAGCACTAGAAATAGGAAATGCAGGCCCAGCTGCACTGACACAGTGTGAAGTATGGTGTCCAGCCCAGCTGGCCACTTAAACTGGGTGACTCTCACCTGGCCAGGAGATCCTGGTGTTCCTCCTCTCCATGCTGGCCATGCCTGTTCTGATGAAGTAAATAATTTCCTGGACAGATATGTTCTCCTGCCACCAGTCTGCCTTTTAAACTGATTCCAGTGAAAACTCATGTTCTCTAACTGCTGTGCCCTCTCTTTGCTTCCTTCCTCCTTTCCAGGTCACCCTGATGTTGAGCAGCCCTGCAAATCCAGTGTCAGGACGTGGAGTCCCAATTCAGCCGTAAACCAACACACGGTTCCCCCAGCCTGCCCTGAGCCCCAGGGCTGCTACCTGCAGCTGGAATTTCGCTATCCCCTGACTCCAGAGTCCCTCACGGTCTGGGTGACATTTGTTTCCCCGGACTGGGACTCCAGTGGAGCAGTGAATGACATCAAGCTGCTCACCGTCAGCGGGAAGAACATTTCGCTCGGGCCGCAGAACGTCTTCTGTGACATCCCCCTGACCATAAAGCTGGACGTGGGACAAGTGGGAGAGGAGGTGTATGGGATCCAGATCTACACCTTGGATGAGCACCTGGAAATTGACGCTGCCATGCTGAGCTCTGTCCCCCACAGCACCCTGTGCTCAGGCTGCAAACCCATCCAGTACAAAGTGGTCCGGGACCCCCCTTTCCCGTCTGGATCTCCAGTGGCCATCTCAAACCTCAGCAGGAGATTTGTTGACACGTAAGTAGCTGCTTTCCAGAGAGCTGGATAGATCAAAACAAAACCCTGTTCTTATCCTTCTAATGTCCAGCACTGCAAGTGATTGTTAAGGTGTTGAACTAGACAGACATGCCAGGAACTACCAAAACTAGATGTCCTCATAGGTTGACTCTGAAACCAGGAGCATTAAACCCAAATGAGATGGCCTGAGATTTCATGGATAGTTTTTGAGAAATTTCTGGGCTGGCTGTACAGAGATGTGTCATTCAGGCTTTCTTTAACTAAAAAGGATAATGCAATCTGCCTAAGACATGATAAATTAAATGTTTAAGCGAACCTAAATGAGCACCTCTGGAATAACATGGTCATCATTTCCTTGGGAAGCTTTTGAAAGTAATGTTTTGACGGAGAAGGAGAGAGCCAGGGCTTTCAGTGCTGGAGCACTGATTAACTGCTAAAGAAAGTGTGCAAAGAAATACTCCTGCATGTTCAGGTGTGTAAATGTGTTTCACCCACTTCCATTTTCTGCTTTCATGGGTCACTAAACCAAGTTGCATTGGTGTGAGATTGCTCTGAAATGGGAAACATGGCAAATGCTCTGGTTTGTTGTAGAAAAATCTGTAGATTGTAGAATAACTGTTATACAGTTATTCTGTTATACAGATACATTTACAGTCATCTAGTAAAGGGATACATTACTGTTGAGGAAAGTCCAACTTCAAAATATTTACTGATTTTTGAGGAGATCTGTGATCTACCCATAAGCATTTGACAGGAAGAAAAACATATTTTACATAACACAATTCCCTGGAAATGATTCACTCATCTGTGGGAGCAACATGAAGCTCTTTTGAGAAATGAACACCAGATAAAAGGAAACCTGCTAAGAAAACTGCACTCTAATTTAGAAAAGATGATCTAATTAGTACCGCTAATATCAAGGAAGCATACATCATTATGGTCTTCTAAAGCATATTTAAATAGAATAAAAATGATTAATTAACAATTCAGTAATCACCAGCTACCACCCCTTTTCATGGCCCAATTATGCATCTCAGAAGATGCAAATTGTCCCTACAGATTTAGAAATTTAAGGTAACTAACAATAGTGAATCTAAAAACAAAACCCAGGGCATCACTAAGATTACTCATGTGCTGAAAGTTAAGCATGTGCTTAAGTGCTTTCTTGGTTTGTAGCCTTGTTCAAACAGTTGCTGGCTCTTAGTATGAGATGGATATTGGCATATTGGAAACGTGGAAAGTGGTGAATTTTCCCAAGATTTTGCTGTGAAAGCATCTTTGCCTGAAACCTAGCCCACTCTCATTGGAAAATGGGACTGGGTTTGGTTTGAAATATTTGCATACCTTAGCACAAGTTCCCACAGAAACAGGTCCAGTTTTGACTTCATAACACAATGTGAAGGAAAAGAAGCCCAAAACATAACTTGCATTCTGAATTTTGTCTCTTTGTCTTTTATTATGGTTTTGTGGGTCACTTCTAGCTTACAGCCAGCTCAAGCGGATGAGTGCTCTAAGAATTAAATCAGTAGCCAGGAATTAATGGCAGTTCTCCTGAGGATAATTGATTAAACCACATTGGGTAACAGCACTGTCCCTGTTTGAATGTTTCAGGTAGTTACACAGCCAGCTAAAAATCAAACATTTAATTTAGTGTTTCTGGGCTCCAGCTGTGATCAGTGGACAGAAATGGATGCTCCTGGAAGCTGGCACAGCCAACCTCACAACCAAATCCCATCCAAACCCTGCAGGCTAGCTGGGCTCACTTTCTCTGTGTCTTACCAGGGACCACAGGGAAAATCCTGCCAGTGAGCTCTGACAGGACACTTGGGAAGTTAAGTTTTAGTCACTGGGTCAGGAGATGTGGAGATTCTTAAGCACTCAAAGGTGGTTCTGAGACTGTTTTGGTTGATTTACAGTGAGGGTGCTGAGACCCTGGCACATGTTCCCAGAGAAGCTGGGGCTGCCTCTGGATCCCTGGAAGTGCCCAAGGCCAGGCTGGACAGGGATTGAAGCAGCCTGGGACAGTGGGAGGTGTCCCTAAACATGGCAAGGGGGTTTGGAGCAAGATGAGCCTTAAGGTCTTTTCCAACTCAACCCATTCTGTGTGATTCAAGACTTCTGCATTTGTTTGAACATTTGAGAAGTGAAATGAAATTTTTATCGTATCATCCAGGCCCAGCACTGATCCATATCCCCTGGTGGCGGGGGAGTTTCAGAGGCAGCTGCTGGGCCATACCTTGAGACACAATAAACTCCTTGAAACTCTGTATGAGGTTTTCTGAAAATATGAATTTTCCACTGGAACCCTGTGTAAAGTCTAGGCAGAGTCTTTGCACTCCCTAAGCAGGAAGGAAAGGACAAGGGAATTCAGGGACAGAGGCACTGGGCCATGCTCCTACTTATGAATGTGTGTAGAGGTAAATGCTGTCTCTCTCCTCTGTTCACATCTGCCTGTTTACCTCATTCTGCACCACTGGAATTCAGCATATTTGTGCAGCCAGACTTTGCAGCCCCTTTATCTCCCTGTGAGCCACAAGCCAGTTGCCCCTCCTTGGTGTTGCATGTTTTCCATATTAAATAAAACAACACCCCCACATGTTCTGTGGAAGGCTGTTTTGAAGGCAGTCACATATCTTTACTCTTGCCTCCTCTGACCTTGATCTTCACTTTCTCTTTTTCTCCCAAAGAAAATATTTGCTTGCACTGTTATCTGTGAGCATGATCCTTTCCCCAGGTGTGGTGATGCTGAAAGAAAAATTAATTTCTCTTACCTCCTTCCCGTCAAAGAGAGGGAACTTCCTTTTAAGCTGAGAGGAGAGACAGCCTTTAATGGATAGCCCTTGCCTAGTCAGCACTGGGTGCTCCACAGAGGAGACTAAATAACTAGAACAGTGGAAACATTTTATTAAGAAATGCAAAATAATGCCAGACCTTCTGTTCTCAAGCTGAATTTTAATCTCAACTCTTGGCTCAAGCTGAGGCATAAAAATTCATTTCTAAGGGACAGGACCTTATCCAGGACCTTATCCTTGGACCTTACAAAAACCAGGCAAGATACACTTAATTTCACTAAGTGTGATCAGCCAGAATTGCTGGTATCTGGGATACAAAATGAGAGTCAGAACCTAGGAGGAGAGAAGAAAGCTAAATAAATCAGTGGGGAGAAAAAAGAGGTCAGGCCAGGTGCAGCATAGAACTGCTGAGTCTTCACACCACAGCAACTGATAAAGGAAGGAGCCTCAACTGCAAGTCTCAAAGTCTCAGCTCACAATTTAATCCAAAGTGTGGGTTGTGCACATGCTCAGAGGCTATTCTCTAGAAATGCTGTGTGACATGGTCACAATGGCAGTTGAGGTAGTGTCTTTTTGCCATTGCTGGAGCTTTTTTATGCTCATGTTGTTGTGTTGGAAAGTAATCACTGCTGATTTTTAAAGAGCTCAGTGAGCAGTCAGTGCCCAGAGCTCTCTGGATGGTGTCAGAGGCACAGTTAGGTGTCAGTCCCACCAGGGCAGTCTGGGGTGAGCAGCCTGTGTTCCCCATGGCACTCCCAGTGTCCCAGTTTGTGAGCAGTGAGGAGCTGAGAGTTCTTACAAGACCTACGTGCTCTCCTCTGGCAGATCAAGCCAAGAGACACTGAGGTTGGTTTTGGGAAGTTGTCAGATTAACTGAAAAAACTTTCAAAGAGTTAGAAATTTTCCCAAGTTTTCCGCCAGTCTTTGTAAGAAGCCTCCAAGTGTGGTGGACAACACTAGATCAGGTTGTCTTTGTGGTGTTAACCAGTAGGGCTTTTACAAAACAAAGGCATTGAATAAAATAACCTGAGAAAGAATCTCAGCACGAAGCCCTGGTAGAAGGTTTGGCTTTGCAGAGTTGAGCTTCTCTGAGAATAAAGTTTGCAGTGCTATGATATGTTATTCTGAGGCATTCCTACCAGAGCTTTGGTACCAAGCTGACACAGAGATCCTGCATTCAGACTTCAGAAAAGAAACACTGAGAGAGAAGCTTGCATTTTCTTGTACAGGGAATAGATTTTTCTTCTCAATTTTGGCTATTTTACACTGACATTCTATGGCTAAACCTTTTCTGTTGCTTGATAATAGTTGGAGGAGACTGATCATCATCTGTGCAAACAGCAGTTCTTGCTCAAGTAGAGTATTTTTAAATATGTTGTTAGAATCAGGACTTCCATTCAGTGCTGAACTTGCAAACTCCATGTCATTTCTTGGGTTTTAACTCTGTTTTAACACCTCAAGGTTGTGGACTGAGATCTCACTCTGTCTTCTTGGAGTGCTTGCAGAATGACAGAGAAATTGCCACCCTCAGGATGGCAGGTGGCTGGAGGGCTCCTGTGGCACTGTTTGTGTGTCCTTAGAGTTTCATTGCTCGTGTGTCCTTAGCAGTTCACCTGCTTTAGGCCTCTACTTTACCCAACACAATAATTTCTTTCCAAATTTGCCTTATTAATACGTATACCATTTGTTACTGGTCCCCATTTGGAAGGGGCATATGGAGAGTGTCTTGTCTGAGGAGAGGATGAGTCAAACGGAAAGTGACTCTTTATTCTGAAGGCTCCTACAAATATGAACAAGCAGAGAGGCTGGAGAATCAGCAGCAGCTTTTCATAATGACCAAGAACTCCTTACAGCCACTTATTGGTGTGTCTTTTAGCCCCTGAACTCAAGAATTTACCTGACCCTGGCTGAGCTGAACAGACTGGGAAATTATGAACATCACACTGATGATATCTAAACCCAAGTCCCTGCAGAATGCAACACTAAAACTTCACAGCAACATCTGTCCTTATTATGGCATTCCTTCCTTCACCTCAAAGGTCTATTCTCTGTTTTCTGGAGGTCTACCAGCCAGAGAGGAATGTATGATCTAAAGCAGCTGAAATGAATTGCCAAATCTGTCTGTCATGAAGATAATTAACACCATATTTCCACCCGAACAAGATACAGATCACTGGGTGGTTTTTCTCCTGACACCAAAAGCTGAAGCCCATATTATCACCCATCTTCTGCTCATCCCTCCTCCAGAGTTACTATGCCAAACCTCTCTTGATATGCCAGGAAATACTGGGGAGTATCTAAGATAGGACTGAAATATTAAGAAAACACATGCCCAGATTTATCTGCAAGGTTGTCCATGCAATACTGGCGTGCTGCACTTCTGGATTCTCAGCTGGCTTTAGAACTGTGGATGGCATTCCAGTTGTCCTTGTGCACCAACACTTACCCAGCTACCCTGGAAAGGCCTTGCCTTGATGTGTGCAAGGACCTCCTATGCTTTTTCATCACCCTAATGGTTCATAGTTGGCTTGCAATTGAATAAATCATAGAATCATAGAAACATGGGATGGTTTGTGCAGAAAGGGTCCTTGAAGTTCATCTCATTCCAACCCCCTGCCATGGGCAGGGACACCTTTCACTAAACCAGGTTGCTCAGAGCTCCATTCAGCCTGACTTTCCAATTAACTGGTCTCTTCCCCTCTCACTTGCAATAGAGTTCCCAGTTTATTCTGACTTTCCTGGTCCTAATATGTGTAATATTGTATTATACCAACATATGGACCATCTCAAGACATCCAAACCTGTAAGTTATTAATTTCTGCATTATAACTTCATCTGCAATGACTGAGCCTATTTAACAACTCTGTATGTCTCTGGATACTTAAACTTTTGGGTTTCTGATCTTTTTTTTTTTCTTCAGGAAATGTTTGTTAGTCAGCCTCAAAGTGATAACTGAATGATAAAATTCCATTTTCATTCAAATGTCTCTTTCTACCCAACCTATTATTGGTACTAGATGTAAATGTAAAACAGTGTGTCTGTTGTTGAGTCACTGAGTATTTAATGCCCACTCTCACATCAGGCACTCCCAGGGAACTGCCATTATTAAAAGCATTTTTCACTAGTCTCCAGCTAGGAGGTTTCTTTCCCATAATTGCACAATTCTCAATATTATTTTTTCTTTAGTAATAGGTTAGAGATCCCTGGCTATATCCATATGACATTTTACAGCTCCTCTCTCTAAAAGTAGAAACACTTGTACCAAGCTTCAGCAGAAACAGATTTACTCTTATTCACACTTTCTTGCTCATTTCTAAGAGCTTCCCTATCATTAGCTTTCCATGGAAAAAGCTGTTTTTGCTTTCCCAAGAAGCAAACACCTTTCTGTCCCACCAGGTTACTCTTACCCATGTAATTTCCAGTTTCAGGTTCAAAAACTTGCTTAGTTCTTCATCCAGAGTTCTTTTGTTGAGGAGTAAATGTTTCATTTTTCCCTTGCAGATCCTACTTTCCCAGCAGGAATAGTGGCTGTGCTGTCACTGTACGAAAGCCTTGTCAGTGAAGTTTTGTGTGTGTTGGAGCTGCCTGTGGTCAGTTTTGGCAAAGCTGGGATGTTTGATATGCAGCTGGTGTAGGACAGTGTAGCAGGACAAGGGGCTGGCATTGTCCCTGTGCTGCTCTGAGGCCATGCCTGGCCTTGGCTGTGTCATCAGCTCCTTCCTCGTGCAGCCAATATAGATTGCCCTGCTGATGAAACTGGAAACCCCAATGAGGAAAGAACAGAACAACACGGGACAATTGTCTGTCCCACACTTCCCAGCAGCAGGAAGCTGCTCATGGGTTCACCTGACC
The DNA here is from genome assembly GCF_049639895.1 of Pseudopodoces humilis. NCBI lineage: Eukaryota > Metazoa > Chordata > Aves > Passeriformes > Paridae > Pseudopodoces > Pseudopodoces humilis. Next base: position 7,905,344 of record NC_142221.1, on the reverse strand, counting down.
CTAACAGAAGTGATGTGCCGTGGGAAGGAGACTCCTGCACCCAGGAGCAACTCCACTGCCAGCACCCCCTGGGGAAATTCTTCCCTTTCCCAGCAGAGGGGCCTCACCTGTGGCTTGCAGGGGTCTGAGCAGGGAGGCACAGAGGGCACTGATGCTGCTCCCTGTGCCAGGTAGGAGCACACAGCTCTGCTCTACACGGAGGGCTCAGTGACCCAGGAAGAGGAAAAAGATGAAAACTGCTTCTATTCCATCTTCTGTTCCTGCCTCTCTCCTTCACATGCCATGCTGTTAAATCCCGAGGTGGTTGTTGTTATTATTTATAGCTGCCAGTAGCATGCTGGGTGTTTCACAGAGGAAATACAGAGTGCCTTCATCCAAAGAGCTCCCAGTGAAGTGTTGGGGGCCAGTGGTGCTGCTGCTCTCAGGGGTGATGCATCTCCACTTGGCTGATGTGATTTGACAGCTGGAAGCCACATTCTGATGGCTTTCCTTCTTGCCTGCTTTCTTCATTAAAGGTGCCAGGTTATCTTTGTAGAAGAAGAAAACCTGCTTCCTGACCTCACACACAGAGCAGATAGAGCAATTTTTTCCCTTACCACCCTCTGCCAAATTGCCTTAACCCTGCCCTGGAGAGGAGAAAGAACAATCTGACACTCTTTGCCCATTCAGGAGGCAGCTTTTCCGCTAAGCCTGTTCAGAGAGGCTGTTTGGTGCCAGCTGTAGTGATAGATTTGTGGTTCCTCGCTCTTGCGGTTTCTTACGTAACTCTGTAACTAAAGCTGGCACTTGACAGAATCCGTAGCTCCTGTTCTGGCTTGGCTGCACATGATGCAAGAATAAAGGTAGTGAGGGTGGGTTGATATCTTTATGGGTTTGTGATCCCAAAACAAGGCAGCCCAGAGGAATTTTTAAGCCTAGGTCTATCTCTGAAGGATGGGATTGCCACTCCTAAATAAATTACTTCAGGAAAGAGGGACTGCCCTGTCTGGGGAGTGACACTTGGATTTGGGATCAGCTCTGCTCCAGCCAGGGACTCCCCAAGGGCTGCTGATACATTGGATTCCCATCTCCAAAGCACCTCTTGGGCTCTACATGGAAGCTGCAGAGAAATCAACCTGTAGACTAAAACTTAGCCATGTGCAAGAGTCCCTAAAAAAGTGACCATTAACAGCTGTCCTATTATTATCCAAATAGATACTATTAGAAATTGATATATTTAATCACTCCCAGCCAGGGTGGAATTTGAACTCATGACCTAGAAGTAGTAGCAGAGTTTTCAGCTGCAGGAGAAAAAAAAAAAAATAAAAAAATTAGAAGGTCAAACAGGACTTTTCCTGCTGGGCAAAATAATTCATTGCAGGTGAAACAGTCTCAGATATGTGGTAAATTAGGCTGTGCATTATCTCACGGATAATAACTTCTCCGATGTTTGCATTCTTGTGTGCATCTTTATTTTGGGCTCTAAATAAGATAAGAAGCACCAGAAATCTCCCAGGAATAACAAATGCATTTTCTTTGCTTGATTGAGGAAAGAAATATTGGACAGACATGTGTTATGCAACAATTTAAAAATAACTCTCTTGTAAAACTTGGAGTGAGCCTCAAATACCGCAGAAATAGCAGAAATGTGTTACCTACCTTTTTATCAGTCAGCCAATACAGATTTTCTCAGCTACTTTTGTTGAACTTTTGGCCTGATCATTTCCTGGGCATTTTATTTTAATATATTCTCCTAGGAAATGCATTCCAAGTCTCTGTTAAATTTGAATCTACACTCAATCAGGCAAGGATTTGGAAGGAACACTGCAGTCAGACTGAAATACCTGTGCTGTCCTTTTTATCTTGTGGGATCCAGTGACAGACAAGACAAAAGTGTGTCCAGTCTATGTTGGACAGGGCCCTGAGCAATCTGGTCTAGTGGAAGAGTTGAAATGAGATGAATTTTAAGGTTTCTTCCAACCCAAACCATTCTGGAATGCCACGATTTTAGATGTATCACTGCATGGTGTACAACCTGCTGCAGGCCCAAGGCACACATCTTGTGATTGTTTCACTCAAACTTCTCTCACCAAACTTCTTTTTGGTCAGGATCTCCTTAAATGAATGGTGACATTGGGCATCTCTGTGAATATATCACAATTCCAGCATTTTCCTGGCACTTTTGTGGTAGGAAGAGCAAGGTGGAAAACAAGCTCCTTCTTCTTTTCAAATTGTACCTCAGAGACGGTGCCTGGAATCTGATACCCCAAATTATCAGTCCCTGAAAGCCCAGTGCAGTAAACCAGATCATTTATTCACAGTGGTACAGCATTTTTTTAAACTGTAAGACCAGTTGCAGATGTAATGACAATAGAGGAAATTAGCTCATGATGGGATTTTAGGAAGAGGCTAGTGGAAGTATGTTCAGTAATGTTCAGTTATTAAACCATTAGAGATCCCACTGGAGACCAGCCAGTAGGATTTCTCATAATCTGCAGCAGCTTAAGGCAAAACACAGGACCCCTGAGGAGGGAAATGACAAAATGTTCCTCTGGAAGAACAGAAATGGAATCTCCTCATCTCCTCACCCATGTCTGTGCTCTGCTCTGCTCTTGCTGTGACAGCACATCCCTGTCTGTTATCCTCCCTCCTCCTCGGGAGCAGGAGGGCCACAGCCCTCTTACCTGGACCCCCCAAAATAGGTCTTGGTGAGGTGGGATGGTGGATGTGAAACCAGAGAACACTGCAAACACCTGTGTTCACTTGGGGCCCAATCTAAGCTCTACTGAAAATGCACAAAATAGCTTCCACTGGCTCCAGGAGCCTTCAGATCAGACACTGCGAGTGTTTGCTCTCATGGCTCTGTTCACCATTTTGGTGAGATTACAGGGAAACAGGAGGATACTGAGTTCTGAATATCAGGTATTGGCTCAGAAAAGAAATCTGGCTGAAGAAAAGAAATCCAAGTAGTCAGGTCTAGATTCAGAGAAGGGGAAGAAGATTATTCTGCCAAGCTGACCACCTTAAACTGGGAAGAGACTTCTGCCCAAGCTCGATGGACTGGCACAGGGCTGAGAGCAGCAGCTGAAGCGCTCTCAGTCCCAGTGATGATCCAAAAGTTGTGGGGTGGCTGTTGGCTCCCAGGGTGTGGTGGGCAGGGTGTGCATCAGGCACTTCTCCTACACCCTGGTGCAGGCAGGAGGATGCACAGGGACAAGCAGGACACGGTGAGGGGTGTCAGTGAGCAGGCAGCACTCACAGAGAGGCACGATGCAACAGGCAGAGCTTTGTCAGTGACAGTGATGGCCTTGACAGCACTTATCCTGTCCCAGCCTGCCTGCTGGCCCTGTTCCTGTTTCCTCCTTGCTGCACCGGGACACCAGAGCACTGTCCTCAGGTGGAGGATACTGGCATCATTCCCTCGGAATCACTGGAGAGCTGCTGGCTTCTGCCCCTTGGAAACAAGGTTTTCTGCATTTCATGTCCCCAGTCTTTCCTTCCTCAGCTGAACCACACCAGCCTCCCCTCCTGCAGTGGCCACATCTGAGCCTCACGCTGAGAAATGCTCCCATCTCACTCAGGGTCTGAGTGCAGCAGTGAAGAAGAAAACAAAACAGATTTTTTTCCTTCCTTCCCTGCTTCTAATAGCAACCAGGTGCTCTGACACTTAACCTGTGTGCTGCCGTGAAATTGCCTTTCTAGTGCAAACACCCACGTGAGGCCCAGGGCCTCGAGGATTTACTTTAGCCCAGGATTTGTAACCTAATCTCAGTGAGATTGTCCATTTATATCAACCACCTTAAAAATCATATTTTTGTTGTTGTTAAACATGGAAGGAGAAAATAATTTCTTGACACTGGTTTGGTTTTGGGTTTTTTTTTTGGTTTGGGTTTTTTTTTTAAGAACTGTCTTTAAGGCCTTGGCTACAAACTTTGTTTTTTATTAAATATGCTACTGTGTTTTAACCATAGCAGGGCAAATGCTTGGAGGATTATATCAAAGTCTGCAGAAGTTAATCAATTGCATATATATCTATACGTTTGCTACTTATAAAACTTAACAGTGAAAGACAGAGGAGAGCAGTATGTGTAAAAAAAATGTTCAAAATCAAATGTGTTTAAAAAGTTCTAAGCAGGACCTGGCTTTCAGAGCAGAGGTGCTACAGCAGACATGTAATCCTGCCCCAGGGCATCTTGTGCAGGCACAGAGCTGCTCTGAGCAACAAATGCAGCTCAGAGGGACAGATGAGCAGCTGGATTGCAGTGGTTTAAACCTGCAGCGTTTTGCTGAGTAACTTGAGATTTACACCAATGGAAGTGAGAGCAGAGCTGCAGACTAATTGGTTTGGATTTGTAGTGATTATGAGAGTTGGTGGTGGGTTTGGTTCCTAGAAATATTCCAAGGATCAAAGGATATTTTCCTTTTCTAATACATTGGATCCTTTAACCTCTGACTTCACTCCCAAACCCGTGGGTTATTGCGTAAGTGGGTAAGGTTTAGGCTGGTTTAGGTGTTAGTTAAACTTTCTGACACAGCCAGAAGCAAAAGTTGAGTCTGGGCTTCAGAAAGCACAGAGTCCTGTTGGTACAGAATGTACCCACCAAGTGTTCAGCTGAGATTATCTGTTCAGGCCATTGGCTGCTCCATCATTCTTCCTTGGAAACACCCACTTCAGGTTTAAGTTGAATTTGGGAGCAGAAATCCACCATACAGTCCCCAATCTCCCATCCAGCCCAGGTGTTCATTTAGTACTGCAACCACCCTGTTTTCCTGTGCTTGTAAACAAATCATAAAAAAGCTGGAGGGCATAGAGCAAACCTGTGGCCCCTGCTGGCACCTCTCTCTTCAGAGAGAGAGACAGAAAAGCCTCTCCAAGGCTGTTTCCTTGGCATTTGTGTCTTCTGAGTCAGCTCAGTATCCGAGAGAGAGGCAAGAGAGTTGTTTTGAGGCCTTTGCACCTGCCATGTTGCTGGGCTTATCCAAACAGGCAGAGCTGGGACCACAGCTGAAATAACAGCCCGGCGCAAGAGCTCGGGATTTTTGACGTCCGTCTTGTGTTTACAGCATCCCACCCCTCCTCTCTCCCCACTGCAGAGCCAGGCAAGAATTCTCTTCATTATCTTCTGCCGTGCTTCTCATGCCATTTTTATTAAAAAAAGGCAGAGCAAGGGGGAGCGTGAGAGGAGAGAAGAAGAAGAGGAAAGTTATATTTGTGCAGTCAATGGCAGTGAAGGGAAAAGAATGGAAGTTGGGGAGCAGATCTGTTTGGGTTGTCCTAAAGTGACCTCATCCCCCTGGTTTACTCTTTATCAGCTGCTTTTGGAGCACCTGAGGATAGTGAAACCTGTGGGTTAACCATGGTGGTAGTGGGTACTTGGGGTAATTCAGGACCTCTGGAATCGGCACTTTCGGAGGCTGTGAGCAGCATGTGGGGACAGACTGGACAGCTCCAGGCTGTGTCTGACATGACAAGCGATGGTGTAGCCCTTCAGCTCTTCTGTTTGTGGTTGTAATTCAGTCCACCCTGGCAGCTGATCTAAAGCATTGCAATGAGGGAAGATGTGTGGTTGATGCTGTTTGCTGCCAGCAGATTTCCTGTTTTGCTCGGCAAGGCTTCCTTGCTAGAGAAGAGCAAAGGTGACAGTGTTAGAGGGAAGCTGGGGTGTCACCAGCAGACCAGGGCTTGTTCTGGGCTGCAGAGAGATGACAAGGAAATGTCAGCATTTGTCTCAAGTGTTTGGTGGCTGTTTAAGGTCAAAGACAGATGGGTCCTTCATGAGGACACTTCAGGTGTAGAATTTGCCTGTTTCACACGACATTGGCTGTGACAGCCATAATTTAATTGGGAATTTAATCCTGTCATCTTGTCCTTAAGAAAGAACAGTCTGGTTTCATTGCTGTCTGACCATTTGTCTTTTCATAGGGCAGAAGCTGGGCTCAACCTTACAGATATTTTCAGTGTTGGAAACAAGTCATTCCTGTGTAAGAAACCCTCCTCCTGTTATTTGTAGTAGGAAAAACATATATGCCATGGTAGTAAGAAAAGAGGCATGGGATGTTTGCTTTCCCTCGCTGCTTTCACTTCATCTTGAGTGTGCCCTCCGATGCTGAAACCCTACAGCGTGCACAGAGCAGATGTGGTTGTGGCAGTGTCAACCCTTGCAGGTCTGCTGGAACTCAAGGGCATGAGTGTTCTGTAAATTCAATGATCCTTTAAACCCACCTTGGTCTGAGTAAAAAACAACTTCCCACAGGTATAACTTTTCCCGTTTAGTTTTCCAGGACTAAGTTTTCCAAACTGAGAGGAGAGGTCCTTCTGCTTATGGGGAAGAGAGCAAGACTAACTCAATTGCCCAGCCTCCCCAGTAAAAACAGGAAAAGAATTAGAGAGTTCTATACTCCTGACCCTGGATCCATCACTTGCCACAACAGACAGGAAAGTTGCCCTTGTGGTGTTTCACATGGCACGTCCTAATTCCCCCTCTAAGCAGAGGGCTTGAGTCATTGCTTTTTAATAAGGCTGCCTCCCCACAGGCGGAAGCTGCAGCGATCAATGAGGCTTACTCAGTTCTAGAAAAGGTCATTAAAAGACCATAGATATACATTTGAAGACTGTTTGTTCACATCCTTGATGTTAAAGATGTTCTTCTCTCTCACTTCCATAAGCAGCATCTTAGGGAGCCTCTGTGTGCCAGGTCCTGCCCAGCAGAGGAGTGGAAAGTGCCCCTTGTTGCTGGCACTGTGCCACCAGCTCACAGGGAAGGTGGGAGAGGAAATAAGTGGTCAAAAATCACACTTTTATCACCACTTGGAGCACAGCTTGTCTGGCTGACATCTCCAGATACAGTCTGTGCTATCAACCTTGGTATCCTAGAACTATAGAGAGGGAATAAACCCTTCCCCTCCCTCTTCTTGCGTTCCTTCCTCCTTCCCTCACTGTGGGACTGGATTACTGCCTGGACTATTGCAATAGCATCCCTTTAGCAGCTATATTTCTCCAAAATGTGGGCACTGTGAAGGAATGCTAAAATTGCTGCCAGTATGACACATTTAACAGCTCAGGAGGATGTAAGTATCTCACGTTCCAGTTGTTGAATCGTGAAATGCCACATCCAGCTCAGTCAGCTTTTTGTCACTTGTTGTGTCAGGCCAGGGTTAGTTGATAGCGTGATGGCTTCAGTTTTGAGTTTGTAAGGTGTTTTTTGGATGTTCTAGTCCAGCCACATCTTCAGCTCTGCCTGTGTGATGCTGGAGAACCTCTCTGGAGCAGACATCCCATTTCTGAGCTTCCCTGGGCACAGCTGGTTTGTTGGTGCTGCCCTGGATGTCACACCTTGGGGCTCCCCTGTCATCCCCCACTGCAGAGAAGATTGTGAAGATTCAGATTGCTCAGAAGGGGGTTTGGGATGAGGAAGATTGGCTCCTCTGGAGACCTGGTCCCAGACCTGCCATTGCTCTATAAGGACCACATGTCTCCAGGCATTTCTCTTCCCTTTCTTTGTATTTTATCCTAAGACAAAGATATTGAGGTATGAGCATAAATAACTTAACAGCTCTTATTTTCTACCCAAACTGCAGAGGAGTAAGGGGAACCAGACTGTGCAAATAATGTATAAGGAGTCTGAGATTTTGTTCACCTTCTTTTTGGAGAATAAATGGTGTCACAAAATTTTAAGGATCATTTGCCTCTCACAACGTAAAGCTTCAAGAGCTTTCCATCTTTGAGCAGGGTTCAGTTGGATATCTCCCCTCTCTGATGTGCAGCAGGTGACAGGGTTAGAGCACAGCCCAGTGCCACAAAGCCAGCAGCCAATGCACTCCATGTCCACAGGGGCCCTTTCCCCATACAAAGTTTTCCATTCTTAATCCATACAATTAAATAGGCCAGAGTTCTCCCCACCTAATAACTTTCATTTCCAATTTTCTGTCTTATTCACCCACGTAGACATTCATCTCCAGCCACCGCATAATTCATAACCACCACATTCTCTCTCGTGCTTGATTTGGTTCTAGGTTTTCCTCCATTGTATTTCTGCAAATGTCTAAGCAAATGTGAGCTTTTCCTGTTGTCCCTTTGCTTACATGTGCACACAAATACTTCCCTCCAGTAAAACCCATGTGCAAGGCACGTTCACTGCTCTTAGCCTGCCCCATGACCTGGAGGCATTGGTGGAAATCACACCAAAAATCAGAATCTGCAAACTCCTATTTTGCACTCAGGACAGTGATGTCAGTGCATCAGAAAGCAGCGTGGCTTTATTTATTTTGTAGCTGCCCCAACTGTTCATTTGTTAGCATTTTCAAAAAATTGAATCTTTTTTTTTGTGGTTAGCAGATCCCCAGTGACAAAATCAACATTTCTGCAAGTGTACTTTTTAATCTTAAATATTTTACAAATAGTTTTGAGATGGTTTTGAGACAGAACTTGAGAAATAACTGCTCTTTAATAATCAAAGCTTGGCTCTTCTTTGATTTCATCAGTATATATGAGAAACCTCCCATCTTAGTAAGTGGATTTATCTGGGAGTGAAATCTAGAGGAAAACCCTCATTATTTTACTACAGCATGTGTTTTGCCACTTTGGTTACTGCCTATAATTATTTTCTTTTTCTTTTTTTCTTTTTTTTCCAGAAAAACAGTTGCTTTAAACAAATCCCAAGGGGCAGAAGTTTGAAACTTTTCACTTTGATTAAATAAACAGTCTTACCAATATCTGGGTAGACATCTCCCCAGCCCGTAGGTGAATTAAGATACTGTTTGTGCTGCGTGTACACTCAAATTTAACTAATAGGAGCCACGGACTGCTGCTGACAGGAATCAGGCGCAGAAGGAATGAAAAAGCCAGTTCTGTTTTCCTTCCACTGAGTTTCACTCCCATTCCACTGCCATGTGCAGTAACAGAGTCAGATCCCTGTGCTGTTGGAAATTCATTCAATGCCAGTTATTTTGCAGGCACAGTATCCATGAGGAACAGCTTTGTTGTAAAATATAATGTGGGATATTGGAGTTTAAGTCATGCTTGTTAATTTAATGAATCTTGTAAGGAGATACTTCACGAACCTGAAGATTTCAGTAACTCATTGATATCCACTTGAATGGCTTTGCTGCTCTGTGTAGTAGATTTATCTCCTCATAGTATATACTTCATTAGTAGATGCTTTTTGACCAAGTTCCTGTGACAAAAAGCTGTGTATATTGCTGTCAGTAATTGGGGCAATGTGAGTGCAGTGAGCAGAGGACTGGCAGAGTTAGGGAAGAGCTGGGTTGCCTTTCCTGCTCTGCAATTAACCTGATTGATGACTTTGAGAAAATCATTTTGCCTTGGCCACTCTATGGCTTCACAGATCGGTACAATGAGGACAGCTGTAATTAGTTTCTTTGAGGAGAGTTTGGATAGTGTAAAAGACATTGTGGAAGAGCTAAACATTTTTTATTAGGCTTATATTATTCCCATATTGCATATGAAAAATATTATTCCTCATTTATAGATGCACGGCTCTTAGATAATTATGGCTTTGCATAAATATGTAACAGTTTGCTAATTCTTTCTGTGAATATTTCAGTGCTAATATCCTGATCTGGTGTTGTGGTGTGGATCCAATTTTTTGCTCTGGAAGAGATCATCTTTTTAACTCTACTGTTTTAATGCCCATGTGTGAAGTGGATAACTTATTTGTCCATCACTGAAACATCCCCAGCTTACGCTAATTGTCACATTCCCACTGGCTCCAGGTGCAGCTGGATTGAGCTCAGGGCTGCTCAGGAAATAATGAGCATTTATAATAATAGTGAACGAGAGGGTATTTAAAATTCCTTAGATGAACTGTGGTAGCACTGCTGGTAGCACTGTCCCTGATGTGGAGCAGAAGTGTCCAAGGCTGGACACAGTGAGGCACAGGGCTGATTCCTCAGGTGTTGAAGTCCTGTTGACTGTTGGTGATGCTCCCAGTGTTTCCCACTGCTCAGGGTGAGGGTTGGCACTGCCACGGTGACAGGGCAGTGCCATCTCTGCAGTGGGTGGAGATGTAAGCAGCAACTCACTGTTTGCATGGTTTCCATCAGGAAATGGTTTCTGCTGCACCCTATTTCAGAGTTGTGCATAAATCAAGCAGAGACAAAGGTAGCGCTGACTGTGCTCACAAAAAAAGTGACACCTAACCAAATATTAATCCCAGCAAAACAAGGTAGAAACCCTGGGAGGAGCTGACTGAACTATACCTTGCTTTTTTGGCAGCCAAACCCTGCTCCAGTCCCTCTTTCTCTGCCTTTTGCTGCTGCTGCTGCCTTTGTTGACTGACTTTGCTTTTGTCTGGCAGGGAGCTGAGCGACAGAACCACGTACAGATACCAGGTGGTCATTGTGTCCGGGATGGAGGAGAGCGAGCCATCCCCCACCCTCATTTATATCTCTGGGAGTGGATACTGTGGAGATGGGATTATCCAAATGTAAGTCTGGAGCAAGCAAACAGATAAATCTGAGCACATCTCCTCAGCCAGAATCTGAGACTAAGAAGGAATTGATGACCTCTGATGTCTCCTTAAGTTAGGCTGGCTCTCATCTGTAGATAATGACTCACGTGCTTGATGATTACCAGGATGATGACATTTAATTGTAACATAGGCCCTTCTCTCCTGGCACCAGGAGATACAGACAGAGATACAGATAATGGAGTCCAGACAGCAGGATCGATAGGCAAGGACGCTCTGTGCTGTTTATGCTGTTTGCCCGTGTATCCATATCTTTGTACATGTATATGACATTTCCTACCCAGACCTGGTGCTGGAAAAGCTCACGCAGTGTTTGATGCTGTCCCATGTGTGTGGCAGCTGGGTTAAACTCTGACACGTGTTGGGGCCAAGTTCCTGGTGCAACCCCTTGTTTGACTGACCACCAGAGCTGGGATGCTTTTGGAGGTGATAGATTTGGCCTCTGAGGGAGAGTGCTGGGAATTGCATGTTCTCAATCAACTCCCCTCTCTTACCAGTCCCCAGGCCACTGAAAATGTAAAACAATCTTTCACAACTACGTTAGAGTTTATCCTTTTACTATGTTGGCCCTTAAGGCTGCTGCTTCAAAGCTTCCTGGCATTAGGTAATTTAATTATTTAAACTATGGAAGTAACAACAAGCAAGTGCTTAATCCAGACAGTATTATTTGCTTGAAATAATGCTGATCAGCAATCACGCAGCACAACTCTGTCAGATGATATACCTGGCAGCAAATATTTGCAGGAAGAGGCCCAACAGGCAAGGAAAGCAAAGAAAACAATCAAACAACATATGAATCTAGGGCAATCCTGGAAAGAGAGGTGGAGAAAGACAGATTAATTTTGCTTTACATAACTTTTCTGCTACTGTTATGTTTGCACATTCCTCAGACATCACTTGTGGCTTTGCAGCAAGTGTCAAACAATAGCTGAGCTGCCTCAGGAGTGAGCAGGAACCAGACTGTGTCACAGCTTGGTTGGTTGTGGCCCCAGTTGCAGCTGTGGCAGCCCCTTTCTCATCTGGTTCCCACTCTTCTCCCCGCACGCTGTCGCAGCCGTGAGGGTTGGCACAAGGCAGGACTCCATCCCCAACACCCCCTGCTCCCTGTTTGACTGATCTCCGAGTGCTGCCACCTGGAAAAGCCCAGCTCCAGGCTTTATGCCTTGTTATTCCCATGCTGGGGTCACAGTCTGGCCCTTCCAGATTTAATACAAAGAGTTTCAGAGATTCCTGTTCTCTTTTTCCCCACCTGCTGAGCTACAGCCACACCAGCTATGAAGGAAGTTGCTCATATCCTCATCAGAGAACAGCAAGTGATATCCACATGTGCAGGAGGGAGCTGGCCAGGCGAGCCTTGTGAACCAGGAATGATGCAAGTCCTCCCTTAAGGAGGAAGGGAGAGGTATTTTAGGGGTGGGCACACAGAGATGCTTTACCAGATATCAGGGCTTTTGGGGTTCTTCAGAAGGGTTGCACAGACCACCAGGTTGATGCTACTTTGCCAGCTGACTGCTTTTTTCATCTGTGTGCCCTGCCTGCAGAGAACTGGGGGAAGAGTGTGATGACATGAACAAGATAAACGGTGATGGCTGTTCCCTGTTCTGCCTGCAGGAGCTGTCCTTTAATTGCATCGGTAAGTCCAGCTCAGAGCCCTTCAACCCAGGGTGGGCAATAACTCTGTGCAGGGTGCAAGGGAAAAACCAGCAGTACTTTCAGAATTTCCAGCTGAAGAGTTGTCATGGGAGAGAGAAAAAAAAATGGAATTTGTAGGTTTGAAAGGTGAACATATCTTCCCAGCTTCTGGTCATTTTGATGGGAAATTGGTTCTGCTGGCTTTGAAACAGCCCAGGACTTAGGGCTAAGTCAGCCATTGTGGGACTGATCCAAAGCCCATTGAAGTCAGTGGGTGGTTTTCCACTGGCTTCAATAGGCTTTAGATCTGACTACGTGAGAAGACATGAACTGATTTTTTCTGGTAAACAGGAGGAGGAGTGAAAGGGGAAGGGACTGAGACCAGAAGCAAGTCCAGCTGAGGTCACACCTCCTTTGAGTTGCAAATCAATATCTGAGGATCAAAGGTCTGGCTAATCCCCTTTTTCAGAGGTGAAAACTACTTAATCAGATTTCATTTGCAAGCCTGGTTTGCTCTGATTAGCAAAACCTGTAAGCACAATGGCCGGAAGATGCTCGAGCTATCAGGGCTGCAGTTTCGAGTTTTACATATTTATTAAACTCTCTAGGAATGCTGGGGACAGAGAAGGGAAATGGAGACCAATTTACACTGCACCTTCTGTGGAGTATCCCCACCTTGTGGGGTTGCTTTTTCCACCCAGGGGTCTGTGAGGTCTGGGGAAAAAACAAAACATGCAGAGCTTAAGGAACCAAAGTTAATGTTTATAAAGGGTTGGCTTTTTCTCAAGACATTTTATGAGATTCCTTATCTGGACTGCTCAAGCAAACACTCTGTCCCATGTAGTGATCCCATGCCTTCATCTCAGGGCATCAGTCCTCAGCCTGATTTTCAGTCCTTACCAACATTACATGTTGGTAAGTCTGAAAATTGCTCTTTTTTGGCAATTTGACCATTATCTCTTGCAACGAAGAATGGACCTTACAGGCACCATGTTTCCCTGGGGTGGTTAACTAGGGACTGCTTGGCTCATCAGAACAGCTACATTTTTACTTCAGCCTCCCACTCTGTGGGACTTGAGGCCTGATTTGGTGATGTACTTATTTACATATGTAAATAGGTCTATTGAAATCAGGCATATTTATGGTCAAGACTAATTGTGACAATTGGTGGTCTTGAAGTTACATTTGTGTTTCAAGTAACTTACTGCCTTAGAGCCTCAAGCACTGAAAGATTTTAGTCATAATATTTTGAAAGTGGAATAAACACTTACAAAAATGTTTTGGGTTCCCTAGATACTGGGCGTGGTGTGAGGCCAGTTCCAGCGAGGGCTTGGGCTGGTGCTGGATGGTTGTATCTGCATCACCCTGCTCAGGAGCAGGGCTCTATTCCTTGGTCCAGCTTTGACCACATCCCAGCATTACATTTGGACATGAATCAGGTTCTCCCCTGTACCCATCGGTTTTCCAGGAAACCAGGTGATGTGGGCTGGGTGGGAGCTGCGAAATGCTCCAAATAGGTCCATGGACAGGAGTAAGAGTGGGGTGTCCCAAGCCTTGGACCACACAGTGGTGTTCTAACAGAGGTATGCAAGAGTCTGCTTTATGCCTTTGTACATAAAATCATGGAATTGGTTGTGTTGGGAAAACCTTTAAGATCATGGAGCCCAGTTGTGTCATCCAACAACCATTCATCCCCCATCCAACATCCAAGGAGCAGCAACAGGGCTTCCTAAGAGTGTGGGACAAAACTGTCTGACAGCAGTCTGGCTAGAAAATGAAGCAACTAAAACATAAAGATTTTTTTACTCCATGACAGAGGAAGTGGGTTTTCAGATTTGCTTGTATTGGAAAGAAGAGGGGAATTCCAGGGACAAAAAAGTTATTTGTTTGTCACGGGCTTTGGAAGGTTGTGGTTTGCACAGATCCTGGGTTACAAAACAAATGATATCAAATTCCTCGTGAAATATCAAATATAGGGACTCAGATGAATCAAATTAGCTGAATCAAAGGGAAGGTGAAGGAACAGAGACCTTACAAATGTTTTGTTGTGTGACTTTGCTGTGGTGTGAGTGCTGTGGTGGTGATGGGCTCAGTGTTTGTGAGGGCAGCCCTGCTGCTGTTTGCAGGCAAACGCTGCCTCCAGGTATCTGGGACAGGTTCAGAGGGGCTAATACCCTCTGAATATAATACCTGTGAATAATAATACCTGTGAAACACATCCTGCTGGCCCTTGTGATAGCTGGACCCCTGTGAGTTATGACCCAGAGAGTTAAGGAGACACTGCCAGTTTGTCTTTCAGACGAATGAACGGTGCTGATTTGTATTCTGCTTGGTATATCAGGCATTAAAATCTCACCAGAAAATATAAAGATGTTGGGGAAAGTGAGTAGCTGTACATATTACATAATAAATAATAGTAAAAAAGAGCAGAAATTCAGCATTCTCCACAATCTAACAATATCAGACCTAATCCTCTGCCTTAAGCTGAACAAAAGTTTTCTTTGATATTGGTGGGGTGTTTTCCTGGAAAATACAGAATTCTTGGGTCCCTGCTTGAGGAGCACAGAAAAATAAGTGTAATTTATTTCCATGTTTACAAGGCTAACACATGTTATAATCCTGTAGAACAACAAGCAGTTATTTCAGAGAGTGTTATTTTTTCAGTGATGTTCTTGTTGTATTATGTAGCTCTTTAGAGCCCCGGGAATCACTCCCCTTCACCAAAGAATTCAGTGAGCCTCAAACACATGTTCAGAGGCTTTGCTGAATCGGGGGCCTCAGGGTTTGATCTTGCAAATGCTTTCTTCCAGGCATGTTTCTGAACTACCACAAGGCATTCTTTAGACTTCAGCAAATCTAACCACAACAGTGAATGCAATGCTTGTCACAAATTGTCTGCAGGATTGGGTCCCACGTGGCTGGAAAGAACTGCTAAACATTTTGTTTGCTAAAGACGGGGCTGAAGGGGCGTCGTGGGCGGGTTCCAGAGGAGGAGGTTTGATAGCAAAGCCCAAGTGGGCTCCTGCCTCCTAAAGCAGAGACCAAGCAAGACACCTCGCTTGGTAGGAGAGAAATACAACAGAGCCCGCAAGCACCACCAGGCTTTAGATTCAGAGCCATGAATCACAGAATAATTTAGGTTCAGAAGAGTCTCTGGAGGTCTCTGGTCCAAGGAGGGCCAACTTCAAAGTTAGAGCCAGCTTCAAAGTTGGAGCGTGTTGCTCAGGGTCATGTTCAGCTGCGTTCTGGATATTTCCAGGGATGGAGGCAGCCTGTTTGCAGGTGTCCCTTTGCCTCTCTCACTCCCTTTGCCTTTTAGGATCATGGGGTTTATGGGATTTTTTAATTGGTCCAACTTTCCTTTGACTAAATGGCACAAGGCTCTCAAGACACTTTGCGCTAGTGCCTGTAATAAAATTAAACTTCTTTTTATTTTTTGTCTTGCTTTTGTTTTTCCTCCTTCTTTCCTCTCTAATCAGATAACAGTGGATCAATCTGCTCTGCCAGGGAGGAGGGGCGCGGGGGGAGGAAGGAGGGAGGCAGGCAAGAAAACTGTGTGGTCTCACTGTCAGGCTGTCCTGGCCTTCTCCAAGCACAAAGCCGAGTAACAGAAAACAGAGAAGATTAATAGCATTTTCTTCCTGCAACATGCTGAAGAGCGACAGTGAGATTAATTAATTAATTATTGGAAGCATCTGGCAGTGCTCCGTTTTTTAAGTTTTGCAGCACTCTCGCCCTTCCCCGTTGTGAAATTTATCATCTCTACCTTTTCTCCCCGCCTCTACAGCCGCTTCATGGAGTGGGTTTTGCATTTTTTTTTATCTTTTCCACACAGAATTTTGGTCCCACGGGGGAAGTTCTACTTTGCCTTTTGATTTGTAGGAGACAGGTGATTCAAAGCCATGTCCATGTGACTGATGCACCCCTCTCCTACCTCTGGGCTGCTTTCCTTCCACCTTGCTCCTGATTATTCCCGGGATAACTGATGCTTGCGGTTACCGCGGATCTCAGCCAAGTCCAACCCAACACGTCCTGTGTAAAACAGACCCCATTTGTAAGAGTTATGATTCGCAGTGGTGGGAACCCGGGGCTTAGCACTTGATCCATTCCCAGTGGAGTGCTGAGAAATGGGTGTCTGAGGCACAGCTGAGCACCTTGTCCTTGACGTGCACTCTCCCACACACCGACACTGCACGCCCAGATGTATGTGGGACATTGAAAAAGAGCCCGGCTTTCATTTGCATTCCTTTTGTGGAGTGGGATGTGCATTATGCATTGATTTAGCTCACCAGTGCTGAAGAAAGAGAAGGATATAATAAAAAAGATGCAGAGATCAATAAAAAGGGAGGGAGGGGGAGAGAGAGTAATCTGAAAAGAGATGAGTAAAGACTGATAGACACATTGAAACACAGCTGGGAAGTAGCTCCAGAACTTCTATCTCCCCTTAAGTTTGCCAGGTAATTTATGGGGTTTTCAGTCACATCTTATTGGTGTTGTTATTGCTCTACTTTATCTCCTTTGCTTATAAGGGACTGTTGGCTAAAGCCTTTTTACAGCAAAACAGGGCAGTGCTGCCACTGACTTCCAGATGGGAGTGGTCACCCTGAAGAAGGGGAATGTTTCAGGTTAGACACACATCTCACTGGTGTGTGGGATCAGGGCCTCAGGGATATAAAATACAAAGAAAAGACACAGAGCAGAGGCAAAGAGAAAATAAATATATCTAGCTCTTGAATTTACCACCAATTTCTGGCATGCTTGAAACATTAGTCACCAGTGGTTGTTCAGGGAGAAGTATGATTTTAATTTGACAATGATCCTTAAACACCTTTTCTTTAGCTCCTGCTTGGCCCCAAATGTTTTTCTGCTACCTTACAAATCTGGATCTGTCTTCCTCCTCCTCAGAGGCCCCTCCCTCCAGCTGTGAGCCTTACCTTTGTGGGAGCTCTATCCTTTACCTCTCCCATTATCCATAAATTAAGCATAGCACTTTCCCCTAATCTTATTGTTTGGCGGGCTGCATTGCATTAAGGGAAATGATTAATATTCATGAGCTTGCTATCTCTGTTTGGTGCATAATCCTCTGGGGAAATTGCAGTGTTAAATGAGTGACACAAACCTAATTTTATATGTCTTTTCTTTCCTTTCTTTCTTTTTCCTTTTTTCCCTTTCTGACAGAGAAGTAATGTGCTTAAAATAAATTGATGGATGACCATCCATATTCATTGTGGGCATGCTTTGAGAGCGCTCCCATCCTCTCCCCCTCCCTTTCTCATACTACTGCACAGGAACACAGCTTTGGCTGCCCAAACCGTGGCCCCATGCAGCAGCTAATGGTGATTTTGCCTTCTTTCACCAGCATTAAATAGGCCTTGGCTGACCCTGCCGAGGGCTTTCAGTAGAACAACAGCATGGGAGAAACGGAGCCACCTTGCAAGAGAAACTCAGCATCTCCCAGGGCATCAATAAGGTGAAAGCATTGACCAAGGAGCTTGGGAAAGAGTGCTGCTGTTGTTAGAGCAGCTGAGGTTCTATAGCAGAATTTCATGGCAAATAGTCATGAATTTACTGGCCGGGGTTATTCAGATGATATTTGTGTGACTCCTTCAGCTTAAGGCAAATACTTTGAAGCTGACTGTGTCCTGCAGCTCGCGGGAGTGTGGCTGCATGTTCTGAAATGTCTAAACACTCATTTGGCAAGTAAGTAATCACAGCATCCTCATAAAGTCTCTTAAAGTGATTTTCATACTGTCATCATTAATAGTGCAATCCTAGGAAGGCCAGCTGAGCCACAGAGCACAGAGAGCAGACATCTCAGGCAGCAAAATACAAAGGACAGATGCTTTTTTGTGGAGGAGAATGTGGGCTGGAGTGGTATTTGCCTGCATTTTTCCCTAGGCCAGTGACTCCAACCCTGCTCAATCCAGCTTTAGTTTTTAGGACACAGCTGCAATGAGAGTCCAGCAGGAGAATTACTCCTCTGCTGGTTGCATCCCTCACACATTACTCTCCATGGATCTGAGAGGCTTTCCATCCTTAGAGCATCCTCTGTGACTCAGCAGCAACTGTGCTCAGAGGATGAGGCTGAGCACAGGACCCTCCTTTGCAGTAACATCCAACCACATGCATAAACAAGCATTTTGTTTTCCCTGAGGAATGGCACCTCTAGGTTTTTACTCTTGAGTTCCTCCTCCCAAACAAGTGTGCCAGGTGTCTCAAAGAGCCCTGCTGTCCACCTTTCTCGTGGTCATAATGGTTAATCCCTGGTGTGACAGAAACCTCAAGATTCAGTTGAACAGTTTCCAAATTAAGCTGATAAATCTGCATAATATCAATATCTTCTTTGCACTGCTTTATCCAACTATCCAGGGAGGGAAACAAGGTGAGGTGGGAAGAGAAGATATGTGTTAGTGCTCTTACAACAACACCTGGTTGCCAGGGTTGGAGATGGCTGTGTTGAGTTCTGTTGGCCATTCCTGGTTGCCAGGGGTTGGAGGTGGCTCTGTTGGGTTCTGTTGGCCATTCCTGGTTGGAAATGGCCACTTTGGCAGTGATAGCTCAGGCAAGGGCTTGCTACTTACTGCCAGCCATGGAAAATATCCATTCTCTTAAGTGACAAAGACTCGTGTTCTTGGAGGTGAAATATCAAATTTCAGTGCCAGGCTCTGCAAGGGAATTGTAATTGTATCTGTCTGCAGCAGGCAGATCAATTGCATAATTCTGGTGCTCTGACTGCTGTATCATAGCGAGGAGCAGAGTCCTGCCACACAAAGAAAGCCAGTCACGCCCAGGAATGCATTTCCATGAAGCAGCTGAATTACCAGGGAGCCACGCTCCGCAAAGGCATTATCCCTGCCTGCTCTGCTCAGGAGATGCTCAGACATGATTGTCATATTCCATGGAAAAAAAAGCCTCCTGTGAGGCCCTTGGATGTTCCGCAGTAGATTGCGACACCCACGCCGCCTTAATTTCCAAGGTGTCTGTTTTATTTCATTGAAGGAAGACGTCACCATTTATTGATATGCGACTTTATTTGGAAAGGTCTGCCCAAGCTCCATGTAATGGTTTTGCTCCGAACATCCAGGAAGGAAAGTAACTCTTGAATATTTTACTGTAGCAGGAAATATCTCTGTCTCTGCCTTCTTCAATATTAAAGAAGAGATTAGCAGATATCCTGGAAGCAGGCCATGTTATTCACTCTCTTCCCACTGAAGCCAAAGGTGAAACTCCCATAGAAATAAATGGAGCAGGTTCTGCGGTCATTCAGCCGCCAAGTTCATGTGATGTGCAGTGGAATTATTTCCCTTTTTGTGACAGAAACCTCTGGATACATTTCTTCTCCTCTGTGTGAACATAAACACCAGTGCTGGAGATGCCGATTGAGTGACGTGGTGGTAAAACCCTGCTTCTGCAGAAGCTGCTGACTTTGGTGAGCCTGGGGTTTGGCCTTTGCTGTGTCTGAAGGCCTGCATACCTCTGGACAGACCTTTCAGGGGTTAAAATGCAAATCTTTTTCTGTTCCAAGAATTTGTTACTCTGACACAATGCTTCTGCGTTTTTGTCCCCCCTTTTTTTCCTATTTTTTTCTTTTTTTTTCTGGACAAATAGTTACATGGCATGAGGCTTGTTATAGTTGGAAACATCCCTAAGTAAACAGCTGAGCTTAAAAATACTCCATTTTTTTTTGTCTGGCCTTTTTAAAAAATGGTAGTTCCTGCACAAAAGAAGACTATGCCGATGCCAATCACTGCGTCCTGGCTGAAAACAGGAAGCTGCCCCCAGTGTCTGTCCCCAGCACTTTGATGACCCTGCTTGGACATTCAAAGCCTCATTTGAGGATGTGCCCTGTGCTATGAATTGGATCTCTTTATCTCTCTTTTTTCTGTATTTCATGAGGTGGAAGGCTGCCTATCGCAGATAAGTGTATATCCTGCATGTCTGCTTGCTAGCCTCTATCAGGCTTCACTTGTTTTGCTGATGATTTTCCAGCTTCTCCTCAAACTAAGACACTGGTAAAGGTTAGTTAGGAGTTACCTGCTTATCCCTACCTGCTCTAGTTGGTGCTTCCCAGTGCTCACTAAACCATCTGTGTTATCTCAGGCATCCTTGCATTTCTGAGCCCCAGAGGAGGGATCTGTATTTCAGTATAAAAAGCTGCCTCTTGGACTGTGCTCAGGCAGCTCAGGAAGCAAGGAGAGATGGAGTTTACATCATTTTCTGGTGCAACACACAAGAGCCCCAAGACTATTTTGGATCTTAAAGCCTGACTTCAGGAGTTAGCAAAAGAGAACTTGCCAATTTGTTTCCTCAAGTCACACTTCTCCAGGTTGATGCTGCCACAGAGCCTCCTTCAGGGTTTCCCAGATGTCACAGAAATCTGTGCTGAACTGGAGACTGCCTTTTCCCAAAACAAGGGCAAGACAGGAACTTTGGTTTGGCCCTAATTTTTTTCTGCCTTCAGTAAGAACTTTCTAAGGGAAAAGGAGCTTGAGCTGCCTGAATGGAAATGTGTTTCCCAAGTTCAGCTCAGCATCCTCCAGCATCTGTTGTCAATCCCCCAGAGATGCTCTCTCCTGCTGCCAGGTGCTATGCCTGCAGACATTTTACTCTTCTAGATTTAAGCTGGATTTTGAGGCAACTGTTTTTTAATTTTTTGAAGTCATTTTTCCCTTGAGGACAAATCAGATATCCTTTATGTTCCCTCTCCTCAATATCTCCTTCAAATCAAATTCATCTTTGGAGTGTGAAGTTGAACACAGTCTGTGGAGACAAAAATTAGTTCATGTTGCCAAGACCATGGATGCATTTAGTGTCACAGTAATTAAGAAGAGAACAGTAAAAACATTTTGCATCCTTATAGGAATAAAGCCATTAGCTGTTTGTTCCTAGAAATACACCACTCCTGACACCGTCATCTCTGGCTCTGAGCCTGTAGGACTCTATGAATATGACTGAGCTTTGTTCCCACCACTGAAGAAAGGGGAAAAGCCTGTTAGTTTTTGTTTTGTCAGAGCAGTTGTAGGAAGAAACAATCTGGTTGTTCTTTGCTTTGCTCATGAAAATGTAAAGCTCAACACGTAACCTGTCAGTCATCCGAGACCACCAGAAGAATCCAGAGTCTGAGCTGGTGCTCAACGCCCGAAGGAAGAACCTCTGCTAGTTTTTGGCAGCCCAAGTGATGCATTTGGCTGTTGTTTGAAGGTTGGTCTGTGTCTGGGAAGGATTTAGTGAAAATCCCGCTTGCCATCACTCAGAACTGGGGAGCTCACAGGAAAGATCTTCCCCTCCTCTCACTCCCTTCAATGCAGAGCACTGCACACTGTGTGATAATGGTGAGACCAACAGATCTTCCTTAAAAGTAATCAGGGTTGTAAAAAGCCTGTTTCCCTCGTGATTTTTCAAAGCACACAAAGGTGAGTGGGTGCCTCATCTCTCAGCTTCTGTGCACGGAGTTGTCCTGTGGGTGCAATGGCTCTCCAGGGCCAGCCCAGCTCCAGGACTCATGACAGTGCAGTTCAGCAGGATTTGGTTAATCATTTAGGCAGCCCCCATTTAATTCAGACATCTCAGGCTCTCCGTTTGGTTCCTCCCTCGGGTTTTGCAGGCTCTGAGCAGACAGATTTATTGGGGTCTTAGGCATAATCAGGAACAAATTAGCCTCTGTTAGGATCACACACTGTCCTGGATCACAGCTATTCAAAGGCTGCTTTCCCCTCCATGTGAGTATGAATGGAGTCATCGGGCTGAAGTAGGCCTTGAGTATTCTTTTATCCCAAACACATGATCTTATCAGAAGCCCATTATGTTTATCATCACATTAGGAGGGAGCATTTGGAGCCGGTGCAGGAGTATTGCTCTATAAATGTTGTTCTTACTTCAGTGCCTGTCGTGAAAAGAAGTCAGTGCTTTGGGAAGGCCGGGAAACACTGTCTAAATGCATGTGCCTAAAATTAGGCTGTGAGTTTGTGGGTCTGTTTGCATGGGGGGGTGGCTGAGTCGGGGATGTGTAAAGGGAGTGCCCGTGTGTTTGTGTGTCAGTGTTCCTGTCAGTGTGGGTGTGCAGCAGGGTGGTGATGTTTCACTGTACGTGTGCATATCTGACTGTGCATGTGTTTATAGGCTGAAGGTCAGGGCTTTTTAACATGGTAGGTATTTTCCCTTTCTTCCCCCCCTCGCCCCCCTCTTTTTACAGAAATAAGCCTCTTTTCATAAAATGACAAAGAAACGCCTTTTTCAAAAAATGCATATTTTCATCTGTTTGGCATTTGTTTTTGAGGATTTTGGATTGCTGACCTCAGCCTTCTTAGGGCTGAGTATTTCTCAGAGATTTCTGTTGGGCCTCTATCGCAAACTGGGACATAGTGGGTAAGCCAATTAATTTTACCCTGCTGTCCTGAGACCTGACTTATGCCTTGACGTGGGAGAGGAGCAGAACAAGAGGTGCAGAAGGATAAAGTGAGGGAACCAAAAATTTGTCTCCATGGCCATCACAGGGACATTCTCATTCCAGCCATTCCCTGAGCTGGCCAGACACAGGGCATGGCTCTCCCAGGGATGAATGAGCCCCATGGGGGTAGCACTGCTGGGTTGCCTTAGGGCCCATCAGCACATCCACCCAGACACCCCAGGAGCCACTGTCATCTCTTGTCTGGGAAACACTCCCCCAGGCCCTCCTCCGAGCTCTTTGAGGGGTGTGGTATAGGTTTGGTGGCTCCCAGACAAATGAAGATGTTAAGATGTGACATATAAGGACAAGAAATTTGGCCACCCTGGGAATATTCATTCAGGGCTGCACTCATACAGCTGAAACACTTCCAGACTTGTGCTCCTTTTCACCAGCTCAGGGCTCTGGCCTGACAAATACACAGTTCCCTACATTTATCCATGTACACAAGCTGTCCACAGAGCTTGTGATGAAATCAAACCATAATGACATTTTTCCCTGATAGACTTCTCCATTCTTTCAAAGCCACCCTCTCTTAAAGACCTGGAATATTGCACAGGAGGATAGGGAGTGAAAGTCATTAAATAATTGAATAGCAATAAACCGATTTTTTTCTGGCTCATCATGGTATTTCACTGTGTAAACCAGGAGAAAAAATAAACAGGGGATTTAGTAGATTGGAAGTAGCTCAAAATTGAGCAGCTCTTGGATTTTCTGACACCTAGCTCATGATAGTCCAATGCTACCGACAGGATTCTCCTTAGGGATCCTTTCCATCAGTCCAGCTAGCAGCTCTGGCTAATTTCCTACCATTTTTTTCAACAGGCTTATTTGCCAGACAAAAATACAACAGGCTGTCAGAACTGGATACCTCTGGGGACTGGCAATGATAATACAATACAAAATAGGATACCAACAGGTCAAAGGTTTCCATTTCACAGAGTACTCTAATGACTGAAAGTCATTATTGCTATGCAGTCTGTTTGAAAAGAGTAGATGGATCTCAGTTCAGTTTTTAATGGGCCAGTGTTACAGAAACAACCTCAAAAATTTGGCATCTTTGTTGGCAGTCTCATTAGAGAAGCCACAGAATAAATGGGCAAGGATAATAAAGTCTCCTGCTGCTTTTGATCCTTTCAGGTCAAATCTGAGTCATGTTGGTTGAAGCTGTGTGTTTATGTGGCAAACTCACCCTCACACTGTGTATACTGTATCTGCCTTGGATAAACAGATCTGTTTGGCCCTTTGGTCACTACAACTGTGAACTTGGCAGTTTTCACCATCTCTACAGCCACAGTTGCTGTTGTTGTTGTTGATTTGCAGATATCTTTTAAAAACAAAAAGGGAAACATTTTAAACCAAACCCTCTGCTGGCGTTTTTCCATCCCAGCTGGTGGAATTATGCCAACACCCACATTTGCCTCTCTATGTATTTTCTATCGCTGCTTTCTTCTATCTCCTTTTAGAAGGAGATAGATGAAAATAAGCAGAAACCCCGTAACATTAGGAAATATCTTCAGGGAATTGCCCAATACAAAAGTTGGCTATTGTTGCTTGGCTTTATTTAAATCACCTTGATATGACCTAGAAGTGACCAATGCTCCCCCCTCCCAGCAGATAGATGACCACTGATGGTATCAGGTCCTAGGAACAACCCTGCAGACACGTATGGTTTCTTTTCTCTGTTCCCCCTGGCAGATGAACCCAGCAGGTGCTATTTCCACGATGGAGATGGAGTCTGTGAGGAATTTGAGCAAATGACCAGCATCAAAGACTGCGGCGTTTACACTCCCAAAGGCTTCCTGGATCAGTGGGCTTCCAACGTCTCTGTCTCACACCACAGTGACCAGCAGTGCCCAGGGTGGGTGGTCATTGGTCAGCCAGCAGCAACCCAGGTAAGGACAGCATGTTCCTTTTCCTCTCCTGGGCGTCCAGCAAGGAGCTGGAGCTCGATGGTCAGCGTTCAGGGGTGCTGTTACCCCTGCCTGTTCACTTGTTGCTTCACCAAGGATGGCCCCTGGCAGCAGTTTCTCTCTCTCTCTCTCTCTCTCTCTCTCTCTCTCTCTCTGAGCCTGATTAGCAGTGATGAGTTGAAATTCAGCCCCAGTCACCCAACTCGAACTGGCTGAAGTTGTGGCTGGATTGATTCAATGAGCTGTGCAGCAGTCACCTCTCCCAACCATCATCACCTCAGAGATAGACAGGCTCTTCACAGCAAGCTCAGGGAACGAGCTTGTGGCAATGAGTTCTGAAGGCTAATGCCGAATAATACAAAAGAGTGTTCTTTCTTTTTTAATAGTTTTGTTTTTTCTGTCTCCCAGTTCCATAAAAGCACCCTATTGTTCTATTCTGAGAAAGGTCCTGTCCATTCCCAAGGCCATTCATTAGCTTTAACCCCCTTCTCCTATGTCTCCTTTGTAACATAAATAGCTCCAGTTACCATAACTTTACCTTTTGTCTCTTTGAGAGAATTAGATCCAAATGAGTTCAAAAAAACATTAGATAAATGTCTGGAAAACAGAGCTGTACATGATGCAGATGCAGAAGTTCAGATTCAACCAGATTTGGGAAAGTCCACATTGCTTGTTGATGATTTTTAGAGGGAAAGGATCTTCATATATAAGAGCTGCTTTGTATATTGTACATTTGTATATTGTATATTTGTATATTGTATTTGTTGCTCCTTCAGCCCCCACTGCTGTCCCTTACTAGAGACAGAGAACTTATCACACTAATCAACTTTGGCTGACTTCTGGTTGGATGCAGGAAAGTTTTTCTAAGAATCTAATTATCCAGGAGGTGTCTTGAGTGGGCAGTGCAGAGAGGAGTGCCGTGTCACAGATATGACAAGCAGATCTCTCTGTGAATAGTAAATGTTAAGCATTTCCAGTTGGCTTGCAAGAGAAAACATCTTTATGCAAGAGACTTGGCCTTGCTCACATTGCACAAGTCTGTAACAAATTAATGACCAGGTCAGTTCTAAATGCACAAAGCGTGGTTAGCTGGCAGAATATCAAGACAGAATCCTGAGCCCAGTACTGACTTTGTCATGGTCTCATTTATTATTTCACACTGGAAAAGGAGCTTTCCTCTGGACCCTTGCTTGTGCCTTCACAACTTCTTTCTCATTCAAGCTCCCTGTGCAGACCAAAGGCCAGTGGCTCCAGTTCAGGTGCTGCTTTTTGAGCATGTCCCCAGGCATTCTGTCCCCCTGCAGCTCCTCCAGAGCTGCCACGATTTTCTCTGAAGCACTGGTAGGAGCTCAGACACATCACACAGTAGGTAACATATGGTCCTGTGATGGAAAAACCTCCACCACTCACACACAGAACAGAAAGCCCTGCTGTGTAGCCACAACTCAGGCATGTTTGTTGTACCCAGATGAGATGAAGTTGTCACAGCCTTGTTCAAAAAAAAAAAAAAAAAAGGCAAAAAAAGCTGTTGTATTTATAGGCAGAGCAATGGCATATCACACACTGGCAGAGTGAATGGGAACATGCCTCCTGTTATTGCATGGCCCCTGGGGAGATAACAGTGTGCTATTTACTTCCAGCAAAAAGAATTCTTGCTTTAGCTCAGCTGGTCCTGTTACACCAGTTTGAGTGTATAGGGTTCATTGACCTTTTTAATCATATAGATGTTGGGAAAGGTTTTGTTTCCCCCAGGAGCAATACAGTTGGCTTGGGAAAGCACCTGACTTGTCACTCTGGAGGGGTTAGGTGGGGCAGCAGGTCATCAGTCTGTTAGCTTGAGGAGATGAAAATTAACCTAAGATCTCCTCTAATCAGCGCAGGTAATGATCACTGGTGTGTAAACATGTTTGGCTTCATTATCTGCACAAGCACTGAGCCTTGGGGGTTTTCTGTATTGATGAAAAGAGAGCCTTTCCTCACCCAGATACCTTTCAGAGTAGGTTGTGTGCTTGTTGGTCTTGTGCAAACCTTTCATGTTGTTGCTGGGTAGCTTCCTGATTAATCAGAGTGGTATTTGTGCTGGCTTCTCATCAGGAATGCCATGAAAGATATGTTTGAGTGCAGTGCCCAGCAATATACAGAATGCATAAGCTGCCTGTTTGTCAGCCATCCCGACCTCTCATTGCCTCAGTGTTCTCAAGGTGCTTTAAAACATTTTAAGCATGTCCTGAGTTAAAATGTTTCTCATCCTTAGATATCTCAACACCAGGTTCTCTGCATGACTGTCATAGTTTCTGTCAAGGCTTTTTCTGAGGAGTTTGCATCCCCAGTTGGTCATTGTGGTATCTCTCAGCAATATCTGCCCATGTGCCTTGTTTACTGCTGGGGGATTGTTGATAAGCACAAGCTGGAGAGCACTTTCTTGTTTTTGTAGGGCTGTTTCTGTGACCTCTTTGCTCAGTTCAATGCAGACATTGCCCATGTCTGCAGCTGGCTTCTCCTTAGATACCCACACTTGGTTATTAGTTTGAGATGGCTCTTACATCACTTAGTGTCAGGCTGCCGAATGGCAACATAGTAAGGGAGATAAAAAAGAAAGTTCACAGTATAAGATTTGTTTTGAACAATAAAAAGCTTACAAAGAATGACACAGTCTTGGCGAAGAGATACAGATTTGAAAAATGGAAAGGTCAAACAGCCCCCACTTTAAACAATCGCCCTTTCTGCAGAAGCAAGACTGAGAGACAGCCACTTCTACTTTCCTGGCAGCCACCCTTCAGTGCTGATTAAGAAATATTCTCAGTACTGACAGCATCATATTCAGAGCCAAAGAGGGCCAGTCAGCAACATTGCACCAGCACAGAAATGCAAACACCAGTGCAAGGTAGTTTTGCAGTTTGATTTCTAATCTGGTGTCCTCCACAGACCTGGAAGCAGGTGCTGCTCAGTACCTGTTGTCAGCTGCAGGAGAAATTCAGCAATAAGGGATTTGCTCAGTTTCGAGCTGGTTTTTTTCCCTCCTGCTTCTGCTGTGAGTTTGCAAACGGCCTCTCCTTGCACATCAGTTTTCCACAGTTAATGCTGGGTGAGTGCATTAGCTCCTGTTAGTCTCTCTTGCTGGAGTCAGTTGTACTGAGCAGGCAAGATTGGGATATTTTGCTGAGGTGTCTGTCCAGATGTGCCTCTGGAGGAAGCCTCTGACAGGCTTGTCCAGGAGGGATGTTCCAGCTGGGGTGAGCAGAGCACAGGCAGGTGGGTGCAGGATCACAGGACGCTGGAGATGACATTTCTCCTTTCCTCTTGCTGGTGGCACTCCTGCTTTTGGAGAACTGATTCACCTGCAGCTTCCCTTTGGGCCTTTATGGCAGAGAATTATAGGAAAGGACTTTAGGTGGCTGATTCCTAACCTTGTCACTCCTGTCACAGCAATGTGTGCTCAGGACTTGGCTGTTGGTGTGGTTTGGTGATTTAGAGGGACATTCCCACAGGAACTGTCTTCTCTTGCATTTCCTCCCAGCTGCGAAGAGATTGTTTAGACCAAGTAACTATATATATATATATAATTTATATATATAAAAGTAACTTTTTTTTTCTCCCTATGCCATTGTTTGAGCTTGGTTTTCCAGTGTATGGGAAAAGCCACGCAGCTCAGGCACAGTTAACAGAACGAGAACTCTTTCCCAAGGCTGCTGGGCACAGACAGATCCTGGGATTCGTTTTCATTCCCGGACTAAAGAACACACCCTGTTCTCCTCTGGGTACCCCACAGGGGCTTCTATGGAGTAAGAAGTTGTGGAAGAGGATTCTTGTTACATCTTTCCCACAAACAGAGGCCCCCCTCCTGCCCCATTACCATTCCCACAATTGCACTCATCCAGACTTGCTGCACAAACCTTCCACCAGCAGCAAAGTTGTCTAGAATTGCAGTATGTCTGGAACAGCCCACAAAAGGAGAAGACAGGAGCACAAAAATATCCTGACTACTAAAAGAAATAACATGGTAGAGCATGGGCTCCAAGAGTGGTAAGAAAATACCATAAGAAAATTGAAAAGAAAGATTATAAAGTTTTCTGCCATGCAGTTTTATTCTGGCTAATAAATATAATGCTGAAGATAATTCCCCAAAGATCCAGCAGAGCCAGCAAATACAGTAATCTTGAACAGGAGTGGAAAGAGAAGAAACCTGCAACTTTTAATGGAGAAGCCATTCCTTTCCTTTGGGGTGAACTTGCTGAGAAGAGGGAGGGTGTCTGTCTGTCGGCTCTGCAAGTGGCCCTTTTTGAACTTCCCAATTCACAGCCAAGTCCTGGTGCTCTTCAACGGTAAGAGTTTTGTTGTGGTTGGAGGGATAAAAAAATCCCCATTTTTAATAAGATGATTTGCTTTGCAAATGTCTTTGTTATTTATAGCTGAGCCAGACTTTGAACCACTAAGCTCTGGAGGATGAGGGCAGAATCCCACTAAGAAAAACCATTAATGGAGGAACCATGAGTGATCAGAGACCAATTCTGGAAAAAGATGAACTGGACACTGTGCACAGGCTGTCACAGGAGGAATGTAGGTTTGCTGTACGCGGCTGAGCTCATTTCCAGTACTGGCTGATCCACCAAAGGGCTTCAGCTTAGGTTACACAGTCTCCAAGTCTAAAGTTAGTTCCAGGGGTCCAAAATTTTGTCTTCATTTCCCCTGGAAACTACAGACCAGCCAATTTGGTCTTTTGCCTGAGGCTGGAGAGCTGCGTCATGAGCCTGGCCCTGACTGTCAAGCAAATTCAGGCTGGAACGCTCCTTCCTTGGATTAAGTGATGATATTTTTTGTATTTTTCTTTTTCCGTGTGCAGTGATTAATTAAGCCTTATCACAGCCACATTGCTTGGTTTCTGTTCCATTTAATAGAGGTGGAAATGGGAGCACGGAAAGGTAAAGCTACTGTTTGAGGATTAGACCTCAAAATCCTTCAGAGACATTGCAGGCACTGGGCATTACTGAGCCTAAACCTCCCAAAGACTAGGAAGTTCAGGATGTCTTGAAGGGAAATGTTCCTATCTTGAATAAAAAGAAAAATGTTCAGGGCTTGCTGAGAGTTGCTGCCTGGGAGCAGAGCCCTGGAGGGGTTTGAGGTCATTAAATCTGCATTTTAGCTCTGTCAGCCCCCTCACATCATCCTGTTTGTGAATTCATCAGTCCTGATCCTAGCACAGTTTGGCTGTTCATTCCCAGCACAAAAGGACTGGAAAACTGTCCCACCATCTCCTTGTTTTAATGGCTGGAAATGTTGCTTTCCACCTGACTTGCTGGGAAAGCTGGATTCTGTAACTTTTGTGCCAGAGGAACTCCACTGCTCCTTATTTGCACGTTTGCTTTGCTGCTCTGCCTCCTTGGAGCAGGTGGTCCATGTGAAGGGTCCAAGGTGAGGGATGCTACAAGGATGTGTTGTATGCCATCAGTGCCGTGACTCAGGAATGATCTCAGCATTCTGGGGAGTTAAATGAAATGAGAAATGGAATTTCTAGGTAAGCTGGCTTGAAAAAGGCTCATTTGCAGAGAGTTGGCTGAGGAAGAGCGTTACCCTTAATGTCAGTTCAGAACTGGCTGGAGGATGCTGCCCTTCACCTGGCTGCCTGCTCCCAGCCAGGACAGACAGGGATCCCCTCCATCCCCACGACTTCCAGGGCTCCTCTGCTCCTGGTGGAGCAAAGCTCAGACCCCATGGCCGATGCCGTAGCCTCTGGCTGATTTGTGTAAGGGGAGGACGGGGAGAACACAATGAGATGTCAGAGGAGATTCCAAGCAATTTTGACAAACACTCAAGGGATATTTTTTTTTCCTTTCCACTCCCTTCCCCCCCTTGGTTTTTAGAATAATTTTTCAAGAGCACATATGCAAGTCATCTAAGGGAAACAGAACAGTGAGTACCAGGGGCTGGTACACTGTGTTCCCTTTGTGTACTGTAGAGAAAATAGATAAAAGAAACAAAGAATGATGCAGAGAGCAAAGCAGCCAACCGTACTCTCAGAGAGGTTCAATCAGACTTTTTCAGAGATGAAGGTCAAACCAAAAATCCTCAGGTGCCGGAAATTGGTCCCATCTTCCTGGAACCAAGAGACATTTACCACTAATGAAACGAGAGCAGAATTCCATGCCATTTGTTGTTTCTAGAAGCAAGAAGAAAGGCAAGAAAGGAATATTGTCTTGGGCAGTAATAGGGATTATGTGCTTCTTTAGGAAGTAAATTACCATTTTATGATGATATCTGCTGTACACCCAGCCACCCACCCAGATTAGAGGCATCAATAGAGAACAGCTTGGACCCCCCTGGCATCGGCGAGCCAGGCAGCCGGACCCCCCGACAGAGGCACTGCTCATTAACATGCACTCCTCTGAAAGGAGACCCCCCTCCTCGGCCCTTGCCCCTCAACCTGCCACTCTCCCTGTCTGCTGCTGCTGCTCACAAGCCTTGGGATGCAGAGCATGTCCAGCCGTGAGCGTGGGATAGCTCCCCTGCATCCCATCCGGGCTGTTTTTCTTGGGTCCCTCTCCATTCAGAGCAGAATGATTTTGCATAAATGCATCGACACGTCTGCTTTGTTCATGCATGAAGGGTTCTCGGCATTTCTCATCCCACCCCCGCCCTGCTCCCCGGCATGTGGCTTCACCCACTTTTCCATGATTTCCCTGTGCAGCAGCAAATGAACCTGCCTGAAGCAGTGCCAGGCGACCCGGCACAGTTAAAAATGCCCTGATAGATCTAAACCAAGCAATGGGAGAAGGGGATGGAAAAGGGTGCAAGAGCAAAGCCATAATGGCTTTTACTCTGTAATTTGGTTTCATGTTCTGCACAAGGAAACATGTCAAATATGTAAACAGAGCTCTCCAGGGTTATAATGTAGCTACAAAACCACGGATGTACAGGCAGGCATGGTGCTGCTCTCCAGCAGAAAGGAATGCCATCCCCAAAACCACACGGTCATTTCTTTAAGCTGAAAGTAAACTTTCTCATGCCAGGAGCAAAGAATTATTTTTTTTTTCTTGTAAATGAAGGATTGTCTGCACCACTTGTTTGGAGTACTGTAGGCATTTTAGCCCACATTGTCATAAGACACCTTGTATTTTGAATGCCAATGAATTTCTGGGTGTTCATCTTAAGATGTCTCTAAAAGGCATGGTTTTGGAGGATGGTGTTTATTCATGCTTTCCTGAAGGTATCTTGAGTCATTCCCCCTTGTCCCCACCTGAAAATAAGAATCAGCTTTAACAATAATAATAATACTAACAATAAAAATTAACATATGAGAAAAAAAAAAGCCCCAAACAACAAAGTGGAGACATTTGGATACACTGTTGAGCTGCTCCAAATCTCTCCTGAGCTGTGCTGCCTTGGTTGGAGTAGTAAGTGTGGAGGAACCTCACATCTGTGCTGACTTTTGGAAGTGCTGCCTGCAAAGCTGGAGGACCTCTCTTTCCTCTGAGGTCATTTCAGTGGGGAATCTGATAAGAAGATATGATTCACCCTGGTAATTCAAATTCACATCTGGTAAGTGGCCCAGCTCCCTTGTGCTATCAGCAGGAGTCTCCTGGGGACTGGGTTTCCACCATTGCCTCAGGGTCTGGCTCCAGGCTCTCACATGTGCCAGGAAATGGTTATTTGCAGGATCAGTGCTATTATCTGTCCCCCACATGTACCTCCTCTCTGGGAGAAGCCCTTAGTTCAGGAGAACATCAAGTTCTGCTGAGCTATTTTGGTCACTGGGCCAAAATCCCTACACTTAGCACTGCTGGCGGTGAATGTCATTTTCCCATTTTTTTTGGTAATTAACCCTTGCATCATCATGCACAGAGGAGACAAGTCACTCTTCAGAGAGGGGAAGGTAAAGCACAGGGCAGAGATGACCTTCTTCCCACCTTTCTCCACCCAAATCCCTTTGAAACATTTGGCCTTCCAGCAGAGATGCTCTGTCACTGTGTGCACACTGTGAGCTGGACCCGCTGGAGAGGAAAAGCCTCACTCTGTGGAAATTTACCTGTTTCCCAGTGGTTGTTCCTGGTGAGAAAGCCTGATCCTTGGCAGCTGGACATTCCTCCACCCCTTCTGCTCCCAGTCCATCTTCCCCAAACCTCCTTCTGGAAGGCAGTGAGGCTGAAGGAGCCGTGAGCTTCCTTTCACACAACACTTTAATTCCTCCAGTTGCACCTTCTGGGAGCAGCTGGGAGTTCCTGTGAACTCCCCTACAAACCTGGGACGTCAAGGACTAAATGCTCCAAGTATTTTGGCTTAATTTGTTGGAGTTTGGGGTTTATCAGAGCAACCAGGGTTGTTCCAAGGTGAGAGGGGAGTGACAGGCTTCCCAAGAAAGCCTTTTTCTTGGGTCGAGATGTGCACGGGCTGCAGGCAGCAGCTGCTCTGTGGATTCTGTGGATGGTCCACCTCATTCAGAGGAATTTCTTTGCAGGATGGTGGTTTGGTTACTCTGCAGTTTCAGTGGGAAAAACTGCCCAGCAAAGCAAAGGGGATCCTTTTGATTTGCATACCGCAAGCCATGTTTTTCAGGTATTGAAAAACAAGAAAGAGGGGTTTAATCTCCATTAATACCCACTGATGTAGGGCTGGTAGTTGGATGGGAACTGAAAGGTTTTGTCAGCTGAGGTGTGACTGCTCCCTGGAGCACAGGACAGCTCCTCCGACCCCCCCTCCACATTCCCCTGGTGCCTCTCTGCAGCCTTCCCCTTTCCTATTAAATTCAGGGCCTCTTCCCAATGTATCATCTCCCTGGATGTATCCAATTAAGGCCTGTTGACAGCCCAGAGCAGACTTACACCCTTAGGATTAGAGGCATCTGTACGTCTTCATATAGGGAAGGCCAACAAGAGGGTGTCTGGCTGGCTCACTGGGAGCACAGTGGGGAAAGCTGAGCAGCCTGGAGAGGGGAAAGGAGGCAGGGAGAGCGAGATTTTCACCCCCAGTGATCCCTGCCTGTGGAAATGCTGTGTGCTGAGCGTTGCGTGTGGTTTGCACAGCGTGTTTACACGGGCCGTAACCCTAAACAGAGCTGAAAAGCACAGCTTTAACTCTGGAAATAAAAGTACTGGAAACCCCTGGTTTTCTGCACATGAGAAAGTTTTGTTCTTTAAACACACAGATGTTTTTAAATGAAAAATCACTCTTTTGACCTTTTCTGAGTGTGATCATGTGGTCGGGGCTGACATTAACCACTGCGCGGCTGTTTGCCTCAGGCACAGGAGGAGCTTAGTGAGGGGTCTGCAGGGCTCAGGGTGGCACCTGCCTTGGCTCACATCTCTCAAAGCAGCTCCTGTGCCCCCTGAGCACTCAGAGAGGTGCAGGGAGTTGGGGTGAGGATGGGCAATATTTAGGGTTTGCTCCTACTGTACTGGAAACAAAAGCAATGGGGTTTTTTTTCCTGCTTGAGAGCTGAAAATTTTGTGGCTTGATTTTTTTCTTATGTATCTCTCTGTTTATCAGTGCCACTGTCCATGTGCTTCTAAGCATCTCTGTCCACCTCAGCCATTATCCTGATGGAGAACTCAAGTTCTTAAGGGATTTGTTGCTGTTGCTTTTGTGTTTTCTCTACCTATCTGTGTGTTTTCTTCATCCAAACAAATGTATGGAACCAGCTCTGGGAGGGAAGGAGGGGATGTTACCAAGCAGATTGCACCTGCTTCACCTTACAGGAGCTGCAAAAGTACAATGAATCTAGTGAGCCAGAACCATGAATATAGTAACAAAAATATATTTAAGATCCTCCTAAAGTGTGGCACACATTCTGCCTTTGACAGTTTGATTTTCTGGTGCCAGCTGCCCCCAAATAAAACGCTCCAGTCAAAGGAAAAACAAGAAAAAATTTGCTTTTGCTCTGCTCCTCGGTGATGAAAGCTGATGGGATGGGATTGTTTTGCTTTGCTGCAGCACCCCACGGCCAGCCTTGGCCCACAGCTCCACGAAGCTGTGCTGCAGTGGACCTGGTCGGTTCAAGTTAGAGACGGGCAGCTCGGGAACCCGAGCGCTCAGCCAACAATAATGTTCTGGCTCCTGTATTTGTTTAACCTCGCTCTCCAGTGGATGGATATGCAGTCTGCTAAAGCACTTATCAGTCTATAATGCCTTCACACTTCTGTGAGCAGTAATGTGGAAGTTGTAGACAGGAGCTTGTGCTGCAGCTTGAAAATGTCTTTTAGCTTTAATGAGGCTGATACTTGCAGAACTGGAGGCATAAGTTCTGGTTTGGGTGCAGCTGCTTGATCCTGTCTGTCTAGCCCATTGCATGTAGGTGTATTTGTGAATTTGAGCATAATAACAGGATACAATTCAGGGATGACTCTAGGAATTATTGCTCTAAGATCCTGGCAGTGCTGGTGTGGAAGACGATGTTGTTTGAGAGCAGATCTTTATGTTGTGCTGCCGAGTTGAAGAAATAGCAGAGGTCTGACAGGAATAAACAGGAACACGTGTCAGATTGCTGGATTGCACTTTCATGTGCTGCACAGGAGACTGTGTTGTGCACTCAGAACTATCTCTTGATTCTGCATCTCTTCACTTTGCATCTCTGAATGGCCAAAGATGCAAGGGCAAGTGCAAATTGCACCCAGGAGCTCCAGATGCTGGGGTTTGCTTGTGGGCTGCCATAAAACATGAGTTGATTTTTAAATCCCGTCAGTGCAATTATTTCTCCTTTTTCTCAATCCATTTTTCTGTAGTTTCTGGCCTTGGCTTAACTGACATCCTCAGGGTGATCCTTTGAACCGTGCAAAAATCATCTGGTTAGGGTTTTGTTGGAAAATCAAAACTTCATATTGTTTTTTTTTTTTCCTTGAGTCCAGCAAGCATCCTAGATATTTGATTACACCTGGCTGGCTGTCAAAGCCCATGTGAGTTTGGGATAGGGCCAGTCAGAACTGATTTACAGTTTTTTCAGGTATGCCATGTGAAGTTTATGGTTTGATGTGATTTTGATTTGAACTCACTGGTTTTAAATGAAGTTTGCTTTGAATCTGGAGATAACAGAAATTCAAAGGGAAGCTCAAAGAATGCAGGTCTGTACGATTTAAAAATGGAAATATATTGTTCATACCAGCTCTTTGGAAGTGAAATAACTGCATTTTTGAGAAAGCTAAAGTTAATAACACACCTTGAATACACATGCAATCTGGGCCATCATCTAATGGAAATCCCTGTAGCTCCTTTTCGCTTGCCTCAAACTAAACCAACTTATATGGCAAAATTAAATAGCCCTTGCATCTCCCACTCATTTCTGAATCACAGCCCTGTGTTACATCCAAAACTGTCAGGAAATTTCCCTTTGGAGATGAATACTATTGTTGTAAAGTAGAGGAATTTATCATCATGTCACATTGCAGGCAAACTATTGGTGCCCTGTCCATGGTGTTTTCACAGAAAGGTCACTTTCCAATTACTAAAAAATCCAAGCAAATCTTCAGCTGAAAATTGTGGCTCTGTTCTAAGGAAGCTGTAATATCATGCTGATGGAATACTGAGTCTGCAAAGTCCAGACACATCAGCTGCTCCAGGTTCAAAGTGGCCATGGCTGTGCTGAGACTGGACATAGGGACTGGCACCAGGGCTTTATTTCATCCTGCAGGAGATGTAAGCTGCTTCCCAATCCCACAGCCAAATCCTGTTCTTCATTACACAGGGAAAATTGACAGATGAGATTTCCTCTGACTTCTGAGCCAACTGAACCTGGGAGTAATATAGCATCAGTGTGTTACCCCAGCTTCCAGTTGATAAAGCTTTTCTGTGGATCACCTGCCCACATGCCTTTGTCCTGGAGCAGGACACGCTGCAATTTTTCATCTTTTGCCATCAGACCTGTAGGCACCCCAATGAAAACTGATAAAAGCAGACTGAGAGCATGAAACAGTAAAGCTGTTATCACACACAGAGGGCAAGGAGAGTTTGGGGGAGAAGCTGCAGTTGATGAGCTTCAGAGATGAGGGGAAGCTGCTGCTGTGGAAGTAGCAGTAGACTGTAAGGTAAGGGGGCTGTTGAAAGAGAGACAGGTTTATTCCCTCATTTTATGCTTGGACTCTCTGCTGCTCAATCTCAGATTTGGTTTTAGTTTTTTATTTTATTTTCTGCAACAGAAACCCATTGTTAGTGCACATAAAATTAAAATATGTAGTTTGGGGAAAGTAGTTTTGAATGTTTTCCTTAAGTTTTAGAGGCCAACCTGGAATGACCCAAGACTGACATTCATAGTTGGGCAGGCAACTGTGGACTCAGATTTCTGATGGGATTAATTCCACTGACAAAGACATCTGATCAAGTCACTTGTCCAAAAGCACTTCTTACCAGAATCTAGAAGGAAACCCAGAGCAAAATTCCTTGTGCTGCTGTGTGTACAATTTCCATTTGAGCTCTGTGGGCTCCTGAGGTTTGTAATGGTCAGAGAAATTGGCTGGGGTTTGAGGTGTTTGTTGGAGCCCACATGGTGGCCTTTTTAATGGTTCAGTGCTCACTCATGTGGGCAACTTCATTTTTCCCTAACTCCAACCCAATTCCCAGCCTAAATGAGAAAAGCAGCGCAACAGCTTTGAGAACAGATTGGAGGTCTGTGCTGCAGTCAACAAACTGGGTGGTGTCCATGTGGCAGTCAAGCTGCCCTACAATATTGGGCAATAAACAAGCAGGAACCTTTCTGATATTTAGCAACTGCACCATAGTTTCTCATCCTTGGGTGAGATTAACCTTAGGTCAGCAAGAACAATAACATATTTAAGAATAAAAGGGTTGGGTGACTGCCAGCACCCTGATCTGGCAGGGGAGAGAGAAAGTTTTCAACTGTAAGGGATGTGTTAAAATGCTGCTTTTGTCATGGTTGGGATCCTCTGGCATGTGTTGAGTTAAATACAAATAGCATTCTGTAGAGCAAAGAGATAAATATTGTAGAATAATTAAGTTTCAGTATTATGGATTAAATCTGTTCTTTAGCTGGACCTTCAAACAAGAGAAGATGCTCTGTTTGTGCCTCCATGGGTTTTGTATCAGTTTGTGGGATTTTCTGTGCACTTCTGCAACCTCAACTGAGGATGTTTTGTGCTCAATAAATAGCTGGTACTGTGGGTATTATCAGGAAATATTGCTCCTGCCTGCTTCATGGTTGCAGTTTTTCCAACAGGACAGGGTACAGCCCATTCCAGCCCAGAAGCACTCTGCATTGTCTGTCTGTCTGCAGAAGTGTCAGCAGCACAGTTCCCTGTAGAAAGGAGTGGGGAGAGGAAGCTTTTGGAGCACAATCTCCACTTCCACCCTCCTCTCCTCAAGGAGGATGCTTTCCACTGCCTGACCAAGTGCCCACGATGCCCCTCGCAGCCAGACAGAGCTCGAGGACATGGTCTGGAGGAAGCCCTGCCATGGTTCAGCAGATGGGGTTTTGGGAGCAGACAGATCTGTGCACTGGAGGTTTGCTCTGTTTCCAGCCGCCCCTGGGCATGCAGACAGGCACGTCTGCTCCAACCACGGTGCCAGAGCTGAGAAGGGCAGCATCCGAGCTTAAGTAGCAGCTTTTCTGTCTGCATTTAGAATTATTTTGATGTTACAATGCTGAGAACCACCAGTGTGTGCAAAACCTGTGGTGTCTGACTGTGCTTGCTTGGTGGGAAGGTCAGAGTGGAATGGGGTCCGTGTTTATCCCACTCCTGTGGGGAGCTGTGTCCTCACACGCGTGTGTGCTCTCAGTGACACCTGAGCATCTTTTTGTGGCTCCTAGCTTTTATCCTCAGCACACCTATGAGGTGTGGGGGAACATCATCTTCATCCTCCAGACAGGGAGCTCAGGCCTGGAGAAGCCAAGTGCTGTCCAGAAGGTTGTACTGGGGCCGTGCACTGCCACAGTTGGGCTGGGATCTAGCCCAGCACCCAGTCCAGGGGATTTGTGATCCTTAACCTGTAATTCTGCTGCAACAGGAACCCATCAACACAGATTCACATTGCCTGCAGTCACAGGATGGCTGGGAATCATTCACAAGGGCGCCTTCCAAAATCTGCTCTTCAGCAAATTTTCCCATATTACTTTGAAGGAAATGGAGTTGATTGCAATAGTAAATGTGTTTTTGATGTGGCAAAAAGCTAAGTGCTCCCAATATATCACTTTTCCCTTTCTGCTGACACATTCCTCGGTCCCCCAGAGTAAGAGAAGGAAAACAGGAGAGGCGGTTTGAAGAACATGTTGTGCCTTTGATTGACAAGAGGTTGTATAAATCAGTCAAAGGGAATCCTCCAGGCATTCCCTCTTGTGGGAAGATCCCACAGTGCTCCCTGGCCTTGATCGTTCTGTCTGCCGATGTTTGTGTACGAAATGTGTGGGTGGGAGACGAGCTGGATTTGAACCTCTGAGAGGAACAGACATCAGCTCTTCTAATTGAAAGCAGCTTCCTCGGGAGGGGGATGACATGGGCTTCCAGTAACTAGACACAAATAGCTGCCACATACTTTGGAGCACATGCTAAGCTCCTGTGGATATCCCATTTGCTGTGTGGGTCTGAGAATCTGGATAAGCCCCAGTTAGTGAAGTTTGGAGCACTGTGTGATGCTGTCATTCTTCAAAGCAAATACTCCAGTGTTTGGTAACACCCTGAAATGAGAAGTCTATCTCTGCTCTTCCCTCCACAGCTGTCAGGTGCTTTAGCTGCTGGTTTGCATCACTGTAGCAAAGGGAGGATGCTAGGGTATAATCTGTTTCTCATACCTGTGAATTCCTGTGAATAGAAATGAGGAGAGATGATATTCTATCTTCCACCAGTTGGAACTTGTAGTTCTAAAAGTGTTGGTACTGCAGTGATCACAGAATCATTTAGCCTAGAAAAGATCTCTAAGATAATTGGGACCAACCATTAACCTAATTAACTGGGGCCTTCGGGCTGCTGCTACATTCTAGGGATGCCTTAAAAGCAGAAGGGTGAAGGACTCTTCCAGCAGATGATTCTCAGGCTTGGCAGGTGTGATGTGACATTCAGTGCCTGGGCAGAATTGAAACAGGGATGGATTTACCACGTGTGTTGGAGCCCGGTGAGATGGTGCAGTCTGTAGGTGTCAGGAGCTGTTTATCCCATACAATTGTTTTCAGAGAAACTTAAAGAACTTTTTTTTTTTTACATTAGCTAAGTTTCCTGGCCAGCAGCGAGTAGAGAAGAGGTTCTTGTAGCCATTCATCTCTGTTAGACTTTTCCCACACTTCTCAATTAGACTGTTCTAAAAGAACTTTTTACCCCAGGACCACTTTGAAACACTAGTCTGGGTAGCGATGGATCAGTCTCAGCAGGGGGAAGCTTATCTAACCTGCTCAAACCTGCTCTGACAGCCCACGTGGCCTGAACACAAGCTCTTTATGCAATGCTCAGGTTTTTGCTAATATTCTCCAGCAGAAGCAGAAAGTGCTAAGGGTTCACACACGCACACAAATCAAACAAGGCATTTAAAAGTTATCAGAGATTTCCAGCCCACCTCAGCAGGGGTTTATTTTGGGTTAGAATCAAACTTTTGCTGAAGGTCTGGGTGATTTCTTAATACAAGTTTTCACTCATGCACTAAGTGGCACTTCAAAAGCACCAAAAGTCAGTGCTTGCGTTTCCTTCAGCCACCTTTTTGGACCAAGAGAGCAGGAGGAAAAGTAAGAATAAGAACAAAATAATAGAAAAGTAATGAGACTTTTGTTCATGTCGGAGAGCTCTCTGACCATATACATTGCAGATGTGGGTAAGATAAATTCCCTAGCTGGAGAGGTATTAAAATAAAAACCATGGTCCCAACAAGAGCCAGGCTGCCGAAAAGGCAGAAGGGAGAGTTGCGAAATGGTACATGTCGAATTGCTGGCCTTGATTTCAAATGCCAAAGATAGTTTGTGTAAAGCCTTGCTCTGCTGTAAAATGTAACACTATCCACTAGCTAGCCTCAATGAAGCTCGGTCCCAGTTGTTTCAAAAAATAAATAAACTAAAAATCTTCTTCCAGCCCATTAAAGCTGATTTATGTTTTGCCCGTAAGATTTCTCTGTGCTGGATCTTGAGGGACTCAGGTTTTAAAGGGGATTACCTCACTTTTAGCCAATCTGGTTTCTCATTCCCAGGCATCCCAGGCTCTCTTTGCAGTGCCCAGACTTGGCCTGTCGAGACCAAGAGGGAATTTACATGCAGAATTGTCAAGTGAGCATAGGATTTTGGATGGCTGTTAATTCTCTTGTTTGGCTTCAGGGTTCTCTTTTTGCTTTAAAAAATGAATTGCTGATGGGAACAGCTTTACTGACAGCACATCAGAGGAAGGAATTCCATCCATTCTTATGCTAATGACAATCAGTGAGTTCACCAAAGGGTTGTGATTCCAACAGGTATCTTTCAGATGCTCCAGGAGCCTCAGCTATAAGTATCCCTCTAATACAGTAGTAATTTTTTCCATGGTAGACATTCCCTTCTTTCTGTTTGCTGTGGAGGTGAAGGCTGTAGTCATTCATGATTCCTTTTTGAAACAGCTTCACTGAGCAGTGCATTTTCATGGTGAATCTGATCATTTCTTGCAGCTTCATTTTCACAACTGACATACTGATGGCACTGCAAGGCTCTCTGGTACTTCGATTCTGGAAATTTTTTTTTAGCTTTTCATCCCTAACAGGACCTGGGAATCGAGTACTTTACTGAAAAGAGAAGTTTGCCACCAGTCTCACTGCTGCCTGCCATGGAAAGGCTGCAGGTGTAGGGAGAGGGTGATTCCACTTGCAGAACTGGTGGGTGAAGGAAGGAACCAGCTTGCTTAAACTGTGTTCTAGAGGCAGGACTTTCCTGGTTCCAAGTTTACAGGGCCATGTGTGGCTCCTCTGGGATTACAGTAATATCAGGTTTAAATAGGACAGTGCTGGAGCACTGTGGAGCACTGTCTGTGCTGGGAGCCACGGTGTTCAGAAATGATCCTCACTTGGACTCCAGTGGGAAGAGTCATTGTCCATTTGGGTACCAAACCTGGTACCAAATTCAGAGGAGATTGCTGGCTGCCATCCAGCTTCTGTGAGTCTTTAGCTCCTTTAATGTTTCAGTTTTTCTTTCTGGGGTGGAAGACCTGGAAATTTAATTTTGAATACTCTCATGGTATTGAGAAGCACAGTTATGGTGCATTACTTCATCCTAGGATCGCACCCAGGCTTTGTTTCCCCACTTTGAGCAGTCAGGATCCTTCCTCGCTGTCCTCTACATCAGTTTTGGTGTTTCTTTTTTTTCCTGCTGCAGATGTGTCGAACCAAGGTGATCGACTTGAATGATGGTGTCTCCCAGTACGCCTGGTATCCCTGCACAGCCAACTTCCAGTACTCCCACATGACACAGACCACTTTCTGGCTGAAGGTAGGAAGTGCACACATCATTCAGAAGTTTCCTCTTTGCCTGCCTCTGCAGAGATTCTCCAGCAGTCAAAATATTGTGGGCCAGCCTT
The DNA here is from genome assembly GCF_049639895.1 of Pseudopodoces humilis. NCBI lineage: Eukaryota > Metazoa > Chordata > Aves > Passeriformes > Paridae > Pseudopodoces > Pseudopodoces humilis. The sequence goes on along the minus strand of NC_142221.1, from coordinate 7,863,445 downwards.
CCCAGGGCCAAGCTGCTCCTTTCTGAAGTATGTTTAGAGCAAAAGAGCAAAACAATGTCTTTAAAAACTGTCTAGAGTCAGTAGTAAAGTCCCCTCCTGTGTGATAAGGCTATTGAATTTCTGAGAGGGTTCAGCTTCAGGACTGTTTGACTTGAGTTTATCTGGTTTGTGTAAGAGAGATTGGAAGAGAAGTTTTCTGTGTGACCTGCCATGGGAATTCTTCTTTGAAAAGTTCTGGACTGAATCCTGGGGATTTTTTGAAGCCCACCACAGCTCTCCACCTCAGGCTTTGTGTGGTTTGTGTTTTCCCAGGCTTATTTTTCCCAGCCTATGGTGGCAGCAGCAGTCCTTGTTCACTTGGTCACTGATGGGACCTACTACCTGGACCAGAAGCAGGAGACCATCGGTGTGCAGCTGTTTGACACCAAAGAGCAAAGCCATGATCTTGGTAAGACTGTGTTGTGTTAAACTCCATCTTTACTGCTTGCTTAATCTGGTGTTGCTCCCATTCACCAGTACTCCTGCTCAGTTTTTTCAGAATTAGACAAAAAAGGTGCTTGCTCAATGCTCCAAGCCTTGAGTCTCACTAGCGTTTGTTGAAAGTGATGTGTTATTTTATACAGACATTTCTCCATAGCTGTTCACTATCAGTTCAGAGGTGATTAGCTCCTCTCCAGTCACTAAAATCAGCACTATCTCAGTGCTTCACACCCAGCACTGCCCTGGAGAGACACTGGTGGTGCTACAGATGAACTCCTCGGAGCAGGGAGCGAGGGACCTGCACCAGCTGCTGCAGCAAAGGCTTCTGTTTCACAGGGAGTGCTGGGTGATCTCCAGTCCTGCTTGCAGGGAGGTCTCCAGAGACATTTATTGGCCAACATTCCCCAGGTGAAGTATTTCAGGTGGTGAAGGCCCAGCCCCAGGGCCCTGCCAGGCTGAAGTGGCAGGATAGACAGGTTTTGTCTCTACCCTTGGCACAGGGCCCTAAACTGGGGAAGTTTTGTCTGGTGAATTGACCCAGGCTGCATTTAAGCTCAAGAACCCAGGAGCTCTCCCTAGCTCCCAACTATGTGTCAGGGTAGGACTTGCATAATCCCTTTCCAGATGTTCTCTGCCTTTTTCCACTGAGGAGAAAGCTGGCCAGGTCACCTTGAGAGCAGTTTTTAAGGAAACATAACTCCCATCCTCCCAGCTTTCTGTTTTACCACAGCATTTTGATTTTAACATGCTGAAACTCAAATGAGAGTCCCACTAGTGATGAGAAGGGACACAGGGTGACAGGTGTTGGATGAGCATCCAGGATAATGCAAAATTTGGTGGGGTGTGGAGGAAAACAAAGGTAATATGTGTGGTGTCTGTTGTCCAAGAACAAACTGAAATTTGTAGCAAGTTGTGCAGGTTGAGTCAGGGTGGCTCCCAGTTTGCCAAAGCCCTTGGATTAATCTTACCCTCCTTTTGCAAAACAGTGGCACATAGCTCTGTCCCTCTGAGAAATAAATGATGGAGACAAGAGCATGCCAGCAGTACTTAATGTGACATTTTATAGGGACAGACAGGCAGACTGGGAGAGGGAGAGAAAGAGGAGCAAAGAGGAAACTGAGGGTTAGGTTTTGAAATCTTCAATGAAGTTGCAACATGAGTTTGGCATGGCTCAGCCTGATGTCTGGATGTCCTCCCAGCTGAAATGCTGCTTTCATCATGGAGAAGCCCCTTTGACCTTTCAGAAGAGGCTGCCTGTAGCAGAGGAGAGGTGTAGGTGGGCTACCCAGCAGTTGTCACTCAGAGCTGTTCTGTGTTCTGACAGTGACATGAAGTCCTTTTCCTGGATATTGTATTTCATGTGTTTGAATTATCACCATGGCAAGCTGGAAACTGCAGCTGGGCTGCAAATGCTGGCAATGCACTGGGGGCAGGACTGACGGAGACACTCAAGGAGCCTTAAGCAGAAGTTCGTGGCAAGCTAAAAGTACATCCAAAAGGAAGTAACAATAATTTAAATCTCGATCAGTCCTCAGTGTGCTAAAGACACTGCCATGAGCAAAGCACAGCCTATCCAGACATGCAGCTTCCTGCGTGGATCAGAGCAACTGGACTCCCAGAAAATAATGTGAAGCTTCTAAGTGCTGGTAGGAGATGGAGAGGTTGGGATGCCAAACATCTCAGCGCCGTTGGTTCAGAGCCATTGTAGACACCAGGGCTCAGCTGCTGAGCTGAATGGATGGGTGCAGAGCCACAGAAACAGGGGTGATCCTGAGACAGCTCTGACTGCCCCCATGGGCACCTGCACCATCCTCATGGGTTATGGCAGGGGAATTAAAAAACCCTGACCGGTCCAGCCACCGTTTTCCTGGTCAGGGTCAGAAATAACCAGCAGTGCAGCACAGCTCTGAGGGTCTGTTCTGTTTGGACACCACCTGAGTGCAAGGAATGAAACAGAAGTGAATAAACAACCTCATACCATAAGGTCTTTCTTGGCTTTCCATCAGAGAAGGCAGAAACTTCCAAGGAATTTGGGAACCCGGGATTTTGAGTATTAACTGCACCTGTTTGTAAGTGAGAAACGTGCACTGTTCCACAAGGAGCTGATATCAAAAGACCTGTGGGAGGCAAGTAGACAGGGAGGTTATTTCAGGGTCAGGTGAAGACCAAAACAAAAAGAGGCTTGCTTTTTTATTTTATTTTTTTTATTACAGGAAGATTTTTTTAAGTAGAGGGTGGGAGATGGATGTTTAAAGAGCATGTCTTAATTCACAGGAAATCACTTTCTAAGGAGAAAAATGAAAGCCTTTTTATTCCTTCCCTTTTGAGTCAAGAAATCTGAACTGGAGGGAAAAAAAATAATAACAGAAATCCCCGAGCCAGTTAAACATGCAAATAGAATTTATTTTATTTTCAAATTTGTAAGTGTATCAGGGTAGCCAAGGGGCCTGGGCCAAAGCCATTGCTGGGGGAGCTCCAGTGAAGCAAATGGATCTGGAGCCAAGCTGATCCTCGGAGTGATGCCATGGAGCTGTGGAGGCACAGCCTTGCAGGCAGCCAGCAGGCCATGAATCTCAATTAATGAATTTTGAGGGCAGCCGACAGCTGTCTGTCCTCTGCCTTCCCCTGAGATGGGTTTGGCCCATTTGAATTCAGGTTGCTTCTACCTGAAGGTGGGAATTTCTTCCCAGCTGTCACTGAATGCCTTCTCCACTGGAGAAAAGGGATTCGGAAGTCTCCTTGCCACCTCTCTGGTGTTTCTGTGCACCGCAATCTTGAGATGCTTTTATTTCCCCAAGACACAAATCATTTCCTCTCGATTGAGATCACCTGTAAAATCCTCAGTGTCTCCATCACCCTCATTTCTATCTCCAGGACCAAATCTGCCTTTTCTTGCAAAGAGCAAGATACCCTAAGGCACAAAACCATTAAAGAAAAAAAATCAAATCTGGGAAAATTTAGTGGAAAACTCATGCAAAAGAAGTTTTACACTGAGAGCTAATGACATGCACAGCCCCAGCCCTGGTGCACAAAGCCCCCCAGCCTGCCGGCACTGTTTGATCCCACATATAAAGGCTCCAAGTGTCCTCCAGGACCTGTTTTACAATAGTGTGACTCTGCTTCCCCCGTGCTGGTTGCTCCTGATTTACCAGAGCACAATAGAAACGTAGCTGTGGTCTAAAGGAGCGGCTCCGAGGGCCTGCCGCGCTCGCGGGGAGAATGGCAGCCTTTCTTCAGCTGTCTGGAGGGATCTGCTTCTCTGCTAAGCTCTCTGCAGCGATTTGGGAAGCCCCTCCAGGCAGCTTACCATAACTTTTCAGCTCTATAGGGCCATTCCTCTGGGTGAAATGTCTCTGAAGTGCCCACGGCTTCGGGAAGCAATTGTGTTAAGCCTGACCCTTCCTCTGATCTTGTCTCTCCTCTGGCAGGTGTCCACGTCCTGAGCTGCAGGAACAATCCCCTGATTATCCCCGTCATCCATGACCTCAGTCACCCTTTTTATCACACCCAGGCTGTCCTCATTAGCTTCAGCTCCCAGTTTGTGGCCATCTCCGGGGTGGCCCTGCGTTCCTTCCACAACTTCGACCCCATCACCATCAGCAGCTGCCAGCAAGGACAGACCTACAGCCCTGCGGAGCAGAGGTGAGCGTGTCAGCCCCGCTTCCCTCTGCCTCACACCCACCACCCCCAGCGCCAGCCAGGGCTGGGGAGGAGGCAGGAGGGCCACAGCAGCTGAACCCTGCTGACCCCTTTGTGTCACGGGTAAAAAACCAGCAGTGTTCTCATTGATCAGGATGGATGGGACATTTAACCCGCATGGGATGCTGTTAGTGAATTATTTCCTCTTCCTTTCTCCTCCCTCCTTTATGCCAAGCCTGGAATTGGGGCCAGTTCTCTCCTCACACATTCCCCAGCCCGGCGTGGTGCTGGACACTCTCACAGCAGCTCAGTCTGAAGTGTTTTGTGCTGCCAGAGTGCCACGGGGAGCTCCCACGGGAGGGACAGTGTGGACACAGAGTGATGCCTGTGCCCCGGAGTGGCCGGATCCTGCCAGATGCTCAGCCCTGGGCTGCAGGGCCATGGCCAGCAGCATCTGCCGTGCTTTTACTGCTGGGTCAGGCCCTCAGCACCTCTCTGGATCTGGCCCCCATTCTGAAAAGCTCTGTGGGACCCCCCAGGATGAAAGGTTTATGGCTACCGTTTTATTCTTGTTGTTATTACAGACACATCAATAGATCACCACCAACCCCTCTCAGTCTCTGCTTTACAGCATCCCACAGAGATTGTGACCTTTTGTGGCCTCTGGTGCAGCAGCTTCATGGATCCTTTCAGCGAGGCAGTGAAAAGAAGAGGAGAGAATTTAGCAAAACCCCTGAAAGAATATTTTTTTTCCTTCCTTTGTGAATTCAAAGTTGTGAGCAGTTGTCATACCATAGCAGCAGCAATAGTAAAACAAGTTGCATATCCCAGCAAACCTCTGCTCAGCCTCCTAAGCAAGCTGTCAGGTTTTTTGATAATGTTCTGGCTTGTTCTTAGGACCTGCTTTTATTCCAGGAAAGGCAGGAGGGTGAGAAGGGGGAGAGGGAAGGGAAAATAAAATAAAAAAAAAGGAGTATATCTATAGCTAAATCAATCCAGTCAGTGTGTTCTGACCTAGATTCAAAGCGTCTGATCATTCTGTGCAATAGGTTGTATAAATTCAGAGGCCCAAAGACAGCAGGATCAAGTTTCAGATGAGAAGTCTGGTGGTGGAAGTGTGGCCAAATCCCAGCCCCGAAGCAGGACAGAAAAAAGGCAAGAAAGCCCCACTGGAAGGAGATGGTGAGAAGCAACAGGGAGCTCAGGAGGACTGAGACACAGGGCCACATTCCACTGCCCTCTCAAGTTTTCAGTAGGAACTGAATCATTTATTCACTTATGGAACTAGAAGTGCTCTGTGTTTAGAAAGTTATTTCCGTAATAAAAAAAATGCATCCCCCTTAGACAAAGCTTGGGTGAGCATCTGCAGCCCAGCAACCCAACCTTCAGGAATCCCTCGAGGAGGAATCACCCACCTTTTGCCTCTTACTTTTCTTCTTGATTTTTTGGCATCGTTTTGTTTTCAGGATTCACTGAACCCTCTCAGCCCCTGCTCTCACAAACTCCCATCTGAGCCTCACTCATTCAAAACAACGTTTTAGGTCTTGCAGGTTCCAGCACTGGACTGATTGTAAAGTTTCCCACATGTGTCAGGGAACTAGAAACTCAGAAGTAAAGGCTAAAAGTAAAGAAATTTGAATCAGTGGAATCATCCCCAGTCTGCCTTGTTGGTGGGATCATTTGGGGAGACCAGATCTGTTTTCTTCTGCACAAAAGACTCAAAGCAGTTCAGGTACCTGAGATGTAGAGAAAGCTGTGCATTAAGCTGTGCAGACAGGAAAGAGGTGACACCTTTGCTGTCACCTGTTGTCTTTTTCCTTAGTTATTTTATCCAATCCAGGAAGAACAGAGAAAGATAGATTTTAAAAATTACTTCTTAACCAGCTCAGAGGCTGGACGTGGGTTTTCTGCCTCTCCTGCTCACAGTCTGCCCATCAGATTCCCTTGGGGTGCCTGTTCCATACTTTCCCTTCTCCTCTTTCCCCACTGGTTGCATTTGCCTAATACGATTTTTAAACTATTTATTGAATTTTTAAAGGAACTTGCCTTCCTATGTGTGATCATCAATTTTATCACTTTCATGTTCCTTAGGTCAACATGGATATTTTTGCCTGCTTTTTGGCTTCTCTCTACAAGAGGTATTGTTTCTCTCGTTCAAGGAGAATTATTTTGCTTGGAGAGGATTTATAACCAGATACAGATATTTCTAGGCAAGGGTGCAGATTTTAAAATTGTGAAGGAAAAGAAATATATTGTCCCTTAAAAGTTAACACGGTTTTTATTTTGAGGGTGAATGGATCCCTCCCATGGGTTAGTGACAACTTAATAACTGAAAATAAAGCATGCACTTACTCTTCTTAAAATATGTATTATAGTTAATATTATAGAGAAAAATGGGACTTAATCTAAAAGTCAAATTGAACTTTATAGGTAGTTGTCCTCAGTCATCATTAGTTGTTTTGAAAAATCCATTTCATCCTCCTGAAGACATTTACAGTTTGAAAATTCCTACCCTCTCCTTTCCAGTTTTATTCTTACAGTTGTTTTTTTTTTTTCTGCTGACAGTGACTACAAGCTCTTTTTTTTTGTTTTCAGCAGAAGTTTACCTCACTGTTGGAGATGTGCTGTAAAAATGACACTCTTTATTTTCACATTGCATCCTTAGACCAGACGCAATGGCCTGGTTAGTTCTTCTCTTGTGCTTTATAGCTTGAATTATTATACTTTTACTATTTCCAGTGTAGCCTCATGCAGTGGACGGTGAAATTGGGTGTGCAGAAGCAGAGGTGTAATTTCCCACCCTGCAGTCACTCGAGCAGCAAGAAGGCCTGGTGTGCTGTGGCTGCCTTTGATGGTAGCTCCTCAAAAATCAGGTTTTTGTCTTTCTCACTGGGTAGGAAACATCAGCTGTGGGTCACCCATCCTGGCACAGCAGTTTGTGCTGCTTTTCCTTGGTGACACTCCCCTGCCATGGTCACCAGACCTGTTGTCACCACCCTCCTGGTGCCACTGTTCCTCTCCTGCAAACGGCAGGCAGGAAAGCCCAATTCACCCAATTCAGCCGTCAGAACTGTGAATTTCAGGAGTTTCCATCTTTCTAATCCACCATTAACTCTGTGTTTGTAGACAAGTCCCCCCGGCTGCCCACAGCTCTCCAGTCTTCTTGCCTCACACTGTCACCACCTCGTGCTTTCTAGTGACAGTAGCAAAAAGATTTTCCATTGCTTTCTTTGGTTAAACCTTGGCACAGCCTCACTGCTACGGCTTCAAAATTGCTTCTGCAGGGGAGATTTTGGGTTTTCCTCCCTCTGTAAGTGTGCATATCTGGGTGTTTGACACTGTAGACCGAGACCCACCCCTGGCCACCACACCATCACCTGCTCTAGCCTCTGTGGAGAGGTTCCCTTTCAGCTGCACCCTTTGCTGCCACAAACAAGCTCCAGGGATTCATAGCCCACTCCAGCTCTTCTCTTTGTCTTGCTCTCGCCTGCTGTCAGCTTCCCCAACAAGAAATGATGAAGATAAATCTTCAGCAGCAGAACAAATGCAACCGCTCTTTACAACTCTGGTTATTATTTTTTTTTTTTTTCCCTTTTCATAAGGGGGGAAAAAAGGGTTTCCTCGTCTCTTTTTGTTGTGAATTAATGCAGCTTTCTCTTTCCCAGTTCGGCTGCCTTTCCCCTGCCCTGCATTCTGTCATTAAGCACAATCTCTGTCAGCCTGCTTCGGGTGAAATTAATGAATTTCTCACAGAACTGTTAATCATAGAAGCTTTGGTCCGTGACATGTGTTATAATTCAATGGGTTTTTAACCTTCGCCCCGTTTTGGTAATTGGCAAACAGCATCATTTGGCTTTTATTAAAGTGGAAGGCAATGCATTTTCTTTGTTTGCCTGGACAGACTCTGGCAGGGAGACCTGTGGGGCGGCTGACGCCCAGGGACACGGTCCCAATTCCAAGCTGGCAAGGTGACGAGGCTTTGAGAGTTTATCAGTTCAATATGGACCCCCCTGGCAGGAACAGCTCACACCACGGGGCACAGAGCCTGTCCCCAAGGAGAATTTACCCTGGCAGTGATGGGGACAGTGAGGGGGATGCACTGGCTCCTGCCTCTCCTTTCCCTGGGGCTTACCTTGGGTTGGAGCAAGGGTTTTCTGTAAATCTCTGGATTTAGCTTCATTTTGACCTTTTCAGTTTGGAACAGGGGTTTGCTGTCAAACCTAGCAGTACTGAGGTGACACTGCTGAAGGGATGCCACTCGTGTTGTCACTCCTATGGATCAGATTTGAAGGCAAACACCTTATTAAGAAAGGACTTGATCCTCCCAGTCAGCACAGGTTCACCAGTGCCCATCCAGCCCCAAGGATTTGGGTAGATAATCAAGATTTTGTGTTAATACAAGGAGGCAGTGTGCTTTAGCTGAAGACTGGAGCTAGAGGAAAACTCATTGCCATATTTTAAAGGTTTTTTTTTAATTTTTTTTTTAATTTCTACAAAAAGAAATATGGCTAGCAACCTCTGCATATACGTTTGGATGAGAGAGAGAGAGAGAACCTGCTCTTGCCTTTAGAGTAACCTCTAGAGAGGAGAACACAAACCCATTGCAAGGATAAATATGTTAGAAAAACCCTCAGAAGGCTCAAGGTGTGTGACTTGTGTGGATGGTGGCATAGGACAAAACCAGATCTGCAGCCCAAGCTGGCCCAGACTGTGGAAAAGGGAGATTTTTGCTGTGTCTGAGAGATAATTTTGTGGCCCTTATCCTAAAAAGTGCCCACCATGAGCTTTTAGGCTCACCTGAGCTTAGATACATGTCAGAACCATCACAAAGGAAACAAATAATTAAGGCACCATGTTAAGATGGGTTCTTGGAAAAGCGCTTGACCTTGGGGTTAGGAAAAGAAAGTTTGGCTGCTGTAAGCTTTTTGAAAGAGGAAGTCCTGGATTGTTTTTATGTGAGGAAGGAAGAGCTCTACTTAATTGTTATAATTTTCTATAAACATGTTAAAATACAAATGTTTCTAGGATTGTGTCACCAGGGCCCCAATTTAACAAAGCCCTGAGCTATTTGCTTACATCCCCCTGTAGTCAAATCTATCAGTGGGACTTAACTGTGCTTTTGAAGTTAAGCACATATTTAAGTGCCTTGCTGAACTGGGGCCAATATTGGCACAGAGAATTACAGATTTAGAGCCTAATGACTGAGCTCATTTGGATTTGGGATGGGCAGAATGGATTTGAATAAAGCAAGAACTGGCTCAGAACTTCAGCCTACATGTGAAGCTAACTCGGTCCAGGGCTTTTTACATCATTGGAACAGTCTGCCTTGATCTGTTTTGAACATGCAGTGGAATGTGTGCAAGAAATGCACTGCTCCTTGCACTCACCTCGGTGTGAAGATGTTTTAGGAAATTTACACTGCCTGGGCAAGAAGAGGAACAAGTGAATCCTGAGGTGGATCTAGTAAAATAAACCCTTGTCAGGGAATGTCCCAGGCACTGACACTTGTTCAAGCAAATCATTACAGTGGTCCTTGGGTCCTTTGTGCAGCTTTGCTCCAGACTACTTCGTACCTTGGTAAGGATTTTTGGGAGCTGGGATAGACCAGGGATGGTTTGAAATAGGCAGTTTTGATGAAGTCACACAATTTTGACTGCAAGAAAACAGGATAAACTGTCCTGTGCTAGGAGTCAACATGAGTTAAAGCCGAAGTTATTTCATTCTCAGATGCTCTTATATTGTTTCTTTCCTGAGGAATGCACATTTTCTGGAACATGTGATGATTGACCACTGCTAAATGACAGTGCCCATGCAAGAGCTTCTGTAATCCACAAATGGATGTGATGGGTTCTTTGTCTAAACTTCCTTCTTGGAGATATTAATTTCTCCTTCCTAATTCTGCTTTTGCAGAGCTCAATTCAGGATCATGACTTCCAAATTCATTGGGATTTATGGCTGACAGTAGCTGATACCAAATTGGAACCAGTAGCTAGAGAACCAGAAATATTTAAATTAGAAACATTTGGTGGCAGTGGTTGTTTTTTTACAAAAAGTGAATGGTTGTATTGTTTGTCACTGAAGTCATTCATATAGAGTTACAGACAGAGAGAGCTGCCCAGATGATCTGCTAACCAAGGCATAATCTGGAGCCTGGAGGGGATGGCTAAAAATGTTCCCTGGCCATTTCAGAAGACCACAAGGGGACTTGTAAACAGAAAGAAGAACATCACAATAAGTGTTTCTTAATGCCTTTGTCTGTGGCATTTCAGTTCTGTAGGACTTCTAAGCCCAGGCTTGCTCATCTGGTGTCCTGATATGAACTCCAGAAACCAGATTCTTTTTCTCCTTTACATTGATGGAAATGAAAAGCGATGCCACTGATTGTGGTGACGTTGCTTCAGATTTCCCTCTGTGCAAATTACAAGGGTTTTCTTGGGTTCATCCTTCCCTCTGAAGCCATTCAAGGCTGAATTCAGTGCAACACTAATTCACATAACTATTAGATTAAATAAGTCTGCTATTATTTTATTTTTCCGACTTTGATGGAGGAAGGTTTTCAGATTCTGAGGCAGTTTTGCAACGGGCAGTTGAGGTTTGCAGTATGTGTTTCTGAGAGTGACTTAGCAATAGTGCTCTTATTTTTTTTCCCAGTGAGTCAACTTCCTCAGCACTGCAGCCCTGGCACAGGGGACACTTGTGCTGCAGCCTCACCATCTGAGAAATGGAGGGGAGCAAAGTGAGAGCTGGCCCTCGTGGGCCAGTGTAACTGGGACAAGTAATGGGAGGGTTCCACAAAGCATCATTCACCATTTACACTCTCACTCAACATCCAGCTTCAGCTATTCCTGCTGATGGCAGCTGAGGATTTACCAAACAGCAGTACCATGAGGTTGGTAGGGTTGGGAGGAGGTTGGTAAGGTTCTGCTCTGCTCAGGGCCCTGCAGGGTGTGAGGCTCCTGGCGTGTAAAGGTGTGTGTAAAGCCTGTGGTTCACACCCCTGGGTGATCTGTGTTGGGTATTTGCAAGGCAATAGCACCTGGCTGTTCTCCTCAGCTCCTTTCTCCTCAGTGATGGCCACCTGGGCACAAGGATGTGCTGCTCACTTGTTCTGTTGCTGCTCCATCCACAGCCTTATCAATCCCTATGGAGTGAAACCCATGGCAGTTTAGATCTGTACCCCAGTCTGTGAGATGCAGTGACTGGAAAATGTGTGAAATCCTTGCCTAGTGGCTGGGGGTCCTCCCAAAAGCAGGATCACCCTGAACAGGCCAGCTCTGGCAGAGTATCATCCATTCTGCAGAAGTGATGAGCATCACAGCTGTGCTGATAGCCAGGAGTTTGTCACATACAAGGGTATGGAGTTGGCCAACACAGAGGTGGAATCCTCCTTCCTCAGCTCTGCCAGCAGCTTTGTGCACCATGAGGAAATAAAATATTTCTGAATGTAGAAATTGTTTATGGCTCATCACACTCCAGGGAAGGGCCAACACTGAACAAGCAACCTTAAATTACAAGCAGTGGGCACTTCCCATATAGCACTAGTCTGGGACAGAGAAATGAGTTGTGCAGGTACATAAATACTGTCATTTAATCTGATCTAGAGCTCAGTAGAGACATGTGCAGATGTGCTTCTCTATCAGTAACATGGGGATAACAATACCAGCCCAGGTGTCTCGCAGGGGTGTCACGAAAATTAATTAGATAATGTCTGCAGGGTGCTTTGAACACAGCAAAACACCACGTACGTGCTAAGTCAGGGCTTACTAAGCTGAACAGGGCTTTGGTGGCTGTTAACTCTTTTTTTCTAGGCGGCAGGAATAACTGCTTGTAATCTATTTCAAAATATACATTGCTTTCCTTTCTTTCTATAATTTTCTTTTTCAGGTTCTTCCCTACCCAAGCAGATGGTGAAATAAGTCAACATTTTCCCTCTTCAGAACTAATTTAACTGTATTGAAATTAAATTAATTTTCAGTTTCAGCAGATACATGTCACCTTGTAGGGATCCTTATCCCAGAAATTTCATCTCTAATCCAGAAACTCTTTGCACATAGAATCATGGAATGGCTTGTATTTAAGGGACCTTTAAAGGTCATGTGCAGTAAACAAGGACATCTTTAACTAGAACTGGTTGCTCAGAGCCCTGTCCAACCTGTCCATGAATTTTCCCAGAGATGGAGCATCCACAGCTTCTCTGGGCAACCTGTGTCAATGTTTTACCAGCCTCATTGCAATAATATTCCCTCTCTCTAGTCTAAATCTCTCCTCATGCTTTAAGGCTCTCAACATTTTCATTGCTGTTTTGTTGAGGGATTACCCCATACTCACATTTGAACATGTGCTGTAATGTTTGTCATCAGAGACGGTGAAAGATTTTGTGTCAATCAGACATCTCTGTGCACATAAAAATTTAACAAAAATCTCTTTTTCCAAGTTGTGCTAAATGTTACAATAATTTTCCAGAGGGAGAACAGACAGTTTCCATGAGAGAAAGATTTTATGGATGGCAGGACAGCAACTGGAGAGATCTGAAACGACAGCATGCTGCTGAGCTTGATAAGAGCTTATCAACACAGCTACACAGCTGATGTTTGGTGTTCCTTGTGAAGTGGAATAAAATGAATGTGATGATTTCAGCTGAGCTTCTCAAAGATAACAGTGTCTATCACGGGAACCCCGCCTCACATTTGCACACTTATCACTGCCAATATCAACACTTCTGAATTCAGCAGATTTAAATTTGGATGGGGCATGAGGACTGCTCTTGGAGGGAGAGTGATTTTACAGGAGGGATGGATGGATGGATGGATGGATGGATGGACGGACATTAATACAGAAGTAGGGAGGTCATAGTGCACTTCAGTATTGCAGAACAGAAGGTATTTATGCAGGATTGGCAGGCTCTTCCCTTTTGCTAAAAAACCTGTAATTTGCTGTCATTGTCATCACTGTGCCCACTGCCTCTGTCCGTCAGGACACACCAAGAGCCTGTGAAGCCCTTCCTGAGCTGGGTTCAGAACTCTCTGGTAGAATGGATCGAAATAACTGCTAACAAATAACACCACCACTCCTTGTCTCCCTCCCAGCTGTGTCCACTACTCCTGCGAATCCACCGAGTGCCAGAGGCTGGAGATTGAGAACGCGGTGCTGAACTGCACCGGCGGCACCAGCTGGGACAACGGCGCCCAGTGCAACGTCAGCTGCAGGACTGGCTACGTCCTGCAGATCCACAGAGATGATGAGCTCGTCAAGAGCCAGGTTTGTCCTGCTGGGGCAATTTTGTTATGGTGCACAAGACCAGGATGAGCAAACAGCTGTGGAGAAATTGAGTAATAACTCAGGCTGGAGCCTAAAATCTCAGCCCAGCCTTGGGATAAGCTCTTATCCAAATGCTTGCCATCAGAACAGGAGCCCTTTGACTCTGCAGGAAGAGTTAATGGCAATGAGCAGAGCTCAGATGTTCCCTGAATTTAGAAATTTTCAAACCAAAAAGTTTGTGTTCAGTCCTTCTTTGATCTCACTGGCTCTACTCAGCTGAACAGTGGGGTTGGTGTTTTGGGAGTAGGATGCTTGTGTTTTTGCACAACCAATTTCTGGGAAAAAATACCTAATTTTTAGTCCTTGGATTGAGGCTAACAATGTATTAACTCCTTTGCAGTGTTTCAGCTCCCAACCACACCCTGACATGTACTTCATGTACATGTACTACATGGAGGGCACAGAAGAAACACCAAAACCTTTTTGCTTCCAGACAAATCACCAAAAATGTCCCCCAGCAGAGCAGGAAATGTTCCCCATCTTCTCTAACCTGTACATTAATAATCCAGTCCCACAAAAGCAGCACATCTTCATGCAGTGAGGGGGGAATTGAGGAAAACTAGCAATTTATTTAAACATCAAAAAAAAATGCAGGTGCTCTCTGCTGGGAGAGGTGGATGAGGTGCATGTGTGGCATGGCCCTGGGAGCAGGATGCTGGGGACAGGGCGATGCAGGGCTGACACCCCACTTTGTGCTCTCATGTCTAACACTGCCACATCCTCTGAGTGAGACATTTCCTCCATCAGCCCCTTCTGTCCCTGGGTGTGGGGGCAGCACTCACATCTGGGGCAGCACTCACATCTGGGGCAGCACTCACATCTGGGGCAGCACTCACATCTGGGGCAGGGGCTGGGGCAGCACTCAGCAGCCTGTCTGTACTTGTGAAATCCTGTGTTCTTCATAAGCTCGCAGAGGGGGGAGACAGAGTGGAGGGGAATGAGTCAGCCCTTTCAACTCAATTACAAAACAAATACAGGACCCTGCGAGCTGGGCCTCTTCCATCCTAATTGGCATCAGCACCAGAACCCCAGCTCCAGCTGAGCATTTTTACAGAACAGAAAACAAGTTCTCAAAACGAGCCTGAATGGCTGAACCAGGAAATTGTTGGAAGAGATCTGTACATGGGGTACATGGAGCACGCAGGGAACCCAAACCAAATAAAACAGCCTGAGCATGCTTCAGCAGCCCTGTGTTATTTAAATGCAAGCATTACCTTTTGGGGAGGCTCGGCCAGCTGGGCATGGTTTTGCTGGGAGAAGTTTGGTTTCAGAGCCTTGATCAGACTCATATGACAGGAGCAGAGGATTTTAGCACCCCTTGCTAACGTGATTCACTGCCTATTACAACACGCTTCCTCTCACCCTGCTCTGCTATTGCACTTTGTTGTCTTTTTCCACCAATAAAACCCCCTCAGGCCAGTGGCTTTGTTTTGCTCAGTGCTGTACATTCACTGTTCAAGTCAGGGAAGGAGTGGAGCATCTTAAAGATACCCATGACCAGCTAAGCACATTAAACACATGCTTTTAAAGTTTTATTAATGTGCTTCAGAGATCCACTGGAAAGGAACAGACAGTTTCTTTCACTATCATCTTGTTTTATTTCTTTGTGTCAGGTGCTTCAAACTAGAACTTGTGGAATGTGTAGGCAAGAAATGAATTATCTGAGAAAGTCCAGAATCCACGGACTGGATTTCTCATATCAAAAGGTCTTGTGCTTCTTCCCTATTTGCTTCCACACTCTTGGGTAGGAAGGAGCCTGGGCTGAGGTGAGGTCTCAAAGAGCAGACTGACCATCAGTGGCCCACGACCACTGCATGCTGGTGAAGGTGATTCACAGACCACTGAAAACACCTTTGTTTAGCATCTGAACCACATTTGTGTTCCCTATTTTATTGAAAGACAAAAAAAAAAAAAAAATAAGGTCAAAGAGAGAATTAAAAGTGACATTTTCAAAAGCAGCTCTGTGATGTAGGGGCACAAGTCACCTTTCAAATCAGTCTTCTACATCTAAAGGGTCCTTGAAAATCTTCTTAAGAGTTTCTGCACTTTTTAGACTCTGTGTGTTCTGAAGCCACCATTTTAATCAGTTTTAGGGCAAAATGTGCATTCATTCCCTCTCTAAGAAGCCCCCATTCCCAAATTCTGTTAAAACCCTGTAAAAATCACCAAACCCTAAAACTCACCAGCACTCTTGTGCAGCAGAAACTGCTGCTTGAAAAGAAAAAGAAAGCTGAGCTGTTTACAGACTCTTGGGCTCACTCTCATCCTCATTTAGGGACTTCAACAACAACAAAGGGGTTTGCATAGTGATGGAGCAAAATCCTTCATGTATCTTTCTCACAAAGAAGATCTTGGGGATGTTTTCACTCTCCCTCCCTGATTTCTTCCCACCCCCTCTGACAACTCCATCACTCTTTCTTGTCTTCTTCCTCTTCCCCCCCTTTGTCTTTCACTGCTTTCCTCCCCCTTGTCCTTCACTGAAAGCCCCGCTCATTCAGTTGCTTGTTGTCATCTCTCCTTGAAGCTACCACCACTGCTGCTCTGGTCAAGAGGTGTTATTTAAAACCCAGCAGCTCCCTAATGTTGTGCAAAGGCATCATCAATCATGCCAGGAAAAGAAAGCACGGCTCATGTGGGTTCAATTAGAGGCACAGTAGTGGGCAGAAGTGGAAGAATACTTAGAGGGGAGGGCACAGCTGTTCATTTTTAAGGAGAGGAAACTTCACACGTGAAGCATCGCTTGAAGAAGGAGCCGGCTGGGATCTTGGGCAGCAGGAAGGAGACATGAATTCTCCCAGGCTGTTAAAAGTCCTGAGGAACAAATCTTTCTGGCACCAGATTTGTTTAAGTTTGCATCCTCTTCACTGTACTGTACACTGTCTCTTTGGAGACCCCATTTGTTTCCCCCCTCTTTCCTCCTTGCCCACCCTCCCTACTTGCTTAAGCCTCTTTTGGAAGGCAGGATGTGAAGGGAAGCACTTGCTGTGATGCCAGTCAAAGCAGCACAAAGTGCCCAAAGTGACAGCTAATAAAGCAGATGAGAAAGCCAAGTGCTTCGTGTGGGCTGCTGTGAGCTGGGTGACCTTGTCAGATCAGACAGGCGAAACAGGCACGTGCCTGCTCAGCTCCAGGTGGGAGGGCTGAAAAGGCAGAGGCAGATGCTGCCACTAAGACCCAGTACCAGATCCAAGGGCTGAGTCTATCAAAAATACCTCCAGGGTGTGGTGTGGGGCTGGGGAGGGACAGGATCCTGCTCAGTAGCCAGGGGTGCTGTCCCTGGGCACCAGAGTGATCCCTCCCTCAGGTGTGACATCGAAAGAGGGGAAAGTCAAAAGCTGGTGGGTGCCATCAGCAATAATTTCTGTGGTAGGTTTGTCCTCTGTGCTTCCAGTCAGAGCCACTGGTCTTCATCTCCATTGCAGGAAATGCTCTCTGCTGTGTCCTGCTGCAAAATTACATGTCAAGTGATGACATGATAGACATGCTCTAAAATGTGCCATTATTATGTCTGACCTTGAAAACCTCAGCTTCCATCATACGAAATGTGGAACAAATTACTGGGAAAAGCTGAGTAGCCAGGGTCTTTCCCCCATGGACACAGCTTCTCTGCTTGGGAATGGCATTCCCAGTGTGCCAAGAAGAGGAAAAGCCATAGGGGTCTGAGAGAGCTCTTACAGATTAGGTCAGGGGGTTTGTGGGGAAGGTACCATGGAGAAAAACCCAGAGATGAGAACATGGACACGTTAATTACTAACATTTTAATATCAAGGTCTGGAACAGGGGCACAGACAAAGGACAGTGGGAGTATGACTGTGGAGAGGGATCCCTTCCAAAGAGGGGCAATCCCAGACCTGTGGCATTTCCAGCAGGCTCTGGTGTCCTGCTGCTTTCTGCTAACAAAGGCCAGGGGCTGCGGCTGAAATACTCTCACAAGTGGTAGCTTGGGAAAAACATTCCCTTTCTAAGGTGTGACTGTCACACACAGATATTGCTTTTGTTTAAATGTTTGTGTTATATTCTGGTTTCTGAGTTTGCACTGTTTCTTTGGTGTTCTGCAGAGGTACATCTGATGTGCAGCCCTGTTAGAGAAACTTCCTGGTGCACCACACTGTGTCTCAGCAGCCACTATCAGCTAGCAGGAACACTCATTTATTCCTAAACTAGATCACAGCAGCACCAATAACTATTCCTGGAGCTGAATCTCTTGTCACTGATAGACCTTCAGCACGGATCCAGTATCCAGCATGAAACTATTCAAGACCTTTGTCTTTTCCATAACATTTGGATAGCCCCTGACATCATTAGCTTGAGTTTATTGACATCCATAGCTTGGGTTTATGTTTTAAGTTCCAGCAGCCATGGTGCTGCTGTGTTATTTGATGACAGCAGCTGTTAAAGAGAAATGGAGGCTTTGTTGGATGCTGGAGCAGCTCATCCTGGAGTGCTGATGGTTTGCAAGACATGGGAATATGCTGTATTATCCCTTTTCCTGTGGCCACCACGCTGCAACCCCCTGGAATCTTCAGGACATCAACTGCCTACAGTTTATATACACTTTCCAATGGTACAGATAGTCTGATAAGCAACAAAGGCAGAATTAACAGGCACTGGGGAGTGAAATGATTGGGAATATCACACAATATCACTTCACCTGATGGCTCTGAGTATCCCAGAATGTGCTACTCTGAGTTCGTAGAAAAGGCATTTTTTCCGTCAGCAGTGCTCCTTGTTTAAATAAACTCCACAGTCTAGAAAAGGGGTTTTGTGCCCACTTGGGAAGTGTCCAGTTTCTCAGCTCTGGGACTGCTTTTTCCATTCTGAATGCAACCATATATCAAAGGGAGACAGGTCTGAACTTCTGTTGAAACCATTAGGGTGTTTTTGCAAAAAGGGAATCCAGGTCCCTTTGATGTGTGCTAGAAAAATTCCCTTTCCTTTTATAAACCCAGATCAATGGCCGGCGGTGCAAATCTCCTGTGAGCATACCAGCCCTGAATAAAATATTCCCTGGAGGCAGAGGAGTGCTGCTGTATGGCTTGGTCAGATTGCTCGCCAGTATCTTCCCCTTCTCATGTTTGGGTTTCTCACATTTCTTAACCTCTGTCCCTCTCTTTTTTTCTGGTGTGGAGGGAAGAGTTAGATTCTTCACTTCTAGCTTTTAATAATTTTCCATTTTTAATTAGAAAGTGGATATGTTGTTTACTCAGTTCTCTTTGCCAACATCTGTTTCTCCTTCAGTCACCCAGTAAATTCATCTTAGCTTTAGATGGGTGTCTCCTTTACTTCCCCCCATTTTTCTTCTTTGCCCCTAGCTCTCCAGGATTCCAGTGTGCTGTGCAGTTTGGATTGTTCCTCAGATCTGCAGAAGTGTGGTTTCTGTGTAGCTGTGATGGTAGAGTGACTTTGGGGAAGTCAGAGCACAGGCACTGACCCTGTGTACAACCTCTCAAGTTCCAGGTGCCAGTTATGAGCAGGAGTTACTTGCCTCTTGGGTCTGTCTTTGGCATGTTCCTCTGGACAAGGTCTGTCCCTCAGGATTCATGTCCGTGGTGTCAGGAGAGCAGAGCCCTGGTTCTGTGTGGAGCTTTGGGGCACTCTGCCAGAGCAGCCACAGCAGCAGCTGTCAGTGTCTGCACACAGTGCTGATGCACTTCCCCTGGGATCCCCATCCAAGGGTGACTGACACCTCTCAGGAGAGCCTCAGATGAGAGTCCCAAATGGCTTCGTGTCAGCCTGGCTTTTACTTCAAACCCAAGAATGAGTTTGACTACTTGGAAGCACAGGGGGATCCCCTTGGAGTGGCTATGTCACCGCAAAAGTGACAAGGATGGGGGACAGCTGTCAGCTCCAAACAGCTCAGGCTTGTGCTCCTTTCTGATGGCAGGGCAGAGCAGCAGGTTCCCTGCTTGTCTCAGGAGGCCAGACAAGAGTTTGGATTATTTGTAGAGCTCCACTCTTTCTGTGGAAGTGTTCTGGTGGCAAATCCTTTCTCTGACACTGTTTCTTATGAGCCTTGGTGGGTTTTATAGCTGCTGTCCAAAGGATGATGGTAGGGACCAGACATGGCTGTGCTTAACTTGTGAGCCAGAAGAATGGCTGTTAGGCTTGAAATGGTTTTGATCTCTCCCTTGCTGGCTGTGGTGGCTGTAGCCATGTGTCTTTTTCCAGACGGAGTCTAGCGTCACCATGACTTGCATGGATGGGAAGTGGAACAAGCAGGTGACGTGTGAGCCCGTGGACTGTGGTGTCCCAGACCAGTACCACGTGTACCCAGCCACCTTCAACTGCAGCGAGGGGACCACCTTTGGCAAGAAATGCTCCTTCACTTGCCGACCTCCTGCTCTGCTGAAAGGTATCGGGGGGTGTCTGCAGCGACCTGAGAGACACAGCTAAACAGACTGCTCCTAGGAATACATGTTACTGTTGCTGTTCGTTTAGAAGTATTCATGATATTTTAAGTAGGAAGAATTATGGGACTCTGTGGAAGGTTTATTTATATTAGAAGTTAAGTTCCTTTGCATTTCTCTATTACCTTCCTTTGACCTTTCCTTGATCGCGGCTGGCCAGGCAGTAGTGACAGGGAATATTGTTTCCATACAACCAAAACATGGAAAAGTCATGGGGATAAATCAGATTGAACTCTCTCATCTTCTTTCCCATGCTTTGTCTATTTTCACTGTCTGTCTCCCTTCTATGCCTCCTCCATGCATTTGGGAAGGCAAGAGAAGACTGAAAAGCCCCACATCCCAATGGTACAGACCCCCATCACTGTTTTTTTTCTAATCCACCATCTCTCTTCTCCTTTTCCACACTCACTTTGCTCTACTCTGACCTTTCTGTCCTCTTCTTGTTTGGCACTCTTTACATTTTCCTTTTTTCTTTTGTTTTTTTCCCCTAGAAATAACCAAGCTTGTTGCCCTCTGTCCTTTCCTCCTCTATTTTCTTCCCTGCTACTTTTCTGCTAACATCCTCATCCTCTTGTCAGCACCATCAACTCTTCTGCTCACTGGCACATTTCCCTTTCTGATCTGGTCCTCTGGAAGCAAGAAAAGATACTATTGTTAATTTGAAGGAACATTAGACCCAAATTATTTTGTCCATCTTGCAGTGGAGTAAACCTAACTGCTGTTGTCAACTCAGGTACAAGGACCACATAAGCTTTTTCTGTACCTGTGGTATCTCCTTTTCTACTGGGGTTCACTGCAAATCCCAAAAAGGAAGGCATGAGGAGTATTCTTCATTTTAGGAAAAGGCTATGTTGATTTCTTCATATATAAGCAAACTTAATTATTTTTAATTCTGATGAGAGATAGCCAAAAAGAGCCAACACACAGTCAAAGTTATGACTACTCAAAGGATAGTTAAGAGAAAACTAAGACTACTTTTTTACAAAAACCTCCTTTTTCCTGTTTATACACTCTTCAACAAAAGGTGTTTTTCCCTTTTAAGTACTTCAAATTTTTTTGAGCAGGCAGTGAAAATAATGACACTCATCATGACCAACAACAGCTGATGAGTCAGGCAGGGGTAGCAGGAGGGATGACAACCAACCCCAGGTCAGGGGCTGCAGCTCTCATGTGTAGCATCACTTTTTTATCCAAAAACACTGAGCTGTGAGGTAAAGGCACTGTTTGGTGTAGAGCCATCACTGATGACTAATAAATGTTGCCACTAAGCTTCTGGAGAACAGCGTTGGAATGACTCATGCCTAATTCAATCACTGATGTCATGACAGCCACTGTTGGTAATGTCACAGCTTATCGCTTTGCAGTGGCAAGTATGATATCACCACGGCTGGGCTGGATGCTGCTGCATGAGTCAGAGCAGAGGAACATGCTGGTGCTCCAGAAAAGAGCTCCCTTCTGCACAAAATACCTCTGCAATCATCTGCAGTTGGGGAGGGGAGAGAGAAATGCAGGGCTGATTTAATGCAGCTTCTCTTATCTCTGAGGGCAGGGCAGGAGGGCTCCTCCACATACCTTCCTGAGCCCTCCAGAGCCTTTTGTTTTCTTCTTCTTTGAATTCCAGCCTCATGCCCCGGCTCTCTTCCTCCCCTCGCACAGAGATGGCATTGCTCCGGGGTTAGCAGTTTGTCAGTATTATTTCGGATAACTCCGAAGTTGGCTCACTGTTGAAAATATGCCTTGTGGGTTGAGAAGAGTTCCTGCAGCAATGCTCAGGGATTTCAATGGAATATTAGGGATTTTTGAAGGGTTAGTGGCTCATAGCTGTGCTTTGTTTCTTAGGAAAAGCTTATTCCTTTTCAACATATGGTATAAAATAACAAAGAATGTAAAATACACTGAGACTGGGCTACTTTTAGCTTAACCTTCTGAAGTCAAGTAGGTCATAGCAGAGGCAAATAGATCTATTGTACCTTTTACCTTTGAGGTGTTGGCCAAGAAATCTTCCTGAGGAAAATGAGTCTCTAATGAGTATTATGAATCATATTTATCACAGTAGTCCCCAAGGACTGAGAGTCCCCAGCTGAGAATGGCTCCTCATTGTGTTGGAGTAGTGACTCTAATACTAACAGATGCTGCTCCAAAAGGTTCCAAATTGAAATAAAAGGGACAGATTCAGGGAAAAGATATAACACAGAAGCAGAATGAAGAATGTGATGGCACCAAACCCTCTGTTAAAGCCATGGCTTTGGAGAGGAGGGGGTTGGTGTATGAAACAAGCTTCCTTTCAGAGAGGAACAAAATAAGGAAGAGAAATACAAAAGATGACAAAGCCCGTGTGGCTTCCCCTATGCTATAGCATTTCCTGAAATAAGCACTGCCTGCCTGCCACCTGAAAGCAGAGTCCTTAATGATTTAATGACATCATCTAGAGCAAGAGAACGCATAGGACATGTGAATGTTCAATGCACTTGAACTTGTCAAATCGGCTGAGGGGGCTTTTGATATCTTATGGGTGTAACGACATTTCAAAAGAAAACAGTCCTGCTGAACGTTGTTAACTTTGCTCACTGCTCTTCTCAGGAAACAACAGCAACTTGACCTGCATGGAGGACGGGCTGTGGTCCTTTCCTGAAGCCCTGTGTGAGCTGATGTGTCGAGCACCCTCCATCGTCCCCAACGCGGATCTCCAGACCTCTCGCTGCCGAGAAGACAAGCACAAAGTGGGCTCATTCTGCAAGTACAAATGCAAACCAGGTTACCACGTCCCTGGATCCTCCAGGAAATCAAGAAAGTACGTGAAAGACTAAAGCTGTGCCTGGTTCAGAACGCCATGAGTTAAAATGGTTTTGGGAAGGGGTTGTTTATCACGGACTCTGTGTGCTGTAGGGAATAGCATGGAGCAATTCCTTCATGCAGATAGCTTTGCAGTGTCAGTTTAGGCACCCAGCTCACTTAGGCTTCTTTGAAAATCCTGACCAGTGCTCAAAAAACTGACTTTACCTTAGAAATACCCCTTTGATATGCAGCCTGGGGAGTCCCCTTTGAAACCCTGCAGAAAAGGATTAGTGCTGTCATATACTTCTGACTCTGCACAAACCCTCTTCAAACCAACCACAGCCCACAAGCCTGGGAAGCTGAGTTCTTGGCAGTTGTGTCCAAGGCCAAAAGAGGAGTTTAGGCTGGGCAGCTCAATGTTGGTTTTGCAAATAATCATTATTTTTGCTCAGAGACCTCATGACGCAGATTCACAACTTGTTCCCCAAGTGTTAAAAGCTCGAGCACACCCATCTCCTGCAACCTGCTAGCAAAGCTCGGAGCATTTAGAGGCTCCCAGCTGACTCAGCCACTCACTAAATGTTGCTTTTTTTCTGCACAAAAAGGCGAGCCTTTAAGATCCAGTGCACTCAAGATGGCACGTGGCTGCCAGGCGCCTGTGTGCCCGTCACCTGTGACCCTCCACCTTCCAAGTTCCACGGGCTCTACCAGTGCTCCAACGGCTTCCAGTTCAACAGCGAGTGCCGAATCAAGTGTGAGGATGATGACAGCCAGTCGGTGAGTATCCCTTACCCAAATTACCTCAGCACAAACAAGTCTGGCTTTATCATATCATCCCTAAAGACACTGATCTTGGAGAGCCCAAGGAACATTGAGCTCTTCCTAAACCAGGGAGATGCAGAAGGGAAAAACATAATTAAAGTTGAGGGAGAACCTGGAAATATTATTTTTATGGCAGTAGTAACAGTATTTACTATTACCTGTAGAGGATTAGAAGTGAATGACTTAACTGTTTCTGGACAGTAAGTGGCAGAAAAATCTGCCACAGTGGCTTAATGATCTGTCTAGAAAATAAGGAGCAACAAATGAAAGTAAGTAGAGTGTGAGTTCTCTACACTTATCCCATTTATTCATTCTCTTTTACCTTTCTTTTCTCTCCAGTTCTTACCACTGTATGTCTGTGTGACGTGTGATAATTTAACACCATAGGGATTACAACTGTTCAGGTGAATTCTCTCTAAACTTCCATGTTTTTCTGGCTGTGAAGGTGTCATTTGGCATCAGAGGTCAGATCCTCATCTGGCACAAATCAGCATGTTGCCTTTGGCTTCCTGGGAGCTGTATTCGCTGATATGAGAAGGTCTGGCCTCTACTATCTTATTTGAAATGCCTAGTTTTCCTCACCAGAGGTAATTATAGTTTGTGAGATAAGTAACTTCTCCCAGAAGTGCTGCTGCTGCTTCCTGTGCTTGGGAAGAGAAAGTGGGGATGTGGAAGCTGCAGCTACTGCATGCACTGCTTGGAGCAGGGAGTGCTCTGACAAGGGCTGTTTAATATCAGTCTGGGGACCTTGAGAAAGGTACCAACCCTGCCCTAGGGCCAGTTATGTGAAAGACACTTCTGGTACCTGCTCCACAAGTTAAAAGCCCCTGTTCCCTGTCCTCTGGCCTGCCTTCTCCGCAGGGACCACAGGCAGAACCCCAGCGTTTCACATCAGGGCACCTGGAAAAGTTTTCCTTGTTTAAGACTTGGAGTGAGGTTATGAGCAGTGTGAAATGAGAAGCTGCAGGCATGGGTGCAGAGGGGGTGGGAGCTCTGGAACACGGCAGCTGTGGCTTTCTGCACCCACCACTCGCTCAGAGGGGCAGCATGGCCTGTGCCGTGTTCCAGCACTGCCAGCGTGGGGAAGCTCCATGTGTGGACCTCCATGGCAATGACAGCTGGTGGAACAGCCTTGTGTTCGCTTTTAAACGAGGTGAACGTGGAGAGGAGCAAGCAGTGGAGTCAGGGTTACAGCAGTAATGAAGTGAGCTCTGGAAAGGGAGAGATACAACTCTGTTCACAGGGAGGGAGAGGAGTGACTTCTCAGCTGCGAAAGCACTTTGGGCAAAGGAGCAGATAAAATCTTGAGAAAGGGATTTACAGTGAAAAGTATTTTCAGATATCCCAGAAAATAGGCTGCAGAAGAAGAGTGAGGACTCCTGGCACAAGCCAGAACCACTTGAGAGGTGTTAATTATTTAAGGATTAAACCCCACTAAGTCTCTCTCAGCTATATAAGGTGATAATACACGTTGCATCCAAGCAAGAAACCCAGCAGGGATTTTCACAAGAGATTTTGCAGGTCAGGGCATGATGGACAGTATGTTACTATAGCAATGGATATCCTGGGATCTCTGAGTATCTCTGCTGAAGCTATATAAGAGTACCCTCAAGCACAGCCAGCTCCAGGAACATAAATCAAGTTTCATGGCTCATATTTGAGAATCATGTTTGAACCCTGGCTCATATTTGAGAATCATGTTTGAACCCTGGCATGGACATCACAAGAGAAGGGCACCACACTTGCTAAAACAGCAAATTGTGCTCAATTATAATTTAGCAATTTATTCCTGACTCTGTCACCATGCTGAAAGATCATTACTTGGCTGCACATACAGCATCTCTTAATCACCAGGAACTAATGGTCATTTAAGCGGGTACCTCCTCTGGCACCAGAGCAAGGGTCTTCCATTTCTGCATATTGCACACAAATCATATCAACAGTCAGGCCTAAATTAATCAATCTCTGCCAAACTGGCCCTTAAGTGAGAATCACCAAGCTGGATCTCACCCTGAGTCCATCTGCTCCATTATTCCTTTCATATGATTTCCTTATTACTTCTGGCAATGGCCAGATGTCTGGAGAAGGGGAAGCAGGTCCCACACCGTAGTCTGCTGCTAAGACCACTTTGCATCTCACTAAAAATTGTGTTCATTAACAAAGCTGAGCAAAAAAAAGGGAAGCATTAGGATATTAAGGGTGAGACTACCAATGAAGGCTGAGCCCTCTTCCATGCCAGTACCAGGGGCTTGTGCATGCCCCTGTGATGTAAATTCACAATGGCTGTGAGTTGTGGGGCAGAGCTCCTCCAAAAAGTTCATCAGTCCTGCAGGGATCCCAGCATGGACAGCACATTAAAGGATCCCAAAGATATCCAGCAGTGTCCAAGAGCAGGGTGGGTAGATTGCAGGCAATGAGTCTGGCAGGAAAAGCGGGTGAGGAGAAGCAGAGATCCTGCATGACTCTTCCACCCAATAATGCCCCCACAGGAGTTCTGGAGCCCAAGCACACCAGACATCCTCCTGTTGAATGGCCCACATTGCCCCATGGCAGTCGGGCTCGCAGATCCCACAGAACAGCTTGTTTGCACAGAAATCCCCAATGCCGTGAGGATAGATCTGACAAAAGATTGCCTGTGCAGTGCTTTGTTGTTTTTAAAGGGCATGATATTTCCCCTTGGACTTTGGTATTCATTCTTCAGTATCATACGGAGAATCTCTCCTATAAGAGAAATGTCATATTCTATTCCTTGCCCATTCCCACACCAGAGGATTTTTTTTCATCCTTCCCACCTGCCTCTGTGCGTGTCCATCTCAGCCCCTTCGCCTGCTGTCACTCAAGGCAGCCAAGCTCTAAAGAGCACGTTCTGCCCTGCTAAGCTCATGTCCTACTCTCCCTTCCTCCTTCAGATGGCCATTGGGGATTCTTTTTCAAGACAGATGATGTAACTGGTTAGAAAATGTGAAGAGGAAAAAGTTTGTCTGCATTCTACACCAACCCCTCTGAAAAAAGAAGGAAGGCAAATGGGGTGAAGGCACCTTTATTGCAACAGGAGTGGGGCTGTTGTAAGGTGTAGACCTTGCAAGGGGCTTGTAAAGACCTTGAATTGCACAGAAGAGATGAGTGTGTTTGTGTGTGTGTGTGTGTCAGCACTGCAGCTTTCCTTTTCTTTATTCTTTGGAAGAAAACTCCTTCTTTCCCCCCCTCCCAAGGGCTGGCAGTCCCAACCAGGGGCTTTCCCAGCTCCAGCAGAACTTTACTCTCACAAAAATGAGCTGTCCTCCCTTCTCACCTCTCAGCCTCACCTTGCTGTTTTTGTGTCAATCCTCATTATCTCCTTCCCTCATTCCCAGGGCCGTGGGAGCAACGTGATCCACTGCCGGAAAGATGGCACCTGGAGCGGGTCCTTCCACCTGTGCAGGGAGATGCAGGGACAGTGTGCTCTGCCCACCCAGCTCAACAGCCACCTGAAGCTGCAGTGCGCTGGTGGCTACGGCATAGGTGGGTGAGCACCCCCAACACCTGTCCCCAGACAGGAGCAGGCAGCAGGAGACCAGAGGATGAGAGGATGGGAATGGCAGGGAGGCAGGAAGGAGCCTGCAGTCCTTCGAGTCACCTTCTGTGGACCTGTTTGCCTGAGTGAGAACCTGCTACGGGAAGCTTTTCAGGGAAATGCTTTCAGGAAACGTGAAGCTCTGAGAGGCCAGGCATCATGTAACATGCTCTGGTTTCATAGTGCTTTCTTGGCCAGCTGGTTTTCAGGGGCAGCAGCGTACCGGGCTGTGCCACAGACACATCCAGTCTGCAAAATACAGGGAAGGATTGTACCTGCTTTTGCTCTTATGCTTTCAGAATGCCCCACTCCCTCAGCCACGTGCAAAAACCCGCACTCCAGGAGCTGAAAGGCAGGGAGGTGACAAGAGAATGCAACACTGGGATAATTCAGCTCTCCCCAGAAACAGTATGAGACCAGCTGAGCATTCCTTTTGGTATGGTAGTTGTTTAGGAGCTGTTTTAAAGGGTCTGTTTTCCTCCTTCTTTCTGGGGTACCTGTTCCTTGTGCAAGGGGTGATGACCTCTGTGCTCAGCTTGGCTTTGTGGCACCCAGGCACAGGGAGGGACAGACACTCTGAGCTGTACACACTATATTGTATTTTCAGCCCCCATTTTGGGGGTCTCCCTGCTGTAAGGGCTGCAACAGGAGCTGCACTGCCTGCAGCCCACACAGGTTTGTGAGGCCCCTTCCTGCAGCCCCCCTCCCAGCCCCTGCCATCCCCCTCCTGCCTCCGCCTGTCCCTTTGAACTTGGAGAAATTTCCTCCTTGCGCGGCTCCCTCATTATATCGCAGCCATGCGGAGGACTACGAGCCTCCTTGTGTTCCCTCCCTGGAGAGGAGAACACGACCTGGATGAGATCACCGCTCTGTAATGATGCCAATTACAGATCATATATCAAAACAATTCCGACCCGCTCCTCTCCATGAGCGCGGTGGAGCGCGGGAGAGCGAGCGGCGAGGAGGCTGCGGCGACTCTTAATGTGGAGAGGCGTTTTACACTTGAGACGAGGTTACCTCCAGGGCCAGACAGGTTTTTGCAAGGAGAGAAACCCCAGGTCCTGGTTTGGAGGGGAGCATCTCAGTGCTGGGCGCCTGCCAGCTCTCGCTCCTGTCGCAGCGACTGTCGGCAGGTGCCAATCCCAGGGACTGGTGGGCCTGACCCCAGGATGGGACCACACAGCATCATGGAGGTGAGGGATGCATGGGGTAAATCCCTCACAAGAGTGTGGCTCTCTCTGGAGAGGGATTTAGAGCTCAGAGAGGGCACAGTGGCCGCTGGCTTTCATCCTCAGCAGATGGAGACATACCACACACTTTGTAGGCTCACCCAGCACCAACTTTCGGGAACAGATGTTGGGGTTTTCCTCTCTTCTCTGCATTTTTTGAAGGCTGATCAATGTCCTTTTGAAAAAGCATCCTCCACACTCATGGGGAGGAGCCAGTCATTCACTATGGGGATGGTGTCAATAGGCCTCATCCAGTAGGTCCTTGAAGCCACTTCCAGGTGTCCTGGGAGAGCAAAACAAACCCCAAGCTCTCTCCCCTTCTTTCCAGCCTAGGGTCTGACTGCTCCCACTGACTCCTCCAAGTGGAGAATGTGAGAAGGCAGAAGCAGGTGGGAAAAATAATAGCAACCAGTCATGGTCACTATGAATCCCACACACCTTCAGTAATTCCTCAGACACCTAATCTGCCCTTCCAGGCTGAGGCGTGTGTTGAGCCAAAGGTTCAGCTCCCCAAACCAGTGCAGAGATTAATTCCTCCCCCAGCGCTGATTGGAGTGCAGAAATCCTAATGACATGTTTGCAGCAGCTGTGCCATTCAAGAGTGATTTTCCAGGGGGGAAATGGTAATGGTCCAACACACAAGGGCTTATGGTTGTGTCACCAGAGGGCTCTGGGATATTGCTGCAGAGTATCACAGCATGTTTTAATAAAGAAAGGACAGGATTCCCACTGGGCATGACAGTTAATCAGAGAAAAAACACGTTTATGTGTGAACAAAGCCACCATTACCTTTCTGTGTACTTCTTATCAACTGTGGGACTTGGGTGAGAGCTGGTCTACAATATCATTAGGCTTGGTCATCCTTTGGAAGATTATTATAGGATGTTTGTAAATCTGACAGATCAAACAATAGGTTTCTGCCATGTCATAGGTGAGATGAGTTAGACAATCTCTCCCTAATCAGCTCCACTGCTTGAAAGAGCAGTTGAAATGGAAAAACCTTCACATTGTCTTGATGATCTGAAAGCTCCCCCTTCCTGGAGTTAATAGCCAGAGAAATACTTAGATTTTCAGCTTGTTCCAAAAGGCCCTGGAATACCTGCCACCCCTACGCACTCCTGCTTAGTGCAGGGTTGTACTCAGCACTTCACGTGTGGCTAGGAGATATGTGATAGTTATGGTTGGCTGCTAATTGCAATTTAGGAAAAACGAGCTGTAATCCTGTCCTTCAGCTGGAAGGATGCTGGAAGGGTCAGAAGCTGCTTGCTTTACCCTTTAGCTTTATCCCCTTTGTGTTTTGAGCAGGCACAGAGTGTACCACCTCCTGTCTGGATCACAGTCACGAGCCCATCCTCCTGCGTGTGAACGAGACCGTGCAAGACATCCAGCACTGGATGAACCCTCAGAGAGTGAAGGTCAGTGCCTGGTGACTGCACAAACCACATCCTTTGTTGCATGTTTATGAGCAGTGAGTGATCTGTGTTACCTGTGGTTCATTCGATGAGTGGGAAATGGGGAATTTGGACTTTCAGGAAAAAATTCCTGATTTTACTTGTGTCTGTTCCAGTAATGTGGTGGCTTTCTCTCCAAGTGGTCTTCTCTCCAAGTTGCTTTCTCTCTCTGTTTTCCAAGTGAAAGTCAGTTCAAGGTAAAGGCCTGACATCAGTGGGGTTTGATCTGGAAATGGGATCCATGCCACAGGAAGATGTGACAGACAGCCAGAGAAAGGGCACTGGCCAGGCATTATTTTCTTCCTCCTGTTCCGTATTTTGCATTCTTTGGGTGGCAGGGCTGGATTTTTCTGTGCCACTTCTGGATGACAAAAGAAGCTGATACAGAGGGTTTTTCATTTCCCGACCCCTCGGAGCTGGCTGAGTGCTCCCCCCGCCCCTCTGCCCGCATGCGAGAGCTGCCTGCTCAGCACAGCCCCTTCCAGAGGTCACCACTTCTCCCTCCTGCCTGCTGCAAATGCACAGCCAGCATTAACTGCTCACAGCTCCCCGTCCTGAGCGTCCTCCAGCACACACCAGTGTGCTGTGCCCTGATGGGGACGTGCACACACACATTCAGCCCCGCTGGCAGCAAACAGCTGCTGGGTATCATGCCCACACTTGGGTGCCAGTGGGAGGCACACTCACTTAACTCTTCCTGGAAACCCTCACGTCCCTACGAACACGCCAGGTGTTTGTGGCTTTATGGTATTTCTGCAGGTGTGGAAGTCTAGCTGGACACACTCGAGCACGTGGTGGCACATCAGATGTCACCAGCGTGCGAGTTACTAACAGTGCTTGAGCAAACACCTCTGGCTTTTACATACTTGGTCCTGGTTTGCAGGAGTCTGTTTTACACACCTGAACTCCATTAAGAAGGAGAACAAGCAGCCAACACAGCCCCAGCATATCCTGAGCAGCTTTGACAGTCTATTTGCTTCTCTACATGCCTAAATGTGTGCCCAGGGTTTGGGATTTTTGAAATCTGGCCTTGGCTGTGGGTAGCAAGTGGCTCCAGAACTCTCCACCACTTTGAACTTCACTGCTTCACACAGAGCAAGAGAATAAATCTGGGAAAGGAGTGGGAAACCTAAGTCCAGAGAATATGACAAGCTCATAATGTCCTTCCCAGCTTCCCATTCGTTCCAGACGCTGAGGTTCTGTGACTGCCTTAAGCTGAGGCTTTGCCAAGTTTCTGGCAAGAAACATAAAGAAAACCCCTATCTCTGTACGAGGGGCAATTTCTCACTGGCCCTTTCCTGAGTGCCAGACTTTAAAGTGGTTTGTAATTCATGGGGAAATAAAGTGACAGCTTCCCTCCCGTTCTCTCTGCACTCCTTCACTTATTGATGCGG
Source organism: Pseudopodoces humilis (assembly GCF_049639895.1). Classification (NCBI taxonomy): domain Eukaryota; kingdom Metazoa; phylum Chordata; class Aves; order Passeriformes; family Paridae; genus Pseudopodoces; species Pseudopodoces humilis. The sequence continues at coordinate 7,832,377 of NC_142221.1, read as the reverse complement.
GTACGTGGAGGGAGCTGTAACGAGTTTTATACCTGCAGGTCTCTGGAGGGCTCATTAGGCAGCAGGGAAAACATAGAGTAGTAAAGGGGGAGACAAGGGGAGTGAGGGATGGAGGAGAAATCATGGTTTCCAAGAGCACAGCGGTAAATAAGCCCATTTTTTTCCCTGATGGTGAAGATCTTGCAAGAGCTTTAGTCCCTGTGCAGATACAAGTTCCACCCCACAAATGCTTTGTAACTAGAGGGTGAGATTTGGGCTGAAAAACTTGTGTTGGGAGAGAAGACGTGCCAGAAGGGATTAAAAAAAAAAATCCTTAATTAAAAAATTGGTAGCTGTAAAACATCCATCTTATCCAACTCTGCAGATAAGGTGATGTCACCCACGGGGAGCGCGCCTCTTGGGGCACCACCAGGAGAAATGCTGCTTCTGGTGGGAGTGGGGACACCCTGGAGAGATGGGACTGGGATGCCTTGGGGGAAGGTCCCCATGGCAGTGTGTTATATATCATTAATAACCCATGTCTCTGTTTATGGCCAGTGACAGCTCTGCTGTTGTGCCATATGAGCACAGGGAGCAGCTGGTTGCATTTACACGGCGAGGCTTTGTGCATCTCAGAGAACTTGAGTGATGCAAAGGAAACACTTTTTGTTGCTTTAATTTCAGGCACAAGTAAAGTATAAATGAGGGCAGGATGGGGAGAAGATAAAGGCAGGACTGATCTGTGGTGCTTACCTTTGAGGGGATGGGGACAGAGAAAACACAGGGAGAGCTGACAAGAAAAAATAAATAATTTGTCTGTAGCAGCTCAAGCAACATCTGTTATGGAAGCAAAATGGAAAGAAGGAACTATCCCTTCTCTGAGGGTTGTTTAGAGCAGGGCTGTGCAAATCAGTTGATTTTTCGGTTCACTCAAAGTTTTCTTAAATTGGGAAAAAAACCAAAAAAAAACAAACAAAAAAAAACCTCCCTAATCAAAGTGACACTTTTGTTATTGTGATTTTTGGTGAACCAAAAAATTGGAAGAAAAAACATGTTGGTTTGAACATAACGTAGTATTTCATTTCCAAGGAGATTTTGTAAACTTTTTGTTTAGTGAAAATGAAAGAAAAAACAAAAACACACCAAAAACTTAGAAATTAAATGTCCTCTCAAACAATAAACAACAAGAGATATTTCATTTCACAAAATGTCTAAATATTTCTGTGTTTTTCAGAATTGGTTTAGGTTGAGTTGCTTTGTTGGGTCTGAAACAATTTGCTGAAATCAGTATAAGCTGGCAAGTGTCTTCCAAATCAGTGTTTTCAGCAAGAAAAAAAATAAAAAATCACCTGAAAACTTCAGTGGCCCTGCTCTGCTGTGGGATGTGTTCAGAGCAGCCAGTGCTGTCCCCACGATTTTCCCTTCACTGTGTGTGGCACAGGGAGCTGCTGAAGACACCGATGGATAGAGCTGCCAAGACTGACTGCAGGCAGTGGGGAGAAAAAAAGGGAAATATCTCTTAGAGACAGCTTGACAGCTCTTTCCCATTGACTGCAGAGAAACAGAGCAGACACCTCATTTCTTAGGTTGTCTGAACTTGGGTTCTTGCCTTAGTGCTGAGTAGGGACAGGCTAAATAGTGTGCAGGCATGTGCATGCCTGGGAGAGCTTTCCAAGGGTCTGCATGTCCCAGCTCTGCTGGGCTGAGCGTGGCCATGGCCCCTGTTCCCTGGGATTAAAAATGCCCAGAACTCATTAGTGGGAATGCTCCTTAAATACTCCCCTAATCATTTAAACTTTGCACTTTTCCTCCTTCCTTCCCTCCCCATGTTTGTTTTTTTTATTTGTTTGTTTGTTTTTCGTTTGGTTTTGGTTGGTTTTGGTTTTGTTTGGGTTTTTCTTTTGAGAGTTTTGGGTTCATTTTGCAGCAGGGAAACTGAGTCACAGAACAGTGATGTGACCTACTGTGGTGCAGCAGCTCCACTCCTGGGAAGGCAGGAGATCCCATTCCATCTGTAGCTGCCGTCACACATAAAGCCCACGGTTAATTGTCCTTTTCCTTTAGTGCCTGAGGAGCGAGCTAGCTGAGAGCAGGAGATGCCAGTCCCTGGGCTCCAGCCCTGGGGGGCACTTGACCCATCTAAGGTGGAGGAAAGCTCTCCTCCTGCCTCTCTGGGGGAAACCTGATCCCTTCTGCAGCCCACGAAGGGTTGACATCATTGTGTTAGTCCCACCACGGGAGGGAAGCGCCAGCACCGGAGGCACCGGGTCTTCCTTCACAAGGAGAAAATGACAGCTTGATTTGCTTCCTTGGCTCTTTGTTACCTTCTGTGGGAGCGCAGCCCAGCTCCCTCTCCCTTGGCAGCAGATGGAGGCCCAGCACCCACGGCAGATGTGGCAGGGTGGCGTTCCTGGGGTGGGGACAGGACCCGAGCCAGCGCACCCGGCTGCACAGCTGTGCTGCAGGAGCCCATGCACCAGGGCAGCAGATGTCACCACGGGGTCTGGAGCACAGGGAAGGGACGGGGCTCCCAGGGGCAGTGGCCAGATGGGCTTTGTTCCCCAGGCACCACCTGGCACGTGGCAGATGTGGGGCTTCCATACACCTCTTTCCACTTGCATTGTTGGCATTCTGGGTCGCCCTGTCCGTGCACACCATCAGATCGTGCTCATGTACCACCTTTGCCCATCCTTGCTTGCTTTCTATACATTTGTTTAATTCAGGTGCCCCATGCAGCACCCTGTGGCATCTGTATACCTGTTTGAGCTTCAGGAGGCAGAAATGATGCCCAGCAATCCAAATAATTCCAAATTTCTTGGTTTTCTAGCCCAGTCTCTCCCTCTGCTCACATCCTCTCTCCCAATGAACCACACACAGCACAGCAGCAGCCTGAGGGTACAAACAGGCTGAGGGGGGGGAACCGAGGGTTTGGAAGACCGGAAAGAGGAATCAGGACTATGGCCCAGGGTCCTTCCCTCTGCTCCAGCTCCAGGAATGTCAGCAGGATTGAATTCAGTTCTAGTGGTCTCTGCTAGCAAAGGATGACCCAAAGTGGGGACCAAGTAACTGCTGTGGAGCTGTTGGCAGGTGCCACTGCAGAGGAATGGGAATGTCCCACTGACCCAGTGATTAACCTGGCACCTGCCTGTCCTGTGCTGTGGAGACCTACCTGGAGCTGTGTTCCCATTCCCTGGAGGATGCTCAGCCCAAGGCTATGTTTGGGATTGAGGATGACCTTGAGTGAGAACTCAGAACTGTCTCAGCAGGGACTTCACCTCCCATCCGTTCCTTTAAGGGGGGTGCTGGCATTTTTATACTTGAAGGGTCAGGAAAACATTCAGCGCATCCTCTGCGAGGGATTGCTCTCATGTGGAAAGCTCCTTTCTGTAGAGCCTGGTTCAGGGCTCTTTGGTTTCTTTTGTTCACTCTGCATGCTCACACACTCACACAGAGCGTGAGGTTTTGTAAATATTGATGCTTCTTACCAGGGGAATGTGAGGTGCTCTTTGGAAGTGCACTTCTTCCACTTATTGTCTGCTGGCCTTGGATACAGGAGACAAACTCCTGAGTTTTTCCACTTTGTTCTAATTCTTGGGTTCAAATGCTCTTGAACTGCTTCCTTTACTCTCCCTGCTCCCGCTCTGTTGACTGGCCTTGTTTATTTTCAAACCTAGAAAAGTTTCCTTTCTTTCCCCTCTGAAGTGCAATAAACAGAAGAGGTGGGGGGGGAAAGAAAAGCCCTCACCATTTGTGGCAGGCAACAGCCTGGAAATCTCCAGCTGTCTGTCAGGAGCGCGCCAGGGGAACGTGTGACACCGCGGGGCCCCCGCACCTTGCAGCCTCCCTCTCTCCCAGGGGATAAACAACATCCTCCCCTCCCCAGCCGCTTCTCTGCTCACACAGACAGGCCCTGTTGCGAGGCAGGTGGGGCAAGCTGGGCTTGACTAATAGTGGAAAATCCAAGAGCATCGGAAAGATAAACAGCCCCAGCCAGATAGTATAAAAGTCCTTTTTTCTAGCGCACGCCAGGTAAGCCTCAAATGACAGAAACTGTAAAAACAAGCTGAGGTTCCCTTACAGATGGATTAAATTAGCCCTCAGATGAACAGGGGAAGGGATGGCTTGTGCATTGGGTCTTCCCAAATGTTAATCCCTTCCTTCCACACGCCCCAGTCCCAACCCCACATTTTAGGTGAGTGCCTGTGTGTTTGTCTTGCACAAATGGACACTGTAGTGCTTCACCATGGGCAGTGACCCCAAAGGGACATTGTGCCTGATGTCCTGCTGGATGGATGGAAACCCTACCTCCACAATGCCCGTGGTGTGCAGCCACCATCTCTACTGACCAGACAAAGTTTTCACTCTTTAAATCTAGGTGTCCATGCCTATGTCTGCCCTGGCTGTGTCATTGCATAAGACAGTCATAATTTTTGTCCAAAACCGAGTGTGCAACATTTTTCTGTAGATGGGGTTGGTAGAGAAATGATTATGAAGCTCATAAAATGTAGCAGAGGATGCTGTCCTGTCTGGAGGTGATCCTGAAGGTGTGTGGTGGGAGGTGCTTTTATTTAAGATGCTGCTAAAATGTATCTGAAAATCCCTTCCATCTTCAAGAAGCAAAGGTACAATGGGCATTGAAAGAACGCACTGCTTGGCAGCACCAAATAAATCCCTAAATTAATTCCTAGAATGCCTCCCCCCTACCCAAGAGCAAAAGTGGACCTGTGCCTTTGCCTTTCCCTGCCACGTTCCCCCACCATGAGTGAAATATTGGACATGACATTTTAGGAGAACCTCAAATATTATTTTAATCTCAAATGCTCTGTTATTGCAAGTGTCAAGTCCAACACTTCTTGTAAATACCTGGAGGACAGCCAGGTCCTGAGAACACAAGAGGTGTTAGGAACTGAACTTCATTGGTTAAGTACTGGAGAGCCATAGGAGCCAGCACACTGACTTTCTGTACACTGATTTCTTTGTCTTAACCTGTTGCGCTTTTTTTATTTTATTTTTTTTTTTTATTTCTTCCCTCCAGAGTGTTGTCTGCACGGCAGGACTCAAGTGGTACCCTCACCCTTCCCTGATTCATTGTGTTAAAGGCTGTGAGGTGAGTTTTACTTTAGCTCAGGTGGTCCTTGGTGACTCTCCTAAATCTTAAAGAAACAATCCCTGCAGGCACATGGGCTGTAAATTCTGGTTTTCAAGTGGGGCAGGCAGGATTTTGCCCTGACCACCCTATCACACAAACAGATCGCCTGCATCAGTTCTGACACTCAGTAGGGAAATCGGTGGTTTTCCCAGAGATGATGGTTGGTGACTCTCACAGGAGTTAAATGATCAAGCAGCTCAAAAACATTGGTTGACCAAAAGAATTTCCCAGAATCTGTGAGTTTCTGGGAAGTTGCAAAAGCCTTCTCTCTTGTTTTCCCTTGATCTTGACTTGTTTGAGGGACAATTCTTTCCAAGGCCAGCTAAGCTTTGGGCATTGGTGTGGGCAGAGAAAGTTTAGGAAAGCCAGAGATGATACCAGTGGGTGGACAGCACAGCTGGACAGTGAGCAAATCACACCTCCCTCCACTGGCCACCTCTGTCTAAACCAGAAAAGAATAATCAGAAACATGCAGTTACATTTCAGCTGTCATACACTTTTAGAGTCTTGCAAGTTACTTGAAAAAAGTAATTATTTTGAAGGACGTTGTTTCTGCCAGCAGCAATTTTAGAAATGTCTGAGAAGACTGAAGATGCTTCTGGGGGTTAAACAGGGCTGGAGTGCCTCTGTCTGGGTCAAGGCACTCCCGTGGTTTCCATCATGCCAGCCCTTGAGTGTCTCACATCAAGAAGTGATGGTCCCTCGTGGTACCTCTGGAAGGCTGGGAAGCTCCATACCCTTAAGAAATGAGCTGGCTTACAGGCAGAGGCACAGATGGCGAAGGGCAGTGGCAGAGCTTTGTCTTCCCTCCATGTGTCCTGACTTGCTGCCACACTGACCGGGCTCCCAGCACCCAGTAACCCAAGCACACTGAAATTATTTGCCCAAAGTGTCAGAACATGGGACTGAATTCCTGAACATGACACAAAGCTCCAGACCACACTGCTGTGGGATGTGATTTGTGTTGAAGTGAAAGACAGGTTTCCTTCTCATACAAATGTTGGGCCCAAGAGGGTAATAACTCTCCAACAATGTAATAGTTTCTGTCTAGCTGTTCCCTAAATGAAAAGCATTCTGCTGTCAGTGCTCTGAATGTCATAAGCTGTCTCACGCATCGCATTCATGCAGGCTGGCTGGGTGCCCCCATTCTCCAAAGAGAGCTGAAATATCATCCAGCCACCATTAAAAAATGCCATTCAGGTGCTGATGCACCACTGGGTATCCATCCTCCCGCTGTTTAAGGATAGTTGTTACTGAGACAAACTTTGCAATGATGTAATAATTTACCAGAAGCCATTATTACTGACATGCTTCTTCTCAGCATTTTCTTCCCTTCCATCACTGCTAATTGCCAGAGCCCTCTGCATCAACAGGAACTTTCTTCTTTTCAACATTCATTCAGTGTCACTGCATCGTAATCCATCATCTGGGATGGCTTTGCCCAGACAATTGATAATGGCCTTTAGCATCATTTTCAGAGCACGATGCTTCCAGGATCCACGGATGGGCCAGAGCTTGGCATTAAGATTTCAGAAGAAATGCCATCTTCACCAAGCCCCCTTTTTTTTCCCATTACTGTGGAAACAGAGACTAATAAGCCAGTAGGTCAATAATGCTGGGCCATTAACCTGATACATCTCCTAATGTATGGGCATCCTTAGCATTAGGGGGGCTGTAAGTGGGGCATTTTTTGGCTCTTGGTGATCGCAGTGGGAGCCCTGGCAGCTGCTGCAATGTGATTTTATGTCGCTCCCTAGTGGCAGGAAGAGAGGCTTTTGAGTCAGCCCCGTGCTTGTCTGCACCAAACTTGGGTGTTTCAGCAGCAAATGAGTCCCTCTGGACAGTCCTCCAAAAATATCAGAGCACCAAGACCTGCATGAAGAGTAACAGAGACCTCACCCTCCACAGCCAGGCCTCCACGGTCCCCCAAGCAAGGATTTTGGTCCCAAATCAGAATAGATGCTTTTTGTCCCATTCTTCTCCTCCAAAGGACTGGCTTGTCTACTCTGTGCCAGAACAAATTCTTCCACGGGCTTCTTTATGGATTTTCCAGCATTCATAGGTGTAGGATGCAGGCATAGGAATGGAAATTTAAAGTCAAGATTTCCCATCAAGCAGGCACAGCCAGGCAACACAAGAGAAACATGGAGAAGACTGCAGAATTTCCTGTGAGGTTGAGCAAAGTTCACACTTTTAAATATGGCCAGGTTGGCCTCAAAATATCTCTCCATCTATTTATAAATCATTCCCTTTTAACTCTTAGAATATTAATTAAATTGGAAGGAGGCTTGCAAGTCAAAGTCTTTGCCTGTATAAATAAATCAATATCTGTGGAAATGGGTGGAGTTAAGACAGTTTAGAGTGACAGGAGCCTCACACTGTAACTCTGATTTCCTTGTCCACATTCACAGTATCTGCACATAATTAAACAAGTGACACTCAACGAGTCTGTCCCCTCCTGGTAGTCCAGCTGTGGTCTGATATTGCCATCATTGCCTGGGTTTCCTCTACCTGATAGAAATATTTAAATTTCCAGCACATCAGCAGTAAAAGTGTGCATTTGCCCCATTTTATTGAGTTCATTTCAACTCTGATGAGCGTGTCCATGGCAAGCTTTGGGGAGAGCACAGCAAGCTCTCATGGCTGCTTCTTCAGGTATCCCTCATCTGGGACACTCTGGGTCTGCAATGCTGCAAAATCCTCCCAGAAAACCTCTGCAAGCCATCCTGCCTGCTCTGCCACAATGTCTTCTCGCAGGAGAGTCCCTGGTGTGCTTTTCTCAGTGCAGAATAAATGAATTTTCCAATGAGCAGATAAAATGGGAATGGCCTCAAGAGCCTGTGTGTGTGAGGAGAGCTACAGAGATATGACTGTGCTCTCTTCTGATCATCCATTTTTCTGAGCTTTCATTGCTGCCTGGGATTCTCATACCTGGCATGGGCCTTTTTTACCATCAGGTACAGCTTAGACTTCCAAGGAAGACTTCTGTGCTTGCAGACCAAGAGGGCTCCAGTGTGTAATGAAAGACTTCAGGCCTTTCCTTTGGATTCATGGTTATTATTCAGGCCCTGTACAGCACATGGACTATTGATCACATGGCCCAGCCTAATGACCACATTTTCCTTTTCAAGGTGATTTATGAATTTTACTTAACAGCTTTCCAAAACGTCCCTCTGAATAATTGCCATTATCCCAGCTCTGAGCTGTGCAGTGGAAGAAGATCACATGCCACGGCCAAGGTCCCACGCAGTCAGAGAACAGGAGAACATGGTCCCTGGGCTGAGCTCAGACCTCTCCCATTCCTCTTGGTGATTTGTTTTGTGCCCTCGTTGCTGACACGTGTTGCGTAGTCAGGAGAACTGTGGTGAAAAGCTCAGCTATTAAAAGCAAGCCCATTTTGCTGCAATACATAACCTTTTTCTTATCCCACACAGTTTAGGAAGGTTAGCTTAAAATTATCAAAGGTGCCACAATTTTAGATGCCTGGATGCTTTCTCTGGGCCTAGCCAAATTAATATTCCTGAAGCATCTTCTTATGTGGGATGTGAAGAGCCAACAAGGGCTCATTTCCCTTCCATCTACTGTCCTTTTTTTTCTGTCTGTTTTGAAGGGAAAGGGGAATAATTATCTCCTGCTTTTCAGGGCAGCTGGTATGTTACATACTGTATGGTTCCTTCAAATCTTTGTGCTTTTTTTCTGAAATATTGTTACAGGTTTCAGGGTTATAGAATCATGGAATGGTTTAAGGGGCTTTAAGGTCATCCACTTCCAACCCCCTGCCATGGGCAGGGACACCTTCCACTGTCCCAGGTTGCTCCAAGTCCCATCCAGCCTCACCTTGGACGCTGCCAGGGACCCAGGGGCAGCCACATCTGCTCTGTGCCAGGGTCTCACCACCCTCATAGGGAAGAATTTCTCCTGGACATCTAACCTAAATTTCCCTTCTTTCAATCTGAAGCCATTTCCCCTTGTCCTGTCATTACAGTTCCTGATGAACAGTCCCCCTCCAGCTTCCCTGTAGCCCCTTCAGACACTGGAAGGTGCAGTGAGGTCTCCACACAACCTTCTCCTCTCCAGCCACTCCTTTCTCAGCTTCCATAAGGAAGGGGCTCATTTTATCCATGTCCACACTCTCAGCCTTTTCCTGCTTTTTCCTTTTTCAGCCTTTCATGGGGGACAACTACTGTGACTCCATCAACAACAGAGCTTTCTGCAACTATGATGGTGGGGACTGCTGCGCCTCAACAGTCAAGACCAAAAAGGTAGGGATGCCCCTTCTTCTTTTCATGGGAATTCCTTGCTGAGTGCTGCTTTGTGCCTTGAAAAAAAAAAATTTTTGCTCAAAAAAGGGAGGTCCAAGGTCTCAGAAGGACCTTCAGCCCAAGCAGCAGCTCACCACAGCCAGTGAGTTCTTGCTGGTTTATTTATTATCCATCCTCAAGGCTCCAAAGGGAAACCAAGGGTTAGAAATCACTAGAAAAATAGGAGAGAGTAAAAGGAAAGCATCATTGTGGATCTGTGCTTTGATCCATGTGTGCCCACGTGTGCCTGGCTTGCTGCTGACTGTCCCATCCCAGAGTGGGACAGAGAAGAATGTGGAGCAGGACAGCAGGGCTGGGTGGAGATGTCAAATATTTTCTGGACAGAGACCACATAGACCAGAGCCTTGTAAAAAGAGACAAGATAGTGACACAGATCTATAAAATCATTATTTAAGGTAGGGAGGATGCTAAGGAAAGTAAAATCCACTGTTTTTTATCGCTCAGCAATGAGGGGGTGAAGTGATAATTTCCTGGAAGCAAGATCCAAACAGACGAAAGAACATCCTTATTGGCACAGTGTGTGTTTGAGTAATAGGATGCATTGCCACAGAGTATTATTAAGAACAAAAATATATTTGAAGTCAAAAAAAGAGCAGGCCTATTTGTGGAGCTTTGCTCCATCAGTGGTTATTAGACACTGTGATCTGGATGCAGTTTCTGGCTGAGGAATATTTGAACCCTTGAGTGCTTGAGCCTAAGGAAGAGTCCCTCCACACACATCCCCCTTTTTTCTGGTTCTTTAACACACATTTCTGAGCACTGTTAGAGACAGTGACTGGAGTGATAGAGCTTGTGGCTTGGAGCAGTACAACATTTTATAGGTTTCTAACCAGAAGGGATTTGGAATGGGTTTGGAATCCCAAAAAATAAAGCAAATTTTAGCCTCTGCCAGGTGAATATTTTACCTTATCTTCCAAATTTGTGTGTAGAACAGAATGAAAAATCCAGCTGAGTTACATATCTGATACATATTAATAAATAATAAAACCTGAATGAGCTTGGGCTCAGCATATATGACACCATCCATGTCAGCCACCCAGCTGAGGGAGGAGTTCCTCTCTACAGGGGAGCCAGCTTTGGCTGGAGATTTCTTTTCCTTGGTTCAGCATTGTGAGCTGTCTCTGCTCCATCTGGGAACACTGGGGAAGGGAGATGGACATGCCTTGGCAAGTGGAAAGAGTTAATTTCTCCTCTGGGGAAAATGCAGGGGAAGAGGTCATTTCTCTAGCTGTGCCCTTTTTGGACAAATATCCCCCTCTATTGTGGTGTTCCTTTTGAAAAAAAGTCCTGGACCCACGTGCAGGGAAGCGTAGGCAGGGGAGCTCCTCTGTTCCCCATGGGTGGAGTGGGGCATGGAGACTCCAAAAGGGGCTCCCTGGTGAAACAAGCACTGAAGAGATGAGCAGGATGACAGACAGTGGCTCATCCTCAGTTATCTCCAAAAAGAGATTCCTGTCTCTGGCTGATTTTCCACCTCCTTGGGAGGAGCAGCCCAACAGCAGCACAGCTTGCTCGCTGACCTCCCACCAGCCGGGAGGGCAGAGCTGGAAGTGCCCGGTAGCTCAGCATGGTGTAGGTCTTCTCCTCCCAAAACAGCCTGCCTGGGAAACTTTATCTCACTGCCTGCAGGCTGCAGAGCAGGCGATGAAAAATCCCAAGCAGTGTCAGAAGAACGAAAGCGAGGTGCCTGGGAGGGGACTGACCCAAACCAGCCCCATCAAGACAGGAGCTAAGGGCACAACCAAAACACAAGGGATGGGAGAGCTGAATTGAGGAGGGGGGGAGGGATAGGATTAAGGTTTGGGAGCAGGATTTATTGCTGTGCAGGGAGTTGAGACCAAGTGGGATCTGCACAGAGTTGTGAACACTTACCAGCCAGGCGACTCACGCTCAAAATATCTGCTGCTTCCCTGCCACCCAGAAACCAAGTGACCTCCCAAGGAGGGGAAGCACTTTGTAGCCCAGTGGGTTGCTGTTTTCTGTGCTAAAACTGCTCGGTGCAAAGGGCAAATGGTCAGACACAGGCAGCTGGTCACACGTCTGATGGATTTTCCCCATGGAAGGGGAGGTTTTGTAGCTTTTTGGAGATGAGTCTGCTTTCACTGACTTCCCTGGGAGCTGGGTCAATGGAACTGGGGAACTAGATTTGCCCTAGCTGGCAGTTTAGAACACCCCATCCTCGAGATCACACAGTTGGAGGGGTGAGCCATGGAGCCCATCACAGGCCTGGCATGCATTCAGCTCCCAGAATCTCCTCCTCTCTCCCAAAACACCAACAGCATCCCAGGACCTGAATGAGACTCCTGGGAGAGGTGAGGAAAACCGCCTCCTCCTTGGATCTTCCACACTAAAAGCAAGATGCTAAGTCCCAGTCTATTACATTTATAGGGTAAAAGGGGGAATCGTAACCCAGCCAGGGGGGCTGTGGGGTCAGAGTCAAGGAGGCAGTGGGAGAACCTCGCTCCTGCAAAGCGGCTGCCGACACCTGCAGCAGCAGCCGTGGGCCGTGGGGCTTGGCTCTCCCAGTTATTTTCCCATCTGAAGTTTTTGACTGAGACCAGATTTCAGGACAGGCTGTTCAAATACAGCCCTCTCTTTGAAGAGGTTTATGAGTGGAGCATTACAGGAGATATTCCAATGGGAAAAACAATGAAAGGTGAGAGAAAAGGGAGCTGAATAAAAATACTCCGCATACCAAATCCTTCCAGCACAGTTTGCCACCTACTTAAAAAGGCACAGTTTTAAAATACACATTGGGTTTAAAAGCCAAAATCCTGGAGGAGACATAGGGAGGGGCAAGTCCAGCTCTGTTAATTCCAATACCAGATGAGGATGTATTTTCATATGGTTGTAGAGAGAATGAGACACATGAAAGAGACTGCTTTGCTCCTTTTCTTTCAGGGTTACATACTATGTGGCAGATGTGTCAGTCTTTTAAAACCCCTACAAGTTTGCCCATAAATGTCCAACATTTATACAACACCTGTTTTTCTCCCAAAATGTCACAGGACATTTTAAAAGCTTTAGATTTATCATCTTTTCCCCACAGCAGCCATTGCTGAGGTGACACATGGTTCACATTTAAGAGAACATAGCAACTCCACACATTATTTTGGGAAAGGGCTGAAGATTAACATTGCACCATGTGAAGATTCAGGAGTCAACAGTCGAGTAAGAGCTGGCTTCAGATCTTTAGTGTCCGCAAACTGTCAAGACTTAAGTTTCACTGCAGCCCCGCCACCCTCCCCAACACACTTTGGGCTGCACACAGTGCTGTGAACAGGCTGCCTGAAAGCAAAATGCTTCAGCCCAAGTTCACTTTAAATCCGAGCCCTCTTACTTAATGTGAGATTTTGCACGCCCCTGTTTTGTTGCCCTGAAAATGCACAAGGGACTTCCATGCTTATCCCATGTTTTCCCTTTGCATTTGAACATTAGCAGTGAGTGACCTTGTGGATTCCGTCAGCGAGCGGGGAATGGAGCAGTGTGACTTATCTGACCAAGCACTGACTAATCAGCACTGCTGCTTAGATAGGAAATAATGAGTATTTGCCCTGCACTGCTCACAATCAGGCTGGAGAGCTTAAAAGAAATCATTAAAGGCCTCTTTTGAATGCTGCAAGTGGCAACGAATAAATTCAGTAATAATCTGGGCATAAATTCGAGGCAAGTGCAGTCAGAAAGCAGGAAAAAGAGACATTCATCAGCTTAATTATTTGTTGTGCGCTAATTGATGAGCGTCGCCCTGCAGTGGGCGAGAAGCCAGGGCTGGCACAGGGACGAGTGCCACCCAGGGAAGCAGGGACACGGGCAGGCTGTGTGGGGAGCAGGGGGCTGATGGCAGATCTGTTGCTGGGGCAGAGGACGGGGCCGTGCTGCTCACAGCTTGCCCTGTGCATGACCCAGGAGCAGCTTTGAGAGACAGGAAGGCCAACCTCCAAGGGAGAGAAAGCTTCTGTTGTGTATCTGGAGGGGATAAAGTCTTCCGTGAAGGACAAAGCAAAATCCCATCTCCTTTTAATCTTCCTCCCCTCCTGACCCAGCACAGGTTGCCAGCTCCCTTCTGCCTGGCTGCTCTAGGAAGCTGCTTCTTGCTTTGTATCCTGCCACAGATAAAAGAAGACACTATTTTCTAAAACATTACATACGTGACACTGCCAGAGTGGGGGAAATAAATAACCTGGGCATAACTGGCTGTCTCTGGGCTCTTGGCCGCCTGCGAGGAGCTCATGGGGTGTGCAGCACTGCTGGGAGAGGCTCTGGCTGCTTCCTCTGATTCATTTCAGGAAATCTTCTCTCCAGTAACTGTCTCCTCCGCTTCTTTTCTTCCCCTTCCCTTTTATAAGTTTTCCCTAGACAAGACTGTCTAGAAAAGCCTCACAGAAATGAGAATTTTTTTCTTTAGGCTCTGCTTACGTACTTTGTTCCAGCCTCGGATTGCAGATTTGCCTGGTTGAAGGTCCTGCAGTCTGGTCCCTGTAGATTTAAATACACTGAATTTGCTGTTTTAAAATTCCCTCAATTTCAACCATTTGTAAAGGGTGAACTTTCATCTGTCTTTCCTCTCTGCCTTTCCTTTTTGTCACAGAAGGGATAAACCTACAGCTCCCATGAGAAAAACCTGCCTCACTCAGTTATCACTCAGGTTTTCCTTCCACTGTTTCTCCCCATAGCACTTGGTAAAAAAAGAGAAAAATTGTCCTGTCCCTTCAGCCTCTTGACATTTCTGTCCAACACCTTGGAGAGGAAAACCAGCAAGTGCCCCGGCGGAAAACAAATGAGGACTTGTGGTAGATAGAGGGCTGTGTGGGATTCATCCAAAGCTTTGCTTATCTAAAAGATAGGCCAGTTATCAAAACCTCTTCAGAGACTTTATGGCCGAGAATTCAAGGCCTAAAGAAAGGAGCTTTGAACTGAGGGGCTGCTGCTGGCTCCAGCAGGGATTTCCAAAGGCTGTCCCTGTCTCCCCAGGAAGTGGGGGGGATGAGTCTGCACTCCTGCCCCTAAGGCAACAGAAATAACCACTTCTCGGTATTTTGGAGAAATAAGCACCTTCTCCCAGCTCTCTGACTGCAGCAGAGACCTGTCTTAGGCAATCTCAGATCGTTCTCCATTGCCACAACATAGTTTTGAGGCAGTTGGTGCCATTAGAAGCTTAAGTGACCACCCCAGCTGAGGAAATCTTGTTTTTCCAGAAGAACTGATGATCCTGCTGCGATGCTTCTCCTGACTGCTCGCCTGTCCCCAGCTGGGCGTGTTTGTCAGCTCTATAATTAGCCAGGGAGATACAATGAATGGTGGGTGAGCAGGGAGGAAGGCAGGATACAATGCTGAGTGTTGCCTCATGCCTCTGGAAGCGGCTGAACGCTCCAAGCACGCGTGTTCTCCCCGACGTGTGGGTGAACTCACTTCCCCACCGGCCCTCGGTCACAGGCTCGGTGGCTGTAGCTGTTTGCCATGTGAGAGGAGCGTTTCCAGTCAGGGTTGGTTGGGATGGGAGCTTATTTTGGGGCTCAGAGCTTGGTTTCATAATCCTTCAGGGAGGCTTTCCAGGCGTCAATAAATTAAAAGCAGTGATGGTAGTAGCACATGTTGCCTATCCTGAGAGAACTGTTCTTGGCTTCAAGGGACGTGGGGCTTCCCACAACATACGGCGTTCCCAGGGGATGTGCTGGTGGAGGGTGTTTGCTTTGCTATCCGACCTCACTTCATTAGCAAGTGTTACAAAAAACAGCGAGCAAACCTTCCCTGCTCCACCGCCAGCTATTTGTCCTCTGGGTGGTCTGGCTCCTATTAAATCTTTGGTGATTATTTAGACTAATTACATTCATGTTTGCACAATCAGTAGCACGAGAGTAGGAAGCACAGCTGATTGCTGAGCAACTGAGCTCCGTGTGGTTTGGCAAACAGGCTCCCTCGCTCTGCTCTGCGGGCAGGCGGGGATGCGGGATCCATGCGGGCTGGGCTTTCCCGGGAATCCCTGCTGGCTTTGGGCCATCCTGCTCCCACTGGTTCTGGTGAGGCTGCTCCCAATTTGCATACGATGGAGAGAGCAGAGCATCTGTTGGGTTCAGCTGAGCTACGTCTCGTTACACCACCGTTTCTGGTTTCATTGGGGGAAAGTTCAGTTTATGGTGGGGTAGTTAACAAAATCTCGAGTTTTTAGAACTGCATGTGCTGCCTGGAGAGGAGGTTTCCTGCCAGCTTTGTCTTCCCAGGCCCTCTGGAGCAGTGCCCTAGGTGTGAACCCACATACCAGTGCTCAGAGCTAAAACGGGGCTCTCCCTTGCTCCATTATCTCAAACTGGTGACCTCGATGCTGAAAACCGGGAAGACCCTTCCAAGATGCTTTTTTATCCCACAAGAGCCTTGTCAAGGAACAGAATAGTCCCTGGTGTTAGAGCTGGGAGGTTCTGGGGAGGCACAAGGCTGTGACACTCAGCACAGGCTGCCACACTTATCTCCCAGGCCGCACTGCCCGCGAGGCTCTGCCTGCAGCAGGGCCTCCACAGCCCCAGCGAGGCCTGTCTGGGAGATTTCGCAAACACTTCAGGGCTGAAATCTAACAACAGCCTGTTTCCCAACACTTTGCAGCCCTCCTCCCCTGTTTCCCCCTCCCTGGGCCTGATCCTGCCCTGGTGCTGCTGTGAGCCAACCCCAGGCATGGACAGAAGGCACAGCCAGGTCAGCCTGATACCAGACTCTGTGAGGGACGAGCTTACAGCCTTTTCTGAGCTGTTTTCCATCCCTTCCTGTACCTGTCTGGGATATCTCCTGTCAACATTCCCACCAGTTCCCTACGGACTGGCCTTTCTCAGCAGGGATCTGCCTTGGGATGTCACCAGCCTCTTCAGATAGGTGCATGTAGCGAGGAGTTATGACCTCTCACTCGTTCCATGACCTGCATCCTCGTTCTGCATTGCTCTGTTGCATTGTTGTCTTCCTTCCCACACTCAGGAGCACGGCATCCAGGACAAATCTAGCCTGTTTCTAAGAGGCAGCTTGAGTTTTATCCAAGGTCTCATCACTCAGTGTGGGGGAGGATGCATAGGGCTCCCGTGGAGAAGGAAGTCTGAGGTCATGCACCGTGCAGCAGTGGTGGTGAGTTGGTTGAGATGTTTTGAGTTACACCTGGGCATCTGTGCCAGTCTCCTGCCCATCCTGTGAGCCCACACCTGCTGACCTTGCTCCTCTAGGTTCAGAGCAGGATGTGTCATGACCTGCACACTCCAGGTGACAGGAATGAAGGAGGTTGTATCTCTTTTCTCTTGATGACAGATAGTCTGTGGTCCAGTGTGGTTCTGGTGTGACTCACATTCCCCTGAGCGTTGTTGATCCAGTGCCATGACTGTTCTGGATCATCTCCAAGAGCTGTGTGTGTAGGTGTTCTTCACTTCTGTCTTTTTCAATCTATTTTAACTGGTCTGAGGGTACAGTATCTTGTATTACTTTATCAGATGTCCAAGACAGGCCCTAAGCTTAATTTTTAGCTTTTTCTTCTCACCCTCCTAGACACTGTCTGGGTTTTCTACATGGAGAGATGGACGTAGGTGAAATGCAGGGCTTGGTGTTTTGGAGGAAGAGGAGCTGACTCCTTACTCCTGGGTCTACAATGAGTCTATCTGGAAATTCCAATGCAGGTCATGTATTCTGGTAATGAGCTGGGCTTTCACAGACCTATTTAAAAAGAAAAGAGGTAGTTAATCTTGGAGTATGTATATCTGGGCTGCACACCTAAACGGGCTATCATTCATTGAAAGGTTCAGCATTTATTATTTCTAGCACATCCAGCAGCTCTATTTCATGGCTGTGTACTCCAGAGGCTGTCACTGTGTGAGCCCAAGGCAACAGACAGCCCTTCTTCTAAGGGGTTTTACAGTTTCCTTGACCTGGTACTTCAGACAGTCCCAGCAGATTCTGTGTGTGAGTTAAATTCCCTAAATACCTATGGAAATCAGGTCCTTGGGGAACTCAAATGTGTATTTGTTCTAAATGTTGTTTAAAGTGGGAAACTCTGTATTACCACTAAGTTTTTGGAGAATTTTGTCATGTCTAATATGACTGTGGCTGTGCTCATTACCCATGGAAATCTCTGCCTTTTCACATAATAGAAAACTGATCTCTGGAGCTCACTGCCATAAGACAAAACAATTCATCTATCTGGACAATAGCACTGTAAAAATCAAATTGCATAAAAAGCCTCCATAAGGGACATAAAGTGAATAAGACTGATCTGATCAGGAACAAACCTTTTCCATCAGGCTACCCACTGCTGGGAACTGCTGCTGAGCCACAAAGCTCTCTGCTCTGGGGGCCACTACTCTGCCCCAGAGGAAGCTTCTGCTTTTCTATCCATGACCACTACAGGGAGAAAATGAACAGCCAGACATTTCTTCTCTAGTTGCTCCATCTCCCCAGGAATTGGCTGTAATGCAGCAGCAATCCAGTCTCGTACATGCACCTTTTCAGGCTGCTCCAGGGCTGAGCACAGCCTGTGAGAAAGCAAAGAGGAAAACAAGGGATTCACGAGGAGAAATGGAAGGAGAGGGAATGAAGGAGGTGGAGCACTTAAGGCAACATCAAACTCCTGCCAGTTTGGTGTCTAAGGCTGCTGTTTTGGCAGAGAGTAGGTGAGGGGAATGTGAGCTGGTGGTTTGGAGACAGAGTCATGCAGGGCTTTCTCTCCTGGCTCTGATGTTCCCACAGGTGAAATGGGACCATGTTTGGAATCTCTGTGCCTGCAGCACAACCTGCTTAAGCCTGGGCAGCAGCAGAGACGAAGTGCAGTAGGCTGTCACCACTAATTTCAGACACTTTACTGAAATGACTGAATTGGGTGTGTGGCTGACCTGTGCTCAATGCAAAGTGTGGATCCATCTTCCCTGTCTATCCTCGGAATTAAGGGGCCACTTAATCACCTTTGTCAGGTTGTTGCAGGCAAACACAGGGAATCCAGGCCAGGGAGAGGAAGAAGCTTGATCAAGACAAATGAAAGAATCGGGTTCCCAGGTCTCGCCTCCAGCCAGTAGCTTCACTGTACATCAGGGAGGATTTTTTAAGTCAAAATCATTGCCAAATCCAGATTGAACTGAATGATTCAGGATAAAATAAATGAAAATAGGGGAAAACTCCAGGCGTACTTAAATGTTTTGTTTGAGCACTTTCTAAGTGAAACAAGTTTTTATTTCAAGACATAACTTTTGCTGTGAAATAGTCTTTTTTATTTGTTTGTCTTGAAGGGAAAGGTCAAACATGAAATGTAGCAGATAATCTAAACCAAAATGTTTCCTTCTACGCTGAAGAGAAAAACACAATTTTTATTTTGCATGTATCTTTTCTTTTTCCTTTCCAGTATTTTAACTCAGTCATTAAAACAATCCCTCCTCAGCCTCATCCCCAAATCCCATTGTTTGCAGACTTCTCTGTTTTCCTATCTAAGAATATTCAAAACACTGTGATACGAGACTGTCCTGCTCGGGCTGGCTTCTGTTGGATCAAGTGACCCTTAAGCTCCTATTGTTTTCTGCAGTTTATAAACTTATTCAATTGCCAGTTATTTGGATTCATTTGCTTCTAACTTTTTGGACTCTTCCTTCTCTTTGCAATCTCCATATTTGCGCAATTGTAGATTCCGATTATTCACTGATTATTTAGTTCAAAAGTCACTGAGGCCACGGCTTGATGAAGAGTCATCACCCTATTCCACCTGGAGGGTCGGGTCTTCTGTGGATGGAGTCAAAAGTAAGGGGAGGAGGCTCTCTAAGCCCTGATTTGGTGATGAGCATTGGCTATTTAGTGTCTCTGTCAGCACGTCCCTGCCTTAGGCTTCCCAGTTGTGAAATAAAGCTCCACACCCCTCCTTCCCAAATTGTGTGCGTCAGGAGAAAGGCATCCTGGAGAGGGACAGGCAGGGACTCGTGTGGAAGGTCTAGATGGAGATGACATTCCTAGGTGGGCTGTGGGTGATGCATGGGGAACAGGCAGAGTCGGGCGGCGTAGCCTGCAGGGAAGTGTTTGTGAAAGGGAGAGTGAACGTGTGGCAGCAGAGCCAGGGGGAGCAGGCAAAGGTGTGCAGCCCTCCCTGGGAACACTGGAACAGGTTGTGGCACTGCCTTGGAAGGAGTGTAAAGGAGGGGAATGAGGTCATTTGTTCAGTCTGTGCAGATGGGAGAAATTCTTGGGAATTCACTTCAGGGCAAGTGAAACACTTGTCCCACTGCCTTTTCTGCAGGTAAATACTGTGATGCAATAGGCCCAAATCAGCTTTCAGTGGCCAGGCATCACAGGCTGTCGTTTCAGCTCCTTCCCACGCTTCTCCAGAGGGGTCACAGAGAGATGACAGATGGTGGATGCAGCAGTCTCCCACTGCATTCCTCTGCTGTGCCTCAGTGCCATTAGCTGCACCCCCTGATTCAAACACAAGAGGTGTTCAGAGAAGTCTCTGCTGGACTCCAGGTCTGTGAGACAGTTCTTGGTTCTGCTCCTGAGGAATTCAACCCCAAGAACATTCATAGTTAAATGCACAAATGGACTTAAATAGCAGCACCCAAACCATAGCCCTTAAGAGCCTCAGTGCAGCACCAGCCCAGCTCTAACATAAATCACTGTGAAAAATAACATAGTGAGGATTGCAGCTGATCTCTGAAGATTTCACCTCAGACATCTTTTGTTCTCCAGGCTGCTGTTAGGTGTGTTCCTTCCTTCATGCCTTTGTGTTTTTTGGTTTCTTTCCCAGGTGACACCATTTCCTATGTCCTGTGACCTACAAGGAGAGTGTGCTTGCAGGGACCCCAATGCCCAAGAGCACAACCAGAAAGATCTCCGTGGCTTCAGTCTTGGGTAAAGCCAAGTGACATGGAAAGGAGGACCACACTGCTCAAGGCAGGCTAGGAGAGACACCACATCCCTTTTGGTATCGTTTTTAACATTTAGCTGCTCAACTGGATGGCATTTCTGCACCAGGGACCCTTAGAATTCAACCAGTCTGCCTTTAATTTTTGTCCAAGGAGAACTCAAAGTAGGGGTTTATGTATTAATTATATCTAAAATAGTGACGATGAGGAAAAAAAACAAACGAGTCAAGTCAAGACGACTTTCATGTATCAAAACAGCATGTTATGCCCACCTAATTTGAACAGTTCATATCTAGATTCAAGGCGAGAAACAAACTATTTATGTACACATATTTATAGAAATAAGTAGAGAAAGAGAGAGAGAGAAAGAGTGAGAGATTATGATCAACACAAAAACACTTTCCCCTCCCCAGCACTCACAACTCAGACCATTCATGGAAGAGGCTGAGCTCTTGGAGGACCCCAAGCTGAGCCTTTTCTGATGCTGAATGCCGAGGTATCGCATGCTCGGGGCACTGTGGTTCGGGTGGGATCTCCACGGGGCTGGGCCTCTTGGCAAGTGATTTGCCAGGCACCCAGCCAGCTTGAGAGGTGGGATGCATCTGCTCCTCACAGGAATGCTACTTCCAGCCAGGCAGCTCAGCAGACTGCAGTGGCCTTTCTGTACAGCTCCTCCTTCTCCCCCTGCCCTCAAAGAGCCAACAAAAAGCCCCCTGGTAGCCTGCAGGGCTTCTGGGATGTTTCTGTGTGGAGCAGGGCAGGTGGTCCAGTGCTGGAGTGAGGGAGTGGGGAGTCTAAGGGCTGGCATGGAGGAACATGGATGATTGCTTCTGAGGAGCACAGAGAGGGGAGCTCGCGCCCGCACTTGTCACTGAGCATGTCTGCTGCTGCTACTCCTGCTGCTATGTCCCATACAAATAGTTTCCTTACTGTGTCAGGACAGGGTGAAAAACAACCCCATGCAAACCAAACAGTCTGCCTTAAAGCTTACCTACAACCTGCCTTTCAAACCCTCTGGTCTCCTCCTCAGCACTGGGGCAAGAAAACAGGACACCAGCCAGCCTAAGGAATCTGCTTTCTGGTCTCCACCCTGCCAAGTGGCTCTCTAGGCCTCCTCCACCCCACTCTTATGGTGATCTGATTCTGACAACTTCTTCATCCTCCTGTTTTCTGGGAGAGGGGAAGAGGAGGAGGAGATACCTGCCATTAGGAAAGGCCCATAGGAGACAGTATTAGAATTTTGGCCATATTTGTCAGTATTAAGCTGCCAGGCCAGTGGGTCGCACACTTGGGATAGACCAGGAGCCTAGCTGTCTGTAATCTTCCAGAAAGAAGGGCATTAGCTGCAGCAGACCTCGCACTTCCCTCTCATCCTTCTGCTTCAGCCCAGAGGGGAACATGTGCCAGACCCTTGGTGATTCCTTTCCTCACAGGATTCATTACATTGAGTCACCGAGATACCCAGGGCATCCAATGCTGCTGCTGCTAAAAACCATCCCAGGGAAATCCCAGAGATCTTTCCAGTGTGGCTTGGGCATGTGTCTGCTGCTCCAAGTTCCTGCCAGGAAGAACACACATCCAAAAGAGCATCCTTCCCAGTGTTAAGTTTGTTTGTTCCTTGGGACAGTCATGACTTGCACAATCTACTGGGCAAAGAGGAAAGGATTTTTTTCTAACTCCTGCTTTAGGCATTGGAGCAAGGCAGAAGGGTAAGGGGAGGGGTCGTTTAGCTCATAGAGATGGATGTAAAAATTATTTGGAGAACTAGAAATGGAAAAAATATAGAATAATAGGTGCAAGGAGCCAGGTTCTTGTTACCCACTGTTGGTGTTGTTTCTGTTGGAATGAACCAGAGAAGAATCTCAAGAACTTAAGTAGAGGCCTGGAGAGGTGATTGTCATTAAGAAGGTGAGGAGCTCTCTGTTGTGAAGCTCCAGCTATTCCTAGAGAAGTCCTGTCCATAGGAGCTGTGTGGATGGCTCTGCCCTCCCTGTGCAGGGGTATCCTGGAAAGGGAGGTGCAGTGGGATCAGGGTCCCTGCCATAGAATTAGACTGAACATCCCCCAGCTATGCAGTGGCATAAGCTTCAACTTCTGCCCCTCTCCTTCTGTGCAAAGGTTGATGCTTCCTTCTGGTCCCTTTGCCCTCCCCTGTTTTGCTGGCAGATTGTTTGTGTGCCACCCAGCCTATCAGAAGAGCTCACAACATCAAAAGCCTTTCAGACTGACAACACTTCACATCCTCAATGCCTGAGGTGTCTTGGCATGATTTCCCCTCTCCACCCACCTGGGTTTCATCCCAGCAGGGAGCCTCAGTTCAGCATCCTGAAAATGCCCTTCCCAGTGCAGAGCTCAGCACGGAGATTTCCCATCTGCTTTTCACACTTGGACAGTGCTCAGGAGAGACAGGTCTGTACATATTATTGCCACTTGCTGCTGTGGGCTCACAGGAGCTCAAGGCCAGCTGAGCCCCTCTGGCCAGCCCCTGCTTGCTGAGCTGGACACTTCAGCTCAAGGGAGACAGTGGCTTCTCACCAGCACAGCCTCACTCCTCAGCTTCCCTCCTGCAGTCCTGGTATGCCCCAACTCCCTTTCCCACTGACAGGTTTTCCATGCTGCTATTTGATTAATTTTTTTTTTTTTTAACTACTATGTTGGCACTGTCCCTCTACTCCAGTGTAGGGCTGATGGGTTTAGGAGTGGAAATAAGTTCTGTTCTGAGTCATATTAAATCCAATGGTTCGGTGTTTTCTTCCACTGGGACAAATCCCCTCTGCATTTTCAGGTGCTGTACCAAGCACCCAGAGGGATTCTGAGAGGGGAGCTGTGGGGAATGGACACCTGCTCAGGTCTTGTCCCCTGTGCTCCCAACCTCGGGCAAGGACGGCTGGATCCTCCCATCATCTACCACTGTATGGAACTCAAATTCCCAGTGGAGTCCTAGGAAAGACCTCCCAGACTGTGGTGGCCAGGGGGTGAAAGGTGAGAGGGACAACAACCACCACTTCCACCCGCTGAGCACAGGACAACATCAAACCAGAAGTTTGGGAGAAGAGAAGAGGGTGCTCATGCTGGTGAAATTTAGCTGCTCATAAAGCCCAGTTCACATTAGTGCCAAGATCTTCTCTGTCACAGATAGTGAGCCAGGGCTGCACCTTATGTGGGGCCACCAGGCTGTGGGGGATGTCCATGGCCAGCAGGAGGGAAAGCTGGAGCAGAAAGCGGCAAATGGTGCACGGTGGGGTGGGAAACTCCAATCAGCTGCTACCCCTCTCCCTCCCCACCCTCTCGCAGACAGGCTGAGCTGGTGTCCTCCTGCTTTTCTTGCATCTTCCGCTGTCCCCCCCAGGCTGAGAAAGGAGGATGGCACCAGAGGATTCTTGGAATCGGGTTCCAGCTACCTCCCTTCCAGTTTCAGTTTCACTTGGTTGTAACTGTCGGTTTGTTCTAGGTTTTACCTGTGTCTAAGAAAAAAAAAAAAAAGGGAAAAAAAAAAAGAGAGAGAAAAAAGAAAGCCCCATAGCCAACGAAAGTTTCTTGCTGCAAGAGATTCAAGTGGGGAAAAAAAATAACATGTGAGGCTTTACAGAGAGGAATAGAGACAAAAAAATAAAACAACAAAAACCCATAAAAAGTGGAGAAAAGAAAAAGAAAACCCACATAATCCAAATCCAAGAAGAGCAAAGCCTATTTTTGTGTGTTTGAAAGGAAAACACTGATTCTGCCAACTGAGTAGAGAGCTAGATACTAAGTGTAGATTTCCCTAGAAGTACCGTGAGGTTTTATAACATTGTCTGCTTTTGTTTTCCTTGTGTGTTGTGATAAGTCCAGGAACTAAGGCTAAGGGGTTATCCCCTGTTATATTGTTGTTTGTGGGGGGAGGGAGGGAGTGGAGTTTTTGTTTTGTTTTGTTTTTTCCAGATTATTTTTTTAAGTGTGTATTTGTGCTTATTTTTACGTTATCCAACTGTACATACTCATTTAACCAGTATTTCACTGTGCTCTAATTACTGCACTCAGAAGCACTGCACAGTCTGAATCCCGGAGAGCTGCGAGAGACTGGGAGTGAAGGGGGAAGGAGAAAGCTGCTACCTGAGCAGACAGGTGATTCCCATTTTGGGGAAGCGGGGTGCTGACCACCCCCTTCCCACACTCCAGCCCGTTGTGCCCATTTGAGGCCGAGCTAGAAGACAGGAGGGGATGGGGTGAAGTCAGCCAAGGCTAGGATGCTCAAAGCGGTTTCAGAGCTGGAAGTTTGGTCTTAGAATGATTTTGGATGCCATGGAAATTCCCAGCCTTTTGGCAGCATCTTGCCCTCTCCTGCCCAATCCCCAGAGGCCCCAGGGAGAGCTGATGGGCATGTTCATATCACTGGGAGAGGACCACATGCCCGACAGAGATACGCTCTAGATATCTCTAGATACCTTTATGGTTGTGGGGCCCATTTTGGTTTCAGGGGTGTAGCTGAGCTGATCTGTTTTACGTTTTTTCCATGTTATCCCATCCTCTGGGGAAGGCCATCTCTCTGCTGAGGGTGCAGCAGCACTCCTGCCTCCAGGTGACCTTATATGCTGGGCATACTGTAGCCCCGAGAACAGTCCCATTTCCCTGGAGGACCTTGACCACTGAGTTCAGTGGGAGCATGAGCAGGACATCAGCAGGAGCAGATCCAGGTGGCCCAAGATGTATTTCCTTGCAGCTACGGTCAACTTGGGCAATGGGGATTTGGTGCTGGGCTGTTCCTGCCACCTGGGGGGTTCAAACCCCCCCATTCCTATTAGCAGGAGCAAAGTGAGGCTTAATGTTTTGTTTCTGTCTTCATTTGGCAAACCGAGTTTTCCCCTTTTCACTGGATCTACACATCCAAGATTCATTAAGAATGAGAATCTCTTCCTCTGAGGCCACACTCAAGAGCTTGGGTTGGCTTCAGGTGTTTGATGAGGAGTCTTGGTGCTACTTGTTGGTGGTTTTAGTCCTGTTGGGTCGAGATGTGGAGCTAATGAGTCCAAGTTGTCTTTGGTTCCCATTCTGGCTTAGTTTTTAGTCTTTTGGTTATTCCTTCTTTTGGTGAGGCCACATTCAACCACCAGTTTCCATCTTCTGAGTGCAAAGAACCAGGGCTTTAATGAAACATTTCACCAGCAATTCGAGAGGGAATTGGAACCATTGTGGAGTTTGCATTGTACGGCCTCTGTAATTACGTACCTGTCTGCAGATGAGAGGCTGAATTTTGCTCCCATCAAGTCAACACAGGTTGTTGTTGTTGTTGACTTCACTGGGAGCAGGATTGAGCCATTCTATATATATAAATATATATATAAATATATATATGATATATATATAATATTATATGTGTAATATTATATATATATCAGTGTAATATTTACAAATAAAACTGTGATCTCGTCTAGAGAAAAATGTATTCATATTACCAACTGCTCTTCCATATTTATGTATCATATTGTATCTTTTTATTATAATTATTATGATTATTATGGTTATTATTATTATTATTATTATTTTTATTATTATTATGGAATCTTTCTTGGCACCTTTTGGAAGCCACGTCAACCAATACTCCAATGAAGTGCTGAGGATCTATTTTCACAAGAATTCTACTGGTCTACTGTATAAAAGAGAAAAGAAAAAAAAAAAAAAGAAACAAGCAAAATACAGTTCAACCCTTAATTCTGTACCTCACGCCTGTACGTTTGCTGCTCCAATTTTGGGTTTTATTTTGCGTTCGTTTGTTTTTAACGGATCTAATTTAAGTCTCCAAGCAATATATAAAGATGTAAATAGTAAAGCTTATTTATTAAGATTGTCATCTTTTTTAATTTATATTTACACAATTGTTCATCTAATTTATTTTTTTTTTCAATACAGTTTTTAACAGTTGTCCTTTTTTTGGTTCATGATGTTTTTTAAATCATTTTCACAGAATTTCTTTATACAGCTTTTTCTCTTTCTTTGAATAAGCAACAACTTCCTCTGGTCTTTCAAAAGCAGGTCATGTTTCACTCCAAGAAAAAAAAAAGTTATGTCAGATTCATCAGAAATATTTTGCCATTGTTGATTCCTATACCCTAAAGTTCTATATTATATAAATATATAATACCTTGTATGCTTAAATATTTAACTGTGTGATTTTGTATATATCTTCATACACATGCTCACACACATATGAGGGTTAATGTCCCCAGATGTTGGGAGAACAGAGAATCAGAAACACAAAACAATATAAGCTTGTATTAAAGAGTTCTGAACTGGACCCCTCGCTCTTGCCACGTCTCCTTTGCTTTCGGTCGAGCCAGTCCTGAGCAGCGCCCATGGGGGTACCCAGTGAGTGGCTGTGGGGTCCCAAATCTGGCTGCAAAGCTTCACAGCATCCTGCCCATCTGCTCCAGATCTTTGTTTTTGGGGTGGGGGGTTGAAAACCGCTGTGTTTTGTAGCAGGTGGAGGGAGGCAGCGCTGGCCAGGGCCCCGTGAGCCCATTTTGCCTCCAGTGGGTTTGGCTCTGCCAAGGGGGTTCAGGTTTCTCTCCAGGCAGGCTGGTGGAGGTTTTGGTGTGAGAGAGTTTAAAAATCAAGCTGTCCATGTTCTGCTTACCTTCTTCATCACAAGCAGAACATATTCATGCAGAAAACCAGTCCCAGCAGGAGGCTGCCTTGGCTCAGGGGTATTACCTAGGAGGGAAGCAAGGCTGAAAGCAAACTAAATGCAGACAGAGAGCTGAACATCACGATGCACAGAGCCTTTGGACACATGACAAAACAGACAGATAAAGATAAATCGGTCTCCAGTGGTCTAGAGAGAGCTGGGGTTGAAGTTTCCCCACCAGACCAAGGCCTTGTGAAGCGTGCACCAATAATTTTTCTGGGTTTTTTTACTCTGGCATAAATAAGTCAGTAAAAAAATGTTTTGCATTTTACCTGTGAGTAACCACTGCAACATACTGAGCAGGGAGAGACAGAAATGTCATGAGCAAGAATGCATCGTGATTTCTATACCATCCTTGTCTTTGGTCAATGCATTATTAATGGAGTATAAGTGCATCACACACAGCCCTATCAATAGTACATTCTGTGGATAATAAGGCCCAGGAACGAGGGATTAAAGGGGTTGTGTTTATAGCAATGCACAAATCAATTGGCTGTGTGTTGAGCTATCTATTAGGGATTAATAAAGACCTGAAGATGGGAGCAGCCATGAAGGCAGAGAACAGCAGGCAGCTCTCTCCTGCTGGGCTCTGCTCAGCTCCACTCCTCCTGCACGTGCACAACCGCTCCAGGATCAATTGGAATGCACAGCCAGAACAACAGTTTCTATGTCCAGGTTATGTGTCTTGTCTGGAGATCAATCACTAAAGAAAGCTGGGGAAATTGCCCTGAATTAATATGGCAAAATCCTCTCCCAGCTCAAAGTCACAGCTTCTCAGGCATGGCATTGGTGACTGTGGCAATCACAGAATCACAGAATGGCTTGGGTTGGAAGGGACCTTAAAGATCATCCTGAAATGGGAAAATGAAGCTGTTAGCAGCAGAAAAATTTCATGTCAAAAAGACACGGAGGCTTAAAAAACTTCCAAAGGAGGACTGGAATATAAAGAAAACTACTCACAAGTATGAAAAAAAACTCTTCTCCATGTAAACAAGGACATCTGAAAACCAAATGAATGTTCAGTCTGGCAGATGTGTGCCCATGGGTTCACTTGCTCACACACGTGTAGACACACAAAACCAGCAAACCCTTTCTGGTCCAGCACTACCTTTTCCTGGATTTGTTCATTCCACCTCCTCAGTTTTTCAGTTTCTAAGGCACACACCCCTGGAAGGTGAAGAAACATGAGTGGTTCTGAGGCCAGAATTCTGCTTTTTGCTGCTCATTAACTACCACAATACTGTGATGGCCCCAGATTTTTCCCTCTGCCCTGAATTGGAATAACAGCTGCCTACATCGTTCAAGTCAACAACTGGCCCAAGTTCTCTGATAAAATGCAGCCAAAGGGCCAGGGTCTTCATTTTTTAAAGTACAAGTGAGTGAGGCAATACTGTGTCAAAATAGTTTTAAAGGTCTTGACAATCTTTTGGCTGACTTCCCTAGGGCATGGGGAGGATTGTTAGTGGTTAAAAACAACTTCCATGATTTTTTTAATAGATAAAAGGTTATTCACAACTTTTTGATCATTTTGCTTATAATGAATGGAGACCTAATCCAAAGAGCAACATCATCCCTTGTAGCCACCCTTCTTGCCCTGATTTTAAGATGTTATCTGCCAGTTTTTTATTTATAAATCACTTCCTCAGTCATATTTTTTTAAAGAAACCTAAGAGCCCCATACCTAATCCTGCTGTTGCCTTTTATCCTCATCCAACCCACAGGGATGAACCAACTCATGGTACAAGTCCATTGGCATTTTTGATGAAAGAGTTGAGATATGGGGATGATTCTGGCTGAAGCCAAAACCCATCTCTGTCTTTGGGCACTCACCTTGTAGCACAGACCTGTTCTTTTCCAAATATCACTGTAATATCATGGCTTTTCTCGAGCCCTGGTGCTGCTGTGTTTCCATAAGGCTCCGTGCCATAGTGTCTGCTAAGCAGGCTTGGAGAGATGGGAGGGTGGTCAGGTGCAGGGAAGGGAAAGGGAATTCTTTTTATTGCTCACTTTATTACTACTGAAATGCTCAGACTTTCCACCCAAGCACTTAAAGCCTCCTGAGCCTCATAGCACCGGAGGAAGTGCCCAAGTGGTTCAAACCAATCCTTGAAGCCCTGGCAGCTCCTGGTGCCCAGGATCAGGAGTCTGTTGTCAGATTTTTGTGCCCCCCAGCCCAGTGCTGAGGGGCACTGGCAAGGCCAGAGCTGCCCAGGACATGTTGTCCCACCATGGTGGCTCTGTGAGCCATGGGCTGGTTTAACATCGTGACCACCAACGCTCAGGGAGGCAGTCAGGCCACGTGTGCTTAGAAAATAAACCAGAAACCTTTTCCTTTGTGTCTCACAGCGTGCACATCAATTCATGTCATGATGCTCAGCTTCTGGACAGCAAATCCTGCCCCTGGCCCAGCAGCTACAATGTGTGGTTTACATCCTCCCAGGGCAACAAGGCATGAGTTTGCAGGCTACTGAATCATCTGTGGCACCACAGGGCACTGCTGTGGCTTAAGGCTAAGCCACTGCAAGGCTTTGTGCCCCCAGGAACCCATGGGGAGGGGAAGGAAAAGAAAGGAAGAGAAAGGAAAGGAAGAGAAAAAGGAAGGGAAGAGAAAAAGGAAGGGAAGGGAAGAGAAAGGAAGGGAAGAGAAAAAGGAAGGGAAGAGAAAAAGGAAGGGAAGAGAAAAAGGAAGGGAAGGGAAGAGAAAGGAAGGGAAGAGAAAAAGGAAGGGAAGAGAAAAAGGAAGGGAAGGGAAAAAGGAAGGGAAGGGAAAAAGGAAGGGAAGGGAAGAGAAAAAGGAAGGGAAGGGAAGAGAAAAAGGAAGGGAAGAGAAAAAGGAAGGGAAGGGAAGAGAAAAAGGAAGGGAAGGGAAGAGAAAAAGGAAGGGAAGGGAAGAGAAAAAGGAAGGGAAGGGAAGAGAAAGGAAGGGAAGAGAAAAAGGAAGGGAAGGGAAGAGAAAGGAAGGGAAGAGAAAAAGGAAGGGCAGGTGCAGGGCAGGTGCAGGGCAGGTGCAGGGAAGGGCAGGGAAGGGCAGGGAAGGGCAGGGAAGGGCAGGGAAGGGCAGGGAAGGGCAGGGAAGGGCGGGGAAGGGAAGGTGCGGGAAGGGAAGGTGCGGGAAGGGAAGGTGCGGGAAGGGAAGGTGCGGGAAGGGAAGGTGCGGGAAGGGAAGGTGCGGGAAGGGAAGGTGCGGGAAGGGAAGGTGCGGGAAGGGAAGGGAAGGTGCAGGGAAGGGAAGGGAAGGTGCAGGGAAGGGAAGGGAAGGTGCGGGAAGGGAAGGTGCGGGAAGGGCAGGGAAGGTGCGGGAAGGGAAGGGAAGGTGCAGGGAAGGGAAGGTGCGGGAAGGGAAGGGAAGGTGCGGGAAGGGAAGGGAAGGTGCGGAAGGGAAGGGAAGGTGCGGGAAGGGAAGGGAAGGGAAGGGAAGGGAAGGTGCGGGAAGGAAAGGTGCGGGAAGGAAAGGTGCGGGAAGGTGCGGGAAGGGAAGGGAAGGTGCGGGAAGGGAAGGTGCGGGAAGGGAAGGGAAGGGAAGGGAAGGGAAGGGAAGGGAAGGGAAGGGAAGGGAAGGGAAGGGAAGGCAAGGGAAGGGAAGGGAAGGGAAGGGAAGGGAAGGGAAGGGAAGGGAAGGGAGGGGAAGGGCAGGGAAGGGAAGGGCAGGGAAGGGAAGGGAAGGGCAGGGAAGGGAAGGAAAAAAAAGGAAAAAAAAAGGAAAAAAAAGGAAAAAAAAGGAAAAAAAAAAGTAGAAACCAAACAAACAAACAAAGGAGCAAATGCAGCACTTGACTCCAGAGGCCTCTGCCTTGGGAAGAAGCTGTCCAAAAGTGGTGTGTCATCAGCAGCACAAAAACCCAAACAATCGGCTCCTCTGTGCGCTGTGCCAGCTGCAGCCCGGCCGGGACCAGGCTGGGGAACAATGGCCGTGGGGACAATGGGGATTGTTCAGGCCCCTCCAGAGGGAACAGCCCCACGCAGCCCTGGGACAGGACCTGCAGCTGTCACCAGCTCTGAGCTGCCAGACAAGTGGCAATTTGGGGAGCCCTCAGGAAGGACGTGTGCCCGATGGGACTCTCATAGGATGCTGGAAGTGGCAGGGAATGCTTGTTAAAGGTTTCTCTGCAGGGAAAGCCTCTCCCCATGCTGAGCTGGGGTTTATGGGGTGCTGGGGTGCCTGGATGGGGGAAGTAGGGCCAAGTTGTGCAGGACATACCCATGGCTGCTCTATCAATGCTGTTACCTGCACATACACTCACTACAAAGACACATGGAGAAGGTTTCTCCTGACCATAACTCATCCTAAAGCTGATCACTCCATCCAGGATCCACTGAAGTTACCCTTCCCTGCAATGTCATTAGGGAAATAATTTCAGTTTTTCAAATGGATGTGGGTAGTTTACTAAACATGGAGGCTGGCATCTTTTTGCCCCTCTCCCCACTTGCTTTTCATGTTTCATCCACCCCTTGGTGCTCTCCCACCCAGGCCAGCATCACCCCTGGTCTGCCAAAGCCCAGGCACAGCAAAGTCAGGGTATTGGCAAAAGGAACCAGCTCCTGGGGCAGCAGCAATTTGCTTTGGAGCTGGGATCCCTCTTCCCTGAGGGAGTCAGAGGAGTGGCAGGGGTCTGTGTGTGTGTGTGTGTGTACACTGTAGGGCACAGGTCCATCTGCCAGCATTGCTGGGCTATGACTACAACTGTTTATCTTGAAAGCCAGAGGGTTACATTCTCCAAAGTTTCCAGGGAGAAAATACAGACCCTTCCTTTCAGCTGTGTGCCGGAGGATGCACACATCCTCCTTGACAAATTCCTCCGTTTTGTTTGGCTTGGGTGCTCTCTGCCGGGTAGCATCACTGGCCAGAGGCTCTCCTGGCTTTGATTTTGGAGCTAGGTGTGCTTCACAACAGGTTAATGGCCATCAAACTCTGCAGCCCAGAGTCTAGACTCTTCCACCTGCTCTGTACATATTAACACAGTCTCACACACATCTCACTTTGTACATGTACCCAATACAAGCAGCCAGTCTCACCATGGATGCAAAGCAAAGCTCCTCAGCAGCCTTCCAAAATAAGCAAACTATGCCTCTGCAATGGACACAGCTGCAGTGTGGATCCAGAGGACAACCAGCCTGTCCCTGTGCTGCTCCTGCTGTGTTCCCAGTCAGGCCTACCGAGCTGAAGGTCTCCTTTCCATCACCATCTGCAACAAAACATCCCCATGCTGCAGCTCTGTCCTTTCCCCCAGAGCTCTGCGAGCATCCCAGGTGCAAAAAACACCACTGTGGGGGAGCTTGCAGTGTCAGAGAGGAGAAAAACACCCTGAGGGGTAGCCAGCCAGCCGGCTGCCCTGTGTTTTGGCTAGCATCTCCTGTTCCTAACACCTAGCACCACACTCACAATGGAGAGGAGTCCCAGGGGCAGCGTTATCCCTGTCACACCTCCAGTCCAGTCACTTACAGAAAACACAGGCAATTTGTCCCTCAGGTTGGCCAAGGCTGGCTCCTGCCTGCAGCGAGACTGCAGAGCTGCTCCCCATCGCCGTGTGCTGCACGGGGCTTCCAGGAGAAATGAATCATCCCTGAGCCAAGCAAACAAAAACAAAATAAAACCCTGTGTTTATAAAGTACAGCTGTGGGCCAGAGCCTTGAAAAAACAAGACAGCTTCAAAGCACCTGGAGCTGCACCCGGTGAGCAGCAGGGGCAGGATGGAGCAGCCAAGCTCCCTGTGGCTGCTGCTGCTCCCGGCAGCCTCAGCCGATGCTGTGTCCTGCCCAGTGCCTGGGGGACCTGTCCTACACTGCCTGTGGATGCCAGGAGGGGATGATCACAGAGTCACATGCAATCATGGAATGTCCTGAGCGGTAAGGGACAAAAAAGACCAGAACCCAGCCCCTGGCCCTGCCCAGACCCCCCAACATCCCAGCCTGGGCATCCCTGGAGCTCTGGCAGCCTCGGGGCCGTGCCCATTCCCTGGGGAGCCTGGGCAGTGCCAGCAGCCTCTGGGGGAAGAACCTTGCCCTGATGTGCAGCTTGAGCCTGCCCTGACACATATTCATGCCATTCTGTAAGGAATGTTTCTGGTCACCAGAGAGGCAAGATCAGCTCCTGCACTTCCATTGGCCCTTGTCAGGAAGCTGCAAAGTGTGATATCCTTTCCCCTCAAGTCTCCTCTTCTCTAGGCTGAACAAAGTGACCTCAGCCTCTCCTTGCTTGGCTTCTGCCCTTCTGCACTATCTTTGTGCCCCTGCTTTGGACATTCTCCAATGGCTTCAGATCTTTCTTACACTGTGGCACTCAAACCTGCACATCAGTCCCAGTCACTCTGCATCAGTGGCTCCAAAGAGAGATTTGGGGGTTTTTCACCCCTCCTAAAGGTCACACGCTGTGTCCTGGCAGCACATGAAATGGGCAGCTCAGTCTGACACCAGTCTGGGCACTGGCCAGGCACCACCACATTGGCATTTCAAGGTTTTTGCTGTGTGTTGTTGCAGCTCCAACCAGGCAAATTCAAAGTCTTCATTTGACTGCAACAAATCACAGTCATCTTCTCCATCCCCACAACCAAACTCCAAGGCCACCAGTCACCCCCAAAGGGCAAAGGGATGGTGAAGTGGCAGCAGCAGCGCTGGGCACTCGGATTTTAACACATGGTGGTATCATGGTCCCCCCTTGGTCTTTGTTTTCAATGTCTGTGACCCTTAGTGACACACAGACCATAGCCCAGAGCCCTCAGTGTCATCCTCCTCTCTCTTTCCATCAGAAAAAGGGATTGAGCTTAAAAATTAAGACCTCAGGCAACCTGCAGTGCTTTGGGGCTTTTCTTACAGGCTGCAATGTCACAGCAAAGTTCTCTGTGAACTTCAGCAGGACTTTGACCAGGTGCTGGAGTCCTTCCCAAAACACATTAATGTGGCTCAAATGAAGAGACATAACCAAAAAGGAGAAACTAAAGAGCAGTTTGGAAGGAACAATCAGAATTATTTGAGTGGGTGCAAATCAGGCAAATAGGTTTAGCTCAGGAAGGTCTCTGGGTGAACCTTCTCCACATCAAATTCTGCACTGTTGTTTGGTTTTAAAGCATATTTGCTTTGAAACTCACCTCCTGTTTGTTTGATTTGATGTTAAAGGGTTAACTAACCTGAAAAAAATGAAACAAAACTATTTGCTTTGGGCTGACTAAACCGATTCATTCAACCCACACTCTTCTCTCTTCCCTCTCCAGGTTCGTTGTTCTGCTTTAGAAAGGAAAAAAAAACAAAACAAAAAACAATAGCTTTGAGATGATCTGATTTTTGTATTTTTTCCTCTCTCACCCTCTTGCACTTTTTGGTTTGGCTACCAGGCTGAGAAATCCATTACCCACAGGGAGCCCGGGCCAGCCTAACCCACATCTGACAGTAAAAGAAACCAGATTCTCCATGTCTTTTTAGCCCCTGGCTTTCTTCTTGGGCTTTCCCACACGCTTCCAGCTCCCACTGGGACCGGTGGCTACGCTGGGTGTTGAGGAGGGAAGGACTCTGTGTGAAAGGCTGCACTTTTCCCTCCTTTCTATGCATCCGTCTTGGGCTCCCTCATCTCAGCCTCATCCCAGGAGCATCACACCCAGCAGTGAATCCCCATGGATGCCCAAGCAGAGGTGAGACCGCGTCAGGAAGGAACACCAGGGAGCCAGCGACCGTGGACTTAATCCGAATCTTTAATGCACAGAACAAGCTGCCGGGAGCCTTGCGAACGAAGGCTGCGCACGGAGCCGCCCCGGCCCCTCGGAGCGGTACAAAAGCCCAGCTTGCCTGCAGCGTCCCGGGCACCCGGCCTGCCTCCCTGCCCCGGGACCCTCGCTGGCAGCGCGGTGTCACCGGCCACCCGCGCCACCTCCTCCTCGGCCACCACGGCACCGGGGCCCCTCGCCCCGCTGGCAGGGAGGGGATCACCCTGCGCCCAGCAGCTCCCCTCTGCCTGGCCTCCAGTGGGTATCTCCTTCTCCCAGGGTTTTGGAGCGTGTAGTCCAGGAAATTCAGTAAGAAAAGATTAAAAAGGAGAGGCTTTTATGCTGAGTCAAATTAGGTGATTTCTTTTTTTTTTTTTTTTCTTTTTTTCACTCTTGAAAAATTAAAAAAAAAAAAAAAGGAAAAGAAATTAAAGTCCGACTTGCTCATTTCTTGTTTCTCTGCCATCTGTGTGAGAAAGTCCTGTTTGGCCTCGCTGTCCCCTTCCACCCCCTCTGAACATCACCCAAACCCCACCAGCCACTCAGCACATCACGAGTCCTCGACTCCTCAGAGTCCCTTTGCCTCCCACAGCTCCAGGCCCGCTCCTTCCCTCACCGCCCCTTGGACTCCCCGTAGGTGTTGCGCAGCATGGAGACCATCTTCTCCTCGCAGGTGACTTTGGTGTCCTTTAGGATGCTGTACCAGACCATGCCGGGCGGCCGGACCTCCTCGCTGCGGCAGAACAGGTAGGGCATGGTCTCGGTGCGGCTCTGGATGTAGGCACTGCGCAACAGCGTCGAGCAGTGGCTGCTGACCTTCTCCAGCCTCCTCAGGATCAGGTGAGCCTTCCTGGAGGGGACAGAGATGGGGACAGAGCAGTGTGGGTAAGGCACAGGGGAGACCAGAAGTCAGGACTTCTGTGTTCTGCCACCAGCGCTGTCTTGTGGCAAGAATGGACAAGACCCCTTGCCTAAGACATTGTCTTTCCTGTTCCAAGTGGAGAGAAGCTCTCTTTTTCCCAAAGTTTTGGGTAGATCTAGCATTTCACAGCACCAAGACCTCAGGTCTCACCCACTGGAGCAGTCTGTGTGCCCTGGGGACAGTCTGTCCCAGCTAGATTGTCACCACCACTGTGTGATCCTGGCCAGATCCAGCAATGTGCTGGCCCCACCTGGCACCCTGGTGAGACCTCCAGCACCTTCCTGCCCCTGAGTGATGAGCTCAGCCCTCCCTCTCCTGATTTCCCAAGTCTGCAGGAGGTAAGCAGCCCAAAAGGACTGACACTAGAAGAGGGAGGAAAAAAAGCACAACACATTAAGACAAAACAAAATAAACCCGTAAGAAACCAAGAATCCCCTTGTGGGAGTCTGCAAAGTGCTAAATCAAACAAAGGGAGGGAAGAGGGTTTACTTCAGTGGTCTGAAAGTTTCAAGATCACTGATTATTTCCTCTCCCTCTGGTGCCACAGGAAAGCTCTGGATTCAGGAGTCGGGGATTTCACAGTTCCTGCAGGAATGTAAATTCCGGATAATGATATGTCAGGGGCAGCACTGTCAGTCAGCAAGGCATAAACATGAGGATTATTTGATTATGAAAGCTGGGTGGTGTTGCAGCTCAGACTGTGAGCTCCCAGCCCGGGGGGAGTGTTGGGAGCCTGATGTCCGGGGATGGGATGCCAGGGAAGGGCTGGTCAGGGTCACCTCAGCGCCAGAGCAGAGGGCAGAGACGGCGGCAGGAGGCGAGAGGGCGTCCTGGCACCTCCAGCCAGCTCAGACCTCTCCCTCTGGAGTGAGAATGTTGGATGAAAGGCTGTAGGAAACCACTGCTCCTCCAGGGCTGCACATGGAAAACTGTCCCACTCCTCCCCAGGGCGATGTGCTCTGGGTCAGCTTTGAGGACAATGAAACAAAGGAAGTTGGCTCTTCTTGGACTACACTCCATGCTATCCATTTATGGATTTCATCCACAAAGACACAAGCCAGACTGGGCAATTTGAGCCTCTTTAGCTCCACACAAATCTAACAGTGACATCATGGGCTGTGCCCAGCTCTGACACAACACCTCTACTCACGTTACCTGACCTTCTACAGCATCTGGTGCTCCCAACACACACCAAGACCAGACACACTACCAGGAACAGGTCCTGTGCTGCTGGATGTGTGCTTCTTGGAGTTACAAATTCATGATGGTATTAGGTGCTTTTGGTGAAGACTGATTGGGTCAAGCTCAGCTCAGCAGGAAACCCAACTCTGTAGTGATTGTCTCTATAGCTGCCAAACTTCAACAAATCACAGTCACTGCAGCTGGAAGGGACCAAAAGCCATCACCTGTGACATTTTCCTGCTGGGAACAACCTGTCTGGGTGAATTTCTTCTGACTCTGTTCCTAGAGTCAGGAGCTGATGATCCTTCCAGTGCTCCCCATCCTCATGGAGCAAGAACACAATCTTGGAGATTGTTTCTTAACATCTGTACTGGTTTTCCCTTTCAGGGAGCAAGCACAGGACCCACATCACCTCATGGGATGGACTTTTATATCAGCTGACCATGCTCAGGAGGAGATCACTCAGCCAGAGCACCCTCACAGAGAAGAACTCTCATTTCTCTAAGGCCACAACTCCACGACCACCCTGATTTATCATAAAGCAGCTCTACTGCCAAAACAGGGTACTGGTCCCTCCCCAGCCCTTTACTGCTGGTGTCCATGGACCTGAACACTGTGCCAGCATGGGGAAGTTGTTTATTCAAAGGCCAAACAAGCAATCCTTGGATTTTCCCCCCCTAACTGGTCACTATTCCAGCTCACCACAAGGCCTCTCCCAGCCACAGCAAGAGGGGAGCAATGAGGAGTGGCCATGACCAGCCCTTGAGGCAATCCCCCATGGTGGGTTACCAACAGCAGCACAAGGAGTGCATGTCTCAGCTGGCCAGTGTATGTCTGCTCTGCCCTTCCTCTATTCCCTTCTCACCACTTCTGCTATCCTACCCTCCACGGCTTTCCTCACCCATCTCTCACTTTTCTCCCACACAACCTGCCTTAGCCTCCATTTCCCTTGGCCTTCTCTACCTTCCCATTTTCATTACTTGCTCCACTACACTTTAATGATCCCCTGGATATTGCTAGAGCTCACCATGTTGCCCTTGCTTCCTGATAAATACTCAAACCATTCATCCAGGCAAATATTCCTATATGTGAGAAGAACTTCAAGGATGGCAAGAAATTCAGGGGTCAAGCCACCCCATCCTGCTGATGCCTGCTGTGCCAGAGGCTCTGATCCTCCTGGAGCTGTCTCCACACACCTGCTGCATCCACAGCTCACTCTGTGCAGTCAATCCCAGGAAAAAACCTGTGTTTAAGGGTGGGATGTGGCACACAATGGGTTGTCCCTGTGAGATACTGAAAACACACTGAATTGTGGTCACAGAGGAGACAGGGTGACGGGGGAGAGGGAATCAGGCCCCTCGCTTTTGATGCCCAGTGCCAAAGCTCCAGTTTTGATGGGTTTCACCGCTTTGAGTAATTTATTTTAGCTGGGTAATGAAGTCATGTGTAAATGTTAGATTTAGCTTTCGGCTGTCAGCTGTTCCCTCTTAAAAAAAATAAGGAGGAAGAGAGACAGAGCGGGTAAGGGGAGGGGTGAGAAAGAGAGAGAAGCTTTCTGGTGAAGACTGGGTAATAAATTACAGGAGCAGTTCTTGGGCTGCCAATTTAACACCATAAATCAAGCCCTGGGTATTACCCAAGTGCTCCCTAAGGAGGGCTGTCGGGTCAGAACGACCACCTTTTCAAATACTGGAAATGAAATCTTCCTAAATGCTGACCAACCTCATCCCTGCCAGAAATGGCTATTTATTGCCTTATTAAAGGGCAGGAATTGGGAGGGGACAGCAGGGGAGTGAGAGGGGAGTCACTCTCCTGGCTGCCTGTGGCCGGACCCCAAGCTCTCAGTCCCCAAAGCGATGGAGTGACCCCATTCCCCCTCACCCCACAGCCCAGATGGGGATGTTCCCATGCTGGTGTGGGTCAGCAGTGCCCTGTCTCCCACCACATGCCCACCACAGGAGCCAGGGGCGGATTCTGGACTGTGCTTAGGTGGTGGATTTAGGAGGTCACAGCACAGTCACAAGTGATGAAGAGGGAGATTTAAAAATAGTGACAGCTCTAAGCAGCCACTTCCCTCTGTGGTGCCTCGTGGTGTGGGGGGAGAGGAAAAGGGAGGGGATGGGTGTCTGCTTCCAAGGGCTACTGCATGAACCAGTGCTCCACTGCACAGGGGACAGGGCACTGAGGTCCCTGCTGCCAGCCCCAGCAAGGCTTTGACCAAGAGTAGGAGCTTCCTGTTCTGCCCAGTGCCAGGGGTGCTTCTGCTGGGATGTGTGTCCCCTCCAGCTGCACAGGGGGCAGACAACACTCACCTTGAGGGCTGGTATGAGATGAAAATATATCCAGAGCCAGCTAAACCTGCCTTAGCTTGGAGGGAGATACTAAAAGCAGGCAAAGCAGCATGAAGGAGCCATTAAAAAATGATACCTGGGCTGGAAGGAAGGATTAGACTCCTGTCTCTGCAGGGAGAGGGTGCCTGTCTGGCTGCTGTGTTCCTGTATGTGATGGTTTTGTCATAAATTCAGATTTTCCACTCTACTGAGAACTGACCTGGGTCTTTCAGACCCTCATGTGCAAGGACAGTGAGTCCAGGACTTGATGGCCTCTTATCACAGGCTCCCATCAGAACATTGCATTCCCCCTTGTACCAGAAGTCAGCTGCTCTGGAGATGCATTTCATGTCCCTTGGCCAGCCCAGCTGCCTGCCTGGGTGACTGGCTGGAGCAGGGGACAGGTTGTGAGCCCTGAGCTGATGCCATGTACTGACCCCAGTCTTACTGGTAGCCACAAACAGGGGCATGGAAAAAAGATTTTAATTTAACTATTTATTCTGCCTTCTCCTAAAAGCCATACCCTGCTTGCAATGGTCATAAGAATCATCCTGAAAACACAGCAAGAGAAAACAGTAGTGAAATCTCCCCATGGCTGTGTTAGGAAGCATGCACTGATCCAGAGCTCTAGATGCACAGTAGCATTAAAGTTCACTGATTTAGACAGATTCTTCTGTCTTGTTGGAACAAATTAACTGTGTGACATTCACTCAGTCTGTGAGAGGAATGGGGGGAGCAGGAGAGGGGCTGTTGTTGCTAGAGGAGATGAGCAGGATGAGGCAAGCCAGGTGTTGAGGTGCTGCTGACCACGGAAAGTCCTGGTTTAGGGCCACCTATGAGCTAAGTTTTTAATGTCTCCTTAATGTAAACGGTCTGGTTGGGACATCTGGCTGTGAGTGTGTCTTCTTGCCAGCAGCTGTTTGCAGTAACCTGTGGCTTTCATGGAAACTGGGCTCACGAGAACCTCAGTGTGATGTATTTATTACACAGAGGCAATCAACTCCCCTCTTGTCGCTCCGTTTTATGAGAGAACATTTACTGTGAAGCTGAGGCTCATCTGATAAACATTTCAAGGTACAAAAATGCATGTCCCCCAGGGAAGGAGAACTGT
This sequence comes from Pseudopodoces humilis, assembly GCF_049639895.1. Classification (NCBI taxonomy): domain Eukaryota; kingdom Metazoa; phylum Chordata; class Aves; order Passeriformes; family Paridae; genus Pseudopodoces; species Pseudopodoces humilis. Next base: position 7,792,177 of record NC_142221.1, on the reverse strand, counting down.
CTGTCAATTAAAATCCTGTTATGAGATGGCCTCCTTTGGCAAAAAAAAAAAAAGAAAAAGAATCCTTGTTGCCTCCTGCTATGTCAGTGCTTCTGGTTCTGTCCAAGCTCCCTGAGAAGCCAGGCTGGATGGCAGAGCTTCGCTCTTGTCACGAGCCTGGCACTGACTGCCTTGGCTTTTATGGATTCATCCCCTTGGCTGCAAGTCACGCATTTCTCAAGTACAGAACAGGGCAGAGGAGTGCTGTGAGGAGCTCCCCTGGCTCAGTGAGGACAGCAGACAGCAGCCAAATTGACCATGGGCTCCAGATGGGTCCTGGAACTGGCAGTTTAAATGTCACCCTGCTGTCCCACAGCTTGATGCAGGTATTGGGTTAGACAGCATCCTTCAGTGTGTTGGATCTCAAGTAATAGGGGAAATAAAGATGTGTAAGAAGAAGCTGATGGCTCCCAAGGATTCAGAGAAAAAGGAACAGTTGCAAAGGACAAACAAGCCTGCAGTGTCATCAAAGGGAAGGCAGGGGGGAGGATGAGAATGGCTCTGTGCCAGAGGCCAATGAACTACCAAAGAAACCATGGCCAAGGTCCTCTCTGGAGGAGGACAAACCCCAGGCCAGCTTGGATTTATGTCCAGGAGGGGTGTAAACAGTTGTGAGCTGTCGTCCTGGTACTAAGGAGAGATCTTCAGCAGGAGGAGAAGGAAAGGGAGGAGGATAGGGAGAAGAAAAAAAACCTTTCCAGGCCTATATTACACCTTTTGTCCCCCACTCCTCAGTGTTTCCAAGCCCCCAGCTCATTTGAAGCATTACCCATTTGCTTCAGGCTGGGTGATACATTCATGCAAAGACCAGCCAGCTGCCAGGTGTGCCACCAGCATTCATCCAAGGATTGAGCAGGACCTGGTGGTCCAAGGGGATGCAGGACAGCATGGTGAACACCGAAAGGAGTCTTCTCTTAGCTACAAAGAGAAGGCAGTGGCCAAGCAGAAGGGTGCTCTGGGCATGGGGCAGGGCAGGACACAGGGAAGGGACAGGTACCTGGGCCCCAGCTCATCCTCACTGCGCCAGACAAAGTCTCCAAACTTCTCATAGTGGGAGTTGTAGTGGTGCTGGACTCGGAAGAGCATGGAAGCAGAAACCTCCATTAGGGTGTTGTAGGCTGTCTGCTGCTCCTTGCCGCTGGTGTAGCCGTTGTAGAGGTTGTAGATTTTGTCAGCTATCTCTGGAAAGGATCAGGGTGTGGAATTAATGACCATCTGGAGGTGCTAACATGGGAAGAGGAGGAGCAGAGCCCTTGGCAGGGCTGGCAGGAGGGGCAGGCAGCTGGTGTGGCTGCCAGTCCCTTGGGGCTGCCTGCAGTGGGTTCAGTGACTGCAGAGCATTCAGCGAGGAGAGGCAAAAAGCTGTCAGGACAGGCAGACAGCCTTATCCTCCCAGGAAGGGCAAGCAAACTCTTCCCAAATTCACCAAACCAAAAGCCATGGTGCTAAAGAGTAGGAAGAAATCAACACTTGATGCCAGGATGGCCCTTCAGCCAGAAATGCAGCACCTCATCATTGTGAGCATAGGCTGGAGCAGCCCAGATGTGTTAAACAAAAGCATTAACTATCTTGTTTTTGGAGATGAGGAATGCACAAAACTGCATCTCCTTCTTTCTCCTTAGTCACCTGTTTGCTGTTTTTCCATGGGAATGAAATATTTTCATATGCTTTTCTTATTGAACATGGAACTAAACATTAACCAATTTTTTTTTTCTGGATAATATTCCCAATGGAAAGCAAGCAAGAGAGAGAAAAGGTAACATGATGGTCACATAGAGGAATCCTCTTAAGTCTGAAAGCAGCCAAGTCCTCTGGTTTGGGTGTAAGGACAAGTGGGATCAGTTTCAAAACTGAACAATGTAAATGTGCAGAAGTAGCTGGGCTTTTATCAACATTTCTGTTTCCAAACTGATCCAGGTGCCCTCAGCACCCCTTCAAACACCCAGAGCCAAAGGTGCCCTGCCAGAGCTGCTTCTCTCAGGTTTGTGAGAAGGGATTGCTCTTTATCCATGGGGTTTGTGTGAGACACACAATACCAGCTCCCACAGCCATGCATGGGAAGGAGTCACCAGCTGCAAGGAGACTTTGCCCCTGGACACTCCTGAAATTTGTCCCCCTTCTCCAGATGAACGTCCCTGTGCCCATGGGTGAATTTAAAGGAGTTTTCCCACTGGGAGAGATGGGCCTGGGCAGGTTTGTGGGAGCATTGCAAAGAGAGGAAAATCAAAATTAGCAGGAAATGTCTCCTGGTGCAGAACATGAGGCACCTGGACACTGACCTTCTGCCTTGCTGTCGTCTACCAGCGGACACGCTGTCCTCAGGGTGACCGTGCTCAGCTCTGAGTGTCTCCCTCGTGTATCCACAGCATACAGGGTAAATCTGCAAGGCAGGAAGCAAAAAGAAAACAAGGTTTTCATCCCTCAGTCCAACACCACCAGGTTGTTAAGGGAACCGGACTTCAGAAGTGAAAGGAAATATGTGATCCAGGTACAATCAGTCAGCTTTGGCATCTCAAGGAGATGTGAGATGATCTCTTGGAATAGAGGAGGACCCAGGGATAGGAGTCAGGGCTGAGGAGATGGGCCACTTCATCCCTTTCTGGAATCTGTGGGGATCCATTTCCTCTTCCCCCATTCCTGGGACTCCTGTGGGGCTGCACCCTGAATCCTCCTGACTGCAGAGAGATGCAAACACCTCATGGTTGCTCTGCCATGCCCTGGTGTGAACATTATAAAACGGTGGTGTTTGTGAGCTGGGCTCCTCTCTGCCCTTTCTGGGAGCAGGGCAGTAATTCTTGCCATAAGTGGGCTCTGTGCTGACAAGTGACAGCTCACACTCGTCCTGTGAATGGCCCTTGAGTTGTTTGCTCCCTCATTTCCTCACAAGGGTGGGGCTGGAAAAAAGGGTGGGAACGATAATTTCACACTTGAAGCTAATGGAGAGCATCTGACAGTAAAATACGGCTTTTGTGCCCGATGGAGCATTGAATAAACAGGCTGTGGCTGCATGGAACGTCCCGAGATGCTGAGCTCAGAGTCCTGCTCAAAGCATCAAAGCTCCAAGATGAGAATGCTTCTTCACAGCAGGGGTGACAATCTTCTGTCCACTCTCCCAAAGGGCATCAGTTCATATTTGTTCCCTCCGAGCTGGGAATGGCAAGTCAAGCTGGCTTTGACAAAGTGCAGGGGCTGGTTTGAACCCCTCAGAGGTCTGAGATGCCTGGTGGTGGGGTACCCAGCCTGAGAAATAACACACCACCCCTCCTTAGCCTAAGGTAAAACTGACCAGCTCTGGCAAGGGAGTGCAAGGAGTATCATAAAAGCAGCTGAAGCTCAAAGGGGATTGAGACCCTAAGTTATGTTTATTTAAGGAATGGTCCTAAGTCCTTAGCATCCTTGGGGGTGAGAGAAGCAATGCCTCCCTCTTCCTCACCCCACACACGAGCACTGCCAGGCCCCTCTCTCCTCCCTGCAGGCCCTGCACATCCCACATGTGGCTGATAAGAACTGACATTTGCACGGTAGCAATTCCCAGCACAGGACATGTTCCCTCTAAGCAATTAGCATTAGCTCCCTAACAATACTTGCTGTCTGAAAGGATGCCAGCAGCCTGCCAAGGAACTCACTTGTGTGCAGGGACAAGTCCCATGTTCACAAAGCTGGGGCACACAGGGGACACACTGGCTCAGCTCGCCTGAGGAGATGCTTTTTAATCCTTTTGGCATGGCATAATTTTCCTTAATTTACCAGGAGCGTTGCTCGGAGTGGGAGCATCTCAAGAAGGATATCCACACTGTGCCACCTCACAAGTACCACACACAGGCTGTTCTCCCTGAGGGACACGCAGAGCAATAGCACAACACAGAATTCCAAGCAGGAGTCCAACTGCAGGGCTTTACATCCCATCCTGAAGGGTCACCGGTCCTTTCCCTCCCCTCAGCAGACAGGAGGTTCAAGGGAATGAGGAGTCCTCTGCTGGGAGCAGGGAAGGTTTGTGCCTCAGCAGCACCAACAGGGGCACCCAGAGTTGGGCAGGGGGACGCCAGCCCCAGGAGATGAGCAACTGCAGAGGGAGAACAGGGCAGGGACCCCAACAGTCCTGCTGCCCACCCACTGCAGGGCTCTTCTTGCTCATCAGCAGAAGCACAACAAGAGGGTTTAACATCAGGACACTGCTGGGAGCTGCTCCCCATCCCCATCCCGGGGTCACCTGCCCAGCCACAGCGGCTGTGCTGCTGTGTTTGCTTTGGGAAAAGCGTGAGCAGAGCTAATGTGTAACCTCTGCTCTGCCTGCAGCGGCTCAGGCTGGCTCCATTAGCTCTGAGGCAATCAGCACCACAGCACTTTCCTTGGAAAACAGAAGACTTTTATCAAAACATAATTGTAACATTCAGCAATTAGTGCCCATTTCACCTATTCCATCGCCAGTGGGGTCAGGAGGATTGGTTGGGTGTTGAAGCACACCCACCCATTTGGGTGATGCTGAAGACCTGTGTGAGACTTTTGACTGCACTTCTCCCCTCTGCCCAGCTCACACAGGAACAAAGTCACTCAGCTGCCAAGAGCAAGAGCATCTCTCTTGGTTTTTGGGTTAAAAAATACATGTCAAAAAACAAACCCTCATTTCATCTTTCTTTTTGATGATGTAAGGAAAAAAAAAAACCAAAACCAATGTAAATGAATAAAACCATCAGAATCAAAGTGATTTTGATCTTGATAAAAATTATTTTTTGAGAACAAACCCAATTGCTTTACCTCACCTGAAGCCAGTCCTCTTTCAAGAACCTTAGAGGAAACTATTTCATGTCCATTCTTTGTGAATGAGATGTTTTGGACTCAGCACTGATCACCCCAGCTGTGGTGGAAGCTGGCAGCCCAGCAGCACACAGCCTCTTCACCTCTCCAGCTCCTTCCAGCCAGTGACCTCAGAAGGTTTTAACATTAATTACAGTCCAAAAGATCACCCTGAAGCACAGCAGCATTAATAGCTCTGTTTTATCGACAGTAAACAGAGACATATGGGGTGAAGCATCGTGCCCCAGAGAGGCTCCGTGACATGAACAGTTTGGAAACTCGGGAGATGATGGTTTCCAATCTCGCTTTCAAACCACTTGACCACCCAGCCACTGCATCAAAACACTTTTATGGCCAGTTAATGGCACTGTGCAGAGTGCTGAGGTTTAGTTTTGTTCCTTTATTCCCGGAAATGGAGAGTAAAGAGAAGGGAGTGCAAAGACCTGTGTCTCTGTGCAAACCCAGCATTCACATCTTGCTGGAAACCTTCAGCAGACACAGGCAAGGAGCAGCCTAGGACCCAATGGGACATCAACAGGTGGCCAGTGAGAGGGGAGACCACCCCTGCGTGGGAGGGATGGGGATGTGACTTTAAGGTGAAGGAGGGTAGGTTTGGGTGAGGTATTAGGAAGACATTCATTACAATAAGGGTGGTGAGGTTACCAAAAGAGATTGTGGACTCCACATCTTGAAGCCTAGAAGTGTTCAGGACCAGGTTGGACAGGGCTTGGAACAACCTGGGATAGTGCAAAGTGTCCCTGCCCATGGCAGAGGGTTCAATGAGATGAGCTTTAAGGTCCCTTCTAACCCAAACCATTCCATGATTCTGCATCCACAAGACAAATCAGGGGAAAATTGAAGCAATCTCTCTGAGGGAGGGAGCTAAGCTGAGGACAAGGTGGGATTTTGCAGCACTCCATGGAGATCCTCCTGCCCCACTTAAATCTATTACAGCGTTTTTGGCCAAGGACCAAACCAGGCACCCTCCCCACTGGTGAGGCCAGAGCTGCACTTGAATAGGCCAACACTGATAATTTGTAAATAAATGAGGCCAAAGAGCGGTTCTGAGCACTTTGCCGAAGGCAGAGATCTCTGGGCTGAAGTCAAAGCCAGAAACTAGAAGGTATCAGACCTTCAGTCACTGTGACAACCTGGAATGCCATATGGTAGCTACGATCTGGCAAAAAGCTCCTTTATAACCTGGAGGTGTTTTGTTTAGTGATAAACTTTCCTCACGACACTTCCTCATCTTCTCCCAAAGAAGCTCCAGGTTCCCCGCTACTGTCTCACAGCTGATCCTCTTTTCCACACATGACTTCAGTAAGATCCTACATCCAGACTTGTATTTCTAGAAATATCAGAATATATTTTACCTGAAGAGGTTTCAAAGATGTCCAAACAGATATGCTCTTGGCAGGGATCAGCGCTCCATGCCTGGAAATGCTGCCACCTCTGCAGCAAATCACAGCATACAAAGTCCTATAAAGTAAAGCTGGTTATGTGTTTACCTCTAAATTCAAACCTGTCGGGACCTGAAGGAACTTTCAGGGAGAGATAGAAACCAATCAAGATTTGGCCTCATGAAATGTCAATACCTTCCTTGTAGATTCCCCACACAATGCTGGCTGAAGGCTGGGTTTTATCACTAGGCTCAAGATGCTTCTTGTGGGAGGAAGAGAAAGCAAGAGGGGGATATTAATGCTTCGCTTCCTGGAACCCAATAACTGTTGAGATTGTCCATTGCATTTCAAGAGATTTAAAACCCAGAAAAGAATGTTTCTATCCTTTCTCAATGCAGACAAAATAACCCAAAATACAAATTTATAAAGGCACAAAGCTCTTAAGACTGAGAACGAAAGCTCAAAACATGTTACTTATTTATAGACAGCATGTTTTTTTAACTCCCTCTCATGATGCTCATGACGTTTGAGTGCTTTACTCATGATCCTTATTTGCGGGAAGTGAGATAAGGACTTCTGAGTCTGACCTTCCTTAGCTCTGTTGCTGATTTCTTTATATCCTCCAGAGATACCACAGGCATTTCTGGTGTGCCTTGTCTGCTCCTCCTGAGCCCTTTGGGCTGGTGCAGCTGCTCCGTGAGATGCTGTACCACAAGGGGCTGCCTGGGCTGCAGAGAAAGGCTCTGATAAGGAGCTCAATTAGCACTCAGCAGATGCCAAAGCCCCACGCTAATTAAGCGTGTGTCTACTGGGAGCTGGCTGCATCCAGCAGCAATGGCTGTGTGGCCAACCCAGGCTCTGAGAGGAGCTCGTGTGAATGAAGGACAGGGCAGAGGTGCTGCTCCAGAGCCCAGTGTCACTCAAAAACATGGCCTCAAGCTTTCCAAAGTGGTGCAACCACAAGATGCTCCTGCCAGTGGGGCTTGGCTTGAGCTTGGCTGATCTGCCAGGCTTGGTGCACGAGACTCTTGCTGTTAACTCAGCGGCTCGGCGCGGGTGACCCTGGCTGGTGTCCCACGCACAACGCAATGGATTCTCCCTCTCCTGGCAGCGTGGCCACCACCACCCATCATGCCGAGCCTGAAAACACAAATCCTGACTTGCCTGAGGTGTTACATGCACGTCCTGCCATCACTCCCCGGTTGGTCACAGCTTGTCCGTGCCTCCTGCACAGCCCAGGCTGGCGGGGCTCGCACGCACCCAGCCCCACGCCGCCGAGGCTGCTCCAGCGTGCTGACACAAACACATCACACATCACACCCTGCCTTGCCAGCCCTTCTCGCTTCCTGTTCCAGCTGAAAAACAATGCCGAGGCCTCCCTTTAAAAGCCCTCAGTGGAGCAGCTCTTGGCACTCCACGCTTCCCTGCTGCCCGGTGATCTCAGCACGGAGATTGGGCACGAGGGATGGGGCCGGGCTCGGGCTGTGCCAGGATGTGCAGAACGGAGCTGCCAGGACGGTGCCCCCAAACACACGTGGGTGTGAGCACACCCATCAGACCCCGCACCGTGCACGTCCTCGTGCTCATGGGACACAAACAAACTGTTCTCTCCCGTTCCTGCAGTCTGGGAGTGTCCTCAGCTCCCAGACACCAAGGTGGGGGGCTCGCCAGAGGGAGGCCAGGAGGCTTGAGGTGGGGAGCATGTTTCCTTGTCCTGATACCCACAGGTGAGCAGCATTAGACCTTCATCCCAGCATCTCCTGGAGCTAAAACATCCATAAATTACACACAGAGTTTCCCTATAAGACCCTTCTCGAGCAGTGTGGGAGCCCAGGGGTGCTGTGGGGTGGACAGAGCTGTGGGTGTTTCATCCAGGAGCCACCCACCCACTCCTTCTCCCCACTGTGGGCTTGTACATCCCCTGCAGAGCCTCCCAGCCACTTCCATTGAGGAACACGGAGCAGGAGTGGGGCTTGCCTGCCAGCAGCTGCCTGGTCAGCCATGGAAAGGGGTGTGTGTGTTTAGTGCAAGCATTCCCAATTCAGAAACTGTTAGAATTTAAAAAGAAATCAAATTAAATAAAAAGCAGCCGGTCCACACAAGCCACAGGAATGCAGCTGAGCTTAGTGATGACTCTGTGATTTGAGAAAATTCAGAGAGGTAAATGAGAGCAACACCCCCCAGTCTCTGCAGCAAATGCTGAGCAGACAATTAGCAGGAGGTGGTTTTGGGAAGGAGAGGATTTCTTGGTTTATTTGTTGGGCCCTGGCTTCAGGCTTGCTCATGCCATCCCCATGTCCATGGTGCCAGGGGAGGGCTGGTGTCCTGGCAGGGGACTGACCATGCTGCACCCCTGCCAAAGGCCCTGCTGGAGGCTTGGGATTTGGGCAAAGCTTTACAGGTCAGTGGTCACCTTTGTGCCATCTCCCTGGGGCTGGCACTGCCACAAGTGTCTTCTGTTGCTCGTTATCTTTGGTTCCAGCTCTGCTTTTTCACAGCAAGGAAACAGTGGATGATACAATCTTGAAAAGAATCCCATGTTTTAGAAAGCTCTCCTCACTCTTCTACCAACCAAGAAAAGCACCTTTTATTACTGAGCTGCTTTTAACCATCTGTGACAACTGACCTGCTCCCATCAGCGTGATGCAGGAACAGGTCAGCAGCAACTGGTGCCACACTGGAGTATCAAAGCCTTGCCATTACACCAATACCTGGGGCTGTCAGTAAACTGTTCTCACAATTCACACTTCTTTTTTTCCAGCACAGTAAATGCTGCAAGACTAATCGTTATCCTTCAACAGATGCCCTCCAATAAAACCAGACCACAGTTGTCAGATGTACCTGCCAGGACATGCCTCAGGTGTCTGACGCCGTTAAGTGGATAAAACAGTGCCCATCAAATACAGGAGGAAGGCTCAGGCTGCTCTGCACAGTAAGAAGCTATTTGATCAGGGAGACGTTGGGAAAAGGGCAGAGGAGACTCGATTTCTGAGACAGTGAGGGCAGGTGGAGCTGCTGTGGGGCTGCGGACAGGCTTGCACAGCCTGGGGTCCATCTTTGCTTTGAGTTAACCCTGGGAAAGTCACTCAGGGTTATCCATGCTGCAAGGTTGCCTGAATTGCAGCAGATGCCATGGCCGTGCTCATAAACAGTGACTGGAGAGCATGGCACTTCTCACAGGGAGGAGGGCAGTGCCAGTGAATGTGGGACAGTGTCACTTTGGTGTCACAGCATCCCACACCGTGCTGCCCCAGGTCTCCTGGGCTTGCCCTCTGAGCTGTGAGGCCACAAAGAGCCAAAACCTGGAGTAGGCAGGCTTGGGTGCTGGTCCCCTCAATCCCTCAGCAGCATCTGCCCTGCACCTGAGCCAAGCTATGATGCAGATTTTCTCAGCTCTCCCTCCTTTGAGCATCAACCTTCAACCTTCTTTTGTTTCATATCTCTGTTAAACAAGATCCAAACAAAGGGTGGAGGGGAAAAGAAAGAAACAAATTAATTAATTAAAAATCCTGACCACTCCTTGCTACTGCCTGGATCTATTGTCTCCCTGACAAAGAAATGCCTGGCAGGGCATTCACCTTCCCAGCCTCAACCGTGCATCTCAATTTTCCCTCAAAACCCTGTCAATAACCCACCAGAGCAGTGATTCCCATTACTGCCATGGCTGTGAAAGAAGGCCTTGATACACAGGCCACCTTCTGTTCCCAGGAACCCTGCTCCTGAATGATAGCTGTGTTGGACGGCCAAGATTCCCCCGGAGCCCCTCTGCCAGCAGACACCTTGTGAGCAGCAGTGCCAAGACTGCCTTAGGTGAAAAAGTATTTCACTGGAAAAGAGAGGAAAATGCCAGACAGGCCATGGCTTCATCCAGAAGGTGCAGCAAGGTCACTGCCAGCCTCCTGGCTGCTGCATCCCCAGAGTTTCTTCATCACCACCCTGGGGCTGAGAGCTCCAGCAGTGCCACTGTCCCTCCTTGCCTTTTTCTCTGCTTTATGATCCCCTCCTTTGTCCCCCCGATCCTTGCCAGCTGTTGCAAGAAGCAGATAATGACTCCCTCATCCCTCCCTCTCAGAGTACATCCTTTCAGGAGCAGCTTTACCCCACTGAAGAAGGAATAGCAGAGCAATCTTCTCTGGAGAGCAGCTTGGAGCTTCTGATGGAGATGGGATGTGGATGAGAGAGCAGCTCCTTGGCGTGGCAGCAGGACAACACACCCAAAACAGCCACCCTGACACAAGATAACATTAACACAGCTGATGTTGCAACACTGGGGCTTTAGCTCCTAGGCACTCTCTGAGGAGCAAGGAGGATTTAATTAGCTTGGAGATGCCCCAGCAGAACTCTACAGTGTCCCATGGCGATGGTTCCCAGCTGTGAAGGCAGAACGATGGCAGAAAAAGCAGGATCACCATGGAATTACCAGCTTTGGAGAGGACGGATAGAGGGTGTTTGAGGTCCGTATTTCTTGGCAGTCATCATGTCCTTGCTTTCATCCTGCTGGCTGTGAGGATGAAGATTTGCAGATGTGCTTCTAAAGGCAACGCAGTAAGAACTGGCCCAGCTATTCACAATCTTCCTGGTCTGTCTCAGGGCTTGAGGCAAGGTGCTCCCCCCACTGCCTGGAAAGGCCACAGAAGGTCCCATGCTAGCCAGAATGTGAATTGTAACATCCTTTGGTGGAGTGAAGAACCAGAAGGAGGTGATAATAAGCCACTGAAGGCTGGTGCTTTTGTCTCCAGTGAAGCAACAGCAGCTCATTACAGTCTGTGAAGTGCCAGAGTCCCTGTTCTGCTGGGATGCCCAACAAAGCCCTTGGACAGAGGTCAGATGAGTTGCCTCTGACTCCCTGTGATGCTGGAACAATTCCTACTGTGCCACAGCTCCGGTTGGTGCCCAAGGCTGCCAGCTGAGGGGCTGGTCCTGCTCGGGCTACAGAGCATCAGTGGGAGCTGGTGATGGATGGAGCTGTCCTTGGCGCAGCAAAGGAGGGCTTTCCTCAGGCTCTGCATCTCACATGTCCCTGAGGCCCTGCCACAGCCTCACCAGGGCACTGCAGAGCACATCAATCCCTCCAGCTCCTCAGGGTATTCTCTGGCAGTACCTGCATCCTCTTCCTCCTGTGCAATACCTGCTGCTGTCCCCATAGGTTTGGGACACCCCAACCCTGTTCCCCCAGCCACAGCCACCCCACAGCCCCCAGGCCCAGCTCTGCTGAGGCTGGCACTTTGAGGGTAAATTTTGCTTTCAGGGGAGGTTTTGTTTGTCTTTGTACTGATCTGTGGGTGGGTGGATTTCAGCCTCATCTCAGCATTAGTCCTGTGTGTCAGGTGGGTTATGCCAAGAGTGACACCTGCCTTTAGTACCTTCCTTGGGCCACTCGTGGGATGGCTGCCATCCCCCTCCGTGAAGAGACAGCAGTGCTCGGGTGGCTGTGGCTGCAGGGGATGAGCAGGAGAGTGGGAATAAATATTCAAGAGGAGAGAGAGAATGAGTACTCTTCCTCCAGATGTGCCAAGGAGAAAGGAGAGAGGAGCAAAGCCCTGGACCCCTGCAGGGAGCTCCACAATGGGAATGTTCACAGCTAACCATCCCTGCTGCTCAACCTACCAACACTCTGCAGAGCTTGGCCACCACTGGCCCTGGGGACATGGGCGAGAGGAAGGTTGTGACCCCTGGCAAATTGGGAAATCTTTGCCCCTCCCAACCTCATAGGCCCTCTAAACAAGAACCAGACACTCCACAGCTTGCTACCCCTGGAGATCCCCTTGGTAGGGCTTGTTCTCATTCTCCTGGGGGCTTGGCTTCCATCTGGACTGCTGGTTGAAATCCAGCCTGGGCTGGTAGTGACTTCAAAAGGCAGTGTCATCTGAGGAGCAGTGGGTGGTCCACGGCAAGCGAGTTGATGGCTGACTGTTCTTATAAAAGCCACCGCAGTAGGGCCCCCTGCTTTCAGAAGGAAGGCAAGGGCTGCGCTGACCGCAGGGAGCAGAGCTTGTCCTCGGCCCCAGGGACAGCCACCTTAGCCAGCTGCCACAGGGAGGTGGCTGTGCACCCCTGAGGGCAGAGCTCTAGATTTGTCTCCACTGCAGAGATCAAGATCAAGAGCTGGTTTGTCCCCAGCACGGCTGGCCAGCCCTGGCTTCACCTTCCACAGGCAGCCGTGCAAAACAAAGCCCAGCAATAATGCACACAGGAGAGGGGACCCTCTGAGCATCCCAGGCAGGATCTCAATAAGACAAACCCCAGCTGGGCTCTGGGAGCTCAAGGGAGGCCAACGGGGCCCTGCAATGGCCTCAGTGTTGGCATGGAGATGGTGGCAGGCAGGGATGCTGTGTGCCAGCCAGAAGGATGCCAGCCTCATCTGCAGTGCTCACTGTCCCTGTGCCCCAGAGTCCCCAAATCCAGGGGCACAGGGCAAGGAACTGGCAGTGGGCAGGAGATTCTCAAAACTCCAGCAGGCACACAGGGAGGGTGGAGGGCAGGATGGGGGGGGAAGAGGGCCTGAAACAAATAATAAAAACAAAATCCCAGTAAGCATGTTAGAATTCGTTTGAAGTGCAGAGGAGCTTTCAGGCAGGGTATGCACATCTCCCAGCCTGGCGTGATTTACACATTCCTTGCAAGCAAAGGAATCTTCCCTGATTTGAAGTAAAACAGATGTTTTGGGGTTTTCTTTCCCCCCTCCCCACCCTCTTTTAATCATTTCTTTATTGAAATGATGGCTACACAGCCAACCAACCAAGAGCCAGAGCCCTGCTACCCCAGAAGCCAGGACTGGAGTCAGGTCCTGTGCCATGGGAGAGCCTCTTGTCATTGCAGTGACTGTACTTGGGAGCTTCCATAGGTGTGGAGCCAGCCCGGCCCCCCTGCAAATGCTGCTCCAGAGGCATCACTCCCTGCAGGTTTCTTCCCTTGTTTTTCGCTCTGCAGGGAAGAGTTGCAACTCCCTGCAGCTTTTCCTCCTCTGCAGCTACAGTTGATTCTCCATCCCTGCTCCAGCAGCCCAGCTCCAGGAGACCGTCTAACCTCTACCACCAGTCCAGGAGATGTGTTTGATGGTGGGACTTGCCCTTGTCCCCACACCACAGTGTCACACCTCACCCCAGCTGTGCTCTGTCCCAGCAGTGTGGATTGGGAAGGGCAGCCTGGTCCATGCCCAGGGACTGGCAGCAGCAGCGCTGCTCACACACCCCAAGTGAGACAACCCAGCACAAGGAATGGTGTTGGGCAGGCTGGAGCTGGGATATCTGTTGATTTCAGCACTATGTGATCTCAGTTGGGTTACTTTGCCTCTATTTTTGTCACAAGTTTTCCACCCAGGAAAATGATTTGGGGAAGGAGCATCAATTTCCCAGAGGGATGAAGAGCACTGAGTGCAGTGGGGCTTCTGAGTGCTGGTTGATGCTGCAAACTACCAGCACAGCCATGCCCTTGAGTTTACACTCAGAACAATAAGTCATGGCCAGTAGCAAATCCATCCAGATGCCCCATCTTTCTTTTCTTTCTCTTTATTTTTTTTCCTTCTAAACCCTGTTGTACTTTCTCAGTACTTCGTTGGTGGCAGGGTGGGAAGGTTTTTTGTAACACATTCACGTACCAGTGGGACTCACTCCCATTCCCGTCTGGTACAAGAGATTGCACAAGAGAGAGAAACAAATGGGGATGAGGAAATGCGTGTTTATGAGAGGCGGCGCTGTCATCGTGAGCAAGGGACCCCCCGCAGGAGAGCCGGCCTGGGAGCCAGTGGATTTCCATTCTCTCCCAACACTCCATTCATGCCTTGTTTCATACCTCCCTGGAGGCCCCGAGACTGGCCGGGGTCCCACGGCCCCGTGCGGGACTCCCACACCCCTTGTGCTGCCTTCCTCGATATTTCTTGTTGGGTGGAAAGAGGGAGATGTTGTCTCATAAAAATAATGAGCTGAGAAAGAGCAGCAGCTTTTGCCGTTGCATGCACCCCTTGTTTTCCTCCTGCAGCAGAGGAGGGTCTTCCCTCCCGCATCACCTCTCCTTTGCCACGCTCTTTGTGCTCCCCTGCAGCCCATCCTGGCAGGGCTCCTCCCAAACATCCACCACAGAGTCTCTCATGGACCTTCCTGCTCATGCTGTGGTTGCTGCCATGAGCCTTCTCCTGACCTGATCAGGATCCCTCCCTCTAATCCAAACCACATTGCTGCCTGATACGATACAGTCACCGGTAAATAACCTTGACTGCAGTGGTCTGGAAGAGCCAGGGATCCTGTATCACTGCCATTAATGATTTAGGATTGTGCATCACTTGCAGATGACACAGAGAGGGTGTCTCACCCCTGCTCCCACCCAGGCACCTCCTCCAGGACACTGCCTGCCCCCCCCCTCACTTCAGGTGGCTCTAAGTGAAAGCCACTGTGGTGACAATTCCTCCTGCCTGACGCTGATGTGCACACAAGGAATGGGAATGGCTGATTCCTGCACTCCCCTGTGCGCTGCAGAGCTCCCAGCGATGGGGCTGGGGTCCCCCCACAAACAGGTGGGGTATTAATAAAACCAAAAGTAATCGCCCAGGCACGCATACTACAATCCACTAGGGTCCCTCTCCCGTCTGCTCCTGCAGGCCCCCTGCCTCCCCCTGCTTTCTCCACACACCTCAATTTCATTATCTCTGATCTGGAGCTGCCCATTACATGCTTTTTGCCAACATAAATATTTAATCCCGGTGCATTGCACGGAAAGGCCCTTGTGGAGTTAATCCTTCAACTCATGTTTCCACTTGGAAAACAATTTCACTTGTGGCAGGGCAGCAGGTACAAGGCAGGGACAGAGCAGAGAGCTGGAGGTGGCCTGGAAGAGCTCAGGAGCTGTGTGTGGGGTGATGTAGGTGGCCTCAATGCTGTGGGGTGGGCTTCATTCCATGGGCTTCATTCTGTGGGGTGGGTTTCATTCTGTGGGGTGGGCTTCATGCTGTGGGGTGGGCTTCATTCCATGGGCTTCATTCTGTGGGGTGGGTTTCATTCTGTGGGGTGGGCTTCATGCTGTGGGGTGGGCTTCATACCGTGGGCTTCATTCTGTGGGGTGGGCTTCATGCTGTGGGGTGGCTCTGCTGGAGCAGTGAGGGTTTGGATAGGAAGTGGAAAAGCCAGAGGGGTCACTGCAAGCTGCTGCCTGGGGAGGGAGGTGCAAGGGGCACTGCCATGGGGGACTCCAGGTGCAGCACCTTGCTGGGCTTCAGCAGTGTTTGGGACATCCTGTTCCCTGCATGCTCTCAGCTGCAGCAACGTGGAAAGCCCAGAGTTTATCAGCTTGCTTCACCTGCCAGTGTGGGTCTAAGCAGCTGCATGATCCCACACTGCTCCACCAAACACCTCCAAATTCACCCACACACCCAGAGGCTGCTTACTTCAGGATCTGGCCATGATTTTACCTGTGGGCTATGCAGTGAGGGTTATGGGGTGATTGGTGCGTTTATGGGGCTATAAGGTACCTGCTGTGAGACCTCAGCAAAGCGAGATGCCCCAGCCCCAGGTCCAAAGCTATAAAGAGCATGGACAGAAATGCACCCTGGTCCTCATCCACCCACCTCTGTGCCCTCAGGAGGACAACACCTGTGGGGATGCAATGCCACAAGACATCCACCAACCTAATAAAGACCCCAAACCCAGAGGGGAGTGACACAAGGGGCAAAGAAAGCCATGTAGGGCCAAGAGTACAGTTTGTGACAGCTGAAATGGCTTGAAATCCTTCCCCTTACATCAGCAGTGATGTGTCAAAACACTAAAGGAGTATTTTGGTTTCAGTTGCTTTGTCTGAGAGGCTCCCTCAGCAATCTGGGGTGGGTCTCCTGGAGACCAACCAGCCCTCCCCAGCATCCTCTGCCCCATGTGAGAAACTGGGGTGTGCAAAGCCTCCTGTGTGCAGGGCACATCCCCATAGACCCTGCCCAGGAAGGCTGGAAGACTGGGATGTTGCAATGATGCAAACCAGAGGGAAGGAAAACATGAAAGTATCCCAGCCCTGTGGCAGGGCCCTCTCTTTGGGGTTGTGCAATGAGATTAGGAGCTGAGGCCACTCCTGTAACTGCAGGGCAGTGAGAGATGCTCGGAGGGAAGGAGAAAACTTGTACACTCCAGACCTTGCTCAGGCTGCTGCTGCAGAAATCTTCCCTGGTAGAAATCAAGAGGAGAAAAGATGGAAGACAAGCAACAGACCCTGGTCCAGGGGTATGAGAGCTCAGAGCTGTGGCAAGATGTGCCCAAGCCCAGCTCACTGCCCAGGTGTTTGGACAAACACAACCCTGTGACCCAGCTTTGAGCTCCCTTCACACCCATCCTGCCAGGGCAGTGCCTCCACACCAAACTTCATCCAGTGAAAACAGAACCCCACTGACCCCTCCATCCAGCACTCCTTGAACAACCAGCATCCCACAGACATTTTTTTTTTTAGAAACTTTTACATCATGACATAAGCTTTGGCTCCAAGGGTTTTTAGTGAAAGCCAGGGTATTTTTTTTTCCCCCTTCTCATAACAGAAACCATATTGCTGTATAATCAAATTTATCTCATTCCTGGTGAGGGAAGCAAGTGTGTGTGTGTGAGGTGACCAGGAGCAACGAGCTGCTCAGCTCTAGATCACTGATGAGCTACAGGCATGTCACACCTCTCCCTTCCAGTTTCCTTTGCTAGGACATGGCCAACATGGCCCTTCTCCTCACTCCCTTCTTCTCTACAAGATAAAAAAAAGCAGGGTGTGTCCTTTGTTGCTTGTGTCCTGGAAGGGGAATGTGTTCAAACCGTGCTGTAAGAATCAAACCAACATGGCCCTCAGCTTTCCAGCCTTCAGGACAAGGGTGCTGTGCACCATGGAGACCTGATGAACAAAACAAACTGCTCCAAGGCAGTAGCACAATGCAGGTTTGGCTGGCTTAGAGCAAATCAAAGCCAGCAACGCCCGTGTTGATATTTATATCACAGCTCTTGCACTCCCTCTCCCATTAGCCCATGAGATAAGACTTGGACGTGTAGCGGCATTAGGTTTCTACACAGTCAGGAATAAGAACACTCTCCAAGTCTGTGACTAAAAGGGGTTGGTGATACAGGATTGCTGATGGGAAAAAGGTGGAATTGTAATGATCCATTTGTCTACCAGCAGGCAAAGAGGCCAAAATCTTCTTCTCCACCCCATTGCCATTTTCCAGGAAGAATCCTATATTGGCACACTCCCCCAGCTGCAATATCCTACAAAAAAAAAACCCTCCATGCCTCCTCTCCTCCTTCCTTTTCCTCACTACATCACTGCCAGCCTTCCTCCAGCCACCTCCAGAGGGACAATGTGAATGGGTCTGGACCCAGGCAGGTTTGGGATGTAGGTGCTGGCAGTTTTTAGGGACAAAACCAATAATGTTGTTTCAATCTGATTGTCCTGAGAAAGGGGCAGAGAGGAGACAACCATGGAAGGCAGCAAAAGCTGTTTTGTTGCTCTCTGTGGCATGAGGTATGAGAAGAAGCTCATATGAGAATTTGGGAAGGAAAACATGGTCTTTCAGCAAAAAGGTGTGAGATACCCATAAACTTGGCAGATACTAAAGAAGAAGGTTCTACTGAGGTCAGAGAAAAGCATTTCCTGACTCCAGATCTGTCCCAGGTGGTTAAGTGCTGGTGGCAGAGACAGATTAGAAGGAAGATTCAGGTACAAACACAACTTTTAGAAGGGTGATGGCAAATAGTCAGGGTAGCAACAGTGCAGCAGCACCTGGAAGTGGTCAGAGCCATCCAGGCAAGCTTGGACACAAAGACAGCACGAGAGAGATTAAAACCTGAGTTTTTAAAAGGGACAGGTAAGCAGGTGATAATGGAAGTGAGACAAAATTATGTCCTTAAATCACTCAGCAAAGTAAGTGGTGAAGTTGGGAAGAGCCCCCAGATTTGACAGGCCATGAAAAAACCATGAATGTCTCTGTGGTTTTTAGACATGTATCCTCCTGATGCTGGAACCTCAGCAGGAGCCCTACCCACCTCCAAAAATCAGTGCAGAGAGATGACACCCTTCTGCTGAGCCCTGACCTCCCTGTGCAGACCATCTTTCATGGGGCCAATCCCCCTGCGAGCCACACACAGCCCAGGTGAGCCCAGAGGGTTCCGTGCTGGACTCACTTCAGCAAAAACAACCACACACCTGAGCCAGCATTTGGGCAGCCTGGCTCTGCCACAACCCCAAAATGCTGAGAAAGAATGAGCCTGCATTTGGACTACAGGCCTAGGATTTAGCAAACACTTGTTCGGCTCCTGACTCGCCTTGTTTGAGCTTCCGCAAGCCAGGAATGCCTGAGGAGAAACTACAGCCATGCTCCGCTTGGCTTTGGGAAGCTGGAGAGTGCGTGGAATGGGAGAGGTGGATTCAGTGAAGCAGCACAGCTCCTGTGCACACAGGGGACCCGGCCAAGGGCTATAACAGATGTGTTTTAACCCATGCCACTGAGCTATTTGGGATCTGTCTCCGATTGCTCCAGCGCTCATTCACGTGTCTTCCTGACCAAAGACCAACAGCAACAATTAGCATCATATAAGGAGCAGGGGACTGCTGCCAGCATTAACACACTCTTGAGCACCAAGGCTTTTCCATTCCACTTTTTATCCCAGCTCTGCACACGGCAGAGGTCACTCTGCATTAATCAGCCTTGCTCCGGGCCAGCTCCTCCAGCACATTCAGCCTGTGGGATTGCAGCCGCTGCCTCTCCATGCTCTGATGGGTTCTCCCTGCTCCACACCTCTGCCTTTTTCCTTGAGCTCACTGAAAAAAGGGATGTTCCATGTTATCCCAAGCTGATCCTGCAGACCCTACAGAGAGTGACACTGCCTGGGCAGGACATGGTGGTGGGTCCTGGCTGCAGACGAGAGCCTTGTGTTGTTATTCTGAACTCTGACTAAATCCCCTTCCCTCCAACAGCAGCCCTGAATCTTCAACCCCTAGGAAGAAGTTTCCACCTTTCCAACACCCCTGAAACGTGCTCTCCCAGAGCCTTTGGACTGGTTCATGATCACCCTGGGGAAACCCTATCTGAGCCAGCAAAGGGAATGTAAAGTCAAGACTTCTTCACGGCATATAAGCACACTCCAAGGAAAGGCTCTGGAAGGAATCCTGATGACTTCCATATTATTTCCAGTAAATTTTGTGCTGATTCTTGGCACAAACACTGGAAATGAATAGGCTAGGTCAGGAATGTAAATAAAGTGAAACATTGGGATTTAATCTAATCTATAATTATAGTATCTGTGGCGCGGGGAAGAGGTTGGTGTGTTTGTACTGCAGCTCCATTGAGGAGCTGGAGGGGGCTTTGATTTCCATTTCCAGAGTTTCCCTCTTTGGCTGGGGGATACTTGGTGTCTCCCCAGGAACCTGAAGGGAGTGTGCTGGGCTGGCAAGGCTGCCTTCTGGTAGCCAAGCAGGTACAGCTCAGCCATGAGGCATCCCCAGGCACTCCCTGAGCAACGGGGTGAGAGCTGAGATGGATGAGCTGGGCTGAAGGCTCAGGGAGGCTGTGGGGTGCCCAGGGGAAGCTCCTGCCTCCTCAGTGAAGAGATTGGATGGGTTTGTGGGATGCTCAGTCCTCCAAGCTGAATTTGATCTCTGAGACAATCAAGAGCCCTTTCTCCTCACTGTTGTTTTGGTTTTGGTTCATCACAAGCTGCCTGTCAAAGTCTGGTGCTCCCAAGGCTCCCAAACCATCCATCTGAGTGGCACTGGCTGCTGTCCAGGCTGGCTGCTCCATGTAAGGTGAGCACTTCATAAACACATCAAACATCTCTCCCTCTGCCCTCCTCACCTCATCCTCTTCCAGATCCACCTGGGAGGAAGCTTGACAGACAGCTCTGGTCGAGCTGACCTCGGGCGGGGAAGCAATCTCTTCTCCATTTCATAACAATATAAAATTTCTACTTTTTAAGAACCTCAACAAAACTCCAAAGTCTTCAAGGACCATCCTCAGTATCCTTGTGTAGGCCCATGGGAGTACATTCCATGAAAGCAGCATGGGTCTCCATGGCTGGGCACCTGTGTGTGGCAGACTGGCAGGGCTGTCCACACGTGTACACGAGCCTTTGGAGCATGTGTCTTTGTTGACATGATCTAATTTCCCTGGAAAACCCTCTATGCAGGGACTGGCATCTTAACCCCAATGTGTTAAAGGCAAGGGGAAGAAAAGGGCTGAGAGGCAACATATTTTCATCAGACTGAGACTGCAAAGGACAAAGAAATTAGTTCTTTTGTTCATTTATGTTTTGGAATTACAGAAGTCTCAAAAGCAAAGGAATTAATCAGGCTTTGTTTATTTGTTTGCTTGTTGAACATTTTTTGGGTTTGTTTTCATACTCCAGCCCAGCTTTGATCTCAGGCTGGTCGTACTCCAAATGAATGGTCCACAGCAGAGGGTAATTGCTGTAGGTACTACAGAAGAAAAGGGACAGAATGTTTAACACATTTACAGGGCAGAAGAGACTTCCACGATCTCCCAGTCCCCTTGCTAAGGTTATGTGATACCCTCAGACTACCACAGAAGCAAATAATTTGTTTTTGAAGAGCTCTGATATTACAGACCGTGTGCTTACCTCCAGCCTAGAAAACAGCACAGGGCCCTGCAAGTGGCTATAATCAGGATTATACCCAGCCCAGAGCTATTATAGATAGCTATTTTTCCACAGAAACAAATGAAACAAGCAGAAGAAATTCAATTTAAGAAATGACCCCGTGCCCGTGTTTGTGTTGTTGTTCTGTCTGTGCGGGCGCAGAACAACGTTAGCCTCACATTTCACTGCTCTGGCTTTCCTCACGCTGTGTTGCAACCGTGTGGACATCTGAGCAGAGGGATATTTCATGGGGGTGCCTGTGTATCTGAGAATGCTCAGAAAACATGCTGGGCAGGGCCCAGGTTGGAGAAGGTGTGTGTGTGTGTTGGGCAGACAGGACCCACGGCAGCTCATGCCAGCATGGAGCAGGGGGTTGTCAGCCCATGCTGGAGCAGGCAGCAGCAGCCAGCGAGGAGGGGGTGCTGTGGTGTGCCCACATGTCATTTTTTTGGATGCCCAGGAATGTGGGTCTGTGCCCCAGAGGTGCCCAAACAAACATGTGGCCGTCCATGTGTGCTGTGGGGACCGCCCCAGGAGGGGAGAGCCAAGCCCACCCGAGCACTAGCTGTGGGACAGAGCCAGAACTGTGCATCACCCTGGGGCCTGTCACCACACAGGACAAGCTCCAGAGCTCCCTGGTGCTGGGGCACTGCTGCCTGCTGGCTGCCTGCAGCCATGGCTCCCCACAAAAGCTTCTGTCCCTTGCCCAGGGGCACCCACAGAGCAGGAGCCAGCCCCAGGACACAGGGCATTGCCAACCCTGCTGACCACCTCCATGGCAATGTGCCTTGGGGCAGGGAAGCAGAAGCCTGGCTTTGACCAGGGATGACAAAACCCTGGACAAAGCCCTCTGCCTTCCACCCAAGGCTCTCCCAGCCCTTTGCAGACACCAGAAATTAGATCACAGAGCCCCTAAAGCGACGGGTGAGTGCAATTACCCTTGCCTGGCAGATGGGGAAGATGACTTGGCAGCCCAGGCTGCCCAAGAGCCAGACCTGCTGGCTCCCAGCTCCATGTGCTCACCATGGCAGCAGCCTCCATCAAAACCAGTGGCTCTTCCCTCTCCCAGTGCCCCTGGCAGGCGGGAGCTGAGAGCTCACAACGGACCAGTTTTATGGGCGTTGGGTTGTTAGCAAGCTCTGTGGTTGCTCCAGCCTCTCCCTGGCTTTTCAGAGCAGCCCAGCTCCCAGAGATATAAATAATTATATTTATGCATTATAGATATTTAACAAGAAAATGTCTGATATCATTAAATGGCAAGAGGTATCACTTGGAGCCCACTCCTGGAGACAGCCCTGCTCCAGGGATGTGCAATAAAGGCTTTGGAGGCTGTCAACATACTTAACTGGGAGGCGGTGGAGGGAAAGTATTAATCAAGGTCTTAAAAAGTTCTCGCTGACAGACTATTTGCCAGCTCTCACTTTAAATGCTTTTGTGGTCCCATAAAAAGTTTCATTACTCACTACAAAATGTGTTTTAATTATTGCAGTCGCTCTGACATTAAGCCCTGGGTGTTTCTCTCTTGCTTACTCTGTCTCTCCTCTGTCTCCTTGCCTCTTTGCTCTATTTTTCCTCTCTTACTGATCTGACTCCTGACATCCCTTTCAAGACAGAGGATGCCCTGGCTAATGAGCCAGGTTGGAAAGCCCAGACCCTGTCCAAATGATACTAAGGGAGAAGTTAAAATTCAGATCTTGACATTATCCCTTTGCTCTGGAAACTAACTAATCCACAAGGTTCAAACAGAAAATTCAACCCCCAAAAAGAATCTCAGAAGAGTGAAGTGTTCACAGTAAGTGGGTGGTGGACAGAAGGATTTGGTGTCTCTATGATCTGAAGTATGTCCTGCTAAGAGAAACAGCAACTTATAAACACCTGTCACGCTTTTGACATCTATTTCATCCCACCAGGCACTTGGCAACTTGCTCCAATCTGACCACATCAGCTCAGTTCATCCATGAGAGACAGCCCTGTCCACCAGGCATGGACCTGGAAACCCAGAATACTGAAAGTAGGTGTTATCCTGGACTATCCCACTGACTCCCAGTGCCTCCAGCACTGTACTGGCAGACACTGGTTTTCCATTTCACCATTTCCATTTCATGTAACAGGAAGAGTCTGACCATTTTCCCTGTGTCTGGTGTAACACTGTGCTGACCAAAGAGGTCAATAACAATTCAAAAACAGCATTGGAGCTCCCTCCTTGCTCCCAGCAGCTCCCCATGTCTCTCCTTACTTGTACAGACCATCTGGTTCCAGGCACTTGAAAATGACTGAGTAGAGGCTGGTTTCAGGGACATCTCCGTGGCTCCGACCCGCTGCCACACAGGAGGTTGCGAGGCCAGAGAGCAAATCATCCGCAAAGCTCAAGGATTCTCCTGCAGAGCAAAGAGAGGAGCGAGACCAGAACATCAATACAGGTGTAGAATTACTGCTGACCACTTAAAAATCACCGTAGGAACACGCAATCAACAAACTCGAGCTGGCTGTGGCTGCAGAATGTCCCAAGTCTGTTTGGAGAATGTCACCTAAAGGCAGTAGGAAACACACCTGGGCCATCAGCTGTAGCAGGGACCCTTTGCAGGAATGGGGGCCAGGGCTGTCTCTGCTTGGCCAGCTGCAATCACAGCACGGAGGGGATGTGTGGCCTCACTGCAGACACTGCAGACAGAACCACAACCCACAGGTGGGCTACAGAAGATCTGGAAGCCTGGAACAGGGATCTCCTGCCCTTGCTGCATGTCCAGCTCTCAAAAAGGGCATGGCCTTTCCAAAAAATTACCTGCCACAGCAAAAGGTGTTTCTGCTATGTTGGACAAACAGTGAAAAAGACATTTTTAGTGATGGGTGGAATTGCTCTCAATGTGATTTTTTTTTTTTTTTTGTTTATTTTTTTTAATTCAATGACTGCCAGTAGCTTTGCATTCCCTTTCATCTGCACTCTGCCAGCTCCTGAAGCTCTGACTGGAGCTCCTTCAGTTGTGCTGAAGAACATTTATTTATAAGCACTCGAAGAAAAAAAACACTAATTAAAAATACTGAAAAACCTTTATTTTCGTCTTCTGGTTTATAAAGCCTATTAAACACTTAGATCATGACCCAGCTGAAACTGAAAATGCTCCATTTATTAAGGTTTTTGGGCATGACTGTCCACTGCTGTGCAACCTGTCTCCTCGCAGTGGGCAGCCTGTCTATTGGTTAGAGCTCATTGCATTTAATTCCCATTTCACACTGGTGTAACTGAAAGCCTGAGGTACCACGGAGGAAAATAAGACAGAGCAGCTGTCCAGGCTGTGCCTTATTCCCAGTGATTGGAGCAAGGGCTGCTGGAGGTGATAGTTATGCTGGTGTAAGCCAAGCTGGGCCCAGATTGCTGTGCCAGGTACCTTGTGCATGTGGAAATGTCAAGACATTGCAGCAGAGGGAGGAGAAGAATTCTCAGCACTTTGTTTTTCTAAAGGCAAAAGTGACTGAGGAGTACTGAAACGAAGCACCAGTCCAGGTTCTTGATACAGACACTAAGGAATAGTGGTATAACCAGCCCAGAACATCCCACTGTGAAGCTGAATTATCCAGGTAGAAGAAAAAAATCACCTCACCCCCAGCCCCCTAAACCACATTTGTGTGTTGTCTCAAAATACACAACTCAGTAACAAATGTCCCCCTTGGCTAGAGAAAAGAGCAGCAATAAATTCTTTTCCTCCCTGAAGGAATCCAAGCCTTAATTATTCATTTTAATGCTCCCAGCATGACTTGTTCTTTCCAAACTTTTTCAGGCAGCTCTGTCACCGGTCTCTGTAGCTCAACCCAGCTCCTGGATTCAGGTCTGTCCCAAATCCCAAGATAACTCAACAGGCAGCTTGGGTTGGCAGCAGGAAAATCCCTGCCTGGAAGTCACGAGCGCTGCCCAGCCTTCAACGAGTCCCTCAGCTCTGGGTTTATGCTTTAAGCAAACAAACAAACCCCTATTACTCATTTCCAATCTTCATTTCCATCCCTTTTCCTACGACATTGGGTTGGATTGGGGAACTCCCTGTCACCAGGAGTCATTGAGAACAGACTCTGCCGTGACTTAAAAATCACCAAGAAATAAGGAGGACCAGAATGTGTTGTTGAAGTAGAGCAAGAGGCTTTAAGGCTCTTCCAGCCTCGAGCAACTTCCCTTCTGACCAGGAAGAAGCTTCGTGGGGGGACAGATCATCCCATGGATGGATGCTGTGGGACCTCACACCTTCTTCTAAGCAGCTGATGAGGGCTAGGAAAGAAAATAGCTGGGCAGAGATTGCAGTGAGAGCTGGGTGAGGCCAAGGGGAGATTTGGACTGGACAGTCCGCAGGTAGGAGTATCAGCCAGGACATCTGTGCCAGAGAGCACAAGAGATGGGATGGGCTGAGACAGGGAGAGGGTGGAACCAGACTTGCAGGAGACTGGAAATGAGATGGAAAATGTCATGTGCAACCACTGAATCAAAGAATGTATTAAGGCCAGGTTGGATGGGGCTTGGAGCAACCTGGTCTAGTGGAAGGGCAGGACAGGCCCATGGCAGGGTGGTTGGAATGAGATGATCTTTCAGGTCCTTTCCAACACAGACCATTCTACATTTAAAATTGCACAGCTAACTTTTTCTAGGGCATGCACTCAAGTCTGAAAGCTCATCTTCTGTGGTCTTTCTGGATAGTTTTGAGGGAACAAGTTGGCAGGCAGCACTGCCCTGCCACACAGCAGTAGCTGCTACCCACAGTGGTCTGGTTTGCCATGGATCAGACCTGCCCAGGCACTGGCGTGCATTTCTGTCCCTCTGCATGGGAGGAAATGAAGGTTGCAGAGTCTGCCAATGGTGCCTCCACTTGGATTGAGCCAAAACCTTTGCAATAAAATACACAAAGCAAGAGGGTTCTTTTTGCTCAATCCTGAACCTCTGGGGAACTCTCCCCTCTTGTTGGCTCTGCAAAGCAAAGGGGTTATAATGAAAACAGCAAAATAGATGTGCTGTTTTTCTAACAAAGATGCTGGAACCTCAGCCCCAAGGCTGGGAGTTCTTCTGTACCTGTACAAACAGCAATGAGATCACTGGTGGTGCCAGGCTGCACAGACCACAGAGCAAAGACAGGGAAGGGACACCTTGGGGACAAGCCAGCTACCCAGAGCTGTCAGTCAGCACAGGGAGCTGCTATTTCATGCTTTGGGCAAAGCAGAGCACATGGGGACTGCATTTGTTCATCTCAAAAAAGAAAAGGCAGAGACTGTTCAGTCCTCAGTGCTCTGAGAGCACCTGAAATGAAATTTCTTAAGCCTTCTTTAGGAGCAGAAAACAAGTTATTCCCTAGATTTAGACTGGGACCTTGTCAGTGGAATAAAGCTAAAGCAACAGCTGCTTTTGGTGGAATGGTGAGAGAGTGATCATAAATCAGACAATGGTTTGGATTGGAAGGGTTAAGAAAGGTCATCTCCTTTCACCTCACCCCCAACCACAGGCAGGCACCTTCCACTAGACCAGGTTTGTCCAAGCCCTGTCCAACCTGGATTTGGACACTTGGGCCATTTGGCTGATCAGTAATATTGCCCTACCAAGAAAAAGTGATTCTGGGATCATGTAGTAGCAGGAGAACATTGCCCCACCTGCGTGAGGCCACGTGAGAACTAAGTGCACAGCTATCCTCAACTGTGCTCAAGACCCAGGCACAGGAAAAGCAGGAGAAAATATTTCACAGGGAAAGAACAAAAAGCCCAAATTTACCAATAAAAGCTGGGAAAAAAAGCCAAATAGAGACACACGACTGTAAATACATCAACAGGGCAGGCACTCAAATGGAAAAGGAATAGTTAGGTTAATGGGCAGTAATGGCAAGAGGAATTAAATTGGACATGGATAAATGGTTGGTCTACTCCTGCAAAGGGCAAATAACTAAACCATCTTTTAGGAAGGAGTTTGATCACTTTATAAAAGGGATTACATGGATAAGTAGCTTGTGATGGAAAGCAAAGGGGCTTCTTTTTCCCATCTGGACTTGTGTTCTCACACATCCCGCCAGCAAATATAAAGAAGGATTTCAGCCTCCCAAAGCAGCCCTGAAGCACAAACCTTCTAGATTGCCTAAGTATCTTTGCTCGTGTTATTAAATTTCAGAAAGAATCCAAAGGTTCTCTGCAGAGTAAATGATAGCTAAGTAGATCATCTCTGTGGAGTAGGAGATATTTTATTGACCAGACAGACATCTGTGTCCTTCATTAATAGTAATAAATAATTGATGTCACACTAAATAAAGCAATAAGCTGTTACAGATATCAAGGACAAATAACTGGCTCCTCTGAGGATGCCTCACCTGTGTTCACTTCTCAGTAGTAAAAAACCCAGAGCAGAGCTCAATATCACAGTGGAAAATGCCGTGCACAAAGCAAAAAACGTCACTTGCTGCTCACTCATTACAAATTATGGTGCAGTTGTGCTCAGCAATGGGATGCTGACACTCCTAAGTGCAAGGAGTTAATAACCTTGCAAGACTTTCTTCTCCCTCATTTCCAAGCCTTCCCAGGGCTGATCTGCCCCAAATCATCCACTTCCCAGGCAGCTTTTGAAAATCTATCTCTGCTCTACCTATAACTGTCAGGAAGAGGCAGCTCCTTCCAGGCGATATTTCCCTTCTCTCCTCAGTGGTACTGCCTTGTCGTCATCCACAGGCATGGCTGTGGTGTTTGGCAAATCTCTTTTTGGTTTTCTAAGCATCTTTTACACTGACACTGATGGTGTAGCTCTCCTTAAAACAGAGGAAAATAACAGCAAACTTGGAGCTTGCAGATGGGTTCCCATTCTGGGAAGCTTTGCAGACTTCTCCTGGCCACAGCAGGCATAGGCAGGGGTCATCCCACTGGTGGCACTCAGGGATAACCACCCAGGAGCTCAATTCCACCTCTGGAGGAGGAGGAGGAGGACATCCCCAGCTCAGCTGCCTGTCTGCAGGGCTGAGCTGGCAGAGTGCTTTCCAAAGAGCACATTTCTCATGGCAGGAGGCTCAGACGGGCAGGAATGGGGGCTGAGGAATGAAAATGGCTGGGAGCAGGCTCAGACTGCTCACACACAGCATCCAAGAGCCTCAGTCTGCCTCAGTCCTTCCACTACGGCCGTGCCAGCGCCCAGCAGTTGCGGACAGCAGGCTGGATGAATCACCTATCAACCATCCCACCGAGGACAAGGCGAGCTTCGGCGCTGAGTTCAACCAGACTAAACAAGAGAGGGAGGCCAGGAGCCTCCAGGAGGCTCGAGGAGCAAAAAGGAAGCTCTGGGACCCTCGCAGGCGTTCCCACACCTTCAGCCCATGTCCCAGTGCCAAGAGCAGCACGGAGAAAACCCAGGCGCTGCAAACCAAAGTGGAAATTAAGATGAGAGGAGACCTCCCTGCTGCCATTCACCTTCAAGATTCCTAGAAAGAGCACAAAGGGGAAAGTAGGAAGGCACCAATGTCTCTGTCTTGACAGCTTCTTTACTGGGTTGGATGAAACCAACCCTGCAACGTTACAGGCGCTTTCCCCTGATTGTGGTTTTCTCTCCCTGTCTTTCTCCCCTTTGCTTTTTTTCAACCTGTTTTCAATTTACTCTTGTGGCATCTCTGACTGTGACCTCATTCTGGTACTTAAGGGGGAAGAAAAAAAAGAGAGAGAGAGTGTCCTTTAAAAAAAAGAAACGAAAGAAATCATATTTTATTTAGTTTGGTTGGTTTTGAAGCTTTAGCAGAAGAAAGATTAACCTTTTCTGCCTAACTTAATGAAAACAAGGAGAAAGGCTGTACGGATAAATAAATATCTGTGTGGGTATGGAGCAGGCACGATCGTGTTACAGCCCCGGTGGAGCTGTAATGGGGAACAGGCGCGTTCCTGCGCAGCGGCTCCCAATTCCCGATCCATTTTCAAGGAAAGAAAAACAGAGTAGAATGTCAGAGGCCCAAGTGGGCATAAATGAGGGAGCCAAGAGAAGGCAGATGGGGCCCAGCGAGGACCTCCGTCCCCAGCAGTGACCTCCAGAGCAATGCCAGCGCAGCAGATGGAAAAAGAGACCTTACTCCACTTCCCCTTGCCAGGTTTTGGTTCCTGAAATGAAACAAATGGCATACTCGGCCCTCCAAGTCTGTCACCTTTGGGGGTCCTTGCCTCACCCATCTCTTCTCCTGGGGCTTTCCCTCCAAGGAGGGGAGGGTCAGAGGAGGGCTGTGAGCAGAAGGCTTGGACCGGGTTTTTGGATGAGTGGATGTGGAGCGCAGGTTTGCAGGGTGGTTCCTTCACCATGAGGTTGTACCTGGGTTTAATGTGCTTTGGATCTGGCACCCAGTGGGGGAAGGCAATGAAAGGTGGTTGGTTTGTCTTGGAAATGATGGGCTGATTTAAATTAGTGTAACATAACTTCAGGCGACGGAGCTGTTCCGATTTACATCAGCAGATGGTCTGTCTCGCTGCCTAGATCATTAAAAGCAAACCATCCCTACTGATCCTGGTGGAATGATGTCAAAACCTCCTTCCCTACATGGCTTGCCAGATTATAAAGGAAATAAAAAAGCCTAGTTATTACTAAAAATTTTCTGCCCACATTCTGGGAGCATCCATGCACACCAGCCTCTCATGTTAGATGGGAGCCTAAATCCCACTCCCCAAACCCTGTAGCCTCAGAAATAATTTCTTTGTCGTGGCTTTTCTCAAAGGCACATCCATCAGGAATCCCTCTGGCTGGGCACAGGTTGTCTAGGCTGAGGCAGAAAAGCCAGTGATTATGCTGCAACTTTGGGCACAGCTTGTGCTTCACTTCCCAACTTGTACAAAGGTGCAAATCGCAGTTCCCTGAGCAGCTTCACTTTTTTGAAGTTATGAATTTCAGAAGAATTTGCTTCCTATGCGTGTATGCTACCAGATGTATTAATAATGATGAAGAGCTTTCCTCCAGGCCTCCATCTCCTCTAGGTTTCCATCACCAGGTCTTCTGCTGATAGAAGACAGCATTTGTAGATGGCTACACTTAAGGAGCAAGGCTTTAGTTGAGCTAAGAGCAAAAGTTACATTCCAGTGTCACGGAATTCACTTCAATACCTTTGCTGGTGCTCTTCAGGGCTGGAACTTGCATGGAATCACCACGTGGAACAGAAAGATGAGCTGTTCTCATCAAGAGGGCCAGTCAAAAAGAGGGAAATGGTCTTAATTAGCGTGAGCTGCAATGTTCTACGATGCACAAGGTTAATCATGAGCATTCTTCTCTCAGGGTCATCAATAGGGCTCCCTGCTCCTTCATCTGAGCTCTTCACAGACTGCTTATCACAGGTCTTTCACAGTCAATATCTAAGACCTCAGAAAAAATGCTTTTATTCATGTAAAAACACATCCCCAAGGCAGTGTGCTGCTGGAGGAATGGGAGAATTAAAGCATTTCATTCTGTGCTGTGAGCCCTCCAGGATTTCTCAAGGTTCACTAGGTTGCTAAGGGTCAGCCCCAGCCAGACACGAGCTGACTCTGCTACGCTCGGAGACATCCAGGCATGAGCCAGCTCCAATCTCAAAGCCACGTATTCACATTAGCGCGGTGGAGAGTCCAAGTGAATGTCTCTATTCCCTGGAGCTTGTCTTGGGCTCTGCAGCATTTTAAAATAGTTACTTTCTTTCACGGCAAAGTGGGAACCCATTTGTACTGGGAGTTGTGTAGGCACGAAGCAAAGCTTTGTCCTCAGATCCTTCTTGTCTGGCAGAAGATTTTGTCCATCACCACAGAGTTCTCACTCTCATCACCACAGATCTCATTCCCACCCTCATTCTTGCTTTCTTTCCATATTTAGCGTCTTTTAAATTAGAGATTTTTAACAATGGACCAATGGTCCAGACCTCTTGGTGGTCCCCAAGGCCTGTAGCAGATCCAAGGACTTCATGGAGCCTTACATTCACCAGGAATCACCAGCCCTGCTCCAGCCCCAGAGCCACTCTTCTCCAGCATGAACCCATGTGTCAGACACTGCAGACATGGCAACAAAACCTGAATCATAATCTCACTCTCCTTAAGTGCACTAGGGCACTCTTGTAGTTCCTGGGGGAAGGAGCTACTATCCAAAAATTTTGGATGCAAACACTGCACCACGGGCCTGAGCTCCACCAGTCCAGAGGGCTGGGACGTTCCCTCTTCTGCTGGGATTCAGATGGCTAAATCTGAAGAGGAGTTCAGATTCATTTCACCATGAGCTATGTCTGAGGACAAATCCTGGGAAGCTTCCTAAAGAAAGGCCACAAATATTGAAATACCAGACCGCAGGAAGGAAAAGGAACAATTCCAAGAATGAAACTCAGTGTGCAATTAATTGTTAAAACCATAATTATCCCAGGTGATTTGTCAAATAAAATTCATGTAAACCTATGGTCTGTTCTTCATATCTCCTGGTGTGTGCTTCATATCTCCTCGCACTTATTGGGAAAGTGGAATTTTGGGGCTTTTATATTGCCACTGCTGCCTGACCCTGTTCCCAGCCCCTTCTTACACTTCACAGCCCTGTCCTGGAAAGTGGACCAAACCACTACCTGTAATGGCAACAAATTTAAAGAAAGCCTTATTTAAATATTTTAAATATCTAAAAAATTTTGGTCCCATTTATTCTAAGTAGAGGTCATGTGCAGAGATGCTGATGAATTAGTGATAAGACTTTGGACCAGCACATTCTGAAGCACTCAGCAAACCCAAGTGCAGCCAAACTTGCAGGCTGCTATCCAACCAAGACTTAAAAAATTGGTCCTCATGGAGGAACCTGCATGGAAGCAGACCTCTTACTTGGCTCTACTCTGCAGTTTTGGACATTTGAGAATGGGGGGGAAGATCCTCAGCTCATAAAATCTCCTGTAGCTCCCTTGAAGTCAATGGAACAATAACAATTTACACTTGTTGAGTTTCTGCATCCTGGCTGTGAGCTCCTTGGAACAATGACACCATAATGATTATTACAGATATTCTTGATCACTTGTCTGAGGCGGACTAGAGAACAGCACTGTGTAAGAAAATAGAGGCTTGGTTTGCTATGATTTCCAAAGAATTATTGACCCATATCTTGCAAACATTTACACATGTTTAGCTTTACTCCTGTGAGTTGTTCCATTACACTCATGTGCCAGATAAACTAATGTACATGCTTGCAGAACCAAGGTTAAAACTTGTGCAAACACAGCGAGTTCTAAATATTTTTGTAGATACGTTGTTACCTCAGACTCAGAGGAGAAAGCCTCTCATTTGGCTGTGCCTCTTCCCCTAACCCTCCATTTATCCAAGCAGGCATAACAAGAGAAGCCAAAGGTGATACCAAGATAAAACTGAAAAAAAATAAGCAATTATCTGACCCAGCTCAGGAGCTAGAAAAGACCCACTTGGTCAGGACAAACACATGCAAGAGTTGACATCAGTTCTTGAGCAAGGAACTACCTGAATTACTGAAGGACCTTCACAGCAGCTTTCTTAACAATGCTCATGAATCATTCACTCACTGATTTTCCAGTAATGGAGTTAACATTTTTCTTTACACTTTTCACCCATTAGAAGGCTCAAGAAATGAGGAAAGAGTTGGGAATCTCTTGTTTGTGAGGAGTCTACCTCAGCACCCATCGTCATCTCAGCAATCCCTCCATCTATTCCACTAAGACTGCAAGGCAAGACAGGATCTCTCACCCCACTGCACAAACCCTCTGCTCACAAGGACAGAATATAATCCCTGATTTCTTAAACTGAGGTGATCTTGAGGACCAAACTCACGCCAATGAGGTGTCTGACATGTGAGGACTCCACAGAGGCTTTGAATACCCCTGACAGTGTCGTTTATACCCCTCAGCCAAGACACAAGCTCTGTTGTGACACACCTGTGTCGCATGGCTGCAGCATCAGGACAGACCTCAGGCAAAGGAGCAGCAGTGCAGAGAAACTACTTCTCCAATATAGCAGGGAAAAGGCAAATCTGAGGCTATAACCAGAGGCCCAATCCAGCTCTCTTTCCATTAATAAGTGATTTTCATCCCCAAAGGACTATTAATCTTTTCTTACAAGTGTGCAAACTGCAGGCACTGAGTACACCTGCCACTGGCACACAGCAGGATGCTGGCATTGGCAACGCCTTCTGCTCCCAATTTAAAGTCATCCCAGAAACCACAGCAAATCAATCCTGTCATCCACAGGGCAGGGGAGATGTTGGTAGTCAGATCTAATGGATGACGTGCCCTGGGAGCCCATCTCACCAAAGGCACTTGGTGGTGGGAACAGCCCTTTGACTCCTAAATGTCCTTGGCAAAGTGAGGTGTCTGGGCACACTTCCCACCCCCAGGACCCTCCTAGGATGGTTCGCTGGAGACGTGTCATCGCCAGCAACTGTGCAACATCTGACCACTCAGATGACAAAAGACAGATTTCCAGAATGAACAGAGCAGGATTAAGCCAAGTGGTAAATGGATTCCAGGGCTGTTCCAGGATCTGAGCTGATGAGGGAAGCCAGGGCCAGGTACCCAACCCAGAGCTCATACAGTGAGGTTATCACTTCCCTCTTTTCTTCAAATCCCTAAATAGAGCCCAAACATCACTAGGGCCATGCTAGAGAGATAAGATGAGTCTCTCCCATCCATGCAAAGCCTGAAATAGAAGCCCTGCTACTCCATATCTGAAGCATCAAGCGTAGGATGTTGACATTTAGCAGTAGGGAAAATTACCCAAACAATGAACCCTCTCAGGTCTCTCTTTTCCTCTCCCTTTCCCCAGTCCCTGGAAAATGTTCATAAAGTGAAATGGAAAAAAAAAAAAACTAACCCAAACCCCAACAACCCAAACCCAACCTTCTGTGGAAATAACATGTAGAGGAGAATGAGTCAGGCTCTGTTAACTATGCAAGGATCACCGGTCCTGCAGGCAGGGATGATTCACTAAGGCAGCAAGAGCTACAAGGTAGAAGAGACCAAAGAGACCAAAGAGAGGAACCAAAGTTGTATCAAAGAAGAGAAGGAAATAATAAATTAAATGGTTCCATGTTGCAAGACACTGTGCTCTTTATCAAACATCACTCAGCTGACCTAGGATGATTCACTTGATAAAGGTGAGATTATTTGCTGTGTGCTTTGTCCAGACTTTCTTCATGAGAAGGAGAGCAAACAGTCTGTAAGACTTCAATCCAACCCCATTTCCTGCTCCTCTCTCTCTTCTCCCCCTTTCTGAGGTGCTCACTCACTGAGAGCCTCATCTCCCTGTTGCCTCTGCTTCCACCACTCCTTTCCCACACCCATTCCCTTTAAATTCGGCAGCATTATGTGACTCTGCTTTCCCTATAAAAGATGCCTTCAAGGAGATGAGAAAAGCAGGACCTATTTGGGAGCACAGCATGCCATGGGGAGGCCCTCTTGGATGCCACTGGCATAGAAAGTACATTGTCACAAGAGATGGAGAGGAGGATATGGGGCTCAGGTGCCTGGGGAGAATTCTGCCTGCCAGAATGCTCTCCTGCTATTCCTCCATTCCCCCTTCATCTTCAGCTGCCTCCCTCACCCTCCTTTTATCTAATAACAATAAAAATTCAAACAGAAAATACTTGCTCTGAAAAAAAACCTAAACACAAAAAAAAAGAGGGATAAAAAAAGAAAAAAAAAAAAGTCCTCCCTCTGCACTTCACAATGAGAGCTGTAAAACTTTTTCTGCTTGGAAAATTCTCCTGGTCAGTTTTTCCTACTGTTTAATC
Organism: Pseudopodoces humilis; assembly: GCF_049639895.1. Classification (NCBI taxonomy): domain Eukaryota; kingdom Metazoa; phylum Chordata; class Aves; order Passeriformes; family Paridae; genus Pseudopodoces; species Pseudopodoces humilis. The sequence goes on along the minus strand of NC_142221.1, from coordinate 7,757,642 downwards.
CCTGCTTTGAGTTACACAGAATGAGTAAACACATTTTATAAGGTTCTAATTCATACCTAACCCATACAGTTTATGGCTTAACATAGTAAAATACACACACACACAGACACACATGCACTTTTTATACACATACACGTATATACACAGAACCACTGACACACATGGATAAATCAGCCTTGGTCCCACTCCTGGAGCCTCCCAGCAGCAGGTCACATCTCCCCAGCATGTGCTGTGCCTTAAAAACAGCCTGGGGTGCTGAGATGTGAGTTTGGTGATCTGGGGAGTAGTTTCCATCCTAGATTCCTGCAACCTCCTTTGTAATAAATGATTAGTCAGGCTTGTTAAGGGAACGGTGGGATGCACTGCTCCATCCTCAGAAGACTGAAGGATGCCACCACATGGTATCCCAGTTTTTTCCCACTCTCTGCCCAGCAAACACCTGGAGTGAACACCAGGGCAGGGAGCAGCCAAGGCTGGGCTGGAGGAGCTGCAGGAGCTGGGATGCCATGCAGCCTTGGCCAGGTGCCAGGCAAGCATCACAGAATCATGGAATCACTAGGCTTGGAAAAGACTTCCCAGATCATTGAATCCAAGCTTTGACCAATCCCCACCTTGTCAACTGGGCCAGAGAAGTCAGTGCCACTGAGCAGGCACCGTTGCATCCTTGTTTCTCCTTCTCTTCATTCCTTCAGCCTACTGCTGCTACTTCAATTTTTCAAGTGCAGTGATCAGCTTGAAGACTCAGTCTCTTAATTCTAGGAGCTTTTTAGATATAACAATTCCTCCATAGGTCTGGAAAAGCACTCCAGGTCATCAAGGTGGGCTCATGGGCACCATTCAAGGCCATCCTGGCCACTTCTGTGATAGCTCATCACTGGAAGGCACGGACAAAAACCACAGTGCAAGGTAGCAGTTGTTTCCAGCCACCCAAAATGTGAAGGGTGGGCTTCAGGCCCCACAATGCTATTTTCATTTTCCTCCTCCTCCCCCAAGAAAATAAACCAAGTGTTTATTTCCTGAACGTGCTGGCCTGAGAAAGGGCAAAACTTTCCTGTGGGAGCCAGGTGGCTGGAAAGGGAAGGCAGAGGCAAATATTTGCCAAATATTTGCCAAATTTGTCAATGAGCTCTTATTCCATTTTTCTCATTAATATTTACTTAGACATAATATGAGAGAAACCTGCACAGACCACAGCAATGTGAGTGATTCCACTGTTATTCTCCTTGTTCCAGCTACTGGGAGGAAGAGAGGGAGGGAGAAAGGAGGGAAGGAAAAGCAGAAAAGTGAAAGAGTGTCAGGGAGTTTGCAGATAATTCTGAGAGAGTCACAGGCTTTCATCTGGGCTTAGCAGGAGATAAGATGCCTGGAGAAAGTCAATGCTTCCATGGACACATGATGGGCAAAGGGGCTGGATAACCCAGGCTTCCTTGCTGATATTCAAGGCACAGGTGTCGCTTTGAGAGAGAAAATGATGCCATTATACATCCCTCTTTTTTCTTTTTTTTTTTTCCTTTTAATGAGATGAAGACAAGGAGAATAAATTGCAACCCCAGGTTTAGTAAATTGTGTAAGATAAGCCTGATGCATTTCTTCAGTGAGACAGTTCATTCCCTAGACAGGAGAACAATGGTACAATCTAATTTATCTGGGTATCCAGAGGCACTGTGATGTGACACAGGTAATTATTTGGTAAGCTTGAAAAGATGGGAATTAGCAGCATTATACAGCAGGTAAGGGACTGAGTATGGACAGCTGAAAACAGGCGATGCTGAGAAGAGAGTGATGGGAACTGAGTCATCACTAGCAGAGCTCCTCAATGATCAGCCCTGTAATCAATCTTATTTCTCACTGGAAATACAGCAGTGGTTTTAGCACTGATGAAGTGATGCATTATTAGGGCACCAGAGGATCAGTCAAAAGAAATTAAAATAACTTGAGGGCTATGGCAATGAAATTGAATGAATTTTAATATTTAAAAATGAAAATTAGGTTAAAGATGATCATAAAATAGTTCTTTTGTTAGCAGGAACTTCTCCAGATGGAAACAAAGGAGGAGAAGGTGGAATACCTGGATGCACTGGCTGGTCTCAGCAAAACCACATGGGAACTGGAGAAACAGAAAAGAAGTTCTTGGATGTCTTTAAAAGGATCTTCCAGGTGAAATTAGGAAGAATCAAATCCTTTGACAGCAAAAGGCTGAATGTGGTGGCCCACTACCTGCCTTGCCAGAAAATCACAGTCTCCAGTCCAACCTCTTCAAAGCAGGACCAAATGTGGAGACAGGGCTGCTCAGGGCTGAATTTTGGAAGGTTCCAGGGACTCATCCATGAGACACATAGCTGGAGTTTAAACCACCTTGCTTCAGGAGCTGAGATCCCACTGGACTGAGGTGTCCAAGAGGACAGTCCAGGGCATCCCTGGGTGCCCAAACAGGCTGGAGGAGACAGCTGGGAGCATGTCCCCTGTTGCCCTCCACTGGATAGCAGGAGAATGTCACACTGCTGTGTCATGTCTGGGGACAGCACATCCCCGGAGCATCTCCTCTTTCAGCTGGGGTAATGCTTTGTGCTCTGGGAACACAGCAGCTGAACTCGAGCTCTGTTTTCGCTCTGGCTGTCTCGTGTAGCAACAGCTGGGGGACATAGGTTTGCTCAAACCACAGCCAGACGATTGGAAATAAAAATGATATTCATATATTAATTAACATCTGGTTACTCGTCTAATTACACGATACAATGTGCATGAGCTTTTTGTTCCCTCCATATTTTATGCATTGAATGAAAACTAAACAAATGTTGCAAAAGCAGCACTGCAGAAGCAAAAAAACAAACAGTATCCAAGTCTGTACTTATAACACTTACTGACCCATCAGTTTAATTAATATGCAAAGGAGGACATGACTAAACCATGACCACAAAGATGGTGGTGACACTGAACTGGAATTAACATCCAGCCTGCTACAACCTGGCCGTTTTCCATTCCTTTTGCATGTATTCCTTATAAAAAATAAATAACAATTTGTTAAACTGAGCACCTCAGGGCCTGATTTAGCAAATTATTACTTAACCATTTTCAAAAGCTACTTTTAACAAAAACAGGCCCTAAAAACATGGCTGTAAAGCACTATCCCAAAGAAAAGGAGCTGATGTCACCCTGCCTGTGCAAACCATCCCACAGCCACCGGTGCTTTCTGCCATGCTCTGGGGATGGAAATAGAAGAGAAGGAGGGGAGGAAAGCCAGATTAACTAATGAAAGTCTCAGGTTGTCTGGTGGGAACACATCACCCTGTGCATGTGGCTGTCCCTGGGCAGCTTGCAGGGATGGGTGACAGGACAGCTGCTGGCTCCCAGGGAAGGGATGAGGACAGTGAGCATCTGCACGAGGATGTGCTGGGCAGGGAAGAGAAAAGCTGAACACTGCTCAGGTCTGGGTGCGTTGAGACAAGGGCATTGAGAGAGGAGGCAGAGAGGAGAGCAGATTCCCTCTTCCTGCCCCACAACCTGGGGAAAATAAGTGCCCTGTGCATTCTGCCCCACTGAGAAACCCAACCAACCTGTCACAGGTTGCTCAGAGAAGTTGTGGCTGCCCCTGTAACCCTGGAAGTGTACAAGTCCAGGTTGGATGGGGCTTGGGGCAACCTGGGACAGTGGAAGGTGTCCCTGCCTGTGGCAGGGGACTGGAAGACCATCAGATGCCATCCCACAGGCCCATGTGCCACCCATTTAGACTTTGAGACCAAAATCACAGCTGCAGAACCACGTGGACATTGCCCCATGAGAGCTGGCACAGGGTCAGAGCTCAGCACCCCGTGAGCACTGGGAAAGCCCAGGCAAAGAGCAACACTCAAGCCAACTCTTCTCTCCAGGGCTCTGTGCTTCAACTCTCCCTTCCCTGAATGGGAATCACTAGAGTTCCCTCTCCCAGAAATAGGTGCTCAGAAAACAAAAAAATCACAAGATTAAATACTGATGGAACAACACCTCAGAGCAAGAAGTCAGAAATTCATCTGCTGGAATATCCCACATCCCTCACTTAATTCTTGGTGCCACCTAGTACTGAGTGGGCACTCGTTAAATTGGGACACTTGCTAAGTAAGAGCTTGTTCTTTATTTGTGTCTGCTCTGTGGTCTTCAAGACAGCTTCAGTGTTCAGGGCTCCTACCCTCTGCTCCTTCACCAGCATCAGGAAACATGCCAGGAGGAAGGAACAGAGAGAAATTCAGAGGAGACAACTGTCATGTGAAACTCTGGCACGAGTGGCGCAACCGGTTGCATGTCAGGGGGCTTGGGAAGGGGTGGTGGGAGCTGGCAGGGTGGGCAGTTGCTCAAAGGAAACCACAGAGGACTGACCAAGCACTTGGAAGATTCCACACATACCTCCCAGATATGCCGGTGGTTACAAAATCCCTGCCCGGATAGGGTGGCGGCATGCCCTTGGGGAGAAAAAAAAACTAAAAAAAAAAAAAGAAGAAAAGGAAGAAAAGGGAAAAACAAAACCCCAACCAACCATTCATGGGGCAGACAGAGGGCTGCAAGTCCTCTGCTTTCATGACACACCGCAGGCATCAAGACATTGCTGGCCTGGAATTTGGGCTATGCTTGCGGTCCGTGAGGCGACTCGAAGCCTTCGTCCCATTAAGCAACATTACATGATAATGCAGCAGCACTCTCAGGCTGAGGGAGAAGGAAAACAAAACAGATGGCTCTGGATGGAAAGGCATTGCTGTAAACCTGGGAGGGAGAAGAACATTCCTTCGGATACTCTTTTTGGCTGGTTGTGTCCTTTCCTCCCAGCTCCCACCTCTCTCTCCCTTTCCCCCCTCCTCCTCTTGGAGGACTGGTGACAGCAAGGCTGTTTTTTTACTAATATTTCCATATTAAATAAAAAGGAAGAGTGTGAAAGGCCATGCGGAGCAGTGGCAGCTAGACAGTGGAATCTGCAACTGAAGGGTGGAGTTGGAGCACTGGAGAGGTGCCGGTTATTTATAGGGTATGAGAGAACACAAAAAATGTCTGGCCCCTTTAAGGCCCCTTAATCCAAACAACCAATGGAAAGGGAAAAAAAAAAAAAAAGTGGGGGGGGGGGGGAAGAGAGAAAAATAAAGAAAAAAAAGGAAAGGAAAAAAAAATGAGGAGAAAAGGCATCTCTGTACCAGACCATAAAGTGTGAAAGACAACCAGGGGATGGCCTGGCATGGTCCTGCCCCATCCCTCCAGCCAGACCTGCGCCCATGGCAGGGCAGCATCCTGCTGGAACAGTGGGACCAGCATCAGGGCACAGAGCCTGTGCTCCTGAAGCAGCCCTGAGACACAGCTGCCTGGAGGGTGGGACGTGGCAGCTGTTTAATCCATGAGACAGCAGCGCTGGACCGGACACGGAGATGAACGGCGCGTTCAAGAGATATCAAAGGGGACAAGTTGAGAATGTCGGGAATACGGCCTGGAAATTCCCTTTCTTCTGTCTGCATTCATGGAGCAACCAGGGATCTTTTCACTCTGATCCTAGAATAAGATTCATGACCTCACTCGTTTTGGGGTCTATAAATGGGGGAGTCACCTGTGAGGCCTCCTCATGTCCAGGTATTTCAATGTAGATGTGGATGCTCTGGGAAAGCTGCTGGTTGGAGCCTTGTCACGGCTGGTCTAAGCAGGGTTATTTGTCTCCAGGTCTGGAAGACCATGACTTCCAGCTCTTTCCTAGCATTCCTGATAGATTGTAGGCCAGCTGAATAATGTCTTTCCTCCACAAGATGTCTTTTCTAAAGAGGAGTGAGAGTAACCTTGGTTCAAAGACGTGCCACACAAACCACTGTAGTTTTGTGCTCTTAGTAAAACTTCTTTTTTGCCTCTTTCCAAAAGAAATACATAAGGCTATGCCTATTTTTTCTAAGCAGACATAAGGGAATTGTGAAGAGGTCCTGGAGGACACTCAGCACTTGGGTGATTTAGTGTCCAACAAAGTGGGTAAGTCATCAGATTCAATTAATATACACCTGGAACCAGGAAAACTGAAGACAGATAATTCTGTGGATAGAAAGGGGTCAGGAAAGAGATTCAAAAGCCCGAGCAGATGACAGTGACACTAAATCCTCAGGTCTTTTCACAAGCCCTGTTCTTATTCCCTAGGATCCTGTTGAACCCATGAGCCTCCGCTAATAGGTTTCATTCTCCTCTGCCAGTATCAAATAACAAATGTCAGATCTCATATGGGAATCACTAACAACATAAAAATGAGATTTATATGGAAAAATGAAGTTCAAAAGAATAGTTACAAACCCCAGAAAGGTTTTGTTTGTACCCAAGCACACACAAATAAAATCAAAGTCAAAACAGTGCTGTTCAGAATTGAGATCACCATCACCCGTGACCTTTTCCCACCATCACTGTGACTTTGAATGCTGGACATTGGCTACAAATTAATTTGCTGAAACTGAGGAAAATGCTTCCCTGATGTGTAAATAAGAAAAGGCTGAACATGCATTAGGTAATTTCAAACTTCCTTTAGCTTCATGCTAACACTCCCTTTAGCTCCAGGAGCTCCAGAGCTCTAGATCTGCTCCCAACCTTCCAACCTTTTGAGAAGGATGACATAAAAGTCCTCAACTGCCAGCAGACGATGCTGGTTGAGCTTTTCTGGTGACCACAGAAATGCCTAAAGCATTGGAGATCTGGAACACACAGAGGCACGGAGAGGTGAAAAGACTTGGTCATGGTGGGGCCTGTACAAGAGGGGTCTCAACGCAGCTCCTCTGATGTCAGTGCCTCAGGGAGGCTGGACTGACATCAAGCAGAACAGTGAGGAAGAGGAGGGCTGAGCCTCTTCCTGCTTGCCACAAGGCGAGTCCAGGAAACTCAGACCTCAGCTCTCCTCCTGCTCTGGACCTCAGCCACTGGCTCCTCTGACTTGGAGAATCTGTCAGCACACCTCAACCCCTGAAAACTGGGGCTTGAGCCAAGGCCCTCAAAGGGGAGCAAAGGAAGGATGGGAGACAGAGTCCAAAAGTCTTTCCGCCCTAAAGGTGAGCCCTTTGGAAGAGGCTGCAGTCCCACACGCCCCGCCTGGGGACGGCCTGCCAGTGGCTGTTTGATATGTGGAGTGAATGAAAAAGTTACCCCCACGCAATGATGTTCCAGCACCTTTCAGCACCAAGTTGTCTTTTCCTTTATCTTTATTTTTTTTAAGCACAGACTCTTGGGAAAGTAACTCAGCAGAGCAGAGACAGAATAGAAGAGACAGAATAGAATTGTCTTTTTTTTTTTTTTTTTTTGGCTTCCAATGCAAGAATGCAAAGCATTGTCTCTCTGGGAGGAGAATTAAGTATGGGCAAGTGTTTTGGCAAGAGAGCCACAAAGGAGAATGGAAGGCGAGGATGAGGTGGGGGAAGAGGAAGGGAGGGAGAGCTGGGGGTCAGATGGATGGTTTCGTCTTTTATAAATCTTGGATGGGGAAGATGCACACAGATGGCTTTGTGTTTTAAAATTATTCTAATAAATCAACTCCACAATCAAAATGCCCCTGTCTCCCTTTTTTCCCTCCTCTTCCATGGATCACAGCTGAGCGGTGAGGCTGGAGCAGGAGTCTGGTGGGAGGCAATGGCAAGGACTGGAGGTGAAGCCCAACTGTGGCGAGGGAGTGTGCAAACCCCTGTGCACGTGTGAGCCACCACAGCGCTGGCCATGTCACCTCTGAGTGAAAAAATGAGATGGGCAGGAGAAGGACTGAGCACAGGGGGCTCTTCAGCCAGCAAGGGTGGGCAGGATCCTGGGAGTTTCTAGGGAGGAATGTGCCCACAGGTGTAGGGAGAAGGTCGGAGTGTGAGAGCGAGTCTGTAGCTATCCACAAAGAGAGGAGCTGCCCTGATGGTGGGGGAAGGAGTGGGAAAAGGCAGGGTCTCGTCTCTCCCAGGCGGGAGCAGACGTGCCGGGGAGGAATGCTGCGTCTCCATTCCAGTGCTCTGACTTGGCTGTGAGGAAGGTGCAGCCTCTCCTCCTCCAGCAAGAGCCACTGGGCCTGATCCGCGGGGGGAGCGGAGGCTCCTGCAGTTCGGGTTTTCCATTTGGAGCTCCACGTGGCACAAACTCCCACCGGTTTCCTTGCCAGAGGGAGCCAGGTGGAGAGAACAATAAAAAGCAGAAGGCGCGGGGCGGGGCGGGATGGTCCAGAGCGGATGCAGAGGATGGAATTAATCAGCTGTCCGGGAGGAATATTAGAGCTCCTCGGCTTGTCGTCAACGCCTTCTCCTCCTTCCCAAAGACAGACACAATGAGAGACCAAGGAACATTTCCTATTGTTACAGGGGATTTGTCCACAAGGTCCAGCCCCATGTGGAAGTCATTACCGGCTGGGAGTGGTAGGTATCCGCACAGAACATGCAGCGAGATGGGATGGGGGAGGGCAACTGGGAAAAAGTTGAGAGACCAGAGATGATGTGTCCCTGCCTAACTGATTTAAGCATCTTGAGGGAGGTGGTCACCACAGCAGCCTGGCTCCAAGTCCAGGGATCACTGTGGGCTGAGGTACAAAGTGTTTTGCTTTGTGTCACCCCTTGGGCTGAGCCAAAGTCCTGAGTGCTCCTGTGAGAAGCCATCAAGGGTAGCTCAGCGCCAACAGGAATGGATCATGAATTTCACTGCTACTGCTGAATGGGGAAAAAAAGAGGGACAGTTACATCAAGGCTTTCTTTTCCCTTCTCTGACCCTCCCTAGACAGAAAACCAGAGTGGCTGCAGCAGCAGCTGCACAAAGCACGAGGTGAAGAGCTGACCACTGCCCACCTGCATGTCCTCCTGCTCCAGCAGAACTTGGCCTTCTGCATCATGCATGGAAGAACGTAATTATCCATGGGTGAGAGCCCAGGACTGAGTGATCAGAGAGTCAACACCTCAGTGCTCCCAGGGGAAGGTAGATCCTTTTACACATATTACATCTAAGCTCAGTTTTTTCCCCATTAAATCATATTTAAGACAGCAGCATCTCCAGAAGCAGTGATGTCAACATCCCCAGGACAGCTGGAGGAAAGGGGCACCTCAGAAATCCATGGGAAATTTGCATCCAAACTCATTTGCTGCCATGTCTCAGTCTCCCTGTTCCTGACCTGTTGGGTGCTGAACAGGACTGAGTTGAACAGATGTTGCTGTAGGTAAAACAGTCCTGTGTACAGCAAAGCTGAGCTCCCCAAGTTCTCTCATGTCTTCCCCAGCTGTGAAGGAGCAGATAGAAGCAAGGTCAGTCATGTATACTGGGTAAAAAATGATTGTATGAAGCCTTCTTGGGCCATTTGGTCTGACAGGAACCATGTGATGCACAGGAAAGAGAAATGACAGACAAAGAAGATCAGGCACACAGTCCAGGGCTCTGTGGGGACACAGTCCATGGGACAAACAGTGTCTGCTGGGGTTTTCAGAAGGTTCCAGACACAACTGCCACACTTAGAGATGGTTACACGGACCTGTATCAAACTACACCTCCCCAAAAGCTCTGGGGAAACAGGGGAACACAGCTGTGGGCAGACAGGAGGAACAAGGACTCTGTCACCTTGACATGCTGCAGGACATCCTGGACAGCTGCCCCAGCAACAGCCTCTTGTGCAGCACAGATGAAGCAGATTTCACCAACCTTCTGCCCTCCTGCTCCAGCCCAGCCCCACCACACCCCATTTCTTGTCTCCATCAAATTTGCTGCCCACAGGAGCCCTCACCAAGCCGAACATGGTGACAGGATGCTGTGCTGCTCCTCTTCAAAAAGTAAAACAAAATTAAATAGTTTGTTATACTACCATGGAAATTATCAGCAGGAATCTCAGGATGCTCAGTTCATTTATCTCCAAAGAATTTCATCTCAATTGAGCAGGATGTCCCTCCCCACAGGACAGCATTCAGCTGGGAACTTTTACCAGCATGAACAGCACAGCTTTCCCTTGTAAATGGTGTGAACATTCTCCTTAATTTATGTCCTACAAGAACTCATTTTTACCAGCATTTATGCATCATAACACATTGCCCTCATCCTGCAAATCCTCCACACGGGCACAGCTTTGTGTGTGCGTGAGATCTTCCAATGAGCTTTTCAGCAGCAGCTTGCTGAAGAGGCTGAGGCTGTGCTTATGTTTTATGGATCTGGAAAAATTATTACATAGCACTAGGGTTCAAACAGGAGTCCCCAGATCCATCAGATGTTTGACTTGCTTGGTACATGCAGTCTAAAATGGAAACGGGATGGGAAACATAATAAAATGTAATAAAAATGTCTATAAACATTTCAGGTTATTGAAAAGAATCTCTCTTTGTAAGTTCCCTAACTTTTGAAATAATGAATTGTGTTTTCACAAAGCTAGACTGAAAAGTAGCTCATATTTAATTTAAATTTGCATTGTTCCGATTGCACCTACATAATGCACGTGACATTTACATGGATAAAATACATTATTTCACTGTACAATATATTTTTATGTAATTTAAATTAAATTTAAAATTAAAATCATACTGAAACTAAATGTATTTTCTTTTTGGCCATATGTATTTAGGGAATATACCATCCTCATCCTGTACTACCAAAGAATATAAAAATAAAGCTAAATATTGAACTCATGGAGCTCTCTTTTCTCTTTTAGCGTTTGTTTTTTTTTTTTTTTAAACATCAGATGGATTTTTAGACAATCTTTTTAACACCATATGCACACTCTCCACTGTGGTACTGAAGATGACATGAGCATGGTGTGGATCTGCTCTGGCCAGAGGGGGAAGCCCATCACCCCTCCAGGAAAATGGCTATGATGGCTCAGCTGCATACAGCCACCCCCTGTGACAGCAAAGAGGCCGTGGCCACCATGGGGAAGGCAAACACTTGTCCCCACTGTCACCAGCCCAAACCAGGGCTTCTCCAGAGCAGCCCCAGCCACCCTTCTCCCACCTCCCCTCCTGCTCTCCCCCCACTCCCAGCTCTCCTTCCCCTTCCCTCTCTCTCTCTTTCACTCTCCCACCACAGCTGGTTAAAATTAAGCTGGAATTTTGTTTTTCTGTCAAGTGAATTTGGACCTGGTAAATCCCTCCCAGCCATTCCAGTGGCCTCCCAGCGAACATCCAGGCTGGATGTAATGCACATGATTTAAGAAAAGTGCTGTTATTTCCGAGCACGTTCACAACAAGGGGCTGGGGGCAGCCAAGAGGGGATCCTGGGGCTCACAGACACCCAGGGAGGGATGGCAGGGGGTCCACATGAGAATGGGCAGGAGAAAGAGGAGAAGTGTGAAGACACGGCCTGTCAGCTCCAGCTGCAGCTCACCTTGCAAAGATGATGCAAAACAACAACAACAACAAAAACAAATTACAGCAAGAGAACACAAAAGTATCTCAGGCTTGGAGAAACCCCAGCCCTTTAGTCAGGAGAGATCACAGGAGCAAACATGAAAACCCTCATGTGAGGGAAACCAACAGGGAGCTGTGGCACAGGAGGGGAAGGACACGTCCTTGGCTAACCCAGGGGAGGTGGTTACAGCACAGGACAATAAACCATGGCTCCAGGAATGCACCTGCACCAGTGATTGGTGCTTGGGGCTCCCAGTTTATGCCTGGGGGGCCACCAGTTGTCAGTGAGGTTTGAGTCACCTCTGCCTCGGGCTGGCACAGCTCAGCTCAGGGCAGTTCTCAGTACCTGGGTACCTGCTGGGTGGTGGGACCTGGCTGGGATGTGGCCATGTCCAAGCTCGAGAGCCTCCCCTGCTCTGCAGCTTTGGTGAGGAACTCAAACATTCCCAAAACTGGTGTCCCACCTCCAGCATCATCCCCAAGGAACTCCAGGATCTCCCAAGAGACCAGGCAGCAGTTATGAGAAGGACTAATTAAGAATTTGAGGTCAAAACCAGATGTAGAGCAAAAAAGTCCTTCTATTAAAAGTAATAGGTGTAGAAACAGACATACAGGTCAAAGAAATCTTGGGTTTGGGGAAAGAAAGTGAGGCAATCCCTCTGGTAGTATTGAAACTGCCCCATTATGACATTTTTGGAATGGAACAATGCCATTCTAGCTCTCAAAATTACTTTTTTAAAGACAATCACCAATGGTTAAAAATACTAAGATTTTAAAAGGTCATGAAGAGAAAAAAACTTTTCACTTTTTGCCCAACAAAACCTCTAAATTAGACCTAAGTGGGTTTTATGAGTGGGCAAGGATGGGAGGTAAGGGCTGTAAAGGGCAGATTTTATTTAATGGAATATTTTGAGTTATTTTAGAAGGCAAGAAGGGGAACTGTTCCTTTTGGTCATAATTAAATACATGCACGCTGTTCATATATACACATGTATTATCCATAAACACCTCCTTCCAGACTCAACATCCAGGCCCTCCCCAGGTTTAATTAATACCTGGTTGTGCTGGGCATGTAGACATGATCCCTGTCCTGGACAGTTCCTGATCCCAAAAGAACAAACCAAAGGATGAATTAGGATCTAAGGAGCACAGCAACAGCTTAAACCCCCTCAAAAGTCACAGCAGCAAACCTGCAAGCAGAATCCAAGGAGCTCTGGGTATCACTCAGTGCATTATGCACTTGGCCAAGTGCGTGGAGGAAAAGCTATTTATAAGGTGATGACTGAACAGCTGAACATGGGCTGGGTTGGATGTGAGCATGGAAGAGAGGAGAGAGATGGGCTGTGCATGTGTGCGTGCCCACAGGCACGTCCATGCCCACCTCCCGCACGGGGCCAGCAACCACCTCTGAAATCACCCACAGGAGGTGAAAAGAAAAGGCAGAAAATCAAAGGCTGAACTTGGTACTAGTCCATATTCCTCCTCCCCTCACCCCAAACATGGCAATAAAAATGGTAAATTAACTTTAAGGTATTTTTTTTTTCCTCTTAGTCTTCTCTAAGATGATATGAGAATGTTTTATATATAATCTAGATTTATGGGGTTTTTTTTCTTTTTTCAGTTAAATGCAGGGTGATGAAAGAAAAAAACAGTCATGTTTTGGTCATAAATAGAAAACACGCAAACAGAAAATCATTTAGATATTAATATTGCAAACCTGATGCCTGCATTTTTATGTATATATAAATATGTATTCACACACACAAAAAAGATATAGAACCAAATACCATGCTTATACATCATGTTTATACACTACATCTAAGTGTACTTATAGTGAATTCATTACTGACTTTTTTTGGTGCTTGAAAACATGCCAGTGAAAAGCCAAAATGTCAGTAAACACAGTGGATGTCGTCACTGTTTTCCCTCTTCAGGTTGGTTTCCCTGGTGTACAAAGGTCAGCTCCAGCTCCAGCATAAATTATTGCTGCCTATTTGACTCATAATAACATATCCAAATAATAACCAACACATGCTGGATGCTTTATGGATGAATAATTCCTGCCCCAAAGAACTGGCAATTTAAACACTTTAGAGGTAGCAAAACTGGGAGAAAAGTCGCATTGCCCAGGTTGTGTGGCCAGGGGCAGAGTAAAGCCTGTGCTCAAAGAAAACCTCCAGGACTGAACCATCTCTGCCAACACCTCCACATCTGCCCTTGCTGGGCCCAAGGCAGGAGAAGCAGCTGGGGCACATTCATGGTGGACAAACCTCTGCTAAAACCCAGAAAACCTTGGGGCGCTTTGCCTTGGAGCAGAGCTGGGACACCCAGGCAGGTGTAGAGGTGTAGGGTGAGTGCCAGTGGAGGGGACTCTGCCTTCCCTTGCCAGGATGGGGTCTGGCTGTCACCCACCCCTGCCCTACAGGACCTGCTCTGGCTGAGCACATGGCTGAGACCCCTCCAGCCTCCACGATTCCCCGCACGTGAGGAGCACGAGCCCAAATGCGGGCCATCCCTCCGAGCACATCCTCCGCCTTTGCTGCTGGCTCCGTCCCTGACATGTAAATAATGACATACCATTTCCACGGCTCTCCAGCCTATTACGCCGCTCTTTGGACCTCGTCTCCCATCTGAACAGAAAACCTGCGTCCCTGCGTGACCCTCCTGGCGCAGCCAAAGCAAACCAACGTGCTATATTTGTTTTTCAAGCCCTGGCCAGGAACGATTCCCGTAAGGCTCAGCCTGGCTTAATGGAGCTGTGTCTCTGCTCTGCCTCTAAGCCTGCACTTGGCCACGGGGCTGGAGCTGCTTTTGCGCTGCCTCGGGCAGTTTGCTGAAGGTAACAAAGTCAGAAGCGGTGGCAGAAAGCGGTGGTGGAGCAGTGGGGGAGGAAGAAGACAAGAGACACGAGGGAAAACAAGGAGGAGGGGCAGACAGAGGGTGCTCCCAGCCTTCCCAATGTATTGTGGCTGTTCAAGACAGACTTGGCTGGGCAGCAGCTTTGCAGCGAGGAGTGAGCGCAGGGAGAGGGCAGTGGGGTTGGATGAGCTGTCACCAGGACCTCCTCACCACCTGTGCCACTCTGCCACTCTCATCCCCTCCAGCCTCTTGTTTGACCACAGCAGCCATGGTTTTTTTCTCAGAGTCAGATGCTGTTCCCCACTTGTTTCATTCACCACCAAAGAGTGATGCTCTGACACAAACACGATGACATATGCCCTAAAATAGACATGTGAGATGCTGAGCATGTTTCCATCATACTAAACCCCTGTCCTCTGCTCTTGCCTCTTGCCATCCTCATGGGTACCTGCTTTTTTGCAGAAGTATCTGTAGTGCAAAGAGTCCTGGATATCACATTCAGAACCCTCATATAGAGACAGTCCTGGTAATAGGGCACAGACTTATTTTTCCAGGAGACCCCTTTTGGCAGCAGGATTTCCTCACTAGGGGCACTCAGCAGAGGAAGAAGCAGGTCTGTCAGCCAAGGATGTTTGCATGTTGGCATGCAGTCAAGTGCATGGCCACAGCCCACACTCAGGAAACAGTAAGGAATTAAGTAAGTTAATTAAGGAGGTTCGTAGGAAGTCCTGCTAATTGCATCAGTGAGGTGGAAGTGTCCCATACGCACTGTGAGGACACCCAGACACTTGTCCACTCCCCGTGGTGTGTCCAGACCCTGCACACCAAAGTAGAGCAAAGGTTGAGGCTGTGGAGTCTCCTTCACTGGAGATATTCCAGAGCCATTTGGACACAATCCTGTGCCACGTGATCTGGGAAGGCTGTGTGTGAGCAGGGAGGTGGGACCAGATGATCCAATGTGGTCTCTTCCAACGTGACCCACTCTGTGATTCTGTAAAGGAGTTATACCAGCACACAAAACCCAAGTGGTTCTACTGCTGCCAGACAGGAAAAGCTTTGGGGAGGATGAGGACAGCAGGACTGTTGGACCCAGATCTCCTGCTTAGTGTTGACATATGTCCAAAGTAAAACAGGAGAAAGGAGAGATTGAATCTGCAAAGCTTGGCTTAAGAGCCAGACCAGGCACTGAGCTCACTCAAAGTTTGGATGTATTCAACTGGGAAAAGACTGGCTCCTTAGGAAGAGAATGGCTATGAAGTTTGGACCCAAAACTAAACTTCTACTGAGTTTGTACTGCTGGGGTTTTGGTGGCACTCATCCTCAGAGGAAGCAGCCATTGCTGATGGCAGGCAGAACATCCATACTCACACTGCAGCCCACCCAAACTGCACCCACCCCAACACGCTGCATGCTCAGGGCATGGGACAGTAACTCTCACCCTGTGGCCAGCATTACTTTGCATTCTGTGAACAAGGACCCTCTGAGCCCACCAAACCTCAAATGTAACGAGGATGAGACACATCTTCCCCTGAACATCCTCAAAACCAACAAACAAGTTACCCAGAAAGCCACCAAGGAAAGACAGGGAAAGGAAAGGCAGGACAGGGAAAGGGAAGGAAAGACAGGGAAAGGGAAGGCAGGACAGGGAAAGGGAAGGAAAGACAGGGAAAGGGAAGGCAGCACAGGGAAAGGGAAGGCAGGACAGGGAAAGGGAAGGAAAGACAGGGAAAGGGAAGGAAAGACAGGGAAAGGGAAGGAAAGACAGGGAAAGGGAAGGCAGGACAGGGAAAGGGAAGGCAGGACAGGGAAAGGGAAGGCAGCACAGGGAAAGGGAAGGAAAGACAGGGAAAGGGAAGGCAGGACAGGGAAAGGGAAGGCAGGACAGGGAAAGGGAAGGAAAGACAGGGAAAGGGAAGGCAGGACAGGGAAAGGGAAGGCAGGACAGGGAAAGGGAAGGCAGGACAGGGAAAGGGAAGGCAGCACAGGGAAAGGGAAGGCAGGACAGGGAAAGGGAAGGCAGGACAGGGAAAGGGAAGGCAGGACAGGGAAAGAGAAGGCAGGACAGGGAAAGGGAAGGCAGGACAGGGAAGGCAAGGCAAGGAGCACACGGTGAATGGCAGGGCTGGGGCTGCCTGAGTGCAGAGCGACCCAGACGGGGCCCCCTCGGCTTCCCAGCCAAGGCAGGATGGAGCAGCCCAGCTGCTCGGGCTTGGCTTCTCCTTGCATGGCAGCTGGGGGGGAGAGCCAAGCACAGGGAGAGACGGGGAGCGTGTGCCTGCGCAGGGGGCTGCAAACACCCTCCCCTCCAACATTCCCCCAGCTTGGGGTAGGGGGGAAAGGAATGAGGAGTTAGTAATTAGAAGGTGAAATCAGGACATAAAAGAAGCAGAAAATCATCTCAAAGGGTGCTTTTTCTTTTTAAAGGTTTCACCAAGATTTTTGCTTTTCCCCAGGGTGTCCTTTGCAAATCAGGCCTCACTGCAAAGGCTATTGGATATGACTCTGACGTCAGCAGGGAAAAGGTCCCCAGACTCTCATTAGAAAGGGGAAGAAAAAAAAAAAAGTCTATCCTTTTTTTATTTCTCCCCCTGACCAATTTAACCTTTTCAGAACAATAAACAGACTGGTTACAGGACGAAACCAAACAAGAAAAAGGGTCGTGTGTTTTGCGGCTGAGGGACAAGGGAAGGGCTTGAGCTGGCACTGCAGCTGGGCAGCCCATGCTCCCCATCCTGGCTGGCTCAGCACCCAGGAACCCCTGGGCAGCAGCACTGTGCCCACAAACAGGGTTGCTTTTAACCCTTTGCTAGTCTGGGCACTGAACATTTCATCACCTTGGCATCAGAAAGGAGTCCTGTGAAGCTGTGGGACACACGGACAGCTGCTTTGGATGGGGAGAGGGAGCAGCCAGTGGTACCCAAAGGTCCTGACCCTGCTTCTGACACAGCCACGGTGGCAGAAACCAGTGAGCAGGGTGAAAGGCTCCTCTGCCATGGCCCTGTGTGCAGGGACAAACTGAATTACTGAATTACTGTAACCCCATCTTGCTGAAGTGGCTCCATGGGTGAAGTCCTGCAGTAGCTCCCCAAATGCCCCTTGCAGTCTTCCCACCCATTTTGGAGAACACTTGGATGTCAGGGTTTCCATGATCCTTGCACACAGGTTCTGAACAGGAGAAGTGTAAGGTTATCAGCAGGTCTTCATTGGAAAAATAAAGCATCAGTATTCAGAGCCCTTGGTTGCCATTCTGGGGGAGGATAGAGGTGCCTACGAGGCTCTAAGAGGCTATGCTGAGTCAGGAACTGTCCCAGCCATGGAGACTGTGCCCAAGTCTCTGGAAAATAATATATTGAAGTTTTAAGGGTCACATATAAATGAAACAGCCTTTTCCAAATTGTAAAGATGAGGCTTGTTGGGTGCAGTATATGGACTGTGATATGGAGCCTGCGATACCCTGGGTGGGCAGAAGCCCAGGAGGAATATTTGTTCATCCCATGTTATTTTGCACCTGATTTTCCCAGTCTGGGGTGGGCAGATGCTGCTGAGCAGATCTGATAGGGCTCCTCTGAGAAATGGGCTGCTGCCCTTCTGCAGGAAGTGGAGGAACAAATCACCCTGAGGTGGGAAAAAGATGCTGTGAGTGGCAGATCCAGCTAAAGGGCTGGGCAGCTTCTCCAGTCTTCCCATTCCATCTGGAGCCATGCTGGACCTCCCTGCTCCCCACCCCCTCCATGGGTTTGTTCTGCTGGGGGATTCTGCATGGTTTCCCTCTCCTCTTTCTGGGTGCCCTTGTGCCCTGAGCAGCCCCTTCCCTTGGGCCTGCACATTTTTCCATGCTCTCCATGGAGTGAGGAGACAACTCCCCACCTGCTTTAAACCCTGCCGAGCACACCCTAAAGCCACAGCACCCCATCCCACACGCTCTCCCATCCCACTCCAGGAGTTTTCCTTGGTCTCCACTGCACTGTAGGGATGCACAGCTCTTTTCCCTGCTGCCAGGGATGGATGGAACCATGCTGGGGCTGGATACCAGTTGCCCCAGTTCAGCTGTGCTGGCAAGAGAGAGGACAGGAGCTTTGGCCAGATCTCCACCCAGCCACGTCCCTGCAGGGTGGGGAGGGAGGAAGCAAGAGGCTCGCTCCTGCTGGCTGGCCCCAGGCTTGGCTTGCCTGTGCTGGGGCGGGTGTGCAGACAGGGCTCTTCCCTCTCCTCTTTCCATTTTGCACTTCACTGTCCAAGGCAGCAAATGTGGAGCCCATCAGCCCAGAAAGATGGGGTTGCTTTCCCACTGCTCCCCTGTCATTCACACCATCACATCTGTCCTGTGGCACTGCCACCCACACATGGGCAGAAGCCTCAGCCCTTCCCTGAGGCTGATGGGCATGTGCTGGGCTGGACAAGCCCAGGACAGCTTGCAAGGAGCTTTCTGGGACAGACAGATGATAAGCCCTGTGCATCAGTGCTGGAACTTCTACAGGTTGTGTCCAGGACATTTTCTCAGCTGATGCTGAACTCATAAGGGGGTGGAGCTCATCAGCAGTGGATAGGGAAAGCAGTCCTGCTATTTTTGGGATTAGGATGCAATCTCCTCAATTGCCTGCCCCTTGCACAGTCCCTCCTGCCCTGGCCATGGCTCAGGACTTTCTCAAACCCCACAGAACATCAAAAGGTGCTGAACCTTGTCAAAGGGGAGGGGACAGAAAACAACAGAGGATTCCACGCTTCTTTTGCTCACCTGGTCTCAAGCCTTCACCTTTACAGGCATTCATTCCCTTCTCCCCTTTCAGTTCCCCACCCTGGCTAAGCCCCCAGCCCAGCAAGGCCAGCCTGACTCAGACATCACCTTGATTTTACCCCAAGGAGGCTTGCGGGGGGGATGCCCACCTGCCAGTGCCAAAAGCAGCTTTGTGTTGTACAGGATAATCCTTGGGGGGTGGTGATAAAAATCTCCTCATCCCCATGGAAATCGAGCCATGTTCCTCACATACCTCCACTAATTCAATTTTACACTGTGTGAATAGACCTGCCAAATCTTTATTTTTCTTTCTTCTTGAGAAGTTCGCAGCAGAGGGGTACAGTGGGCAGAGGGGAGGGTGGGGGGCATGAGGGAGGGGTGGGCTCTCTCCTGACTCTCCTGAACCTGATCTCTGCAATAAATGGTCATGCTTGGTCCTCTTCAGGCATGGTTCATTACTCTCCTTTCAAAACATGTGGCTGAGTATGAAGGGGGAGAGAAGTCTGGAGTAAATATGTAATTGCTTGGAAATACCTGAGGCAGGAGGATTTTGGATTTAGGTGAGTATAAGGAACAGAAGTCCCCAAAGAGCACCCACTCCAGTTCTGCTATAGCTTAGCCTAGTGTGGACCACAGCTTGTTTCACCCTTAGTCTCCACTTCTGAGATGCCCCAGTTGGGACTTCCAGCCCCACCACACCCTCCTGGTGTCCTCTCCCAATGCCAGGATTCCTCAGCACACCTTGGTCCTGCCCTGCAGGACCTCATCAGCATTTATCCAGGGTTGCAGATCAGGGTCATATCAGAGTCATAGAATGGTTTGGGTTAGAAGGGACCTTAAATCTCCACTTGTTCCCACCCCCTTCTTGGGACACCTTCCACTATCCCAGGTTGCTCCAAGCCCCATCCAACCTGGCCTTGGACACCGCCAGGGATCCAGGGGCACCCACAACTTCTCTGGGCACCCTGTGCCAGGGTCTCATCACCCTCACAGGGAAGAATTTTTCCAAAGATCTAATCTAAACCCCCACCTCAGTAAGGACATTTGTGGCTTTGGCACACACCAGGGCTGTGAGTGCTCACTGTGGCAGGGACTTGGATGAGGCCAATGCTTGGGAGCAAAAACATGCTGCAAAAAGTCCTTATGCTCTCCTGGATCTCCTCGAGAGCTCCTTGGGTTTGCATCTGCACTAGCAGATGTTTTTGCACCTGCAACAGCATCTGCAGCTAAATGTCTCTGCAAAACCCCGATGGATCGTGTGACATCTGACACAGCACAGGGTCTGGGTACAAGAAATCCAAAACGGTGTCTTTACATAGAGATCATCTTTTTAAGTCAGTACAAGACCCATTCAGAGAATACACACAGGGAAAATGCTGGCTCCACGTTCCTGAGTCCGCCAGGAGATTTCCTGGTGGGCAAATAACTGTACAAGCAAATGCATTTTCACAGGAGATTTGGTCTGGAGCCCTGGGTCTGGTCCAGCACCAGGGCTGACACTGGAAAGCAGATGGGAAGTGGCCTGCTGAGCCATCAGCCTGGAAATCTCAGCCTCTAATTGCAGCTGGGACTCTGAGCAGCCTGGGACAGTGGAAGGTGTCCCTGCCCATGGCTGGGGCTGGGAGAATGTGATCCCTAAGGTCTCTTCCAACCCAAACCATTCCATGATTCTGTGATGCCTCACAAGCCCTTCAGATGTGATTTCCTGCATGTAGGGCAGCAAACACAAGAAGACAGGCCATTCTGATCAGGTACTCAGTTTCCAAAGGAAGTCTGATTTTGAACCTTTTCAGAAATTTATCCCAAATAGAACATGGATTGATCAGCTCTGCTGGTGCCAAAGGCAACTGTTCAATTGAACCTGGAAAAATGTGAAGTGAGGAGCACAAATTCCAGGGCTTTGACGAAATTACTAATGAGGGTGTGTGAGATTCTGGAGGTCCCAGTCATCAGAAACGAGAGGCAGGAAGAGGAGGAAATTTGGATTCTAGTAAGTAAATAGAATAATGGAATGGAAGAGACCTAAGAGATCATCTTGTTCAAACCCCTGCCATGGGCAGGGACACCTTCCACTAGACCAGGTTACTCAGAATCCCACCCAGCCTGGTCTTGAGCACTTCCTGGGATCTGACATCTACAGTTTATTGGATACAGACACATAGAAAACAGGGAATTCAGTAATGCTTGCAGGATTAAAGAGACTGAATGAATGAATGAATAAATAAATAAATAAATAAGTGTATATATGAAAAATCTGATAAGATCCAACAGACACAAAACAGCTAAATTTGAGGGCACTTTACATTTTATTATTTTACATATTACTGGAGCTTTGATGTATTTCATCCTTCCAAACAGCCTACACTAAGCAGCTGTAATATCTACAGCCTCTCATGGCTACTTGAAATGCAAATTAACAACATATTCCAGTCTTTAACTTTCACATTCAATAACTCAGGCTTTTTTTCTTTTTTTTCCTTTTTCTTCTCTCTGGCCTTTTTTTTTCTAATTTTGCTGTGAGATTACCCACTAGTTTTCTTTTAAACCTTAAATTACTCTCATGCATTCTCTACATTAGTTCCACACTGAAGCTATTTGTTTGGGATTAGTTATACTTACCTAACTGGAGGGGTGCAGGGAGGATTACTGGGAGTTTGCAGAGGGCTCTGGCAGTGGAAAGCACTATCTAAATGCTAAGTGTTATGAAGTGAGATGAGCTATTTACTGACCCCCACTGGTAATATCCCCCCTTCCAAATTGGACACAGAAATTGAAAGAGCAGGATCCTTTTTTTGGAGAGACAAATAGTGACAGAAGGCCAAGGCAAGGTCCACAAATAAAAGAAATCCTAAAACATCACTTAAGGTCAAAAAGGAGCTGGGTTTATCACTGATATGAATAAGCAACAGGACCCAGAGCAGGGCAGGGAGGCTGCAGGGGGGAAGAAGGCAAACCCACACTTTGTGGGATCTTCCCTCCAGCTTTTCCCCATCATCCATCACACAAACCAAGCCCCCAAACAGCTCCTCTGGCAACAACCTGCAGCCTGGCTCTTAAACAGAGACAGACCCAGCTCCTGTTCTTTACAAAGAGGAGTTTTACTGATGCAATGTGACCTTTTCCTGGGCAATGGTATCGATTGTTTCATCCTGCAGGTCCCAAGAGAGATCGGGGTCTTGTTGGGAGAGGTTTTATATACATACACATGAGCAGACAGCTCCTGCCTCAGGGAGCTGGACTCAGAGATCCTTAGGGGTCCCTTCCAACCTGAAATATTCTGTGAAATACTGTCACCATCACAGTTCAGACACATATGGCAAAAAAACCCAAACAAACCCAAATCAACCCATGTCTTTGACAAATTTACCACAGTGGTATTTATTGAGGTGGGAGGGTTAACGGGAACATGGCCTTTATCCCCAGCACAGACCCTGAACCTCAAGCTGAACCCCTCCCAGTCACAGCCTGGGAGAGAGATGGATCCAGAGAGAGATGGAGGAATGAGGGAGAAGGGCACAAGGATGAAGAGAAAAATGGCTTTGTGTACATGTGGAAGCTTTGGGAGAAAGCTTTGAGAGAACGTGATGAGGAGATGGGGAAGTGAGAGGATCCTTGTTGAGGAGCCTGTTGTGGAGGTGATTAATTTGAAAGTGTTGAGAAGAAACTCAGGGATATTAAAGAGGTCAATATCCAAGAGGAAAAGGGATGGACTAACATTGTAAGGTTGAGTGATGGAGCTCTGATCAGCCTGGTCGAGTTGAAGATGTCCCTGCTGACTTCAGGGGAATTCATATGGTCTGTGAAGGTCCCCTACAACCCAAACTGTTCCATGATCCTAACACAGGCTCTGGGGTGGGATTCTTCCCCCAGAAAAGAGCCAGTACAAAGCCCCAAGCTCTCCTGTCCTCAATTCCTCAGCTCCTGACATGGGCAGACGGTGAGCAGGCACCAGAGCTCTGACAGTGAGAGCCTCCATGGGGACACAGCACTGGGTTGTGTGGGCAGCCAGAGGGGTCTGATCATGTGTGAGGAGACAAGCAAAGTGGGCAGAGGTCTCACACCTCCCAGATGAGCCACTGGAGCATGAGGAGCATGGGGGATTGGTGTTTGGGATTAGCTGCTGACTAACAGAGGACAATGTGTCCAACTCCTGCTCCTTTTTTCCCCATTTTCTTCTCCAGGTAGAACAGTTGGGTAAGCAACAGCTGTAACCTTCCCTAACAAATCCCATCTCACTGAGTATTTCTCCAGAATGGAACTCAGCAGGAAAAAGTCAGCACAGGCACCGTGAGTACATCCTCACAGATGCAGCTTCCAACCCATGGCTGGACAGGACAGGAAACCCTCATCCACAACCAGAGGAAAAACAGGAGACAGCATCCTCCAGCCCCCACACTTCACCCACCAGGGACCAACACATCCATACTGTCCTTTTCCCCAGCCACAATTATACCATGAATTTGACCTTAGGTTTTGTAACAGTCTGGGGTGACGAAGATGCCATTCTCAACATAGCTGATGTTTGTGAAAGAAACAAACCAAACGAGAAAAGGAATAAAGAAGCAAAGGCCCGGCCGCAGACTGCGCCGGGTTCCGCTGTGGTTGGCATTTCCAGCCTACAGTGGCTGTGGTGAGGATGACAAACTGGGGTGGCCAGGCAGGGCACTGTGGGCAGGGCTGTGGGGTCAGTGAAGGACTGGTGGGCACCCACCCTGCAGGGATCCCTTGCAGCGCTCAGCATTGCTGCAAGTACTTACAGGCTCTGAAGTGGGCACCTTGGCTCTGCAGGTCATCACATGGAGAGATGTGCTTGCCCAAAAATTCTTCTGGAAAGGTGTGGGGAAAGGGTAATGGATCAACTCAGCCTCTGGCAGAGATAAAGCCCTTTTTTTCTGGACTTCCTGACCTACTCAATAGCCTCAGGCAGGTGCCTCCAGGTGCTCAACCCATGGGCAAGGAGCTGCCCCATCACACACCGTGCTTGGTCCCAGCAGGGACCACCAGACCCTAACAGACCCATGACAATGTGTGGAGGACTCTTGGGAAGCTCCCTCAATTATCCAGGAATCCAGACAAGCTCCCTAACTGGGAAAAAGAAATCTCTTGCTGATTGCTCCTAGAGCAGAGAGAAGGGGTATGGCTCCTCATTCTCCCTGCAAGCTTTAAGAGCATGCAAAAAACAGCATTTGCAAGATAATTTGGTGGTCACAGGGGACTGGGTTTTACTCCTCAATCGAAAACTGGCTATTAAACATCATTTAAAGAACAAAATAAAAATAAAACAGCAATTTCTCCTTTTATTCTCTCCCTATCATCATCATTAACCTTCTATCTGCATAATACCCCTTTGCCAAGGATCTTCAACAGAGCAATAAAATTTTAGTACTTAAACCTTATCAGTGCGCTGGAAGGGAGTATTCTCCTCATTTCAGAGAGAGGGAAACCAAGGCACAAAGAACTGAAATGACCTGCTCAAAGTCACACTGAAAATTATTAGTCAAGCCAGGAATAGATTCCCCGAGCCCTGAACCCCGGGAGGCAGCGGTCCACAGGTATGCTGCTCTTACAGGCCAATTAGCTTTTATGGAAACGTTTAAGGAAACATTTCCTTTCACAGACTCTGCCTGCTAATTTACTCCCGAGCTTTGTCATCTGCGAGGGAAAGTGTCTCAGTTTTAGGCTGTCATGGAACAACTCGGCCCCTTCCCTGGCTTGAGACAAATGTGCTTTCAGCCAGATCTGACAGCACAGAGCACCCCGCTACACGCTGCTTAGAAAGGGCTGGGAGAGGTTTTTCTGTGGGTCCCTGCCTACCAATTAAGTCTGATTGCAGAGAGTTCTCAAAGCAGAGGGCTCTGCACACAGACACAACGCTGGCGCGCCAAGGCTCCGGGTGCCGAGGCAGGATTGGCTTCTCTGGCCACGGCTGCTGGGCTTGAGCTGATTCTCCGCCCAAATCCTCACTACCCCAAAAGGAAGGGAAAGCAAGGCAGGGGCAGAAGAGAGGAGGGCAGAAGGGATGGGAGAGGGTGAGCTGGTGCAGGAGAAAAGCAGCCCCTTGCTTGCTTTCCACGGCTCTCTGTGGAGAAACAGTTAATGGCTTGGGAGGTTTCCACCCTTCCAGGACGGAGCCTTTTCTTCCCCTTTCGAGTGCCCCCTGCCTTCCTCCTCCAGCGACTGGGAAGCTGTGACTGCTCTACACCGCTGACACCTCGGCTGCTCTGGAAACCCATGAACTGTTTGAGAAAGGTCAGCTGGCAGCTGCCGCATCCCTTCTCCTGCCTTCCCAGCCCGGATGGCCTTGGGCAGTGCAGGAGCCCCCTCTGTAGGCAAAGACCCACAGTTACCAGCTTTTTCTGCTCCTTGACACGTTTTTGCACCCCCTCTTTGTCCTCCCCAACCCCTCCTCACCCACCCCAACTCAAGCCCCACCACGGGGCCAGGGGGAGAGTGGGGTTGCAGAGCTCAGTGCCAGCTGGGGATCAGGGCTCTGTAGCCAGTCCTGTTACACATGATGTGGGCTGAGGCTGGACATCCCACAGGACACCAGATTTGCCATCAAAACAGCAGATACCTTGCCAGCTTGCTGTGGCAAAATAAAATAAGCGTGTCCTTGTACAGTGCCAGGCTTTGGTGTGTTTCCCATGCTCTCTCTCCAGGCTCTCCAAAGCCATCACCTATTTTTCCCCTGGTCTCTGGCCAAACCCAGCTCCCCAGCACTGCACAAGGCCTTTCCCAGCCCTTTAGTGCCATGGTGCACTTCTTCCCAGTACAGAAGGAAGTCATCTGCTCCTAGTGCTTCTGTCTCCTGCACCCCCTCGTCCTAGCTCTGCACATCACCAGGTGAGGCTCCCCAGCATTGCCACACCTGCCCGAAACCAGTCTTAAACCCAGCTTTGCTTCCAAACAGCCCCATTTGGTCCATAACCTATGCTGCAAATCCACTCCTCAGAACTCATGAACACCAGACTGGAAGTAGCAGAGGCAAAATTCCTGCCTGGATGTAAACAAGCTCCTTTCTTTCCAAAAGAGGAGTTTTTGTGGGGGTGGGAGGTTAGCTGCTGAGTCAAGGTCTTCTGGCAGTCATTATCAGCCACTACTCCCACAAAAACTTGACCACAGCCTTTAAGAAAAGTGTGAATTTGGCCGTGTTTACTGCTCTCTGTTCCCAGCAGTTCCAGATCCTCCTCCCTGGAGATGCTCAGCCTCTGTTCACCGAATCCCCTTCCATACTGCCAGCCCTGCCACACCCGACACTCAGCCATACACCCAGAGTGTTTCCTGCAGCCTCTGAAGGATTTGCTAACCTACAGAATTATACAATCATGGAATGGTTTGCACTAGAAAGGACCTTAAAGACCATCGTGTTCCAATCCCCTCTCACGGGCAGGGACACCTCCAACTATCCCAGGCTGCTCCAAGCCCCATTCAGCCTGGCCTTGGACACTTCCAGGGATCCAGGGGCAGCCCCAGCTGCTCTGGGCACCCTGTGCCAGGGCCTGCCCACCCTCATAGTCAATAATTTCTTCCCAATATTCCTTCTAACCCTGAGTTCTGTCAGTTTGAAGCCATTCCCCCTTGTCCCGTTATTCCCAGCCCATCCCCAAAGTCCCTCTCCAGCTCTCTTGGAGCCCCTTTAGGTACAGGAAGGGTCCTGAAACTTTCTCTTCTTCAGGCTAAACAACCCCAGATTTCTGAGCCTGTTTCCACAGGACAGCAAGAACCCCTCATTTTGTTTGGTCTCTAGTTTGGAGAAACATCCTCTTAGCCCCCCCTGGCTCCCTCTGTCTGAAGCCCAAACATGCTACTGCTCACACAGATGTGCCCAACGATAAATGCAGGGGGAAAATTAGAAAGTAAGATGATGAAGACCCAAAGCCAATTTGTAGGCACCCTGAAATAACTTGATTTCTCTGGTGTTCTGGGATCACTTCTCTCCAAGACGTAACATTACTCATTTTCATTCGGAGAAGTTTCAGTGTGTAGCAAAAGTATCTCAGGCTCAGTAATGAGGCAAGAAATCGTGCTTACGTAGCTGAGCAAGTAACATCATTCAACTTTCCTGTCCTTGTGGTGGATGAAAAATGATTGGAGAATAAATTAATCCTAATAAATGCAGGATTCTGATCGGGCATACCAAACCAGCAATGTGTCTGCAGGATGAGCAATTGATGAAGTCATTGCTTCAAAGGTGCCTTGATGCAATTAGTCACCTGTAAAACACGCAGCAGAGGAGAAAATGCCTTTCCTTTTGTTAAGGAGCAGGAAAATGCTCTGTGCGTCCGAGTGATTTATGGGATACAGCGCAGCAAAATGAGAGCGTGCGGCAATTAGGGTCGTTCTCTTGGAGATGAAAGGCCAGGGAGAGATGAGTGAAGGGATGGACAGGATGCAGAAGGGCCAGATGGAGGCACAATGCCAACACCACATTTCTGTGCTGTTGGTTTTTCACAGGGATTATTTCCCCCCCTCACAAATCCTTGTGGGGGGGATTGGGCTGCACATGTAAAATTGGTGTCACTGAGGATGAACCAAATCATTAATCACCAGCGTGAGTATCCATAATTAGAGCTGCTGGGAGTCACAGGAGCAAGAGTCAAAGGCTCTAACAGGATTATGGATAGATCTGGATTACTTTATGAATGATATTTATTAGCAGATTAAAGGAACCTATAATGTGCTTGAGGATGAGCACAGGGGCAGGGAAGCAGGTATTTCCCATCCCAGCCCTGCTGCCCAGGATTGCACCCACTGCACTGTGCCCACCACTGACCACTGAGAGAAGGAAAACTGATAAATTTCAACAACTCCACTGTTCAGATTGGGAAATGGAGGCACTCAGCAGTCATGACCAAAAATCATGTGTGTACTCTACATACAAAAGAGACAGGAGCAAGGGCTCTAAATTCGTGCACAGTTAAAGTTCCTGTGCTGGCTGCTCTCAAGCCCCAGAAGTTCACACTTTGGCTGCAGATTAGTTTCAGATCTCAGCTCTGTGGGGAGCCCCAGGGCAAGGCACCCTCCCTGCAGCACGCAGGGTGCAGGATGAGCCCAGGGCTGGGAGTCAAGGGGAGCTGGCTGACCCAGAGTGGGGCTGGTCCCAGTGTAGCGTTCCCATGGACATTCCAGCTGTTTGCAGCTGGAGGACACAGCAGATGCCGAGCAGCCGACCCTCACACAGCTGGAGTGCCTGTCCAGCCACCCACCTCTGGCACTATCCCAGCAAACTGGTGGCTTTCCAATGTCCCCCCATCACAGGCCACCTCTCTGGCTCACACACTCCTCTCTCCAGTTCCCAAGAAGCCCTGACATGCATCACCAGCTCTGGGAACAAGAGGGAGCAGGGAGGCTGGGAGCTGGAGCCAGCCAGAGCCAGCACCAAAAATCCTTCCCTGGGAAGGGAATGCTCAGCCACTCTTGAGGTCTGAGGGATGCAGCACCCAATTTTAAGCATCTACTGCTGCTTCTCTGAGGTCATCTGTGAGGACTGTAAAAGGTCTGGGAGATATCAAAGAAAGCCCTTAGCTTCCAAAAGGGCACAATAGTCTCATGCCTTTATCCCCAGAGGGGCTGTGTGCTTACACACACCATCCCACTGCCCTGGGGGTATCCAGCAGAGGAAGCTCCATCAACTACAAGGCTGTGGGAAGACCCACAATCAAGTCAGGATGCTGAGGAGGAACAAACCCTGCAGCCACTGTGAATTGTCCCCAGAGGGTCTGGCACACTCCAGGGCAGGCAGATGGGGTGGCCACATCCCATTCATGAAAGCTCAGGGTAGCTGTCACTCCTGCTCGCTGTGTCCAAGCAGGGTGGACACATCCACCTGTGTTTGACACTCTCCATCTACCCAATGCCAAGGCTTTCTACAGGAACTGCCAACTGAGATCTGAAAAAACTGCAGCCAAAGCGTGAACTTCCAGGGCTTGAGAGCAGCCAGCACAGTAACTGTTAATTGTACATGAATTGTGAGCCCTTGCTCTTAACTGGCTCCTCTGGATTTAGAGTTTTGGCCTCAATTTCCCAATCTGAACAATGGAGTTGGTGAGATTTATTGACTTCCACAGATGACAGAACAGGATAAAGGAAAGCCAGGTATTTTCTCTTACACTGTACAAGCTCTCCTCTCACAGCACAGCCTGCACTGCCCTCCTGAGTGTGCCAGGAGGGGAGTAGTGGGGAATGGGGTCCCCCAGCCACACTTCAACATTCCCTGAGTCCACCCAGGCAGGTGTTTAGGGCTGGCACCAGGGAAACAGGCAGTGAACCTCACCCATTGTCTCTGAATTCCAGCTCTTCCCAGTGGGGGTAATCATCATACTGGGAAGGTGCTAGGACAGGTCAGCCAAGGATGGCAGAACGACAACAGGAGCCTGGCTGCTCTGTGGGAAGAGCCATTGCCATGCTCCAAGCTCCAGTGAGGTATTTCCTATCCCAGCCTCACCCTATTTCATCAGCGTGAGTCATCAGACCACCATGGAAAACCTCAGGATCTTGCTCCTGCAGTCGTGATCAGAAACATCCTTTATTAAATTAATGGCCATTCCCTATCTGTCATCTCACTGTTAATAAAAAGAAATGAGGGCTGGAAGGAGTGTTGCAGACTGGTTCCTGGAGCCAGGCTTGTCTCAGCAGAACCTGCATCCAGCAGCTCTGCATAGCTGCTCCCAAACACAGGAGGAGAACACAGCAGGAACAGGAGGGGGTTTTAACCCACAGAACCAATGACTCTGAAGCACAAATGTGCTGGGTCTCCCTTCTCCAGGACACCTTGGGATGCTGCTTCAGGGCAGGGTTCCTCACCAGTACAGCTCCATAATGCTTATTTGGCCACAGGGACAAGCTCATCTCACGGGCTCTGACTAGATCAATTCCTCAAATGCATCTCTCACACGGGACAGAGGGGCACATGCACTTAAATGCTCACTATCTGATCCCCTCTGGGGTGAATCCCTTCCCCACTACTGGCACTATGTGGGGGAGCAATGAGGAAGATCTTTATTTGGTCCAACCAACGGCACTTGAGAGTACAAAGGTTCTTCTATCCCAAGGATCCAGGGGGACACGATGCCCATTGGAAAAAGGCACCCTCTGCCCTGTGAAGGAGCCCCAGCAGCAGCAGGTCAGCACTACCCACCCCTCCCTTCTCCAAAGGAGGGGTCATGGTCCTGTCCTCTGGAAGAGCAGGATTACAGGGGTGGAAAGAGTTCACAGAGAGTTGCTCCCAGCAAAGCCCAAGTCAAGCTGATGCTGAGATAAGACTGTTCCTTGACCCCATCGTGCAGGCCCTGTCAGTGGGAATGCTGCAGAGTACCCACCCTATCCCACATAACCCAAACTAGCCAGAGCAGTATTTCCTATTATGTCTCCATAACCTAATCTGACCCCCTCTAGGGTCTCCAGATTAATATCAGGGAAACCTCACAAGTCCAATCACCCAATTACAGGGAGGAAAGGTTTATCCTATCTAAACAGCACAAAATGTAACCTAGACCCAGCTGTCCCTCACTTCTAAGAGCCAGATCTCAATCCCTGGCAAGCTGAACAAACTGGGAAGAGGTCATGGGGGAGATGGGGAGGGTCCCTCTTGTATCATATGAAACCTTCAGGAGGAGCAGATATTTTAATTGGGAAATCCCCGGACTCAGGTTTAATCCCTCTCCATTTTTACTGAACTTCCCTCACACTGGATCAACATGGGGAATAGATGACAGGCCCCACCTTGAGCCACTGCCCAACAAGAGGAGGCCCCATCACCTTGGTGAGCAGAGGATGGTGGCTCTCAGGGCACACAGTGTACCCAGCCCAGCCAGGAGAGGCAGAGGGGAAGGGTTGGTGCCACCACGTGCCACTGAACAGGGAGGTGTCTGAGGAATGGTGAGGGTTAGAGCAGAGTTGATGCTGGCAGGACAGAGCAGGCACCAGACACGATCACAGCTCAGGACAACAGCAACATCCCCAGAGCACCTCCTGTGCTGGGGCTGAGAGGTTTCAAACAGGACAGAATAGGTTGTCCCAAGGCAGTCTTTGTGCCTCTTTGGATCCCTTTTCTATCCTTATTTCCTTCCAGAGAAGCATGGAGGGACCCTGGCTAACTTTCTGGATTGTATTTCAGCCACCTGACAACACTGAATGCATGGGAAACCTCAGCTGCAGCCAGAGGGCTGGAAAGCAGATTCCCCATCCCATTCAGGATATCATCCCAGGCTTTGGCTAGAATGAAAGCAATATGCAAAATCTCCAGGAATATCCTACCCTGGCAGAGGATCTCAGTCTGGGCGTCACTCAGAGCCCATCCAAAGGGAAGACCCAGATTCTTTGCTCAGTGAGAATGCCCAAGTTTCCTCTCAAAGCAGGTTGTGTTGCATCCACAGATGCCCCAGAGCCTGTATTTTTCACATAGCTCAGGGCTGCATTGCCAAGCACCAGCTTTGCAAACACAGACTGAGCTTCCCTCCAAATTCCAGCCACAATTTATTGATTAAAAAAGCCTGTCTAGTCAATAAAGGCTCCTATAAGAAAGTTCCACTGCTCTGCACTCACATGCCGTGATCCATCTGGCTCTCTGAGCAGCCTTGGCTTCTGATGCTTTCTGACAAGATGGATTTGTGGCCTTGACTTTTCCAGATCAGGAGAAACTTAATCCTAGAGGATAAAATTACAGACTAGTAAAAAAGCTCCATGACTGGCCTCATTAACTGCCATGTAAGAAGTTCAGAGGCTTCTTAGCTAGAAGGCAGCATCTACAGCTTTCCTTGAGGGAGAGGCAGCTCTGAGCAGACAGCACAAAGCCCTTGGCAAACACAGTGCTCCTGAAGTGCATGACACACTCGTGGCACCAGCCAGGCTGCTCCATCCTCTGCAGACAGCAGGAAAAGGGCAGACGGTCCCAGGTCTCCACCTATAAAGTGATTTGGGAGAAAGCAAAGATATTGCCCAGTTCTGGCCAAAAGGTGTCTGGGCAGATAAAAATAAAAAACCCTGGAACAACCATATGGAAATGTGAATTAATGAAATTTTTCAGCAACTGACTCAACCCTAATTGAGAGTTGAGAACACCCTCCACCTCCCTTCTGCTTTCCAGGATACAAAAATGACACTGGTAGGTGGAAATAACTACAGCTGTCACAGGGAGAGAGAAATCCGAGCTTCACAGTGAGGGTAATGGCCAAAATTAAGCACTTGCTTGGTGCTATTACACAACACATCCCAGGAAGCAGCTTCCAAAAACCTGACCTTCACTTCAAAGGCTTCTTTTTGAATCATCTTTCCTACTGCTAGCAAGGGAAGTGGATTCAGCACTCAAGAAGGGCAGTTTGGGTGTTGAAAACATCTTCACCCATGTGTTAGCTGCCCAAGAGGCAGGGGCAATGTTCACGTATTTACCCAGCTCCTGGCTGGACCTCAAGCTTCTACAACTTCCTAAGGGCAGTGTCAACTCCTCCTGCTGCTCTGTGTGGTGCCCAGCTTGTCAGTGAGCACTCTTAAAGACGATTTTAAGGCTTATAATGGGAGTGCAACGTGGTTGCATGGAGATTGCAGTGACTCTCTTCTGACAGGAACAGTATTTGCCCAGGCCAGACAGTCTTTTCTCTTCTTCTCCCAGGTTTTCTCAGGGCAGTAGCAGCACAGCTTGCACACAAGAGGGTGTCTGGAAGAGCTGGTTGCCATAGATATATCCGTACTTCCCCAGCCATCCAGACACGTCACAACTGTGAAGTTATAAATAAGACACTCCCAAGACTCAATTCAGAGCCCAACTTGCAAGTGTACAAAACACCCAGCCTTGTGAGTTGACCTCTTTCACTTTCTTTTATAGACCTGGTGCTGTGCACAGGCTCCTCTGCAGAGCAGCTCTGCTCCAGCACAGTCTGTAATGCTGGTGTGGTGATGTGCTCAGCTTTCATAGAACCATACTCTCCACTCCTGAACATCTTCCTGCCCTGTCTGTTGTGCAGACACCCTCCCAGGTTACCTGCTGGTTCTGCTCCACACCAGTGCTGTGGATCGAGGGCAGAAGGCTCTGAGCTGCCAGACTCTGCATTCTCCTGCTCTGGGCTCTCCACCAGGCTCACTCAGCAGGCTCTGCTCCTGTTCTCCTTTCTCTGAGGATTACAAGCTCTGGATCAGGGCTATTTCTTATGAGCATGGTCACTGTCCTGGCAAAAAGACCCCAGAGCGTCCAGGATCCCATGACATCATCAGAGTTAAAGCCTGGGAGTCTCTGCTGAGATCTGACCTGTCCTGCTTGAACACGGCATCCCAAACCGAGCACTGCACAGTAGCAGGTGAGCTGTTCACCTGTTTGTGGTGCACTCTGTTCAGCCAGTGCCCCACAACATCCCCAGCTATCCCAACTCAGCTGTCAGCACACACTGAGCTGCAAAGTACCACAGAAAAGGGGCAAAAGCACAGCATGGGAGCCAACACAGAGCAGGACAGAAGATGAAGGGCTGGGAGAGGGGCAGAGCCCCCTAATCCTTCTGTGATTTGCTATCAGCAGCACAGAGCCAGCACTGCACTGGGACAACACCTCATTCACAGTTGTTGTCACCCTCAACCACGGGGACAGTGAGTGATGCTTTGTTTCTCTGCATCTCCACAGTTCCACCCACGTTGGTACTGAAGCACAGGCAGGAAGAGGTGGGTTCATGCTCCAGGACACAGCTCTTGCATGTGCTATGCTCAGGTCCTGGGCTACTCACCCCAGTGGTGGTGAAGGACTGGGAGCAGTGGACTGGCTCAGTGGCCAGCCTGAGGGTGCTGAGGGAGGAGTGGCCACAGGACAGGGCACAAAGCTGGGGGATCCAGTACCTGTCTCTGCCCTCACAGGTGAATACTGCCCTGTGCTGAGGCTCTCATGCTGAGATTAATTCACAGCTTGTGTGACCTCAGGAAAGGCCTTATCTCTTTGTCTTTTTTTGTCTCCTCCATTTGCAGATTAAGGGAGAGTCCATTCCTCTGTCAGAGCTTGCAAGGTCTGATTTATCACCAGCAAATTTATCTGAGATACCTTCAAACCACCCCTTCCCCAGCCTCCTCACTGTGCCCTGTGCAGGCACATGGCAGCCCCCCAAGCCCCCAAAGACGAGTGTTCAAAGACCCAGCAGCAACAGAGATGCGGGCACAACAGGAAGAAAACTTGCACCAGGGAGAGAACTTTGAGAAAGGAACTGAGAACATCACAGCAGAAACACAGCCACCACCCCAGGAGCAACACAGCCCAACCCACAAACCCCAATCCATCACACAGCCAAGCCCAGTCCTTCCTCCTCCCCCAGACATCCCCCAAAATGTTCTAAAAACGCATTCAAGGTGTTTTTTTACTTCTAAACCTTTCATTACACAAACTCACAGCAGCCTCCCCAAATGCAGGTGAGTCTGATGTCCCAGGTGGCCCCCAGAGAAGGTCCAGGTGGTGTTAAACCAGGCCTGTTCCCTCCTGAGGATTTCACCCTTCAGCTTTCAGACAAGGTCTCCCAGCTTAGCTCCACAGCTCCCAACCCTAAAACCAGAGCAAGGATCCTTCTGTTTTCCAGCACAGGCTGGAAGATGCTGCACTCCCCATGCAGGGCTGGCTCAGGCAAGGGGGGCTCAGCTGGTCCAGGGGACCTCCTCAAGGAGAAGTGGTGATTGCCCAGGTGCCAAGTTTGGCAGATGCAGGGACACAGCCCATCTCAGAGAATGGAGACATAAAAAGCACTTTGCACCCCAGACATGTTATCCCCTCATCCCTCCCCCTCATCCCCTTCGGAGCTTCTTAACTTCAGAAACCTCCCTCCAGAGGAGTGTTGGAGTGACAGAAAACATTTTCCAAGCCTAATATCAGTTCCAGATGTTCACAGCCATTTCAGTTTGTACCTCACCCTGTAAAACACATTTCTCCCTCTCCCTCTCTCAAGTGCAGCGCCTGCTTGGTCCATGACATAATGCGCTGGCGGCTCGGCCGCGCGCACACACACACACACACACACACACACACACACACACAGGCTCGTGCCCTCTCCGAGAGCCCCATGTTCAAACAAAGAGCATCACTCAACTACAAGGCCCTCGCACACATGGAGTTATGAGTAATTTCCACAAGTTTTAATAAACAGTTTGGGATGTAATTGCTCTCCGTCTTCCCGGCTGGCTCCCGAGCACGGAGCCACTCGCTCCCCGTGCGCTGGTGTTGAAAGCGTGGTTTGTTTCACGCGCAAGTTCACCTCCTCTCCGCCTCAGATGGGCCAAGGGCTGTGTTTTCCTAAGCACCAGTAACAAGCCTCTTAAAAAAATCCTCATAGAGCCGAGGGTGACCGACCCTGCAGGCTCCTGGCTCCCTTCACCCTGTGCTGCAGCATCCCTGTGTCATGGGGAGCCCAGCAGGAAGCAGAGGGGACCCACACTAGACCAGTCTCATAACTCCCTCCTCTGCCCCAAGAGGAACAAATGTTCTCTGGCTCAAGGGAATGGTTACATCTGGCAGAACAAGGCGGAGGCCAAGGGGTTTTGTGAGGGTGAGAGACTGGAGGCTTTTGAGGGGCAGGAGGAAAACAGAAGGCAGGTGAGGCTGGGACCAGGTACCACCTAGTTTGCCACAGGAATGAAGAAGAGGTTGGCAGAGCTCTAGCCCCAGGAATCCCAATAAGAAATGACTACAACCTCAATACAGTAAACAAAACCACCATCCAAGTACAAATAACCCACTCATTTAAACTCGAGAGTTCCAAGGGATGAGTGGCAGCATCCTCAAGAGCCCTATAATCTTGCCAGATCTTCCCAGCCCAGAGTTGGCTTGCTTTGCAAATACCTGTGATGTACCTCCAAGCAATGGGAACAACCTGCTCCTCCCTGCCAGCAGCTGGGAGACTGATCTGCCCATATCCATCAAAAGCCATCCAAATTTCATATCCCACACTCCACTCCCAAAGATTTCCCCCTCTGGGGCTGTGTTATTGTTTTTGTGGATGCTGTTCAGATGGGAGGAACTGTGGTGCAGCAGGATGGGTGGGTGATGGTGGCCAGGGGATATCCAGGGCAGGATTTTGGCTGTAAAGAGCTGTAGCAGTCAGCACCTCTGCAAACCTACACAAGGTATTTACAGGAATCAAGTCATCTGGCATTAGAGGCCTGTAGGGTAAGAAAGGAATGAAGGCAGGAATGTTGTTTGGTTATAAACAACACAGAAAAAAAAAAAGGGAGAGATTTAGGATTGGCTTTTCTCTTTAATTGTTAATAGGGTCATTCTGTCCCAAACAGTCCCTTCAGAGCAGGCAGAGGAGAGGGAAGCTCCCCACAATGAATTCAATTGCCTGTCAAACACATGGCAGTCATAAAAGGAAAATAATAATAATAATCTGTATTTCCTACTCTGGCTGCCAGGCAAAGATCCAGCCACTTCAAAGGAGAAACCCCAGTTTCCCTGGTCTGGCCTCACCTGACTGATGTGTGAACAATCTGGAATCCCCATCCAAAACAAAGCCCCTCCTTTGGTGGCTTGTTTTCTTACTCCATCACTGCAAGGTGTCCCTCCAAGATAAAGAACAAACGTTCTTCCATGCCGTGAAACCAGAGATGTAACCCAGGGTCCACAGGCCATCGGGCAACTTTGGGAGGGGATGTTGGCAAGATGTAGGAGAAAAGTCCCATGGGATGGGACTGGTGTATGAGCCAGAGACCTCCTGCAGGTGTCCTGTTTGTGGAGACCCCTGCTCCTTCTTGCAGGGGTCTCCACAAGCAGCTGGACCCCCCCAGGAGGTGGGGATCTGGCTCTCTGCAGCAGAGACAGGCCAGCTCTTGTAGCACATGATTTTTGGATATGGTGGCACCTATGCTGCAGAAGCAGAATAGATGGGCTTGAGGTGAACAGAGAGGGTGGAAACTTCCCTGTGGCTGTGAGGTCTAAATGATCTTCCTGAGCCTGTCTTCCCACCAGGGAAACACAGCTAAATATCTTGCCAGTGTGCCCTGGGAGCCCATGCACATCTGCATGTGGACTGTGAGGTTCTGCACTCCAAAACCAGCCCTGTCCCAGGTAAATCTCTGCTTTGGTCAACAATCCAGCTGCTCTTGTGAGCTCCTGTAAAAAAACTACATCCAAAATCCTCAAGCAAAAGAGCAGTAGGTTCTGCCTGGTTTTCCCTGCAGCACTGCCATCACTCAGGGTCTCAAGTCCTGTTTTCTGAAATCCATCATTGACTCACCCAAATCAAGTCCCATCCTTCACAGTCCTCTGCCTTTTCCAGCAGCTCCTGAAGCATGGATTGAGTTGCTGACAAAGCCTTTTTAAGGTGTAGAGCACTCAGTACAAGCCTGAGAACTGAACTCCAACCCAGAGAAGTTTCAGGTTCTCTTGGAGAAATTTTGTGCTCTTTAAATGATCTCCCTAAATATTGCAGGTTTTGAGTTCCTTTGATAGGTGTGCAAGACAACTGAAAATGTCCTTTCAAAGGTGGATCACTGGTCGCTGTGATTCTCTCCCAGATTTGCCCTAAACCACAACAGTCACTCACTGGGACAGACCAGGAAAGCCCTTGAGCTGTTGAGGGATGACCTTTCCTCTACAACCACCATCCTGTGACATTTCAGACTGATCCGATCAACACCCACTTCAGAAACTCCAACTCACAGCTCTCCTGCCCAAAAAATGGCAAATAATTTCCTTCTGCCTCACTGTATTTTCACAATTCCCCTTCCCCTCAAACAGCCATGCCTGCAGGAGACTCCAGAAACCTCTCCTAAATGGAGTGGGTTTGATACCTCATGTAACACCTTGGCTCTATGTACCATTCTCCACCGAAGCAGCTGCTCCCAGCCAGGCAGGGCATAGGAGGCATTGCCAGGAGCCCTCTGCAGCACGAGGAGGTTGCCCTCCCTCACACCCACCTGTGTAAAGGTCTGTGTCCGTGTACTCATCCACCTTCTTGTGCTGCAGGACATAGTCTGACACCTTGGTCCCGATGGCAGGCTGCACGTCCAGCCACTCCAGAGACACCACGGTGCTGGAGGGCTCCACGTTGGGGGAGAGCCGCAGGCTGGGTGGGAGACAGAAGGAAAACAAGACATGAGCTCTCTTTCTGGGGAGGAATCCACATCTCTAAGCAGCACCACGACCCCTAGAAAGGCCCATATTCACACATGTGGGTGTGCCCACAAAGCCCCAAGGACAGAGGTCACAGGGGCAGAGCAGGGTCTGAGCATCACACGACCTCCAGCTGAAGTTCAGCTGAGTCCAGCCTATTGCAATGGATGCCCTTGGGAGCGTCCCCCTGCTCCTGGAGAGGGCAAGCTCATGCAACCCCAAATATCTCATCTAAAGGGGTCTCCATTGTCTGGGACAGCTGCTGAACTTCAGCAAGGTAAGCAAGGACCAACACCCCAGGAGGAAATCAGGAGAGGATCCAGGTTATTGAAACCCAGCAGGGCTGAGTCCACAGGAGAGGAGGGTCACGCCAGCATCGCCAGTGAACAAAGGTGAGGAAGAGTGAAGGGGAGAAGCAGTGTGAATTCACCCAGCTGCAAACCTCTGAGGGGTGTGGGTGAGAGCCAGAGCAGGGCAGCTGTGCAGGAGCTCCTGCCCAGAGCAGGAACAACATGGGCTGGGATGAAGGCAGAGGAGCTCTGTGCTCCTGGCTGTGCTAATGCAGAGGCGTCCAATCTCTCTGCTCCGGGGTAGATGACAACACCAAGTACAGGGCTATGGAGAGTCTGGCTCCAAACACACAGCATGTTTGCTGGACTCGAGATGGGAAATGAATCCCCTCTGAGGATATTGGCTCACTAAGAAGATGTTCTGCTCCTTGTGGCTCACTGGAGCCAGTCTTCCTGCTTTCTCAGCTAATTCCCCATCAGTTTGCTCCTGATTTGCTCTTGCTCTGACAAGCCACAATGAATTGCACTGTAATTCCATTTCTTTCAACATTTGAAATCCCATTCTACAAGTCCTGCTAATCAGGTGATGAAAATCTATAAGGAAACCTTCCAGGGCCACAGCCAGAGCCAGGATATC
Organism: Pseudopodoces humilis; assembly: GCF_049639895.1. Taxonomy (NCBI): domain Eukaryota; kingdom Metazoa; phylum Chordata; class Aves; order Passeriformes; family Paridae; genus Pseudopodoces; species Pseudopodoces humilis. The sequence continues at coordinate 7,718,755 of NC_142221.1, read as the reverse complement.
CTAAAGGCATCAGTCACACAATGAGGAGGGCTGGACTGCAGCCCCCAGGCCCAAGGGTGCAGAAGGAGGTGCCCATGGGCTGAGCCCCTGGGAAATGGGGTGGTTCTGGTGGCTGTGACCCACAGGAAAGGGGCTGGTGATCCATAGAGGGCTCACAGGGATACGTACACAGGCGGAGGGAGAGGGCTGCAGTTCGGGAGTCCGTTCTCATCGAAGGCGTTGAGGTCGCACCTGCACCAGTCTTCGATAACATCACCTTTCCCAGAGCACCAGTATGAGCTCATCAGGGCTCCCTTGAAGGCCTGATGTGAGAACAAAAAGCGTGAACATGTGTGCTAAAGACTCAGTGAAATCTGGCCAGCGGCTGGGCTGCGGGGTTGAGCAGAGCCCTGGGATCAGGAAATACAGCATGGGCTGGGGGAATGTGTCCTCCCCAGCTCTGCCATGGCCTCTCTGCTCAGCCCTGGGCCTGGCCCTTCACCTCCCTGGGTTTAACTGAGTGATGCTGGTTCATCCCTGAATGCTTTTGGAGTGGGGATGGGGATCTCCTGTGGGGGAGGACTGAGCTGCCTGAAGCAGTACGAAGGTAAATCCCTCTGTTACAGTGAGCAGAACACACACAATACCTGCATACTGCTGCTGTGTACAGTGAAACTCTGCCACTCCTCCCTGTGCCCTTCTGCCCAGCTGTTTCTGTCCCCCTGAGAATAAAGTAATGCCTTCCCAACAACACAGACCCCTTCCATCCTTCTCACAGGTTTGTTATTCACACCAAGCGCCCTCCTGCAAGCAAACTCCTGCTTTATCCACTTGTCTAAGGAACACTCACAAGCAAAACAGCAGTATCTGGAAGGAAAAAATAAAACCTGGAAAATACTTGCAGGATGTCCCCAGGAGCCACCCTGACGTTCCTAATAATACCAATGAATCCCTGGAATAATAACTGTGGTCAGAATAGGCAAAGCCCTCTGGGTGTAGCCCCTCAGTGTCCCTGCTGTGCTCATCCCTCAGCTCAGGGCACTCGGTGTCAGTCCCACACCACAGGATGGGGTATCCCTCACTCCATACCCTGCTGTAGTTTGGACCAGATGGATTTATGGTGGTTTCTCCCACTACCCTTCACCTGTAATCAAACTTCCAGCTTCAAAAACATCTCTCCTTCACACACACAGAGCCAGCATCCAACCCAACGCTGCAAAGCCACAACACCCATCTGGAATAATCAACACCAAAACACCAGCCATTAGAACAAAGCTCTGTAACGCTTTTGACCTTTCAACTGACACATTTGGGAGCTGAAACACCTCCACAGGTCCTCATCCACATGGAGCAGCCTTACTTGTGGTAACACCGCTCCTCCCATGAAAAGGTGCCTGCGGAAGCCTGGCCCTGGTGATATGGCCTGTGCTGCAGGGGTACGCCTAGAAATAAAGCTGTGCCCTTTCAGAAGGACAGGGACAGCTCAGGCTGCAGCATTGAGCAGAAAACTCTAGGAAAAGCGCCATCCCAGGGAGGTTTCTGAAAGGAGGAGGTATAAATAGAGCCTGACGTCAGGGCTCCCATTGTCCGGGGTTTTGTCGCTCTCCCCAAACACCCCCAGCACCTTTAACAAGGCGCCTCAAGGCTCTTGCATCTGCAAAATTTTCTGCTTCCAGGCATTTACAAAATGGGATTGTTCCAGAGGGAAAAAATGGGAAAAAACATCCCAAAAAACCCAAGGAAGGAACGAACGCGTGAAAGAAAGAAAATGTGGCATTATTTTGCTCTGTTCTTTAGAAAGTAATTGAAGTGCTGGGCTGGAAAGGGCATCCAAAGTAATTGGAGAGAGGGATGAAGAGAGGAGTTTATCTGACACCCAGATAAATGGATGCAGACACACGTCTGCAGAGGGAGAGAGAGAGGGGGTCTGGGCAGGAAAGGAACAGCAAAGGGTGTGTGCAGATGGATGGGGAAGCATGTGCTCTCCCTGGGAAGCAAGATAAATTTGTACTTGGCTGAGGGTACCTGTGTGCACAGACAGACAGATGTAGGTGGTTCCGGGAAGAGCTGCACTGTCACACTGATGCCACTGCTCCACTGTCCCCCAGCCCCTCCCTGCCCCCTAACCCAGCTCCAACCTGCACATCCCCGATTTAGCAGAGAAATCCCCTTCCTCTCCATCCATGCCCTTTAGTAAATCCAGTAGTCAATTCCTTGTTTTATTTTTTCCTGCTGTTAAGCACTAGCCGGATGAGCAACCCCCTCTGCTCCCCCTGCCCAGCCTCGCATATGTTTTAATTAGATCCTTCAGGCTGTCATCTGCCTTGTGTCACCCTTCACACAAACCAGGTTAGGGGAGGGATGCTGTTCTCCTCACACACCTCCAACCCCTAACTGGGTTACTGGGAGCACGGCCGCCTGTGCCAGCTCCTGCCTCCATCCTGACTCTTGCCAGGGCCAGCCTGGCAGAGCCAGGCAGCCAGAGCTTGTCCCTGCCTTGTCCCTCTGTGCTAGGCACTGGTGAGGCCACGCCTTGGGTGCTGTGTCCAGTTTTGGGGCACTCATGATAAGAGTCAGAGAAGGGAACAGAGCTGGGGAAGGGGCTGGAGAGTGAGGCCTGTGAGGAGTGCCTGAGGGAGCTCAGCCTGGAGAAAAGGAGGCTCAGGGGGAATTTCTGTCTCTGCAGAAGTCCCTGGCAGGAGGGGACAGCCGGCAGGGGTCGGGCTCTGCTCCCAGGGAACAGGGACAGGAGGAGAGGGAACGGCCTCAGGCTGGGCCAGGGGAGGCTCAGGGTGGACATCAGGAGGAATTTCTTCACTGAAAGGGTGGCCAGACATTGGAAGGGGCTGCTCACGTAGGTGGTGGAGTCCCCATCCCTGGAGGTGTTGAAGAAACAACTGAATGAGGCACTAATTAATGCTGTGGTGTGACAAGGGGGTGATTGGTAAAAGGTTGGACTCAGTATTGGAGGTCTATTGCAACCTAAATGATTCTGTGATTCTACAAGTTCTCTTGCTTTCCTGTGGAATTTCGAGACATTTGACTTCTGGGATTTTCCCATTGGTGCTGGGGAGTGTGTGTTGAGGGGTGGGGAAGCATCAAGAGCAAGTTGATGGGGAGCAGAAATGGGCAAGATCACACAGAAGGGAATGGCAGCTGCCACCCCAACAAGGAGCTCAGTGGCAAAGGAGGACCAAGCGCAATGGACAAGGGTGCAGTGAAGGGGCTGAGATCCATCCCAAGGAAAGCTTCAGGTGGGAATGAATGCACCTTCCTGATGTCTGGTGGCTGAGAACCACCTTTCCCTCCTGCCTTGGGCTGGGCTCTCCACATCCCCTGTCCTTCCCTGCCATGCTCAGAAGCGTGCAGCGAGTGCTCTCCTCCCTGACAGGAGACAGCACCAACACAAGCCCATCTCAGACATGGCCACTTCCATTTTGGATGCTTCATCCATGGATGCTTCCATGTTTTCACAGGCCCAAGAGTGTCTGGAATCACGAAGGGCTTCCAGGAGCAATTGATCTGCTGGGAATGGCAGTGGCCCCCAACACACTGTGCTTGCCAGCCACTCCCCAGGACCCCAACACCCCTCTGTGCCCAAAGGCAATTTTATCTCTCATTTTAAAGTATCCAAATTGTATTGTTTCCCTGTGAGTCAGCCCATTTAGTTTATGTCCTTCGGTGCCAGAGGGGAAATTTATGAGATGAGAAACTGGCTCGAAACGTTTATTTTCTAGATGACGAGTCATGCCATTAGATATATAGCTTTATGAATCATAGGAACAGCATCTAATTTGCTCTTAAAGGTATAATAGGTCTGATTCCCCACACCCATGCACACACATATATTGGATTGATAGTTCCCCCCTAGGATGGCTAGTTCATTTGTTTTGACACAAGCAAGACTTACAGGACCATAAAGTCCCATCTTACCATAAGCTAAGCCTATTCATAAAAAAAATATTAGGGAAACAAACGATCAGCTAAGCACATTTGTCCTACACTCGATTGCATATGGATCTTTCTCCTGTTGTTATTTGTGCTCAGGGGGAGGCCATTTGGCCCCATTTTATAGCTGAGACACTCTGTAACAGAATTGAGAAGAACACTTCCTTTGTCCTCTGTTAGACCTGGCTGATGGAGAGAGAAGCATTAAGTTATTTCTGACTGTGGGTTTTCTGTTGACATCCCAGGAGAGGAAAGTGATAGGACATGAAGGAACCCTTCAGATCAGCATTTGCAGGACTCAGCACACACCACAGGGCTGGAAAAGGGTGGAAAGGGCATGTGTTGGGTGCTTATCTGTGAATATCTGGTCTTCTCCATGTCTAACAGTGATGTGAAAATCTGGCTCAATTAGTCTAGGATGCACATCTCTGTTTCTGGAAAAATTAAAAAGGAAATACAGGGAGATAAAAAACCAACCACAGGTGAACAGGTAGGCTGGACAGAGATGTGCTGCAGATAAAGGAGATGATCTGGAAGCTGGAACTTAGGTACATTTTGGATTTTGCACTGATTTCCCACTCTCTGTTTGCTTTTTTTTTTACTTTCACAGCCTGAACAGATGCCATGATGGCAGCATGGCTGGAGGAAAAGCCTTCCATGCCCTTCCAGCAACACTGAGTGCTGTTCACAGGAGACAAATGCCACTCCTTAGTCTAGACACCTCTGGAAGGAGGGATGAAAAACAAAAAAGGAGAGGAAGGCTAAGGTTTCCCAGGCCAGAGACTCTTTCCAGGATCATGCTGTTCGTGTCCAAAAGGCTGCTCCAGGTTCACAGCAAAGGAAGGTGAAGTTCTGCTGTTGGCAGCTGATCTCATCCTGTGTTGTTCACACCCTCCCTGCCTCCGGCTGCCTCTCCCCCTGCAGCAGCATCACCAGCACTTCATCCTGGAAAGGGACATCAGTGATCTGCTGGAAAGGTCAGGGTGCTGGAAGGGACCCAAGGTGGGCAGCATCCTGTTTTCTGTTATTTACAGGATCCGAGGGAGCGGCAGAGGGCATTGTAAAACCCGGCAGCAGGGGAAATCAAATCCCTGTGCTCTGCAGCTGCCCTGTCCTGGGGAGCCTCAGCACAAAGCTCCCCATTACAGCCCACCCCAGGTGTGACAGCGCAGCCATTCTTCCCCTGGAAACACCAGCTGGATGTGGGCTGGAACTGCAGCGTGATGCTCCGGGGCCACAGGAGGAGGAGAAGGGCCAATTAGCAGGTATTAAAACAAGGCAACAACAAATAAAAAGAAGCACACCCCACATCAACACAAAAAACTCACCTCAACCACAAAAAACACAGTCCTGGTTGGCCCAGGCTCCCTGTCAGCTTTGGCAGTGGGAAAATAAATCCCTGGCTCTGTCTCCCCAAGCCCTCAGGGGCTGCTCTGGGGAAGTTGTGTGTCTGCAGGGACACTGTTGTCCTCCAGCAGCTCTGCCATCGATGCTGGAATGGGGTCAAGCTGAGCCCATGGCCTTGGGGACACCTTTCACCCTGGCTAGAAACACCTGGGGACGCTGGCCAGTGGTGGCTGTGCTCTGCTCTGCAGGAGATGGCTCCTCAGCAAGGAGTGGGGAGAAAAGATGGGGAATTTTGCTCCAACCTCAGCTGTCATCTGAGCTGGTGACCCCCAGCACATGAAGAAGCTGTCTCCAAGAGCCCTGCCAGGGTCCCAGCCGTGCTCTGGGCTCCTGCTGAGGCCAGCAGGACCGGCAGCATGGGGATGTGCCCCCCAGCAAGCCCCCACACCATGGGCTGGGCCATGTGTGCTGCCAGGAGGCCATGGCTGCAGCAAATGCTGAGATTACTCAATTTTCCAATTAAAGCAAGGTCCTAGGGGTCTCCTAAAAATCCAGGTTCCACATCCATTTGTCTCCTTAAATACACACAGCAGGAGTTTGAGTCCATTTCCCAGTAGGAGCGAGATTGATCTCTCCTGCCTCCCTTCTCCACACCCCCCTCACGACACCACCCTCTAAGCATTTCTGCAGCTGGCTGAGCTGCTCCACAGAAGCTTGTTTCAGGGTTTTTTGGAGGAAAAATGAACAGACCACAAACAGGAGGGACCACACTGCCCAACATACCTTGCCTTTTCTCCCCTCCACTGGCCACAGCTGCCCCGTGGCTCCAGACACGCACACATGGGAGGGGATGGGGGCAGCAGGGCATTCCCTGCCCTCCTGTAAGGGACAAGGACATTTGCACATCATGCAGACCTGTGCTCCCACTCTCAGTCTGTGCCTCTGGGTGCACTCCAGGGTTGTGCTGGGCAGCAAGAAGATGATGCCCACCCCATGGGGAGAGGGCTGGCAGAAGTTGCTTAAGGTGGAGGAGGAAAATCACCATAACCTGAGAGGACTCTAACTGGGGTGAGGAGCAGCTCTCCTCTTTGAGTCCAGGATGTCCCCTAGAGGGAAAGCACCTGAGGTCACCACATCTCTCTTCTCTCCCACCACAAGCACTCAACAGCATCCAGCCCTTGAAGTGCTGAGAGCATTTTGCCAGCAGAAAGCCCCAGCACAGAAAGAAGCTCTTTGTTGTTGGGTCTGGCCAGCCACTGACACTGGTGGTTTCCTCTGCAGCTCACAGTGGAGACTCCTCCAGCTTCATGTGGAGGGACCACTGTGGTGTCTGCACCACTGCAGAGCACAGAGGAAGCTGAAGAGAGAGGCTGGCATCGACCAAAATTGATGCAGGATCCACAGAGCTCCAGAGAAGTCCCTGGAAGGTGACATACAAGGTCACAGCTTCTCTGTCTCTTTACACTGTTTGAGCTCCCAGTGTGAGCACTCAGACTGGGGAGCACTGGAGCTGCAACAGCAGTGATCCTATAAAATATTTGGATTAGATGGATCTTACAAGGTGGCTGGGGCTGGTGCAGAGGGGACCCCAGCACTGCCTCTACCCCAGCAAGAAATCCTTCCTGTCCAACCTGCCACCCACAGCTACACCAGTTGTGACAGCTACAGAAAAGACATTCATTCAAAAAAGCCCTTCAAAAACTGCCTGAACCTCCAAAAACACCTCCTTCACCCTGGCAAGGCAGCACTGCCACAGTCCCCAGCCAGGCTGCAGTGACCAGTGATGGTGAGAATTCTTTGACCAACACTATTAAATCACAGGGAGAAACAAAGAAACTCCTAGCAGGACCCAATCCACAGTTCTGACTGCATACAAGAAGGAAAAGAGGGGCCTGATCCTTTTCCTGATACTGAGATTGTTTCTCCCTGCTCCATGCTGGAGCTGGACTGTGAGGAGAGATGACACAGAGCTGAGAGTTTCCTTGAGGACATTTCCTCTGGACAAATGCCCCCTGGACAGCAAAAGGAAAAACTCCTGGAGCCTTTTACATTTCAGGCCCTTGCTTCAAAGCAAGAAGAAAACAGCAATTCCCACTGACATGGAAATAAAACGTTTTCTAACTCATTTCACGTGGGTAAAGTAATATATTTTCACCTCATCTCCTGCTTGGAAATCGTCAGTTTTAGCTGAAATCAAACATGCACACAAATAAATATCACAAATCAGCCCACAGCAGACACCCAGCACAGAAACTGAAACCCCAGCATTTAAGAGTCTGGCAAGGTCATCAGCAACCGAGAACTCGGCCTTGGACCGGGCTGTAGCTGTAAATTTTAAAAAGTGCATAACTCGCTGCACTAAGGCAGATGAAAAGACAAATCTATTAAAAAATACACATGCTGCAGAGGGTGTCCTTACCTGTGTTTTGCTGCTCAGCTGATACAGGAAAACTTTCAGCCAGGTTTATAGAAGTCAATATCCACCTTGTTAATGACCTTGTTATCTGTCTGTACAGCATTGTCTTTGTGGACACATATGCAAAGAGAACCGTGTTTACAATTATTGTTTTTTTAACACTACAAGAGAATTGGGATGTGCCTGCAGTTCCTCTAAGGTCAGCACTTATGTATGGATTGAGAATCATCTACATGAAGGGAGAGAAGCAAGCAATGGAGCACTCAAGACTGGAGAAGCTACACTTGGCTCAGCCCAGGCAAGTGAAAATCTTATTTATGGCACACGAGAACACTACTCTGCATTGCCTGAGACACCCCCAGCCTCATGTTTGATGCTGGAAATGGGTATTTCATCATCCAGGTGATACATGAGATGCTCCTGGTGGAGTATCTATGGGATACAGACCCACACAGCCTGTGGGAGCCTCTCAATTCACAGATTGGTCGCAGTTTAAACTTGGTGGTGTTCTGGCACTCTGCTGGGTCTTGGCTGACAGGCTGATGTCCCACTGGTGGTGGCAGCTCCTTACCACCCCTAAACCCCTTTCCCTTTCATGGTAACCCGCCCTGCTCACAGGGAAGGCGAGGGAAAGACGATGCCCCTGCCCTCCATGATCATCCATCGTGCTCGAGCTCATGATGCCACAAGAGGATGGGGACACATTTTCACACAGGCAGCACTAACCCCACACCAAAACATCCTTTCCAGGAGAGGGACATGGCCCCCATAAGCTCCATTTCCTCCAGAGGCAGCTACAGCTCTGCTCAGCCCAGGCTCCCATGTGGAGAACCAAGGTTTGTGCCGAGGTGCCACCACCACCATCACAGCAGTGGTGGATTTCAGCCTTCAGGAACCAGGATTTGTCCCTGCTTTTGGTGCCAAGGACAGCAAGAGAAGGAGAGGGAGAGAATAAAAGTCCTGCAGAAGAGAGGCTGGTGGAGAGAAGGGGGAGAAACAAGCTGGGGTGAAGGGATGGAGGGAGAAGGACAGCCCATCAGAAGTGAGCAAGAAGGGGAAAGTGATGGAGCTGATGCAACATGAGGGGTTCATGGTGAGAGAATGGGAAGGAGGGGCAGAGAAGGCAGAAAACACTCCCTGTGTCCTGCTGGAGCAAGGATGGGATGGTTTGGGGTTGTAGGGAGGAAAGGGATGAGAGGGCCTGCTCTCAAGAGAAGCCAACAGCAAAAGCAACCTGACCCAGCTAAGGAGGGGGTGGTAAGACAAGACATCATGATCCCACCTGCTGCCCAGCCCAGGGCCTTGCACTGTGGATGGCACATTGACCTGTCCTGGCATGTGCTGCTCACTGCCAGCTCCCTTAGTGCCTGCTCTGGCAGCATCCCCCACCCTGCAGCTGCCCAGATCCCTGGCCCTGTCACCTCTTATCCCAGCCCTGCCCCTGGACAGCTCCCTGGGGTGAGGGGGGAGCAGACTCACACAGCACCCTCACACAGGGACAGGCTCCCAGGGGATGCCCCTCCACCCCTGGGTGAGCAGGTGCAAGGTGGAAGAGGAAGAGGAGGAGATGCAGGCAGCACAGCCCCAGGGAGTATTGCTGGGGTGTCTCTGGTTTGGTTGCTTTGTTGGGGTTTTGTTTGTTTGCTGGTTTTCCCAGCGCCTCAGCAGAAAGCACAATGCAGGCTGAGCTCCAGCTGCAGCTGATGGGGCCAGCCCTCGCTGGAGCCAGGGGAGCAGGGAAGGGAGGGAAGGCGGGAGGAAGGGAGGCTGCTGGTGGAACAGACTTCAGCTCCTCAGGACAAAGAGGCGCCCTGAGTGAGCCCAGCAGCATCAGCAGGACTGGGGGGACAGGTGAGGAGGAGGAGGAGAAGGAGGAAGAAGGGGGCAGTTTGCAGCCAGGCCCAGAGGGGATTGCCAGAGCATTGCCACCTGGGCACAGGGCGATGCAGGGGACCTGGTGGTGAGCAGAGTCCGTGGAGATCCTTCAGATCCTGCTGGGCTCTTCTGCTACACCCTCCTCGCTGGCTAACCCACCTCCTGTGTCCCTGAGGGAATGTCTTCTTGCAGATTACTGCTGGGAAGCACATCTTTCTTGCCTGAAGGAATCCAGCTTTCCCAGTCCTCTCCCTGTACCTGCACTGCCTCATCCCAACCCTGCCCTGGGCATGCTGATAACAGCAGGTCAACTTCTACACAAGAGCTGCCCAGTGGGAAGAGTAGGCATGGGTGGGGAAAGAATGAAGGAAGAAAACATCCTGGGAGATAGGGAGTTTGAGGAAAAGATCCAGAAAGAGAGGCAAACTGAGGTGTGGAAGTCAGGCATGGCTTCATGCAAGGACCAAGAAGGTTGATAGATGGGAGAGCAGGAAGCAGATCAAGAGGGAGGCAGAGAGTGACAGTCCCCAGAGACAGCACCCAGGAACTTGGGTACCAGGAGAATCATGAGCACTCCTCCCCATGGATGTGGGAAGGGGATGAAGCATCACTCCTGGTGGTCACACTCCCACGTGCCAGGATTGTTTCCTGACCTGCAGCCCTCTGCATCCCACCCACAGCTGCTGCACACTGGCTCACTCCAGACGTCCTAATCAAGTACAGGCTCAGTGCTAATAAGTGACTTTAAGCAGGTCTGTCATTTCTGGACTTGAGATTGGGGTCAGAGGGCTGCAGAGCGGGGGTGGGAGTGGCAGTGAACCGAGAAAGTGGGAACTCAATCTCCACAGGATTAACACTGAAGCTCTTGCAGGAGCCCAGCCCTGGGGATCAGTGAACTCCAGCCTGGCTGGTCCCTCCTGGAGTAACAGTGACCTCCTGTGGCTGTGGGACTGTCCCGAGGGGATGGTTCTTCCCTCCCTCTGCGCCTTTGCAAAGCCACACTGGAGCCCTGGAGGCCTCTGGCCACCCCTCAAGCAGGTATGTCCGAGATCTTGGAGCCAGACTGAGCTGGGGCTTGGCTCCTGAGACCTCTCCACAGGACACATCCTGCACGCCAGCATGGACACTGGGAATGACTGTGGCTTTGGCTGCTTATGGCATTGCCTTGAACCTATTGAAGGCAGGGAGGTGCAGGTCTGAGAGGGCTGTGTGTGGTGGGCAGCAGAACCTGCCAGCTCCATCACTGGCACCATCCCACAGCACTGGAAAACACCCTCTCGCTCCAGGGGGCTGCTGAGGGGATCTGAGAGGGGACAGAGCGAAGTCACAGAGGTGGGGCTGGCCCGTCACAGGCTCACTCACCTCCCTGGTGTCGTTGTCCTGGATCAGAGCGTACAGAGGCACCACCCTGTTGATCTCCAGCAGAACCGGGGTCGGGCTGAGCTGCTCCTTGCCGGGCCGGCGGCACAGGTGGCAGGTGGATGGGCAGCGCCCTTTCTCCTCGCAGTGAATCTCCACCCCCGAGATGAGGTGGTCATCTGACAGCATCTGTGCTGTCAGCAGGCCTGACAGGTACGTGATGAAGGGCATGGATTTCAGCTCCTTCTTGTTCCCAAGCTCAGTTGTTTCTGGGTTAGGGAGAGGGAAGAAACCAAACAGTGTTAAACAAATCTCAGCACAGGCCTCTTCCCAAAGCCAGAGTGCTGCAGCCAGGGTAAATGCAGCTGCAGAAGGTGCAGGCCAGGTGGGAGCAGGAAAAAAGAAAGGTCAAGGAGAGGAGAAAAACAGGACTTGCAGGTCACTGCTTGGAATTGTGAGCTTTTAGACAAGCACGTCTAAACTGACAAAACTGATTGTTCTTCTCTTTTCTAACTCATGTTCTTCTCTTTTGTAACTTGCATATCCACTTTCTGTGCTCCAAAATGGGACAAAATCACCTCAGTATATCTTCCCTGCCAAAGAGAAACATCCCCAAAGGGACCAAAAGGAGCTGAATGCCCTTTAGCCCTACCCTAACACCAGCCCCCTCTAGTCCTCGTGATCCTCAGGTCACTCTTGTGGGTAACACAATATCCAGGGCACTGAAATGGATCCAAAGAGGCTGCAAAAGGACTGCTTGGAGGGATGGAGCCCCTTGGCAGTGAGGAAAAGCAGTTATGAGGACAAACTCTCTGCATGGAGAATAGATGGAGGCATTACCAAAACCAAATTGCCAACACTGCTTTCAGGAAACACTCAGGCCTTTGAAACCCACTGGGAAACCACCTGGTGGTCTTGAGCATGAGGCAATAAACCCAGAGAACCTTTACTTTGTACTGCTTTCATCCAAACACTTGCTAAGGCCAAGGGAAGTTTCACACTTGAGCAAAGGAGAGACAACTGCAACATCTGTCCTGTACACTTCCATTTAAATTCTTTGTCTGTAGCTGGGCTGACCCAAGAAGGCCCAACTTTCATAACCTGGTGACAGACCCACAGACGAAAAGGCTTTCTCCATCTAATGGCTGTTGCCTCTAGCAACAAATTCCCAGCCCCGAGAAGGAGCGGAAGAGGAGCAAGGGTTGTCTCAACACTCTCAGCTTGCAGTGACATGCAGCTGATCTGGCAAGGCACAAGCCATTTGGAAATACAAGTAAACAGAGTTCATTCATGACTCCCAGAGCCCTCGAGGGTAGGGACAGCCCTTCCCTGCTGTCTGGCTGTCAGGGAACACTTCTGTGCACAAGATCAAAACTGTCATGGGGAGAACGAGCAAATTCCAACCAACCCCTGTTTTAGTGGAATAGAAGGGGAGCAGTTGCTAAGATAAATTAAAACAAGGCTGTAGGGAGATGTTTCAACATCTAGGGAGACACTGGAGTGCACAGACATTGGAAACAGGAGGTGGAGCTGCTTCTTGGAGAGATTATTTTCTAGCAGATCAGCTCCAGGCAACTTCAAGTCTCATAAGGGAAAGCCATGAAACCTTGAAATACAGGGTGGCAGAGGAAGAAAAAATTTATAGGGGGATACCATGAGCCTCTTCTCACTTGTGAATAACATCTAACATCACTACTAAAGTACATGTAGAAGAGAAAGGTGATAATTACACTTCTGGGCTGCAAAGCTTCATCACCAGAGCTGAAGCAGCTTTAGAGATCCTTCATGGAGAAGGAAGCTTTGGAGCCATGCTTTAAGGGGGGACATGAACATAGGGCTGAAAAGACAGTGAAATCAGTTATCTCATGACTGGCAACAGGATATCAAACCTTCCTTCTGAATTATTTGCTTTATAGCTAAGAATTATAGATCGCTATAATCCAACCAGCGGGAGCAAAGCCATTTCAGGAACAGCAGTGCTCAGGTGGAGCTGCACAGGGGAAGGCACAGAGTTCTGAAAATGAGGTCAGGTAGAAAACTGTGAGCTCCCCTTCCCCAGCAGCCAGGGGCTCAGTGACAGATTAACCACAAAGCTGGACTCATGGCAGACCTGTGAGCAGAGCAGACTTCATGGCTGAGGTGGAATTGGCTGTCTGCAGTTAATCCTCTTTAGAACAGATCCCAACTGCACTGGGGAAAAGGATTCCTTTGCAGACTGGCAAGGATCCATGGTGCTCCCTTAAACGTATGAGGTACCAGGGCTCTGGGTACGACTCCAAAGGAAGAAAATGAAATAGGGAATGATTTAACAGAGGGAAACTGGCTTCATTGTCAAATTGCCACCTGTCATCCAGACAAACATTTAGATGTCATCAGCACTGGGTAGCAATTCCTGGTAGCTTTTGTGGGGTGGGTTTGGGGTGCTTACATATAGCCCTAACAAAATAATCCCCCTGTTTCTGCTACTGGAACCTATCTGGGAGCAGCAGCAGCACACCCTGCTTGTGAGGCAGCTCCTCCAGAGCCAGAGAGAGGCAGTGAGGAGAAGATGCTCCTCATCTACTTGCTCAGGTGCTTCCTCCCTAGAAAGCTGGAGGTTTCCTTGCTGGATGCAATACTTCCCTCTCATCCCACCCAGATCCCCCCACCCACTACTCAGGGAATCTCACAGGGGGAATTTTCAGACCTGAGAGGTATTTTCCCTCCAGAACATATTCCTGCACCTGCTGTTGCAGCTATAGCCAGGGAAGATGGGATTGGGGTCCCTCAATTTCCCCCTGCCTTACATCTGACAAGAGTTTTGGTTTTGTCTTCAGCTCCCTGCATACAAGGAAGGGGCTCAGCAGTAAACTGGAGATGACCCACAAGTTCTTGTAGTCTCAGCCTGGCTTTTATTACCTATACAGAACAGAGTAACCTCTCAGGACACTCCTGCAAAGCCTCTTCACTCCTGGGGAAGGGTTTTGAAGGTGACTGCTGCCAGGATGCTCACAAGGTCCTTTCTGGGAAGAGGAGGAAACTCGGCTGCAGGAGTGAGGATATGAGGATCCCTTATCAGCCCCTGAATCTGAACATGCTGTCACTAACACTGCTGTCAACCCAGCTGAACTCTGGCAACATCTGCTTGGGAGCAGAGAGCCTTGGATGCAGTTGGATGCATCACGACAAGTTGTGGGAATTATTTGTCTGAAATATGGATTTAAACAAAAAAAAATAACCAAAAAAACACAACACCACCACAAAACAAATAAAATAACAGCCCTGTGCCAGGCATCAGGCCTTGTGTAAGAAAGGGAGAATGAACAGCACAGGGTGTGCAGAGGAAGTGTTTGCCTGCTGGGGTGCCTGGCTGCGTTTCTGGGCTCCACCAGGATTTTACAATCCCACAGCACGAGGTGTGTGCCTGCACAAAGGGGTCCCTGCTCGGGATGCAGCAGTTGCTGATGTGGGAAAATGCTTCCAGCATTACCAGCAGCACCTCCTGGTGCCTGGACATGAGGGAGCAGGGTAACACCACTACTACAACAAAAACAACAGTGTAATGCCTAATTTGTACTGTAAAATCTGTACTGTCCTGAGAGCTCCCAGGAGGAGGTGGGTTTCCTTGTGGCCCAGCATTTCATACAACACCTCTTCCAAAAGATTCCCAAGTCATCCCAAAACTGGGAATCATTCCACTTGCCACAAAAATGCAGCCATATCAGGGGTAGGATGTGATATCTCTTGAAGAGCAGAAATGCTTGGAACAAGGACAGGACAAGGCTCTCCAGCTGGAGTTGTAGAGGGAAAAGTGGGAACAGACCCAGGTAGGGATTCCTACAGGCTCAGCAGGTTAACCCCACCAACACCAACAGGCTGCTCAGCTGGGCTTGATTTAGGACCTGGGGTTTGCATTTTATGCAAAGAAGAGGGAATTCTGCTCCACCTTCTGCATACTCCATCCTTCACTGGACAGACCTAGTGCCACCACAGGCAGGACACTGGGGACTTGTGGCCAGGACACATCCAGGACACAGGCTGCCTGTATATCACCCGGTGGAATAATATCCTTTTTGCTGGCAAATCCATCCAAAGGGAGTTAGAAAGGAAATCAATAGATGTGTTTGCCTGGGAATTTCTCCTGCACTGAGATATTGACAGTGCAGTGGCCACCAGGTCTGTGAAGAGCTTGGACAGATTTAATGCTGCCCACTGTTAGTGATGGGCAAACACTGCTGGGGATGCGAGGAAGGCGTGGGCAGTGTCCAGGGGAGTCAGTCTGGCACATCCATCCATGTGTGTGGGAGGGACAGGACAGGACAAGAGGGATTACTGCTGAGGAACCGCTACTTTTGGGACATGAATCCCACGTGGGAATGCCCTTCCCTGGGAGAAGGCATGCGCTCAGCGCGGCCGGGGGGCTGCAGGATGCGAGCGCGGAGCTGAGGATGGGCAGTGCGGGATGCGCCCGCCGGACCCTCCCCGCAGCGGGGCCGGCCCGGAGGGGCAGTTGTGGCCGTGTCGGTCCGTGGGGCCCTGCTGCCCTCTCGTGGCACCGCGGCAGGACGGCGCTGGGATCCCGGGATGCGGCACATCATCTTGGGATACAGCACATCATCCCAGGGTACAGCACATCATCCCGGGATACAGCACATCATCTTGGGATACACCACATCATCTTGGGATACAGCACATCATCCTGGGATACTGCACATCATCCCGGGATACAGCACATCATCTTGGGATACAACACATCATCCCAGGGTACAGCACATCATCCCGGGATGCCTCACATCATCTTGGGATACAGCACATCATCCTGGGATACTGCACATCATCCCAGGATGCAGCACATCATCCCAGGATACAGCACATTATCCTGGGGTGCAGCACATCATCTTGGGATACAGCACATCATCCTGGGATACAGCACATCATCCTGGGATACTGCACATCATCCCGAGTATTGCACATCCCACCACCCTCACCCTGCAGCCCCTCCGTGCCACCCGCGGGGTCGCATCCTTCCATCCTCATCCCAGCCTCGGGGAGGGCAGTGTGGTAACATGCCCTGGCTGTCGGTGCTTGATAAAACACAAAACACTGTGGCCCCACAAGGGTGGCTCCATGACCCCCCACATCCCCCCCTCCATGGCAGCTGGCTCCCTCTCTCCTCCAACACACCCACACATCCCTTTCCATGGGATGGCTGAGACCTTCCCAACCCTGCCAGCTGGATGTCCTGCTACCAGCATGGGACAGCCCCCTGGGACACACCACCTTGTCCATGGGTCAGGGTGACCAGAGTCCCGGGCTGCACAACCTTCCCATCCTTCCTTGTCATGTAGGGTCCCCATACTCACACATGATGGGTAATATCATCAGCTTGTCATTGTCACCTCTAATTAAATCCAGAGAGCCCTTTGTTTTCTCCCCAGGATGCATTGGAGGATTATTTCCTATTCCTACCATTGTTTTTTTCCTCACACTGTTCATTTTCAGGTGTGGGTGGCCTCACAAGATCTGCCAGACCACCCTGGTTTCAGTGTTTACATCCATTTTTCTTCCCCATATATCAGGGACTGAAAGAGCATTTCCCTGGTGAGGCCAGGAACTTGGAGTGAACCCTGTGTCCCCTCCCTGGGTACAGCAACACCCCCAGGGAGCCACTGGGGCTTGGACTTTAAATCTCACTTGTTTTCTTCTGCAACCCTGGCCAGGCTTTGCATCTGCTCTTGCTGCCTCTGAGTGCATCCACCGCCCACACTGCTGATCCCTGCTGCTCCAGGGATGTAGATCCCTTCCAAATGAACCATTATTCTAAACAAAGTGGAAAAACCATCAAGAGCAGAAGGTGGCAAGACTTGGTGCATTATGCAAGTGCTTCCTTCAGCGCAGGTCGGTGGCGGCTGGAGCAGGTGAGCAGTGGAAAAGCGCTGCAGGCGGAGAGGCCTCGTGGAGGGATTTTGAGAAATGGTTAAACTGAGAACTTGCCTCTTCCCCAGGCAGTGAATTCCTCTGAGCCTGAGCCTCCAGAGCTGGAGAGCTGCATGTCGGTCCTGGGCTGACCACGAGATGCTGCCTGTGGCACCGGAGCACCAGTGGTGTGTGAAGGACATGGTTCTCTTGGCTTCCCCCTGCTCCTCGAGGAAGCCCTGACCTTCCTCAGCTTGCTGTGCAGCCCCACAGGGTCACAGCAGAAGGGGTCTCTCTGCCATCTCTAAAGCAGGTTCATCCAAGCAAAAATGGGGCTGGTGCCCCTGATGGTGACAGTGGCTTCAGGAATCACAGGGCATAGCCCAGCCATAGGCCAGCGGCCAAATCCCTGCCTCTGGCTGCCACTGCCAGCCTGCAGCGTCTGCTCACAGCTGCAGCTGTACCCAAAAATAGTCCTTTTTGTCCTGGAGCCCACAGGCTGCTCCGATGCACCCTATGAAACGAGAAACACACGTTTCAGTAGGTGATGCTAAACCCATCAAACACTCAGGAACCTGCTGGGAGAAGGGAAGGGGAAAGAAAAAGGGGAAAGAGGGGGAAAGGCGAAGGGAATGGAAAAGGAAAAGGGAAGGGAAATGAGAAGGGAATGCAAGGCAAGGTAAGGGAAATGAAAAAGGAAGGGAAAAGAAGAGAATAGAGAAAGGAGAAGGGAAGGGAATGAGGAAAGGGAAGGTGGAATAGAAGGGAAGGGGCTGATCCCGCAGCAGCACTGCCTGATCAGGGAAAGGGCAGAGAACAACCCGCATGTGCCTAAAGGACATATAACAACCCGATTAAAAAAAAAAAAAAAACTAAAAAAAAATTAAAAAAAAAATCCCAAACACAAAAAAAACCCACAAACAAACAAACAAACAAAAACCCCAAAAACGCAAATACGGTCCTTCTTCCCCTTTGTTACTTTCAACCTTTCCTTTCTCAACGAGCCGCAGCACAAGCCCGGCAGACCGAGGTCCATCCCGTGGTCCATCCCCTCCGCCACAGCCCCCTCCTCGGGCCGGTGCCCGGTGTCCCCCCTCAGACCAGGCCAGCCGTGGAACCCGGACTACATCTCCCGGCAGGCCCCGCGGCCGAGCTCACGTGACGCGAGGCGCGCGGCGCACGCCGGGAGCGGCGCGGCCCGGAGCGGCGGCAGGTGAGGAGCGCGCGCGCGGGGCCGCGGCGGCGGCGCCCCCTGCAGGGCGGGGCGAGCACGGCGGGACCCCCGGGCGGGCGGCGTGAGGGGACGGGACGGGATGGACGGGACGGGACGGGATGGACGGGACGGGAGGGAAGGGGATGGGATGGGATGAAGGGAATGGAAGGGGGCGATCGGACCGCGCCCCGCGGGGTGGGCGCTCCCCCCGCCGCGGGTCCGCCTCGCTTCGTCCCCCGCGGCAGGAGCGCGGCGGCCGGGGCTGAGGGGGCTCGGAGCGGGCCCCGCCCGACCCGCTGCCATTGACTCCGCGGGCAGACGGAGCCTGGGCGTGTGCTTTGTGCGGTCAGGCACCAGCACGGGGCACTCCATGGCTGCCCTATCCCCGCGTGCCCAAGGCCGGGCTGGACGGGGCTGGCAGCAGCCTGGGCCTGCGGAACGTGTTGAATTAGGTCATCGTTAAGGTCCTTCCAACCCAAACCCTTGGATTTTTCAGTGAAACCCCTCCAAACGCAGGGGTTGTCCTGCCGGTTGTGTTGTTGTGACAACTCCTGTCAGCGGCGCTTATTTTGCAGCATTACCCTATTATTTCCCCTCGTTAATGACACGAGCTCTGAATTACAAGTGAAGCCTCTGCTCTCACCGCAGACACTCACTAAAAACTACCGGGTGACAAGAGAAACCACGGCAGGAAATTTCTTCTGAATGTAAGGAAACAAAACTCGCATAATTCACGGTTTTATGGCTTGATCCTCAGCTGAGGCTTTCTGTAATACCCTGCTCTGCGTCAGAGGAACTGCCCTGGGAGGGACCGACACGCAAGAACAACTCGCTGTTAAGGAAACTTCCATGGAGGCACAGCCGAGTGTGGAGGGAGATAAAATGAAAAAATAATGTCCCATTACTGAGGGCATGCTGACATTCCAATAAAGAGGGTTATGTATGAAAAGAATGTCATACAAATCAGCTCTCAAAAAGCCCAACCTGACTTAAAATCCCATCCACAGTTGTTCTTTAATGAAAATACTTGTTTTAAAGGTAGCTTTTAATGTAACTCTCAGTACTTGGTGCCTGTGCTGCTCCCTTGTCCTTCCCTAAGCGAGTCTTTTGACGTGTTTCCAAGGAAAGTAAGAATAATGAACCTGGTATCCTGTGTTTCATTTTTTAAAATCATTTTAAATCACAAATTTTTTCCTCCCTCAGAGGAAGGTTTCTGTTCTCCATGGCAGTGCCCAGGTTTCTGCTTCTCCAGGGCCAGGGCTGTGATACTCAACCTGCCACCGTGGAGCTGATCCCAGCATGGTGCCTGGGGATTCTGTCACACCACTGAATCCCTTCATGAAATACAGGCTTTAAAGGATTCTGAAGTGCAGATGACAAATTACAATTAGGGGGCTTTTTTTCTATGCTGTATGAGCATAAAGAACTTTTCTTCCTTGTGGTTGTTTTTCTGCCCAGGAACACACAGCAAACTGAAATACACAGAATATTTCCCAAAGAGGAAGGAGGCAGACCCAGCAGGGAAGTGAGAATGCTGTGTGCATGCAGCCATTTCTCAGCGAGAGCTGTGTGTTCACATCCCTCTGCCACTCTCTCTTTATTTCAAAGACTAACTACTTCCTTCTCCTCCTCCTCTTCCCTAGAAGAAAGGTTTTCTTCCCTATTTTTTAGTGGCTAAGCAGTACAATAGCAAAGGATTTGAAACCCAGTCTAGTGAATAATAACTTAATGATGTGAGCCCTGTTCTGTTCCTTTTGAATGGATGGCTGCTTTGGCAGGAGAGCTGCTGGGATCTGCTCCCTGCTGGGAGGGATGTGAGGGTGGAGAAACCTGGATTGAAGCTGAACAGCAACCAGAGTGGTGTAAAACTGAACCAGGGGACGAGAACGAGGTCAACGCTGCGAGATTGTGAAACGAGGAGAAATTAAATGCAGTTAAGCTGAGTTCAGGAGCTAATAGTGAACACTGGGAGTCTGTTTGGAGTTGTCTGTTAACTCCATTACTGCTAATACCTGCCTGAGCTGTGTTTAATTGGCATGAAGCATGCTGCAGCATGGCAGAGGTTACTGAGATGCACTGGCATCAAATCTTCTCTGTGTTTTCAGCGTGCACAGTCACCCCCAGAACGAGTGGAAGCTGACAGAACATTCCTGCTACTTTCACTTCCTGGCAAATGTATGAAACCTTGAAAATGTGTTTTGGCTCTCTAGCAAAGCAGAGTGAACCAAGCACATTTATTTTGTTGGTATCTGATGTCACATCTGAATGCAGGTCTCCAGAGGTGATCTATTAATGTCCTAAAGCATTGCACCATCTGGTTCCTCCTTTGATGCACAACATTTTGAATGCCTGGTTTAATCTCCCTGGGTTTCAGTAAATTATGTAAACTCAGAGTCTTGGCAGCAGGAGATGGGCACCATGAGGAGATGATTCAGTCATCAATATCTACTGGGCTTCCATATTGGTGCCATTACACTTATTTCAGTTCTACTTTACAAATTTTGCAAGTGAATAATTCATCGCACTGGGAGCTACAAGTTAGTTTTGAAAATTTCCCACCCTGAGATTAGCTATGACTAATCCATCCTTCCCAACGTGGAAAAGCTAACTGGGTTTCTTTTTCTGCAGGGTTAGGCGATAAGTCAGAAATAAATTGCATGTATACATAACTGCTGGTGGTGACATAAATCACATTTCCCTTTTTTTCTTCCAGGACAGAATCAGAGCACCTTGGAATAGATGTGAGCACAAGGCACTGCGCCGGGTAAAGCTGCCTTGGAGCACCATGGCTGCTGCCCCTTATCTCAACTCGGACGCGCTGCGAGAGGTCCTGGAGTGCCCCATCTGCATGGAGTCCTTCACCGAGGAGCACCTGAGGCCCAAACTACTGCACTGTGGGCACACCATCTGCAAGCAGTGCCTGGAGAAGCTCCTGGCCAACAGCATCAATGGCATCCGGTGCCCCTTCTGCAGCAAGATCACGCGGATCACCAGCTTGGCTCAGCTCACTGACAATCTCACCGTGCTGAAGATCATCGACACGGCCGGCCTGGGGGAGGTGGTGGGACTTCTCATGTGCAAGGTCTGCGGGAGGAGGCTGCCAAGAAACTTTTGCAAGAGCTGTAGCTTGGTTTTGTGTGAGCCCTGCAAGGAGGCTTCACACATGCCCCCAGGTCACAGAGTCATTGCTATTAAAGAGGCTGCTGAGGAGCGTAGGAGGGAATTTGGGACGAGGCTTGCCAGGCTTCGGGAGCTCATGGGTGATCTTCAGAAAAGGAAAGCTGCCCTGGAGGATGTTTCAAGAGACCTGCAATCCAGATACAAAGCGGTTCTGCAGGAGTACAGCAAAGAGGAGCGCAAGATCCAGGAGGAACTGGCCAGGTCACGCAAGTTTTTCACCACGTCTTTGTCTGAAGTGGAGAAGATAAATAACCAGGTGATGGAGGAGCAAGCTTACCTGCTGAACTTAGCAGAAGTGCAGATAATGTCTCGCTGTGACTATTTCCTTGCCAAAATAAAGCAGGGGGATATAGCTCTCCTGGAGGAGGCAGCGGACGAGGAAGAACCAGAGCTGACAAACAGTCTCCCGAGGGAGCTGACTCTGCAAGAGGTGGAACTCCTTAAGGTGAGCCACGTGGGACCGCTGCAGATCGGGCAGGTGGTGAAGAAACCCCGGACCGTTAACGTGGAGGAATCTCTCGTGGAAAGCGCAGCATCCTCCTCTGTACCATTTAGGGAGCCTGACCTGGTGCAAGAGGAGCCCAGCTGCACCCCCCACTCCTCACCAGCCAAGCCAAGGATGCCTGAAGCAGCCACGAGCATCCAGCAGTGTTACTTCATCAAGAAGATGGGCTCCAAGGGCAGTCTGCCGGGGATGTTCAACCTCCCCGTCAGCCTGCATGTCACCAGCCAAGGCGAGGTGCTTGTGGCAGACCGGGGCAACTTCCGAATCCAGGTCTTTACCCGCAAGGGCTTCCTGAAGGAGATCCGCCGCAGTCCCAGCGGCATCGACAGCTTCGTGCTGAGTTTCCTTGGAGCAGACTTGCCCAACTTGACCCCCCTTTCTGTCACCATGAACTGCCACGGGCTGATCGGTGTGACAGACAGCTACGACAACTCTGTCAAGGTGTACACCATGGACGGCCACTGCGTGGCGTGTCACCGGAGCCAGCTGAGCAAGCCCTGGGGCATCGCCGCGCTGCCCTCGGGCCAGTTCGTCGTCACTGACGTGGAAGGGGGGAAGCTCTGGTGCTTCACTGTGGACCGTGGCGTGGGGGTGGTGAAGTACAGCTGCCTGTGCAGTGCTGTGCGCCCCAAGTTTGTCACCTGCGATGCTGAAGGGACCATTTACTTCACTCAGGGGCTGGGGCTCAACCTGGAGAACCGGCAGTACGAGCACCACTTGGAAGGAGGCTTCTCCATCGGCTCTGTCGGCCCAGATGGGCAGCTGGGACGCCAGATCAGCCATTTCTTCTCCGAGAATGAGGATTTCAGGTGCATTGCTGGGATGTGCGTTGATTCCAGGGGAGATCTGATCGTTGCTGACAGCAGTCGTAAGGAAATCCTGCATTTTCCTAAAGGAGGTGGCTACAACATCTTAATCCGGGAGGGACTCACCTGCCCGGTGGGTATTGCCATTACTCCCAAAGGGCAGCTGCTGGTGCTGGACTGTTGGGATCATTGCATTAAGATCTACAGTTACCACCTGAGAAGATACTCCACCCCTTAAAGGCTTGGTTGTAAGCAAAGCCTGTCTTGGCAGTGGAGATTCTTGCAACCTCCTTGAAATCCAACAGGAACCAGTGTCAAGCCTTCAGGAAGATCGTGCCATAACTGAAGGGGATTTGGCACAGAGGTCATCATGTTCTGTGTTTAGAAACAAAATAGCTTTTGTGGTGGTGGTCTGCTTTTTCTTCTTGTTTTTTTATATAAAATCCATACAAATAAGAACAAGCGTAATGGAAAGGATCCATCCTTTGCAGTCTTGCTTCTTGTGACTGATCACTCCATAAACCTCTTCACGTGTCCTTATGCCACATCTCCTACACCTCCAGCTTCAACCATTGTGTCTTTCTTTGTGCCATAAACACTGACTAACTCTAAAAAACTCTAAAGCACCCTTCCCTTAGAGAACTAGCAGAGGCAATCCTGTGGTACTTGCAAGGAACTGGGTAGCAGTTGTCTGGGCAACTCCTGGAGAGAACAATTTGTGCTTGCAGCACTGCATAAAACGAAATGGCCTCTTCAACTGCGCCAAGATGAAGCTTTGCTTCCACCCTGACGAGGCAGGGCTGTCTCTCCCATTTTTCTGGTGTTCAGAAGATTGCCCTGTCGTGCCATTTGTGAATTGTGTCTGTTCCATGTGAAGTGAGTACTGTGCAATCGTGGGAGACCGACCTGAGCCAGAAAATTGCCCTCTTTATTCCTGATTTGTAAGAATACAGGGGTTTTATTACTAATCAGAGTTTTGCTAGATAGAAGGGGATAAAAAGGGAGGGAGGGGACTGGAGAAAGAGAAAAAAAAAAAAAAGAGGGGAAATCTAGGGTTGCTATTTACTGTTGTTTTATTATTAAATGTATCCTGGAAACTATCTATGGAAGGTCTATCTGGTATCTAAAACTTCCTGGGGAAGGGGGAAGAACTAGGGGAATAAGAGTGGGAGATTGTAGGAAATGAGATTAAATGCAATGTATTGTATGTTCACCTGCACTTCACTACTCTGCATTCCAGAGCACTGCATTTAGCAATAGATTTCCACTTATCTGCACCTCCTCTGTGCAAGTTACTCGCTTCTGAGATAGGGATGGGCAGGGGGGACTATGTCACTTCTATTTTTTTTAAGACTTGGAAGCACATCCACTGGTGTGTTTTTGTTTTTTTTTTCCTTGCACAGCAAAACACTACATTCCTGAGATTTATTTTTTTTTTTGGTAATTCTTTTTTCCACGACACCAGCAGGCACCAGAATTGCTGCTCATCGTGGCTTTGGGCCAAATGAAGCACAAAACTGCAGCTGTGTGAACCAAGGCCCCCACAGTGCTGCTCTCCTGGCTGATAAATGTGTACCTCAGTGTGGTGCTGCTCGCCCAGAATAGTTTATTGAAGGAAAGATGCATTTAAATAGGGCACAGTGGTAGCATGTTAATCTGCCACAGATAATAGTTACACTGCAGTGCATTTATTTGTTGCCATCAACAACGTAGTTGCAAATTTGGGGCCACGACAGACAATATAAAAGCTGATTTTATGGTGGCTGCCATGCTCCAGCAAATTGTTTGCTACTTGTCCTACAACATGTTTGCAACAGGTGATTTTTTAATTTTTTTTTAAGCCCATATACTTTTCCCTGCTGAAACAGAAAAGAGAAACAGGTTGGTGAGCTGTTGCTGCTCTAGCTGGATGTTTGGCAGTTAAAGGGATTGCAGAAAAAGCGCTGGAAGCAGATTTTGGTGGGATTTGGGGTTTTTTTTTCCCTCTCTTTCTTGTGCTCAGCCAGTGCTGAAGGAATGAACATGCAAACACATCTGTGTGATGGAGCTTCCATCAGGGCAGCTTCCAATTTTTCCTGCTATAATGTGCTGGGAAAAGCTTGTGGAGAAGGGAGCTAAGGCATGAGGTGGTTGATGGTGCTGAGGCACCCAGGGACTCAACTCCCCTCCCCTCCCCTGCTGTGCTTGCCAAGGCTACAGACTTCTACATCACTATTCACATTCTCTGCTTCTTTTTGGGTGGGAGGGGGCAGTTGCCCAAGGCATGTGACAGCAATTCAAGGAGCCTTTCTCATCCTGAATGTGTGTTTTGGGGAGGTGGTGATGATTACTGGGCTGTGCTACAGTTCATGACATTGTAACTGAAGGCATTTTTCCAATTTTATGACAATGGCAGTTCCCTTCTGGTTTCTTTTAAACATTTCTCCTGCTTCCAAGAACTGCTCCACACAGGAGGCTACCGTGGACCTGAATAATTAAAGCAATATTATCTATGATAATATGTACCTCTGTAATTTTCTGTTCCCGTGGATTATTTTTATTTTTATTTTTTTTTGCAATAAACAGCACAACTGCTAGCAATAACATTTCCTGGAGTGCTTGAAAAAATAATTAAAAAAAAAAAAAAGGAAAAATTTCAAAGCTGGTCCAGTAAACTGAGCAGTTGGTTACTCCAGCCTGTTCCTGGTTACAGAGTTCAAACAAAGCGTCTGTCATCTGTTTCTCACTCAGAGAGTTAAGAAAAGTAACACCAACCCTGCGAGGCACTGGTGGGCCAGGACAGTGTTGGGGCTCTGTCTTGCCTGCAACTCTTCCGGTCTGGGGCTTCAGGGAGAAAAGGTAAAAAGAAAACCTGTCCCTCACCCAGGGTCTGCACATCCCCTGACAAAACTCAACTGTGAGATGATGTTACAGAGCTTTTCTTGCTGTGGTGCTCCCACACAATGTCATGATCATCTTCCAAACGAGGTGAAATGGAGTAATTAAGGATTATGCTGAAATAGTTTGGCTCCTGCTCTGTATCTGGAGGAAGAGCTTGTATGGTCATACGTATGTGTTTGGTTTTTAAAGATTGTGTAATAAAGGAGAAATTGATCCAATTAAAAGTGCATTGCAAACGGCTCATTTTCTTATTAAAACACTTCATCTTCTCCCCTCCATGGCAGATCGGATTTTACAGCCAGTGGGGATTGAATTGGGAACGTAGAGGCTACGAGACCCTTTTTATGTGTCAGGTTGTTGAGGATAAATCTGATCTTGGCAGACTTGTGGAACTTTCCTGACACTTCCCTACCCACCTCATAAACCAACGCTGTGGTTTTGTACCCTGTGACACTGCCTCAAGGGCAGTATCTTCCTTGTCACCTGATGTTTCAGAAGTCTGATTTCAGTTCACTGGCTCTGGGAGCTCAACAGGACATGGGAGCCTGGCTGAAAACTCCATCCCCTGGCTCATCCCTGCTCTGCCAGTGGGGACCTGTGGTGCAGCCAGGACACATCAGGTGCCATGGGCTTACCTAGAAGACCTCAGCCTTTGGTGCACTTACACTGTGAGGGTACAAGACACCTGGGTTTCCTCTGTTTATAGTCCCCCTCCTTGGAGAACAGCTTGGGCTGTTCTGATGTTGCACCATGATTAAATTATTTTTAGATCAAAACTCTGCCATGGGAGCTGAGCTGGTGAGGGAACCTGGTGTGACTGAGGGTGCAGCTGTGAAGGTGCCTCGACCCCAGCTGGGGTGGTGCCAGTGGAGCTGCCAGATGGCTCCTGGATGGTCAGCAGGGACATTTCCTCAGCAGAAACACCCACAGCACATGCAGGTTCTCCCCTTGTCCAGCCACCTGCCTGGTCTAGGTGAAACATTTCATCACTTGGGCTCATCTCAGCCCTTTAAACAGGTTGGAATTTCTGGTTTATCAAACATCCTCCAACCCTTGCAGAACAGCTGCTGTGGGGTGCTGTTGGACCTACCCTGGAGCTTTATCACAAGTTTTGATTTCTTAGAGTAGAACAGCTGAGCCATGGACATTGTTCCAGGCAAAACCAGGAGCCAGGGAATGAAGGCATGAAGAGGAGAGCCTGTTCCTCATCAAAGGGGGTAGAGTTACAAAAGTAAAAATAAAGCCAGATGCTTTGAGTTGTTCCTATTGTATAGCTTAAGTGATTTTTCTGGGTCATTACTCAATGCGAGGATTTAAAGTTATTTCATTTTGCACAACTAATTACTTGACTTGCCTGGCAATTCTGGATTACAATGAGCAGTGCATAAGGTCATTTACCAGACTTACTCACAGCACATGTTTTAGTCTAAACTAAATTTCATGGCAAGCAGCGAGATTGTTTTTACCTCCTCCGAACAAAATGTTGAAATCTGAGGGTTTGAAATAATGACATAAAGCAAGCAATTAAGAGTGTTAAAAGAGTGTTCAAAAGGTAATAGAGTGGTTGTACATAGGGACAGATCTCAAAAACAGGGAAATTCGATGTGTTCTACTTCTGACCAAGCACATATAAGGGAAACCCATTATGTCCTTTAACTGCTGAAAAAGTAGCTTTACAGCTTTCTTAATGCACCTGATTGCATCTAGGAAAGGAAAACTAAACGTTCCTGCGGACTAGTTCAATCTTAATTGTGTTAATGGCAGTATCAGACCTGAAGGGAGACAAATGCAGCCTTGAAAGGACAGGAGGGAGCCTCAGAAGAATATGGACTGCTATTTTAACAGAGCCCCAGGCTCTATCCTTAATTTTGTGAAGGATATTTATGAAGATCTCCTGTCAAAACTGGTGAGTTCACAGGAAAGCATGAAAGCTGTCACCTCTTACAGGTAGATGCAGTTCATGGAGTGTGGTCTGAGAGAAGAACTGGGGAGGGCAGGGAGCAGAAAGGCTTAGAGAATGTGACAGGACCTGCCAGAACACAGCCCCTCCAAGGAATATTCCTATAAATGATCGATCACTGAGAGGGAACATGAACATTGTTCCCATCTGCAGCAGCCACAGGCTGAGCTTGCTGAGCACTCAACATGGCCAGGGAACCTCAGTCAAGGAAACTCTATCTAGAGATCATAGGAAATTCAGTAAAAACAAACATTTCCCTCACTGCAGACCTAAAGTAACCTCCCAGCTGGGCAGTGAAACCCTCTGGATCTCCCCACCCAGGCGCACACATCCTGAGCCCATCAGCATCCCTTCCTGCTTCCCAGGTGGGCTTCTCCAGTGGGAGTAAGCAAACTGGAACAGCTCTTACAGAAATCTCACCAAGGCTATCAGATTTAGCAAGCAGAGCAGCTCTTCCCCTTCCCTGAGCAAGCTCTCCTCCTCACCAGCCAGAACGAGGAGCCACAGAGCAACCAGCTCTCTGCTGAACTTTTATCAGTGAAAGAAGTGGTTACCAGCAGGGAGATTTGCTGGATGGAGGGATCACTCTCTCCCCTGAGGTACAGTTTTGGAGTCTCTGAAGTGGGGTAATAAACTCCAGCCTCCACTGCAGTTTATTTTTATGGCACTGTGTGGTGAGGACTAGCCCAGTTAGGGTCAGCTGTCCCAACACCTCACCCACCCCAACCTAGTGACTGTGGGGACAGAACGGAGACAGGGAGGAAGCATGGATGCCATGAGGGCATGCTCAGCAGCAGCCAGCACTCTGGGGTGTTATCCACACTTGTTTCTCCAGAAATCCACAGCACCACTGTGACAAAGCCAGTTCCCTCCATCCTGCCAGGCCCAGCACATTCCTACACACAGCAGGAGCTGGCTGGGGACATCACGTTTGTCCCAGCTGCCAAATGAAGGTCCTCACACAACTGCTACCAACTTAATGAGGCACCGTCAGCGTTAAATACTGGCTCCACCGGGGAAGAAAACCGATGTGGGCTCCCATGGCACAGATCAATGGCTGGGTCGATCTCAAGGTCCCTGCTTGGAGGCCACTCGATGTGTTAAAGCATTGCTTGGCTGCACAGAGCCAGAGCAAGCAGCCCAAAAAATGGGCTTTTAATCACTCTGCATGAAGTAAAATTGGAGTTTGCTTTGGTGTGCTCACAGACTGAGGCTGTTCTTGTGAGGGAGCCTGGGGATGCTCCTGTGCCTGCCCTGAAGGAGCGCAGTGTTCAGTGTGCCACAGCCGTGCCACCGTGCCCATCTGGCTGTCTCTTGTGGGATTCTGCAAATCCTTAGGGACAAGGGCAGGCTGCTCTGTCACCTCACTTCCCCACACACAGTCCTCATCCACCCTCAGGAAGAAGGGAACGCTGGTCACTGCTGCAGGCAGAGCAGGCTGCCCGCTCCGTGCTGTCCCTGGCCGGAGGTGGATCCCTTTCCCTGCCCTTGGCAGAGCTCTGCAGATCCTGACCCGTGCCACAGGCTCTGGGACAGCTCCAGCCCCGGCACGGAGCCAGCGCCTGCCCTGGCACCAGCGGCGTCAGCTTCTCCTCAAAACCATGTTTTCAATTAGGGCTCGACGCGCAGATTGTGCCTTTATTGTTGGAGGCCTCCTCCTGAGGCCCGGCGATTGATTTATGAAGTTGATTAAAATATTAAAATAATTTTGTGTGGTGCTGCAAACACCCCGTAATGCACATTTTTCTCTGAGTTGCTGTTGTTCCAATTAGCTTGAGACTCTCCTCTCTCTCTCCTCTTGTGACCTGTTTTGTCCACTAACAAATTGCAGTTATTCTGGCCCTACTTTTATATTTATTAGAGCTGATGCATATGTGTTCTCACTGAGCAGTTCAGAATGGCTGGTGAGCAGCGGGAAGCCTGGCAGGCCAGAGCTGTTCTGAGTGGAGAAGGCATCCAGAACTGTCTAGCTGGAGCTATTTATTCTGATCTGCCTTATGTTGCTGGCAAAATGAGGGTAAATCAGTAGACAAGTTGGGAATAAAATCCATCTACCATGAACAGCGAGCTCTTTCTCTTGGCTAACTGGGATTTCCCTGGGACAGAGCCCTGGGTTTCCCACGACACTTTGTCCACAAGCTGATCTCCCCAAGAGCCCTGACCATCCTCAATGTCCTTCCAAGTGCATTTTCTGGCCATCAAAGAGCTGGATACAACACTGGTCACCTCTGCATTGCCCACAGCCCCAAAGTTCAACCTCACTGACCCCACCAAAGCCACAGATGGAGCCATGCACAAAACACAAGGTCAGGACCAGCACCTGGTGCCCAAACACTTCACAATCAGGAGGGAAAGGTTTATGTCCAGGTATTACATGCAACCCCTCAGGGGATCCCTGGAGTACCATGAGTGCTTTGGTGCTTCACAGGCAGCAGGAAAGGACATTCTGAATGCCCCAAAAATGCCAGGGCAGCCAGGCACAGGAGTGGGGGCAGGACCCGGGTGGGGAGTGAGGGATCCACCTCAGCCAGCTGCATACCATGGACTAAAAAGGAAATTATTCTGTCCCTGAGCACTGCTTTGCCTTCAGGCCCTGTGCCACTGTGGGGCTTTGTGGCCAAGCCCTGAGCCACCACTGCCCTGGTATGGGGAGGTGGGAGTGAAGGGATGGGAGATGTTTCATCACCAGATCAAGCACTGTTCATGTCCCCTCTGGCCCCAGCATTGTGGAACAGCAGCAATGCTTGTGCCAGGCCTGGACTGCAGCAGCTGCCTCTCGTTCCCACCTCTCATTCTCCTGAGAAACCCTTGTCTGGGTTTGGTTTGGTCCCAGGTGATGGTGCTGGGACCATGGGGCCCTTGAGGTCTGACACGTTTGCCCCTGGAGTGCAGGGAGTGCTCCCGAGTGATTAATAACATTGTGAGTACATAAACAACCCACCTCCACGTGCCTCCTCCTGCTAAACAGGGGCATTGCTATGGCAAACTTCATTTATCACTATTTAAAACCCAAACAAACGAGCACAGGGTGTTATAAATACGCTTACAAGATGAGCTGTGCTGGGAAAACGGAGAAGAAAATGAGCCAAGAGCAAGGGAGGCGGCGTGTGGGAGAACACCTCCTTCTGTCGGGTTCCAGGGAGCGAGGCTGCTCTTGGCAGTGCCACCAGAGCAGGATTCAAGTGCCCTGATGGCCTCTGTTACCATCAGCCCTAAGGTGGGCCCTGTGATACACCACAGATGTTTTTTAAATAGAAAAATATCAGATCCAGGGCATATCCCCAACTCCCTGGAGGAGAGAGATGAATTGGCAAATGGAAGGCTACAGCGATAAGGCAGTTTTTATAAACATAACCTAATTGTATTACTTCAAAGTCCTGAAGTTTATTGCCCTGTTTAATGATGTGTCTCGTTATTTATGGTGTAGCACAATGAGTCTGCTATTGATTTAATGCACTTCCTTAAAGACTGTCATTGTCACAAGCAATAAAACAAAGCCATTCTGAGACAGCTCATTTATGTCACATTTCCATCAGCTGACCCCGGGCACTCGAGGGCCACCGTGGGGACGGGGGTCACCCTGAGCAAGGATGGAGCTGTGTGGAAGCTGAAGGGCAGGAGCAGGCAGGGTGGCTTAGGGATGCTGCCACTGGGCACTCAGTCTGGGACAAGGCTCTGCCTGAGCCCACCAACCAGCAGGGTGATGGTGTACGCATGGGAAAGGGGGTGATGGATGCAAACCAGCACACAACACCTGATGTTTGTGCCCCTGCCCGTTCCCGTCGCCCTCCTCACCTTTCTGGTACTGGAGCCAGAGCTGCTGCTGGACCTTCTTGCTGGGGAAGTGGATGGTGCAGCTGAACTCGGAGCCGTACAGCGCCTCCGCGATGTAGTGGGAGCCAAACTGCTGGATGAAGGAGAGCAGCTCCTCCCGGCTGCTGTCCTTGTTCAGGATCTTCAGGATGTTTGCAAAGCCTGTGGGAGGGAGGCAGGGAGTGGGCAGGGCAGCCAGCCAGGGGAAGGAGCCCCAGAGGTTCCCTGCTCAGCTCATTCAAGGACCCACATGGTTGCAGTTCCTCCTCTTGCCTCCACCTGATCCTTTGGAATCCACAACCTGTTATTACCTCGGGCTGTGGCTCTGACTTCCTTCTCTGATTCCTCTCCCTAAGAGATTTCTCAGATAATTTTACAGGGATGTGCATGTGAACATGTGCACACACACACACACACTCCATCCTTCCCAGCTCATCTGCTCTTCAGGCTGCTGGCACATCATTAACACCTCCCCAGAGGATGTGCTTGGCCTTTGCTTGGCTGAATCCAAAACCAGAGATGTTCCATCCCTAGTGCAGACACCCAGCACAACTGGTAACTATTTTTAGGAAAGCTGGAGACAGCCCAGAGGGACACACAGGGTTGGGCTGGTGGCAGCTCTGTGGGTGTGCGAAGGTCAAGGCATCACTTGGACAACATCCATACAGACAGCAGGGACCTCTGGCATGGGACAAGGACATGGACCCCGCTGCTCTGTGGAGGTGAAATATCCTGGAGATGCTGGTGACTTCACAGCACTTCAGCATCACTTAGAGCTGGCTGAGAGCACCGATTTGGTTCAGTGGTGGAACGGAAAACATACTGCAAGAAAATACGTCATAACTGTCACCAAAATGAGATTATCTGGCTGGTTGGTTGGTTGGTTGGTTTATTGAAAGAGAAGGCTGTTTTAATAAAAAACCCAGAAGAATTCATTTTGAGCTGAACCCACGTATTTTTTTTCAGCTCTTAGCAGGTTATTTCATTTTGGGGCTGTGCAGCCTGTTAGCACTAAATCTTTTTTTCTTTCTCTCTCCATTTAAAAACTCGTTGATTTTTAAATAAAAAGTGCTATTTTGAAACGAAAAGGCAAAACATTTCAGGTCGCAACAAAATGTTTCAGCATTTCTGAAACAAAATGTGTAGCTATAAAAATGTGGCAGTGAAATGTTTTGACATTTGCAGGATCCTCCCACCCACCCCTTCTTCATCTGTGACTCCCTGTTTTATATGACCTGCTTTTCCAAGTGCTTTGGTTCCTTTTGAAACCACTTTTTTTTTTGACTGGTTTTTGTAGCTATACATATACACAGCCACCCCACAACAAATCCTTCCTGCTAGCTGCTTACTGGCTTCCTCCTGCCTTTGACCTCACCTCTTGCTGCACAAACTCCCTGCCTCAGTTTCCCCCGTGTGAAAAAAGGAGGTGAATCTCCCTGCCTGCATCTGCAGGAGGTGGGAAATGTCAGTGGGATGCTTGGGGCAGAAAACCACCACCCACCCATGCAGACACATGATTCCCTGCCCCTGGAATCCCTCACCTGCAGAGAGAGTGATGGAGCTGAGCTTCACCCTGTAGAGGTTGCTCCTGACCCGCCAGTGCTGCACCATGGGGTACCCCATGGCCTCGTCGTACTTGATGTCCCCTGCAAAGAAAAAGCAGGTGGGTGACTGGGGAATGTTTAATGCCCCCACCTCGCTACGTGCTGCAGGGGTGAGAAATGGGGTGGTGGAAGGGCTGGAAACTCCCAGTGGTGCCATGGGCTCACTGGAGTGCTGGCAGGACCAGCACTGGGGTGGCTGTGACTGCCAGGAGCTCACAGGGATGGAGATGCTGCTGGGCTGGACTCCCACATGCCTCAGAGTATTTTTGCCCCAGGCACATTGGAAGGATGGCACAAAGGGGGTGATGATGCCCCTCAGGAACCACACTGGGATCCAGAAGAGGTTGTTCCTCCTGTGCTCCCCCCTGGGATGCTGGAGCTGGGGGCAGCTCGTACCTGTGAGGAGCTGGAGATCAGGAAGGGGCTCCGAGAGGACACCACGGCACTGCTCCTCCACGGGCAGCGGGATCACCAGGAGGCCATCAGCCAGCTGGGGGAAGTCCTTGATGAAGTTATTCTCCCTGCAGAGAGAAAAAGACAACTGCAAAGCAACGATGCAGGGCACGGCCGGGCAGCGGGGCTGGGCAGCCCTGGTGGCACGGGGACAGGAGGCTCAGGAGGGCTGGGGGACACCTGCTCCAGCAGGAGCCCTGCCAGGGGATGGGGTCTGCAGCCTCTCCACCAGCCAGCCCTGGCTGTGCAGCCCTCTGAGGTGTTGCCTAATGAGCTCCCCAGGGAGTGCAGCCCCATTAGTGCTCCAGAAGTATGGAACTGCTCTCAGCCTGGGGACCCGGCCACTGGGTTTGGCCCAGATTTTCAAAGTGGGCCCCTGGAGAGGGGGCAAGGAAAGACAAATCACTGCTACACACCAAAGCTGCCCCTTTGCACACCTGCAGCATCTTCACAGATGGACAGTGGCCAAGCTCTGCTGGGGCTCCCCAGGCAGCATTGTCACCAGCAGAGTTTTCACCGCCCCCAGTGACTCGCTCTCCAAAAGGCAGGAAAAAGTAAATTCTACAGACAGACACAAAAAAACCCCGCTCTCGTGTACAGCTCACAGTGCAATATTACCACACATGCAGGATCTTTTCTAACCTTGGCAGGTATAACACTGTATAATAGGCCCCTAATGAATTGTTTCTAGAACAACAGTGCCAGGGAAATTATTTGAAATGGTGAACAGACAGGTCTCTGGGAGACGAGCCTCCCCCGGTAAGCGAAATGCCTCGCGCCTGCGCCGGGGAAACAGGAGGGGGCATTTTAAATATTGATCTTAGAGCCAAAATATAGGCCAGGAGGCTTCACACCCTCCGGGTGTGGAGACAAAAGGGCAGCAGAGCAGAAGAAAGGGAGGTTCCTGCAAAATCAGGTCAGCCCCAGGAGCTTGGGGGAGGTTCAGACTGGCACCGCCTGCCCCAACTGCATTTTTTGTGATTCTGTTTCCTTTAAACAGCTGCTGATTTCACTCACCCTCCCTGGTTTTACCCCCTGTAGCCTGTCCCTGGGGGGATGATCTGTCATCCTGTGGTCCTCTCACAACTGGGGACACCCTGGCCACCTCCAGGAGCCCCAGCACAGCAAGATGCTGATTTCAGGGAACACTTCCCTGGGATACTCCCATTGCTCTGGGGCCCAGATGTGCCCAGGGTGAGCAGGAAGCCATAGCCCTGTGAAGCAGCCTGGGGATGTTCCCAGCCCCAAGGCGGGAGAGGAGCACAGGGAGGAGCCTCTGAAGGTAGGGACACAGTGACTGGGGCACAGGAAGTGTTCAGGGCCAGACTGGATGGCTCTTTAAGCAATATGGTCTAGTGGAAGGTTGAAACAAGATGATCTTTAAGGTCCCTTTCAACCCAAAGCATTCCATGATTCCCTGGCTGCACAGGCAGCCTGGCTCACGCTACAATCCCATTTCAGAGCCACCAGCCTGCATCTCAGGAGCCTCACTTTCTGCACTGCCTCAGTGCAAAAAAGGAAAAGTGCTTTATTTTTCTGAGGGGAAAAGCCTCCTCACTCACAGCGTGCTCCCAAATCTCCGATTGATCCCGCTGGGCACGGGATCCCCATGGTGGAGTGTTCTGCTGCTCTGAGCCCTTTGCTGTCACAGCAATTCCAAATGGGGAACTGCAATTACTGCTGGAGCTGTGTGGGTAGTGGGAACTGGGGCTGCAGAAGTCAGTAGGGAGCAGGGGAAGAAGCATGTTGGTGTCTCTGCTGCTCTGCCTCAGCAGAAAAGGGAAAACACCAGCGCTGACAAATCCCAAAGCCAGGGAGAAGCGTGATGCTGCACTGGGAAAGAGGGATGCAGCTGCACTGAGCCTGCCTGACATCCTGGAGCATGGAACTGTCCCTTTCCTGACAGGTCAGCTCCCCATCCTGCACCAGGATGAGCACCAGGGTCACTGCCTGCCCAGCCCCATACCCCACCTCTGAGGAGGGGATTCCCAGGAGGAAGCTGCTGGAACCTCCCAGGTGCTGTCCCACATGAGGAGATGGGCCTGGTATGCCCCAAGGGACACAAAGAGATGACAAGAGAGGTGCCAGAAGCTCATGTGAGGCACAGCACAGTCCCTCTGCAGAATCCTGACTGCCTGCAGGGGCAGGATGGTGATGGGGACATGCCAGGCAGGGCACACTGCTGCTGGGGTGAGCCCAGGGCACAGCATTCCATGGGCTGGCAGCTGGCAGAGGCCTGCAGCTCCTCTTCCACAGGGCCTTCCTAATAACCTGGGGCTTGCATGCGCTGTGGAGGCACAAAAAACAGTTCCTGCCAGACGTTTTTGCTCTCTGGAAGCTGTGATCAAAGCCATCGGGCTCTGTGCAAGGGGCAGGGACACGGATGAAGGGAGGGATGTGACAGCATCCCTGGGCATGTGCTGCCACACGTGCCAGCAGCACCTCTGCACGGCTGCAGGGCCAGGTGTGGGGTTCACAGGGTTATTAATCATCAAGGTGGGATGCAGATAAACCTGCCTGCCCCACAACATCCTCCTGTGTCTCTTGTTCTGCCCCTGGCATCTCCCCAGTGGAGCAGCTGCCCAGGGCTCGCTGGAGCCGTGAGCACGCAGCGCCACGCACACAGAACCCACTCCCCGGCACAGCGCTCTCCTGCTGGGGATCTGAGCATCTCCCGAGGCATTTTGCAGATACTGAGTCATTTCAGGAGGAAATGCAGTTTCTCCCAGCAGCATCTGACCCAGAGCACGTGCCTGCCTTGGAGGGAAGTGACTCCATATAAACAAGCCTGATGCTGGGAAAGGTCAAATGGCCAAAGGCTTTAGTGAGCTCCAGTACTGGCAGGGTGGGATGAGGAGGAAGACTGGATTAAACTGAGTTCAAAATCCTGGCTTTGATGGACACTCGGTGTATCCTGGGCCGAGTCCTGCAATGCACCCACTGCCTGGGGTGACACAAACACCGACAGCAGCTCCCACATCCCGGGCTGTTGCTGCTGGGGTGACAGCAATTAGCAGATGTTCAGGTACCAGGAGCAGGGCTCAGGCAGCAAGAGCAGCTGTTCTGCTGTCCTCCTGGAACCAGATGCACAAACCAGCTGTGGTTTTGGGGACTGTGACCTTTAATGACATGGCCAAGGTCACGCAGCAGAGCCGAGGTGCAGCGCTGGCAGCAGCTCACACAGCCCGTGGGAAGCCTCCAGAAAGGACAAAATGGGGTTTGGGGAGAGCAGGAGAGCCCAGTGCAGGCTCTGGGGAAGGGCTGGAGTGCTGTGGAGAATTGGGCCATTGGCTGCTGGATTCTGCTGGCCCTGGGGCACCATGTCTCCTTGCTGAGATGCTCAAAACCAAGCTGGCACTGGGATTTTGGCCTGCAGCAGGGAAAGATCAGCTGGTGGTTGACATGCATTTCATTTTCCAGTTAGCAACACTGCTGGGTGAAGGAGCAGCTTCTCCTCTTTACCTCAGTCAGCTGTGGCTTCCTCCCTGGGCACTCTGCTCCCACAGGACATGGCCTTGAGGATGGACTGTGCAAACCAACCCCTCCTTCCAGCTGGAAAACTCCCACTGCACATTCCAAACATCAGCTGACATGGGGCTTCCTGCCTCCACCCAACACCCGCAGCAGATGCACACCCTGCGCCACAGCACCTGGGCAAGTACATTCATGAAGGGGCAAATATATAAATATTATATATAAAATGACCTCACAAGTGATTAGCTCATGCCCTGAAGCGTGAGATTTAATTACCCTTATCTGAGCCAGCACAGCTACAAATGTTAATCACATTATCATCCAGCAGCTTATGTTCAGCAAAGTGACTACGCCAGGGCCGCCCTTTCTGCTATGCAAGTCTGAGAGGATGCCTGCTCTGGCAAAGAATTAGTTATTAATCTCACTTCTTTCTGTCCCACAATGGCTTGGGGAGAACATGATGGATTTGAGGTTACTTAGTGCCAGCTTTTCACCCAAATTTCCCTTGGAGGAGCTGCCTGCTGGGGTGGCTGCAAGATCAGCCTGACATGGAGATGTTGAGAAATAGCTTCCTTTGAGCTTGTCATCACCAAAAAAAGAAAAAAAAATTGTTCTGGAGTCACTGGGAAACAGAAAAGAGGGTGTCCTGTTGCCACAGCCACTTAGGAGAAGGTAAGCACACTGTAAATCTCCCCCAGCATGTCTCCATGACCTCAAGCACTGGTGAATTATAAAGGTTTAATACAAACCCTGTGAAGCAGCAGTTACTTACTCCAAATTTACTGAGCATTAATTTCAGCGAGGCCCCACTCCTGTAGAACAAGGCACGATAAAAGAGGAGAGACCAGTCAGGTTTTGCCAGGTTCTGGAGCCCCTTCAGTGCCCCAGCTCTCAGCCTTAACCACTGTTTGCAATGAAATGTGCTTGGGCCAGGCTGCAGGGAGAAAGGAGAGCACCAAGAGCATCCCCAGAGCAGCCCCTGATGCTGGGGACAGGACCTGTCCCTGTGCTGCTCGTCCATATCCCCCAGCCTGTCCCACCTCAGTGCCAGCAATAAACAGCCTGACAATATCCAATAGCTGCCTTACCCCCGGGCTCAGGGAGAATTAGCATTTAAATCGAGGTGTTTCAGGAGGTAAATCACACCAGACAGACAGACCTCCTGGAGCAGCCCATGGAGCTCCTGCCCACCAGGCTGCGGCCACTGCGAGGTGACCTGGGTGCAGTGTCCCTTGTGGGAATGACTTGTCCAAGCTGAGAGCTGGAGCAGGCTGGACACGTCCTGTGGGTGCTGATTCCAGCTCTGAGCTGAGCCAAGGCTGTGGATCCTCTCCCACAGGATGTTTGGGTGCTGTTTGCAATCCTTTCCCAAGCGCTGCTCCAGCAGTTCCACGCCTGGCACTTTCCCTTGGCATTGTTTGGAACGAGGCAACAAAACTCCCACTGACTCGAGGAGCCAGAACTACCCACTGGAGCTTCCCAAGGAGGCTGGTGCCTGACTTGCACCCAGTTCCTCTGGGATTTGGGCACAGATCCTGCAGCCAGTGGCTTCTCCATGCACCAGCAGCCCCAGTTTTCCAGGGAAACCCACACCCCAGCTGCAGTGCCCTGGGAAGCACAAGCACAGCCTTTTAATATTAATATTTGCCTTTCCAATGTAAATTCAGACCCAGCTCTCCACTCAGCACACACATCCATTCTCTTTAAGAATTTGAGGTCTTAAACATTTCTCTTTTTTTTTCCCCTTCTCCTAAGCTCCATTGTTAACCTTTAAGATGAAGATATGGCGTAAAGGTTTGGAAAGGAATCAGGAGGGACCTTGGAAATGAGCCAGGAGCAGTGTTAATACTGGGCTGCACATCATATCTCTTTGGTTCTTCTCTCCCCCCAGGGTGACTTGGACTGCTCTTGACTACCACCATGGTATTACAAACTCTAATGAGGTTTGGAAAATAAGAAACCCACTGCGGCGTGGGAGAAACTAATAGAAATTGTTTTGTCTTCTCTCTATTAGTCATTAGAAGCAGAAAAAAAACAGCCACAGGGAATGGCAGGGCTGCAAATACCACCACACATTTCATATGCTGGCACTCCGACAGTGTCATTTCAGCACAGTTATTGCTCCCACTTCCCCTCCACAACATATCTCCTGTAAACCAGTGTGGGCTCCAGCTGTGCCAGCATCCCTGTGCCAGCATCCCTGTGCCACCATCCCGAGCCCAGGGTGGCCCCAGTGCCTGGCCAAGGTGCCCACGCAGAGTGTTTGGCTGGCCCATGGCTCCACCAGCACAGGCCATGGCCAGCCTGGTGTCCCCAAGGACAGGGACGGGCAGGGGATGCTCCCACAAGCAGCAGCACTGTCAGGCAGCCAGAGCACAGCTGGGATTTGTGACTGCAGCTGCAGAGCTGCATTTCTGTGCATGAAGTTAATTACAGAACCACAAAACTATGCACAGGGTGAGGTGACAGCACCTGCAGTGACCTCACCCCTGCCAGGAGCCAAGCCCCAGTCTGGGGCTCAGTGAGGCACCTGGAGCACTTTGTCCTCCCAGCCCCGCTGGGGACGAGTGGCAGTGCTGTCACACCTTCCCACGGGCACAGCTGGCAGCATTCCTTGGGAAGTTGGGGCCAGACAAGCTGTTCTGCCTGTGCTGGGCTCCTTCTGCCCGTGCTGGGGGAGAAATGAACCGGCACAAACGCCCTGAGCTTCCATCCCCAGGGAATTGGTGACGAGGGCAGTGGAGCATGGGACACTCCTCCTGCAGCCCAGGCAGGGGCAGAGCACGACTGCAAGAGCATCGCTGGGGCACAGGGAGGGTGAGGGATACTGGGCCTGTCCCCTCAGAAAAGCTCCAGCTTTCCTCTACACAGAGCCACCAGCATCCAAACCAGGTCACGCTGCCCAGGAACCGGGTGCAGAGGAAGATTTGGGGGATCTGGATTATGCCACAGGGGACAGGAGGGCTCCCAGCATAGCTTGTCCACCACTTGTGGGACACTGGGTACAACTGATGGAGCCCCCAAGCCCAAACCCAGCACTTGCCTTCAGATTTATGCAGTCACGAGCTACACTGCAACAGGCAGAACAGCAAATCCTCCACCTCTGGAGAGAACACTTGGCATGGGAAGGAGGAAGACAAGATTTTCTGCTGCACTGAGGACTGCATCCAACCCTGCTGCTACCTCAGAAACAGGTATGGCTCGACAGCTGGCATAGCTGTGGAGCGCTCAGATGTCCCCACGCTGGTGACTGTTCCTGACTGCATTGCCTGGGGCAAGGATTCGCATTGCTAAGTCAATGTCAAGCTGATTTAGTCCTTGGATGGGGAATCTCCATCAACCAGTGCTTGCACTAGCAAGAAAGAGCGGTGACAGGCTGCTGAATGTCAGCCCTGTCCCTGGAGGTGGCACTGAAGGGGCCCCATGGTGTGAGCAGCACAAACCCACAGCCCAGCTAATGGGGACCAGCACAGAGTCCATACAGTGATGGAAAAATGCTGCTATCGCATCCTAAAGTCGTGTGATCACAATTTACTGCCTCAAACCCTCCTGGCTCACTCTCCTCTTGCTTTTCAGCTGAACATAACCCCTGCTTTCATGTGTCCTGAGTGGGTACAGAGCTGCCATGGCCCAGGAGCAGCTGCAGCTTCTGTGAGATGAGGAAGAAGCAGCAATTCCTCTCTGCAAGGCTATAAAGCCAATAAAGACCCCCTGGGATGAAAGGTAATCCATAAATCTGAGCTGTTATTATAAAACCAATCTCCACCACATCTCTTAATAATGCAGATTAACTGTGCAGTAACACCACTATAATTAATATCATAAAAGTCAGAGATGGGAAAGGCCAGCAGGCCATCCCGTGAACTGCTCCCCACAGCACAGGGAAAGGGGAAAACTCCTGGGTGCCACAGAGCTTGGGACAGCGAAGACTTGGCAGTGCTGGGCACCAAGAAGGGAGCGGTGACAAACACGGGGTGGCACAGAGATCACCACAGCTCTGCCCAGCTCTTGGTTCTGCAAGTACCCAGTGCCAACCCCTCATCCCTCCTCTCCTGTCCATACAATCATGGAATTATTTAGGTTGGAGAAGACCTTCAAGACCACTGAGTCAAACCATTAATGCAGCACTGCCAA
Organism: Pseudopodoces humilis; assembly: GCF_049639895.1. Classification (NCBI taxonomy): domain Eukaryota; kingdom Metazoa; phylum Chordata; class Aves; order Passeriformes; family Paridae; genus Pseudopodoces; species Pseudopodoces humilis. The sequence goes on along the minus strand of NC_142221.1, from coordinate 7,677,914 downwards.
GGCCAGCACTGAACTATGTCCCCAGCTGTGACATCCTTTTGAATCCCTCCAAGGACGGCGTAACTTCACCACTGACCTGAGCAGTCTGTGCCAGGGTTTGACACTGCTTTTGGTGAAGAAATTTTTCAAATATCTAGTATAAACATCTCCTGGGGCAACCTGAGGCTGTTTTGTCTTGTCCTATTGTTTGTCACCCAGGAGAAGAGACTAACCCCTCAGTGTGTCCCTTTGAACCTCCTTTTCTCCAGGCTAAACACCCCCAGCTTCCTCAGCTGCTCCTCATGGACTTGTGCTCCAGAACCTTCCCCAGTTCCATTCCCTTCTCTGGACACACTTCAACACCTCAATGTCCTCCTTTTTGTGAGGGGCCCGGCACTGAGCCCAGGATTTGAGGTGCCTTTCAGCAGTACAGAGGGACAATCACTGCTGACCACACTATTGCTGGTACAAGCCAAGATGCCACTGGTCATCTGGGTCACTTGGGGACACTGCTGGCCTCTCTCCCAAATCCTTATGGGTGTCATCATCAATTTTTCACAAGGTGGACTCAGAATAGCTCAGGGAACCCCCTGACAGCTGTGTGGGATCAGAGGAATGAGTGTGGACTGACCATGGCAGGGCAGGCTCTTTGCAGGAAGAGCCCGTGTCCCTGCCCACCTTCCCAAGGAAAGAGGATTCCCCCAGACCCTGCACCTCCAGTCCCACAAGGAGCTTCCAGAGCCAGGAGACACAACCCTGCTAACTCACACAGGCACCTCAGCAGCATTCCCAGACTTGGATCCTGCCCAGGGACCAGCACTGCTCCTCACACACACCCCAAGCCCCGCAGCACCCTCCCTTCCTCCCCATGCCTCTCCCATCTTCCTCCCGCTGCACGTGCAGGGCCCTGGCAGCGCTCCCTGTCACACTGGTGGGCCTGGCAGGAGAGAGCGCGTGGCAGCTCCGTGTGTGCTGCGGGATCAGCTGTGGGAATGCAAATCTGCGCTTCCCCCGCCGCAGCAGCCGCTAACAAGATAATGAATATTTTCATCGGCTGCGGAGAATACAAACATCTGCGCAGGCAGCGGCGCTGCTGGGGCTGGGGGAGCAGGAACGGCTCCCTGGCATCCCTCACTGCGGGGGCAGCAGCTCCACTGCCAGGGACAGGAAAGTTCTGTTCCCTGAGGCAGGAAAAGCCCGTGGCTGACATTCCATCAGCTCCAGTGGGTGCTGGCAGCGTCTCTGACAGCAGGGCCTTGGCTCTGGGCTGTGCTGGTGTCTGAAAGAGCCTGCCACCCTCTGCCATGGCCAGGGACACCTTCCACTGTCCCAGACTGCTCCAAGCTTTGTCCAGCCTGGCCTTGGGCACTGCCAGGGATAGCCCCAGCTGCTCTGGGCACCCTGTGCCAGGGCCTGCCCACCCTCTGATTGAGCAGCTTCTTCCTCATCTAAATCTCACGATCGTGGATGTACAATTGGTTTTGGGCTCTGCTGCAGGGGCAGCTTCCACCGTGGCCATCCCTCTCTCTCCTCATCCCTGGGACTGAGGCACACGCTGGGAGCAGTGGGGTTCTCACAGGCAATGGCCAAACAGCAGAGAGTGACTCCCTGTGGGGTTATCCTGCTACCTGCACAGGCAGGAATGAAATGGGGCAGCTCAGAGGTGCATCGAGAGCTGGGATGGGGCAGCAGGAGCAGGAGGTGGCTGTGATGGCCATGTCCATGTTCACCAAGGATGTGACAGCCCTTTTCCTAAATCCTCCCTCCACCTGGTGCAGAACCAGTCCGAGAACCTCTAGTATTTGAACAATCTCTGTTCCAAAGCATCACTTTTCCACCCTGCATTGTCTGACACTACACCTGCTTTTGTTTTTGTAGAATAAAAAATGCTCCTAACCTGCTGCAGAAGCACGTGGCTGCAGACTGGGAAACACCAAGTCAAAGCCACAATCTGTCATCCTTTTTTGGTGGGATGAAAACTTTGCAATGGAATGGGATCCAACAGTGACCTAACTGATGGAATGCTGTGCTAATTTCATTAGAGTAATTTCATAAACACTGGATTGGGAAAAAACCTCACTGCTGAGCCTGGCCAGTGAAGATGTGCTCAGAATACAGTGTGTGTCTGTGGGCTGTGAAACATCCCATACATCCCACAGCAGATCCCACCTCCACAGAGCTGCTAAACTCCTAACAACCCCTTAGCTGCTACTCAGGACCATGGCATGAGGTGTTAGCCTGCCTTGAAAAGACATCATTGCTTCCAACTAGAGTGTCTGAGGCTTCAAAGTTGTGAACAGGTAATAGAACTGCAGCAACAAACAATAAAAAGATGAATGAAATGGAAGGCAGCCACTGGAAAATAGATCCATCCATTATCCTGGCCTGAAGGGTAATAGGTAAACAAGGCACTGGTGCACTGGCTGGCGCTGGGCTCTCCAGCACGGGAATAATAAACAACACAATTATAACTCCTGTGCTCAGAGGTTTCAGAGAAAGGGAGAAAAATAGAGGGGGGGAAATGGCATTAATTTAACCACTTACAGACATGACACTCGTGCTGCTGTGGGGGAAGAAGGATGTCCCTGCCAGGGCTGGCCTGTGAGCTCCAAGCCAGGGGCACCAGCAGAGCCCCTCCAGCCTCTCACCACATGTGATGCTGCACCCAGCTGAGCCCCCAGCACAGTCCCTGGCAGCACCCATGGGTGGGAGGGCTCCAGGTGAACAATGGATGAGTGGAGATGTTTCCCAATACAGCTCTGGCACTGCCAGCTCACCCTGCTACCACTGTGCTGCTTTATTAAGGGATGATAAGCACCAAGGGGAAGAAGAGACATTCAAAATGAACTGGCCAAACTCCCCACCAATATTATGACAATTCCCCACATCATCTCAGTGGCTTGACAGCATGAACAGAGCTGTGTGGAGGTAGAGCCTACTGGAAGCAGCTGGGGCAGTGTCCATCCCTCCCTGCAGCACCCCTGACACCTGGGGCACCTCAGCACCACCTCCAGCCTGCTCCCTTCCCTTTCCCAAGGCTGGAAAGAAGCAGCAGCCCTGTTTTTTAAGTGGGAATGAGGGGAACAGCATCCTCCAGGGGCTGAGTTGCAGAGGGAAAGGTGATTCCAGTTTGCAGGATGGTGCTTGGCACGGCACAACAGCCCTGGATCCTCCAAAGCCATCCTCCCTGGATATGGAGAAGGGAGCACCAACATGAATGCTCTCCCTGCCTCCAGCCACCAAACCATTCTGGCTCCTTGTCTGCCCTTAAAACTCAAAACTTAGCTCAAAACTCCCTGGGCTCGCTGCATCTCTGCTGGGAGGAATCAGATTGGGGCTCTGTGGGTGCTGCTGTGTCCTGGGGCTTTGCAAGAGCCAGGATGAGAGGCAGAGGTAGGGATGGGAAGGGACTCTGGTGAGGACAGAGCTGCTCCCAGCTGCCATGCATTGCCCTGACATCCCATTTGCCATGCAGCAATAATCCAGCAAATAAAGCTGGCTCCACGGGCAGTATTTTGGGATTTCTCCATATTAATGGCATAAAAGCAACAGTCTGAAACTGCAAACAGCTTTTAAACAAAAATATCTATTCCCTCATGGCAAAGAGGCAGCACAAAAACAGATAAAGAATGAAGAAACAACCCACTTGGAAAATAATTCCTGAGTGATTTGGGAACGGCGCAGAGTTCAGGCTCTGCCCCACCGTGAGGCAATGGGGGGAAAATCGCTCTAATCTAGTCTTTAGTGAGCTGCAGCCATTGCTGAGCCTCTCAGCTAGACCAGGAGGTGTGACTGGAATAGATCAGCTCCAATCCCATCTACTTATTAACCTCACAGAGCATTTTGCCGAGGGGATCAACCTGTTTTAAGGAAAGGAGAGGGGTGCCCAGAAGAAGACAGCTCTGAATGTGCTTTTGGCTCAGCAGTGGAAGGACCAAGGGAAGCTTCTGGGGAGTGATGGAACATCACTCTTCAGTCCCCTCCCAAAGTGCCCCCGAGGGACTGCACTGGAGGAGTGCTTTGATTTAAGTCCTTGCAATAAGGCAGCAGCAGCAGGGATGATGAGGTGGAGGAGCAGGAACCTTGATGCTGGCATGTCCAACAGAGCAGTCAAGCACCTCAACCTCCACAGAAGTAATTAGTGGCTATTAAGCCACCTCAGTGCAGAAGCAGCTGCCCACAGAGCTCCTAACTCCTGATGGCTGGAGCAGAGCTGCAGGGATGCTGTGGTGCTCACATCCTGCTGGGCTGTGGCTTCGTTGTCCCTGGTGGATGGGGAAAAAGGTCCTTGGCAGCAGCACAAAGGGCCATGTGAGCAGGGACAGGCTCTAGGCAGCACAACGAGGTGTTCCATCAGTGCTGGGGTGTGTGTGGAGCATGTGTGGAGCACACAGCAGGAACCAGTCTGGCTGCTGCCCAGCCCTGCTGGGGCACTGGTCTCAGCAGCCAGTATCTGCTTCCTCCACCCATCCCCTGGGTGTTACCATCTCCTCAGTCACACAGCTGAAATCTTTGGATAAATGCCTGAGCCCCTGGATAAAATGACATCTATTAAAGGGGAAACACAAAATCTGAAGCAGCACTGACTGCAGCCACACGTTGGTCTGAGGTCTGAGACCCCCCCAAGCTGTGCTACATCTTCACACTCATCTGTGCTCTGCATCCTGAAGGTACCCACAGCACATCCCCAACCCTTCCAGCTGCTCAGATACCATAAAGCCATCATTGCTACACCTGATACATCCCACTGATGTGCTGAGCATGGCCAGGAGGCTGCCAAGAGGGTGGACCAGGCTCTCATCAGTGATGCCCAGCAATGGCACCAGGAAGAGGCAATGGGCAGAGACTGCTGCCCAGAACGTGAGAAAGAACTTCACTGTCCCGTCACCAAGCACTGGAACAGACTGCCCAGAGAGGGTGTGGTGGCCCATTCTTCAGCCACCAGAAGGGCACAGACTCTAATTAATTAGTGCTACAGCCCCTTAGGTGGCAGAGAGACCTCCCTGACCCCCAGGGAATGGAAATCCTGCAGTAACTGGTAAGTGTTACCCAGGCCAGGGTGTGCAAGGCAGCATTTCCCAGCACAGAGGCTCCCTCCCAACCCCATGCTGACATGCCTGGCAGATTGAGAATATCCTATTTATTAAAGACACTGAAGATACGGCGACATGGGAAGCAGACACCATTCAAAAGATTGTCACATCTGCATAGCTAAAGGATCCCAGCAGTCATAAGTCCCTCTAAAATACTCAGCCCCTTGTTCTGATAGCAGGTTCTTGCTCCTACTTCCCAGAAACGGGCTTTTAATCCCTAGTATTAGGCAGCTTCCTGCTATGTTTCAAATGCACCAAATTAAGGGCTTCTCTAACAGCTGGTGTCTTAATGCTCAGAGAGGTTCTTGAATATCTATGAAAATCAGAGGCAAATTACATCTTTTAGTTAATAATTTCTTCTCCATTAACCTCCTTCTCTTCCCTTGTTAAGAGATGATGTAATGGTGCTTCTACACCGTAACCCGCCGACACCCCTGGCAGCCTGGCTGTGCGGGAGGACGCTGCACGCAGGGAACTGAGCCTTTCTCATCATTGCCTGGTGCTTTTGGAGCCTACACTCAGCTGGGAAAGGGCAGCTGTGCTGACCTTCCAGGCTGCTGGAAGCATTTCTGGAGCAAGATGTGCTGCCTCCCTCCGGGCTCCGAGCTCTGCGGAGCCACTTCATCGCACGCTACAGCCACGTGGGCAGCTTTGCAGGTTGCTCCTGTTTCAGACCTGCTTTCTCCTGCCCCTCACTGCTGTTACTGGAACAGAAGAGACTGAAACCCCTGTGTGACAGCAGGCAGTACAAAGAACTTGGCTGTCACTGCACAGGTCCTCACTGGGAAAAGCTTCTCCCCACTGCGCACCCCGGCCAGCACAGCAGGAGCGGTGCCAGCCCTGGGAAGGAGGACTAACAGCCCTTTTTCAACCACAAAACCTGTCAGGCAGAGCCCCAGGGAGTATTTCTTGGCCCCCAGAAGATGCCATCCCAACACCTCAGGTGTTTTTTCCCCAAGGGCAGCAGGAACTGCCCCAGGTCCAGCTCAGGACTGCCCAAACCTGCCATCCTCAGGATGCCTCAGAGGGGAGGACTTGCAGAAGCCACGTGCCCCAGGATAAACCAGCCCCACAGACAATCTTTGTGTGCTTGCCAGATGGAATTCAGCCCTGACAACTGGGGTTTTGCTACCTGGAAACAACAAAGCATCCCTTAGACCCACCAGCTCCTGGAAAACTTTATCTCTGCAGCCCTGGCTCTGCTCTGATGGACCCACTGACAATTATAATGTGAGGCAGAGAAAGCAAAGAGGAGGCTACTGGGAAGATTGCCTTTGTGACCTGTCAGTTCTCACTTCCAGCAAAAGCTGCAGCTCTGCTGGCTCCAAGCACTTTGCTGGCTGTGGCTTTCCCAGTACCTCTGTGCTGATGCAGCTTGTAATGCCTCTCCCATCAAGAGAGCAGAAGGCCAGAGCTCAGCTTGAATCCACAGCCAGGGAAGTTTTGATCAGGTGGGCAAAAACACCTGGAAAAAAACTCCGTGGGCAGCAGGGATGAGGACCCACAGCTCCAGCTGGAATCAGAGACAGAAATGTTCAGTTGGTGCCTGAACAGGAAAGAAACAGCTGCTGGGCAGGGAAGAGCTGTGTCTGGGTGGGATGTGGGCTGGATCCTCTCCTGACTGTGATTAGTGCTTCAAAACTCACAGAGCCACCCTGGCTTACACCTGATCAAAATACAGCTGCATTCAGAAGACCTGAATAAAAATAACTAAATAACTCACTTGCCAGCCCTGAATTCAGTAAGTTCTCCTCTGTGAGCCCTGCAAGGTGAAGGCATTTACCTTCAGCTCATTTACATTATTTACCACACTACACCCACAGCTCCTCCCAGCGCTGTGATGGGGGCACTGAACACAACCAGCTGGCACAGGCTGAAAACACAGCAAAAGAAATGCTCTTTACACTACACACAATCAAATGGCCCCTTGTTGCAGGATATCATGGAGATGGAAGACATCAGTGTTCAGACAGAAATGAGGCAACACCCCTGAGAAAGGCCCAGGGAGCAGAGCTGGATGTGTCTCATCTGACAAGACACACTCTGTGCTGCTGCCAGAGGGAAGGACAAGCAGGTAGGAAAGCCATGGATGCTTCTTGTCCTCTTGCTCTCCTCCCCTCATGAGCAAATCAGAGATATTGGCTCTGTCCCACTGGACCTCAGTCCCATCTCAGCACTCTGATGTTCCCAAAACTAGGAGCAGAACCAGGACATACCTGAAAGTCATCTGGAACACCTGTCCTTGGTTGACGTGCTGGCTCCTGTTGTTGTAGCCGTGCAGCATCTCCCCAAAAAGGGTGTCATTGAACTTGGCATCCGACTTCAGGCACTTGGGGCCCTCGCAGATGTCAGACAGCATCAGGCAGGATTTCCCATCCGGGGCCAGCTTGTACTCCTCCACACACCTGTGGGGCACACAGGCCATGGGAAATGAGCCAGGCACAGAGCACCCCACCCCACGAGCCTCTGCCGAGCCCAGCCAAGCACCACCAACTCCTGCAGCAGTTGTTGGGACACTTGAAGGGTCACAGAGCCCAAATCCTCTGCCCTGGCTGGGTTGGGTCACCAGTGAATGGGGGTTTGGCTCCCCACTCCCCTCCCTCCTGTAGCAGCACGGCCCATCTGCCTGCAGTGAGGTTGGGTTTGGAGCACCCTGGTCTGAGGGAAGGTGACCCTGCCCATGGCAGGGGGTGGAATAAGAGGAGTTTTCAGGTCCCTTCCAACCTAAACCATTCCATGCTGATCTGTCCCCATGCTGGGGAGCAGAGCTGAGCCCACAGTGTGTCTGCTGCTCAGGTACAAACATTCACCAGGCCACAGCAAAGCAAAAACAAGCTCCTGACCCTTCTTCCACCTAGAAATACCCTCCTGCAAGGAAGGAGCTCCAGCCTGGCTGCTCTTCTGCTCTTTGATCCCACTTTCAAGCCCATTCTGGGTAAGATTCACATGCTCACCTTCAACCCTTCAAGAAGGGAAACTGAGGCAGGCAGCAGAGATGTGATTTAACTACAGACACTGGAGACCAGGGTGGAATCTTTTGTAAATGTGCCATCCTGCATCTCCTCCTCTTCCACCAGCCTTTTTCTCAGCTCCCACCTTACTGGGAAACCTCTGTTCTCTCCCTGCTCCTTCTTCCCTGTAACACCAACCCCAAACACCAAACTCTACCCAGGCTTGCTTCCCTCTCCCCTTCCTCTACTGCATTTTACTGCAAGCAGAACTCCCACCCGTCTGTCACACTCTTCCTTGCCTGTTCCCAAAGTGCAGCTCAGCCTTGGAAAAGGATTATGAAAAAAAGATGTGAAAAAATAAAACAACAAAAAAACAACCAAACAAACAAACAAAGGGAAAGAGTCTCTGTCCTTGAGGATGCAAGGCTGAAATACAGATTCATGTGGGTGTGGAGACCATGGAATGTCCCAAGATTTTCTAGACCCTCCCCACAAAGGATGCTGGTGCCACATGAACTTCCAACCCCTTCTGCAGGCATGGAGCAGAAAATGTTTTCTGTTTTGGTGACTCAGTCACTCTGTGCTGCTAAATAATAATAAATAAAGGTAGTGGGGGAAAAAAAAACAACAACAAACCAGCAAAAATGGGATAAATAAAGGAGAAGCTGGCACAGGCAGAGCTCCCTGGGCTGCTCTTCCCAGGGACCAGCCAGCAGTCAGAGCTGTGTGAGGTCTTTGCTGCACCTGCAGGCATCGGGAATTGACGGATGCTCCTTGGAGTTACTGCTAGGAATTCACTCCCCTTCTTGCTTGTGGGCATTTTCTTTCCAAAAAGGCTTTTTACCCCCTTTCTTCATCCTAATCTGTCACACTGGGACATGGAGTTGGTTGCTGAGTGTGCCTGAGAGTGTGAACCAGCCGTGGGGCTGGGGCAGGCGATGGATGGCTGCAGCTGTGCAGAATAAAGCCAGATAATCACTGAGCTCCTTTTAGAGCACGCTGCAGCCAGGGAGATTTTCCTGAGAGAAAAATGCTAAATTGTGTAGGATTATAAGATCCTGGCCAAAATCAGGGATGAGAGTCTATTTTTAAGGGAGGCGCAGGGGAGGGAAAAAAAAAAAAAAAAAGAAGTAAATTTTAAAAGTAGTATTTTTTAAACAAATCCTACACCTTCCCCTCCAACACACAATGTACAATTTTTGGGTCCCTTCACAGTGAGTCACAGATCAAGCTGTACTGTCACACAGTGGGGGAGAGGAGGAAGGTACATCTGCTCACACTGCTCCTCACACATCCCTCAGGAAAGCCAGGTGTCTCCATTCCCTGCTGGAAGCTCCACCAGCACGGCTCCAGGCTGGCTCGGGATGGGCGGCAGGGACAGAGATGGGCAAGGGGGTGATCACTGAGTGTCGCTCTATTAGGAACGGTGAGGAGAACGACACAGACTCTCTAAGGAGTTGATCAGGAGAATTTTCTCCTAGTTTATTGCTTCAGGTCTTTTTTATAGACCTATACGTGAAAAGTAAAGAAAGGAAACTCTTATTGGTTAGCAAACTACTACATTACCATCATTGGTCAGTGGGGCACACCACCCCTCGACCTTCTCCTGCAGAGAAAACAAGGAACAGACAAACAGCACTTGCAAGGCTGTTTTCTGTCTCTGAGGATTGTTTTAATTCTTCCTCATGATTTTCCCAGGCCACTTTCTCAGGCAAGACTGAGAAAGTTATGTGGCCTGTAATTTACACAGGCACTGTGCTTCTCTGTTTCACAGTTAGCATCCATAGCTGAGGAGCCTTGCAGGGCTCTGCCTAGGGTGGACTCACCCACAGAACATGAAGATGGTGCTGGAGGAGGGGTCGTGGGGCAGAGGGAGGGTCTGCTGCAGGCAGAGCTGCTCGCAGCCGCCGTTGAAGCCATCGGAGCAGTCGATCCCTTTGGAGTAGTCGTAGCAGCCGGTGCCGTCCTTCATGGGCCGCAGGTCCTCGGGGCACTGCAGCGACACAGGACACACGGAGAGGTCACCTGGGCTCCCCCACCCTGGAGCTCCTGTCCCAGAGCTGCTGAGCTCCTTTCCCATCTGGAGGAGATGAGTTTGTCCCCAGTGAGGGATGGGGTAGCCCTGCGTCACCTCGCCCTTGGGGAAGGGGCAAGGATTTGGTCTGCTGCCAATGCCTCCCCCCTCATCCTCCTTCTGGAAGAGGCTGAAATCCTCGGGGCAGCAAAACTACACGGCAACAAAGCCTCAAGCCAGTGTGGGGCAAAACGCGACGACCCTCTGTGTTTGCTCCCTGTTCCTCCAAAACGCAGAAAAATCCAGTGCAACCCAGGAATAAACACCTGGGAGCAACCCAGAGAACCATTTCAGTGCTCGACAATGACCTAGAAATGCATCTCAAGCCATGCCAGAGAGGTCAGCAAGCACGGCCTTGGCATCTTGGCATCAGCCAGGATGGCAGCCCAGGCTCCTCAGTTTTCCACAGCTGAGGGAACCATGGCTCTAATTTCTAATTCCAGTTCCCCAGTTTGTTCTCCTTGCCCCAAAAGAGAAAAGCCAGCAGGCAGCAAATATCATGGATAAATTGTCACCCAGATTAAAGCACACTTCCACTTTTGTTATTTATCCCTTTTCACCAAACAGACACGCACACAAACAACAACAAAAAGGCCAGTCCTTGAAAAAATAAATAAATCTTGTCTGGGAGCAGCTCACAATTAAAAATGCATTATGGAATTTCCTGAAGATGAGTTAGACTGGAGATGGCACAGGTAGTGATGAAGGCAGGTTATAGATGGCCTCTGTCAAGCAGAAGAAAGGTTATAAAACTGCTATACTTTGTGCTTAAAAAAGAAAATCAATTTTCCATGTGAGCAAAATGCTGTACATATTAATAAAAGTTCAGGAGACCCTGGACCTTGTGCTCACTGACACCAGCAGGGTCCTGATGGGAGATGGGCTGCTGAGCCTCACTCACTCTTGGCTACTTAAGAAGAAAACAGGGACAGGAGAATGGGGCTTTAGGGGGTCCTGGCCCACCCTGAGCTATCACAGAATCCTAGAATGTTTGGGTTGGAAGAGACCTCTCAAGACCATCCAGTTCCAGCCCCACTGCTATGGGGACAACTTCCACCATCCCAGGCTGCTCCAAGCACCCTCCAACCTGGCCTTGGGCACTGCCAGGGATCCAGGGGCAGCCACAGCTGCTCTGGGCACCCTGTGTCAGGGCCTGCCCACCCTCCCAGGGAAGAATTTCATCTTAACAACAAATCTAGACCTCTCTTCCTTTGGTTTAGAACCATCACACTTGTCCTACCCCGCTATAAGTTTTGTCCCCATCTTTCTCTTCACCTCCAAGAAACCCTTCTGCCACTTCCCTACAGCAGCAGCATCAAAACTGCTTCTGCCCTGCCTGCAGCAACTGGGATTGACCTCTGTTCCAGTCATCCCTCAGATCCCCCACTGCCCCCCGTGCCCTGAGAGCTGAAGTTTGCAAACCTCAGCTCCATCCTTGGGGACACCAGGTAAGGCGAGAAGGGAAGGCACGAGGCTTTTCCATCCAAAGGATCTTGGCAGCAGAGGGCTCTGGAACGGGATTCTGTCCATCCTTGCAGAGGCAGGGTCCCAAAGACACAGCTCTGGAATTAGCAGCAGGAAGCAGTAGAAGACTTGGAAGCAGGAGGATTTCCAGATGCACATACAGAATGATGGAGGAGGAGAGGACACTGAGGACAATCTGTGCTTTTCACTGCCCCAGAGCTGCCTGGGGAACAGCACCAGGATGAGAGCTGCAGATCCAGCTCTTATCTCCCGTGCTCTCCTCCTCGTCTGCCAGCCCTGCTGCAGGAGCAGAGCTGTGCAAACTGGCAGAGAGGATCTCCCTGGAGGACACGGGGAGGTCTGGCTGCAAACAGCATCTCTGCTCCACGGCACCGCCTCTCTGCTGCTCCCCCCACCTCCACACGGATGGGCGGCCAGGGCTCTGCTCTCCAGAGGTCCTGAGGGATCTTCCAGGGTGCTGAAGGCAGCTGGATGGGACTGCAAGGCAGCAGGAGCTGCAGGACCACAGCCAGAGGATCAGTCACAGCTTTTCGGAGCTGTCACTTGGAATTCTTGCCTTGGCACAGATCCATGTGCTGAGCTCAGCACCTTCTCCAGCCCTCAGAGGAAGAAGATGGTTCTTTCCCTGTGACTGGGTTAGTGGGTCAGCAAAGCCCTCCCTCCCTTCGTCCTACTCTGCTTGAGGCCACCCTTGGGATATTCCTCCAGTTTTGGCTCTTAACCACCATGAAACGTGTTTCCTTTCAGTTCATAATTATGCATCCTAATACTCATTAATTACAGCAGGCAAATAGCTCAGCACAGCATTTGCAAAAGAAAGCGCTCCTGTCTCTCCACACCCATCCCTGCTCAGAGCAGAGCCAACTCTGCAGTAGCTGCTGTGCTGCAGGAGCTCTCCAGGGACAGAAAGCTTTGGGAGCCAACGTGAAAACACGGGATGTGTCCCTGCTCAGGAGAGCCAGGGGAATCAGCAAACCTGGCAATTAGTACTGGCCAGGCAACAGCTCTTCATGGAGGGTTCTGCAGGGATGAACAGGTGGATGAAGCAATTACTGAGCACAATGAATCACAGAATGGTTTGGGTTGGAGGGGACCTTAAAAATCAGCTCAACTCCCCTGCCATGGGCAGGGATGCCTCCCACCATCCCAGGTTGCTCCAAGCCCTGTCCAACCTGGCCTTGGATGCTTCCTGGGACAACCACAGCTTCTCTGGGCTTATAAATCTTTATAACACACCTCCCTTCCCCTGAAGCAGAGGATTTCCCACCAATAGATCAGAGTGGGGGAAAACTGAAGTCCATTTGAGTGCAGCTATGTTCTTGCCCACAGTAGTCAGAGATGACCATGGAAAAGAAAAAAACCCAGTTTGTGCTAATCCTGACTCCCTGATGGGTCATCCTGGGCTTTGGGATGGATTTGGAAAGCCAGCACTCACCCTGTGTTCACTGGGCTTTTATAAAGGAGCAGATTGGTTCTTGCTGACATTGATTTGCCTGCCTTGGGCAGCAGAGAACCAATGATTGTGGTGAGCTTTAATCAATGCCCCATCAATTTAGGGGCAGTTCAATTTGCGATCTGCCTTGGCAGTGACACAGGACGGGGGGCTCTGTTGGAAAATTATTACAAAATCAATAAGGAACTCGGTCAATAACTCTGTCTGGGCGAGCACAGGTGGCACGTCCCACCCTGGTGGGAGGAAAGCTGGTGCCCCAGCAGATCCTGGTCAAACACCTCTGCACACCCCTCATCCACACACAGCATGGATTGATTTAGCCACAGAAGCAAAGGGATCCCACTCACTGTTACCCAGTGATTCAAAAGAAAAATCTGTTTGTGGTTTGCCATGTTAGACTCACGTTGCATGTGTTCACCTCCAATTCCCAGCCCATCCTTTATCCATGGATCTCACCAGGAAATATAGCTCAGAGCTTGGGAAGAGGGTCTGGTGATTAATCCATGCTGTGGAGAGGAAAAGGAGACGTAGGGGGAGACTCCAGCTCATGGTCTGCTCAAAATCCAAGGAGAAGCATTTACCATACAAATACAATTCCACGGTCTTGCAAATCCACTCCATCTATGCAGAAGTGAACGGATTTCTCTGTGCCGACAGACAACCCTGAAAATTGCCCTTGGCACTGGAAAAGAAAACTTTATTTTCTTGTGTGTTATCAGTGCTAACACAGGTCCTGAAGGCTAAACATGACCCTCAGCTCCAATGCTCTGACCCTGCTGCTGCCAAGGGGTCTGAGGAGAAGGAACCACCAGCAGCTCCACATGGTTTGGCTGATGGCACAGTTGGATGCCAGCCCATCCCCTCCCATCCCAGAGAACACAGGTCTTCATTCCTGTGATTGCAGTCAGCAAATGAATTTTGAGTACGCACAGGGAATGGATGTGCTGAATAGGAAGTGCTATTTTTATCTGTTGTTTTGCAAAACAGGCTTTTTTCACTTTTAGATGACATCTCCAAGGTGACATGGAGTGGCAGATTTGGCAGGGCCTGCTGCCACATGCCCACAGCCACCCCTGGGAACGCACCAGATCCAGCCTCACCCACACCCAGGGGCTGTGCTTTGGTACAAAATGGGATGGCTGAGCCCACTGCTGCCACCCCAGCACAGCGTGTGGCACCGTGTGGGCTCCTGCCACCAGGGCTGGCACAGCTCCTCTGCCACCACCCCCAGCAGCATCCCCAGCACGGCCAGAGCAAATGCAGCGGGAGGAGGATCACCTTCAGGGGTGACACAAGCACACAACAGAACCTGTGCGAGATTGTGCCTTAGGAGAATGAACACCTGGACAAGTCCCTGCTCATGTAAACTAAAAAAAGGAGCCTTTGCTCACTTTCTCATTTGCAAAGCTCATTAGCAGCGAGATGGGCGAGGGGTCACTGGAAGGCAAATCATTACTGACGTGGATCCCCCAGATGGGAGCACATCCGCTCTCCTCCATCTGAGCTGCCTGCCAGAGCTGCTCAGCTCAGCTCCTCTCCTCCATTATTAAGTTTAGAAAACCAGAATACTTAATAAAGTGTTTCTGTAGAGAATAAACTGCTCTTTTTGTTATTCCACTCTGCTTTCTCAACAACAGCAGCCTTCTAGTCAGGTGCTGGAGGTGATGCTCTGGGTACAGAGTCTGAATCCCCCCAGCTCTTAAACCCACAGAGGGAAGCTGCCACCAAACCCCACTCCCAGTGCTGCTCCAGCTCTCTCATGCCTGGATGCCTCCAGAAGGGAGACCCAGAACCCCAAGCTGCATCCCTAGCACTGCTGGGCCGAGGCAGCACAATTAGCTGGTAGAGCACCGAGGACCAGAGGCCCTAATGACCCCCCTTTGTGCCGAGGCATCCTCCCTCCTCACCGAGGAACCTCCTCAGCGTGAGACAAAAGCATTAATCCGAGGCACTGCTGAGGTACAAGCAAGTGCCAACATTTTAATGAGCTCCTGTCTGTGCACTGGCATGTATTTATTTGCTTGTTGGAGCTCAGAAACGATACAAATGCAGTAAACCCCTCTGTGCCCATATATTTTTATATATATATATGTATATACTGGACAATTCTAGCTTATTCTGCCTTCATTTTCTTGACCCAAAAGGCCCCTGGTGAGCAAAGCTGCTCAGCAGCAGGACAGAGCCTGGCTGTATGTAGCTCAATCTGTGTGTGTGAGATTTATCCCTCCTCTCCCAATATTTTGATAAAACAGGGCCAAAATGCTGGCTGCTAAAGTGCACTCTGGAGCCTCCTCAGGGCAGGGATGTCCTCACCAACCCCAGCTGTGGCAGAGCCCTTCCTGACACCCTGCTGAGGGGGGGAACATCCTTCCCAAAGGGGAACATTACAACTGTTTTCTGAAATAACAGTCATTATCTTCCCACTCTTTTCCCCCCTGCTTCCTTTTCCCTTTAAAGATCATCAATCATTATTTTAGCCTCAGAAAATCAAACCCATCTGTCTTGCAGGCTCCCAAGAACATACTGCTTGTGCTTCTCAGCCTGGTCCCTGTGTGAAAGTGGGATGGGGAGGAGATGGAAGGCTCAGAGATGAGGCAGCCAGTGCTCATCCCTGGCCACCAATCCAGCAAACCCTCCTGGGCAAGTCACTGTGTGCATGCCTGCACCTCAGTTCCAAGAGTGAGGGATTTGTTTCGAGCAGCTGGTGGGATGCCTTGCACACTGAAAGAAGTGTTCCTGGAGCAAGGAAATCTGCTTCCCTTTCAGAAGTCACCAACCGCCCGTTTTGGGGTGTGCTGCTATCTCCTGCCTGTCAGGGCATTTTCAGCTGCAGCAGCAGCTGGCAACTCCAAAAACCTTTGGGAAAACAGAAATTCAACCCCTGTCCCACCTGACTCACCCATCAGGGTGCAGCCCAGCCACAACACCACACCAAACCCCGTGACCCAAACCAATCCCCAAAGCCAGCTGTGACCACATCACACAAACCCTCCCAGTCTGGTGAGGAGCAGAGGGGCACCAGCCAAGCCCTCAAGGAACGCTGTTGAAAAAGCCACTGCTGGAGAAAACAGGGTTTTTATCATCCAAACCACTCCTTCCCTGTGCAGGAGGAGCCCTCCAGCTCACCTTGCTGCATCCTGAGCTATTCCACTTGCTTTTAACCCAGCTGCCCCTTGGCCACTAGGTGCAAACCCCCTCTGAAAGCAAAGGCAGATGTGTGGTTTGCTCCCACCCACCACCAACTCTGACCCCAGCAGCTTTTGCCACCCTTTTCTCCTCAAATCCCATTTTCAGCACGGGTATTTACCTGGATTAATGAGATAAATTCCCACACCACGGGTTCCTTGGAGGGGGGCTTGCTGTTGAGCTCAGGGAGCTTCTGCTTCCAACCACAATGTGCAAAAGGAGTCAGCTCCTGCTCCAGGGAGGCAGTGAGACTTTAAAGGGATTAGGAGAGACTGGTTTCCTCATCTCCCTCCCTGGTGTGTGCATCTCTCCCATAATTAGCTAGGTGCCTCTCAAGGCAGGGACGGGTAAGTTTGTATTTTTCAATGAACAATTGTCTGTCAGAAAAATGCAGATTTGATGAAGCTTAAGTGCTTTGTGGGATTCCATCAATTACATCTCAAAACTCATCGGGAAATTAGGAGAGCATTTAATTTTGACAAGGTTGAAATGTTTTGGTTTCCATCACCTAATTTTGTTTTTATTTCGGGCTGTACACTGGGATAAAGTAATATAAAACAAATCTCCAGATGATAGCGGTGGAATTAAACATTTCCCTCTCCTTTATAGAAAGGAAATGTTTTGAACCAAAGTATTTTTGAATTTTCATGTATGCAAGGAATTTCTGCACAGCATTTTGGTTTGGGCTGAAACTCCCCAACACTCCATTTCCCCCCAGGAAAATAAGTTCTCAGCATCACTCACATAATTTCAAAGCATGTCTCCATGGTCTCTAGCCACCTCTGGGTAACTTGTGCTGGAAGGAGGAGACAAAAGCCACTGCCCTGCTCCTCTATTTCTAATCCCATTTCTCCCCAAAATGGTTACACTCCTAAATTAATCCATTTCTCTGCCACACTCTGCAGCAGTGAGGAACAGCCCATCATCCTGAGGTGGGGGAGAGCAAGGGAAGGATTAGCCCCAAACAAATTGTGCTAAGGCTTGTGTGGACCATGCCAAATTTCTCCTCCTGTGTCTTTAGGACCCTCTTTAGGCTGGGACCAACCCCACAGCAGTGCCACTGCTGGCCACAGCTTCATTAGGTGACTCTGGTAGATGTTCTCCCTCCTGCATCCTGCTGTGCCAGACAAATTCCCTCCTTCGTGGTGGGCTGACCCCTGCCATCGCAGGGAGAAACAGCTCAGATCATCCTTGTAGGCAAACTTCACTTTTTTCTTGGTCAGACTAGAAATTAATCTCTGCCAGAGTGACCTGAGCCTGTGAGAGGGGAGCCAGTGAGGATGAGAAGGATTTCATGTCTGTACAGAACAGCAGCACCCAGAGCCCAGGCTGGGCAAGGCTCTCCCAGCCCTTCCCAAGGTGGGATGGCTCCTGGAGCACAACCCTTCCACATCCACCTGCAACATCCTTGGCTCCTGTAGCAATCTCATGACTCAAAGAACCAACTCACCAACATCTGCAGGCACCAAGCTGCTGCAGAACCACCAGACCACACCACCTGCCCCCCTACTGCAGTCAGGCCTCTCACACCTTAAACAAACAAGGGGTTAATTCTCATAATTCTTGGCCCAGGACTCCGAGCTGCCTTCCTCACCCCCAGTGAAGCAGCTCATGCCCTTCTGCTTCTCCAGGTGGTCCTCACAGTGAGGAGACCCCATCCTGGGAGGCACGTGGGGCTCAGACACCTGTACCTGCTGCTGCCTCCTCCCACAGTGATGCTGAGGATGCCCAACGTGCACTGGAAGAGAACAGAGCACCTCCTTGCCCAGCTCATGTGCTAAGACCAAAGCTCCCCTTCCTTTGGGGATAAAACCTCACCCCTCTTATTTTCAATAAGGCTGCAATCCTGCCTTTCCAGGCTCAAAAATCCACCTGGTCAAGGGGCTGTACATGGAAGCAACACCCCCTTCTCCTCAGGCGGGTGAGAGGACTGGCACCAGGGAGCGAAACCAATCTGAGAGACAGCTGGGGAAACATGAATTTAAGCCATGGTGCAGGTGTTTCCTTCAGTCTCTCAGGGCCAATTCACAGGTTTTCATCTCAAATTATAAATCACCAACACACGAGGGTTAAGCATTTTCCCTCCTTTGGCATCCTCCCTCCAGGCTGTGCAGCTACCACAGTGCCAGTAAAAAAGATCAGTAATATTTCCATTATAAAATAGTCTGAATCATTCCTCTAGAACACTTTCTCTTGGTTTGCTGTGATCCCTACAAGATGGTACGAAACACACACTGGACTCAGTGTGCAAAGTCACTGGATTCACAGAAATTCACTGGGATTTTTTTTCTTGGGAAATTCCTACAGCTTGACCAGATCCATCGGCAGTTCTAGAGTGCAACAAGAAAAAGCAGCATGGAAGCAGGTTTTCTGGAGCTTGGGGGTTGTTTGGTTGGTTAAGGGCTCAAACACCAGGCTCCAGTTAGCGATGCCAAGGTTGCAGCTGATAATTCTTAAAACGACCTGAATAAAAAAAGGCCTCCGATAAGAAAAGAACTGCAGAAACCCTTTATGCACTCATGCCATCTACTGGGTACACATAAAACTAACAGAAAACCATGAGGTGAGGGGGGAAAAAGGGATCCCATGGGAAGTGAGGGATGGCAGGTGGGAAGCTGCCAACCCTGAAGGTGGGAACCCTGCTGGAGAGGCTTTAGGGCCTTCAGGTGATGCCTAAAAAGTCGGATTTTAACTGAGCAAAGTGATGCCCTCTTTGCTTTTCACCATCAGCCCAAGGAGACGCAGCCAGACTCCAGCATGAGCTGCAAACAATCCGCCCTCGACTTTTTAACCGAGACCCTTTAAGTCCAAACAATTAGGTAATGGTAATGGCAGAGCCACTAAAAACTCGGAGATAAATGCATCCCAGTCCCTGCAGAATTACTGGAAGCCGTATTAAGGGCATGAAGGAACTGGTAACAGATGATGATTTTATATAAAAGGAATAAGAAATCTTTGAGATTTGTGCTGCTCCCCGGTTGAGCCGCTTGGCTCCAGCTCTGTGGTGTATTAATTGCTTACAAGGCTGCATGTATATTTTATGCTCAGTACCTGCCTGGAACATTTGTTGGATTTAGCCTTGATTGATGAACCACTGATTATATACTTCTGTGGTCCTCAGCAAATTAATAAACTGTTGACTGGTAGAGATTAACAACATGTCATGATTTGTGAATCTGTGTTCAGAGTAAAGCTGGAGCAAACCTAGTGCTAAAATTAGTAGGCAAATGCTCCCTGAACTCTATAAAAAGGGGATAGCTTAATTAAATTACATCCCGATATTGCCCACAGCACTTACCAAATTGGCAAATTGAGTTCACAGCAGTTCAGTTTCAAAACTAACGGACATCCCTGAAAATTTGCAGCACATGGCCCCATCCCTTCTTGCACTGGAAACCCAGCTCACACCCAGCAGGCTACAGCAGGAGTGGGATGAGCAGTGGCAGCACAGGGATGGGTGAGCAAAGTACCAGAATGTCTCAAACTGATCCTGTGTGAGCTCTGAGACTCCACTCCCTGATCCCATCTCCAGCCCCTCTGATCCCACTCAGCACCATGAGCACCACCCAGGCTGGGGGAAGTGCTGCCAGCCCACCCTTTAGGCTTTTCCCTGGACAGTGGCCATGGAACACACTCAGGAATTTGGGGTCAGCTCCTTCCACACCCCTCCTCTGCCAGGGACCGACAATGGGTGATGAGAATAAAACTTTGCACAGGGTTGGGGGAGCTGGGAAGTCGGTGTTGTTGGAAGTTGGTGTCAGTCCAAAGGGAAGCAGGGAGAGTAGGGCTGGGATGCAGTGGCTGTCCCCACACTCTCCCCTGGGCAGCTCAGCTCTGCTGTCCTCAGGCTGGGACTGGGGAGCTTCACCCCAAAACTGGGAGCTGTGGAGGGGGACAGAACAGCCTCGTGCTCCTGCAGTGGGGAGAAAAAGGGGTGAAGAGCAGAGTGGGGAGAGACTGTGTCCTGTCTCCATGGGATGCACGGCCCCAGGAGCCTGGTGTGACGTGTAGGATGGGGGTTCCTGTGGTCCCTGAGTGTCACCTCTCACCCACAGCTCTCGGGGATGGGATGGCCCCCAGGAGAAAGCTCCTGCTGCTCCTCCTTTCTCCCCTCACTGTACATGGTCCATTCTGTTCACACACAGCCTCAGGCAGGCACTACACAAGCTGGGGGATATTTTCCCCAAGTGACACGGTTTTCCTTTTCTGCCTCTCCACATGCCAGGACTAGGCCTGTAATTTATTGACAATTTCTATCTTAATATAGCCTGACTTTAAAAAGAGGCATCACTTCCCAGAGGCGTGAGGTGATCAGAACCCTGATTGCTTCTGACAGTGCCTGGGAAAGCACGTTGGCCTTCAGAGCAAAATAGCACCCCAAAAAAGGGGGAAAACACCCCAAAAGACTAGAAAAGTATCTGCTCCCTGGAAAAGGGGACAAAGAAAAAAAAAAATGACAATGGGAAAAAAAAGGAGGAAGGGGAGAGGAGCAGCAAGGGGAAGATGGCACCAGGCGTTGCTGGTGACACATCAGACTGCCGTGCTAAATGGCCTTAACAAGCAACCTGAGAAGGGGATAATGAAAACGCCTCCCCCCGGGACAGCACGGCTCCAGCCTGACCTTTCCCAGCTGCCGTATACAAACATCTTCAATAAATAAAGAGACACTTATCTCCTGTCTCTGCTGAGAGGGAGGGACGTGGCGAGGGGGCCCTGCCTGCAGTGAGATGAGGGTTTTCAGGGGTTTAGGGGTGGCGAATGTGTGGTTGAGGGGCTGGTGGAGCAGGTGACAGCTCTGGATCCCCTCGGGGGTCACCACGGTTTCCTGGCAGGCAGGGGCTTCAACAGCAGACAAAAAGGGATGCTCGGGGTTTGTCCCACTTCCCAAGGCTCTGCCCTGTGTCTCTGCACATCATTACAGATTCACACAGGCTCCTCACGCAGGGATGGGATGACTTTGATGTCAAGGTGAGATGGGTTAGAGCTGGGCTGAGCTCTGCTGCTGCCACCTGGAAGCACAGGAAAACCCATCAAGGAACACCTCCAGGAAACTGTTCACAGCCAGGCTGGACCAGGCTCTGGGTAGCCAGGTCTAGTGGAAGGTGCTCCTGCCCAAGGCAGGGAGTTAGGACAAGATGACCTTTAAGGTCCTTTCCAATTCAAATCCTTCTAGCATTCTATCATTCAGAGCCTCTGCCCAAAACTAATGGTCTGAGGTCTAGAAGATTTTCTGGACTCTGCAAAAGCTGGGACTCAGTAGGTTGTTTGTCAAGACATGAGCATGATCAGAAACAAATCAAGACTCTGAGGGTGTCAGAGATACCCAGAGGTGTATAGGACAGGGGGATGCTTCATCTGCACTGGGAAACGCAAAGGAGGAGAAAAATCGAGGCAGCCTCCCACCCCTGCTTCTTGACAAGCAGATAAATGACCACCAGCCTCAAGCATATTTTTCTTCTGCTCATCTGAGCACCTGGGCTGCTTCGCTGGAGTCCTTAAGGCATTTGTGATTTGCCATGAAGGCCCCAGGACTGGGGGAAGTCCAGCTCCAGCACACACATCTCCTCAGCCACAGGAAGGAGGAGCAGCTCACATCTCCCTCTGGCTTGTCCTCAAACCAGAGGCCAACCCCAGGATGGACTCCACAGCCCCAGTATGGACCCCAGAGCCCCAGCACCCATCCCACAGCCCCAGTATGGACCCTACAGCCCCAGTATGGACCCCAGAGCCCCAGCACCTCTCCCACAGCCTCAGCACCCATCCCACAGCCCCAGTATGGATCCCAGAGCCCCAGCACGTACCACACAGCCCGTGGAGTCCACCTTGCGATCCGAAACACATTTGAAGTTGCGGGTGCAGCCGCCGTTGTTGCGGGAGCAGTCCCGGACAGGCCCGAAGGAGGAGAGCAAGTCATTGATGGTTTCGAAGTAGGTGGACAGCATCGCTTCTTCCCTTGGAGAGAAAAGGCACCGTTAGGGCTGGCAGGGAGCTGGCAGAGCACAGGCAATCCACAGAGAGCTGCTCTGGCAAAATCCCTGCATCCTGATGAGTGGTACCGAGCCAAAGGAAGCTTTCCGAGGAAATGAGGCCTTTGTGATTATGCTATACATGCTATACAATAAATCTGCTGCATAACTCTGGCATCCTTCATAGAATCAACCAGTCATGGGGTTTCAAAGATACCATCCACCAACTTTTTGCATACTGGAAATTAGGAGATGCTTTGTTAGTAGCCTGGATCTGGGTGTGAATCCAACCCTACATTAGACAACAGCAAATCCAGAGCCATAAAACTCTTCCACAGAGCCATGAAACTCTTCCTGGGTGTTTCACAGCTGGGCCAAGCCTCCCTTAGCATCCACACCCCGTCCATCACCATCACCCACATCTGCCCCAGGGGCACTGCCAAAGCTGGAAGAACACATGGAACTTGGCTTTGTGCTTGCTGGGATGTGGATGTGGAGCAGATAATGCAGGGATGGGTGCAGGCACAGCTCTGCTGCGCTGTTCCAGCCCATGATGGGCAAAGCCCCAGTCATTGCTGTGCTGTGACACCCCTCAAGCAAGAAACATGAGCACCTAGGAAAAATTCCAGGGCCATGTGAAGCCTTGGGAAGCTCCCAGCCCTGCCTCTCGAGGCTGCACACGCAGCAGATTTCGCCTGTGACAAAGCATTCAGGCACTCTGCCTTCTGCTGGGTTCCTGCAAAAGGAACACAGATGCTTGTCAAGAGCTTCAAGCATCTCCAAGATATTTTTCATCTTCAAAGCACAGTTTATATGTTAACCAACACCCACAACCCATCCTGGGCAACAGAAGCCATCACCCTCGTATTGACAGGAGGGAGACAAAGTGATCAGAGAGAGAGAAAGGTCACAGAACAAGTCACTGCTAGTGACAGACTTGACCTCCACAGGTTGTTTATTAGATCTTTACACACAGGAGGCTGCAAATTAACCCTGACCCCTCTGACCTCAATACCCCTGAGGCAATGCTGGGAGTCACAGCATGGTTCATTTGCCTTGAGCCTCTGTCCTGCCATCAGCACAATGACCCAATGGCCAGCGCCAGCGTCCCTTTTTTGGGGGGTTTAATGTGAAAACAATCTGCTTGGCAGTGAAACAGCAGTACAGGAATATTCATCAGCCCTGGAGGGCCACGGCAGAGCTGCCTGGAAGCAGCCCTGCATTCTCTATCAGCAGAGGGCCCCTGAGCTCACACGCCACCATCACACTCACGCACACAGCCCTGCCAACACCGAGCGCTCAACAAAACCGTGAGTCAGGCATTAAAAAAGAATAGAATGCAACTGGCACCAAAATGATGAGATTTTAAAAATAAATCAATTGCTGAGCTGTTTAGGGTTTTGGTTTTTTTTTAACATTTTCTCCCTCTAAATTTGCTTTAGGGTATAACCCAGCTTTTCCCTGCAAACTCAAGGGCTAGAAACTCCTCAGAGACCAAACCCAAATAAAGCCTTATGCAGTATTGACATCATGATTTTTCAGATTCTGGATTTCAAGGGAAATCACAGGATTTCAAGAGAAATCACAGGATTCCAGAAGCTGGGACTTTCAACAAGGAAAGCACCATTAAAAGCAGTGAGAAATAGTAAATTGGCACATGCCCATGGGCTGGGGTGGATGAGTTATCCCAGCACTGGAGCAGCTCCGTGCTCACCGTGGTGCCCCACATAGCAAATTCATGTCTGTGCTGCCCGCTCTCACCCCAATTAATGCTTCCCAATTAACTTTTCACTTGTAGCAATCAAGCTCCTGATATTCTCCCTTTCTTGGCCCACCTCCTAGATTTTCCAGCATATTTGGAGATGAATTTCCCTCTGTCCTTTCTTGGTCATGTTTCAAATATCTTTAGAGGCCGTTTTCTATTAGCACTCTGTTCCCACCAGGATCTGCAGCCCCTCTGAAATGAGGGAGTGAGAAAGGCAGGATATATTGGATCAGGGCACGTATTTCTGCTGGAGAGATGGGGGGAGGAAGGGGATATTATTTACTAACTAAAACCACTGTTTATTAATGTAGGGAGAATTATTTTAAGAAAGCCGAAACCAACAAACCGTGACAGCTCCTCCACCACCCACCCCAAAAGCTCAGCCCCATCTGGTCCTCCCAGGGGGTTTCTCATTGTGGGTGGACAGCAAGGAGAACCATGCTCCCATCCTCCCTCCTGGCTTTTCCATTGAGCTGCCAAACAACCCACATCCCTGGAAGGAGAAGGTGAGGAGCTACAGCTGCTTTGGGTGGTGGAGAGAAGATCCTGGGGCTGGATCCGTGCACAGGATCGCTCCAGAGAGACAGAATTCTGCCAGGAGACATCAGCTCATCCCACATGGCACCAGGCTGGGGCTGGCAAGGGCAGCTTGTCATGCTTTAATTAAAACTTGGAAGCACAAACCAACCTCCTGCCCTCAGCAGGGCTGAGGATGGGAATGGGAAACTCACTCTCCAAAGCTTGGCATAATGGATGACCCCTGCCAAAGCCCAGGAAGGGCTGGCGAGCTGGAATGAGCCATTAAGTGTGTTAAAATATTTACCTCACTGGAGGTCTGGGCAGCAGAGCCACAGGGAAGTGTTGAAGTGTCACCTGTGAGAGGAGAGGGGTGAGGGCAGATGCTCGGCTGTCGTTCCATTAGAGGAGCTTCATCCCAACACAGAGCTCTGACGGGGGTGGCAGCTCATGAGAGGCTGATGTGATGCTCAGAGCAAGCTGGGAGCAAACCTCACTTTCATCTGCCTCAGGAGGGGCTGGAGGAGCCCAGCTCAGTGCAGTCAGGTGCTGCTGAGCCCCTGGCACTGCCAGCCTCGGCGGCTCCTTGGAATTTTGGGAGTGAAGAGCAGTCATTAATTACCTGCCTTCTGTGGCCACACGTGGCACGGAGCAGATGACTTTCCACCCACACAGCTCTGGCAGTGACCCCTGCCTGTCCTTCCCTGCCCACTGTAGGGGGCTCCTGTTCTCACATTCCAGAGCCAGCCCTGGAGGGAACACCGTGCCGACAAGGCAGGGCACGCTTGAGGAGTGACGGCAGCATCTGGCCACCCCTGCAGGGACCCCACTGGGGACAGCCATCCCCACCATGGCCTGGCTGCCAGATCAGACCAGCCCTGATGGATGAATCACTCTCCCTGCAGTAACAAGCTGCCTGCAAAAGAGCAGCTCTTGTTCTCCATCTCTCCGTGTTGGATTTCAGTGACTAAGCCCCAGATCTGTTCTGACAGGGAGGGATGGAGAAGGACAGACTCCGTGTCCCGGGCACATCGAAGAGCCCAGGGAAGCTGCTGGTGGCCCTGGCTGGACCCAGGTGCCAAAACCACAGGGAGCAGGCAAGGCTCAGCACCTGGTGTGCTGGGGGGATGGGGCAATCATCACTGATCTAAAGCCAGCTCTTGTCAAAAGGGGCATTTTGGAGAGAGCAACCCAATTTCTGGTGCCAGATCCTCTCCACAAGCCCATGAGCATCTATGAACACACACACATGTACACACACACCTTTAACTCTCCAGCTCTCCCAAAGACACCTGCAGACACCCAAATGATAGTTATAAATGAAACACACTCCCCTCTCTGCCAGGACCCTCTGAACACACACCCAGCATCAGTAAAATCCAATTTTCTATCAATATCTTGTGGCAGAAATGTCCAGTATGGTGCTGCACAGCAGGGCTCCCACAGTGCAGACCACGGCACCCATCCTCACACAGCCCCATTCCACCTCCCACCACCTGAACTCGCCTGGATTCCCTCAAAAAACACTGTTCTCCACCCTCCTCCTTTGTTCCAGGTCTCATTAAAGAAGAAGATTCACTGACAAATACTGCTGGGGGTTATTTATTCATGAAATACCAACACCAAGCTATTCTCAAAGCTTCCAAAGCACTCATCCCAGAATAAGCTCCAGAGCTTTGCAGTGGCTCTACTCTCCAGCTCATCCTGAAGGGGATTAGTGGGTGTTATCCAACTCTGCTGCCCCTTTTTATTGCCTGCTAATGGTTAAAGACTTCAGTGCCTTGCAAAGTTCACCATCCATGAGAAAAATAAAAGAATGCGAGCTGGAGACTAAGCCAGTGCCATCTGCTCCCTGAGCTGGGTTTGGAGAGGGATCAGAACTTGAGGTTCAGGAGTTTAGTCTAGAGACAGGGCCCACTGGCAGCACAGGCTGTGATGCTGTGTCACCTGCAGCTTCACCCAGAACCGCCCAGCACAGCCCAGCCCAGCCAGGACGGCTCATGCCCAGCACCTTGTGCTGCTTCCCTCTTCTGTTGAACAGGGAACTTCAGAGCTGCTGCACTGGAAAACCAGGACAGAGCAATTTACACCCAGATTCTGCATTTTTCAGCCCAGCTGCTGCTCGTCTGAGCAATTCTGAGCAGCTCTCCCACAATGCCCTGGAAAATTCATCACAGGAATGGGCACAAAGAGTGAGCGACACACGGATCCCAGCTGAAGGTCTACTGCAAGCTCATAATCACATTCTTTTTATAATTCTATATAACTAATAAAACACCAAGCAGCAGCTGCAAAGCCCAGCTTCAGAAGCAAAGAATTGATGAGCACAAGGGACTGGGACCTTGGCTGCAAGCAGAGCCTTCGGGACCCCTTGGTGCCACCACCTGCACCACACTCAGCACGTGGCATTGCCACCCCCAGCAGAGGCAGAGCCACCCCTTCCCCAGGGCAGTCCCCTCCCAGGACCCCCTGTGTGTCACATTCATTTTTGCTCCCAGCTTCTGTGCACTGGGGGGGTGATGATTTCCTTCACATCTAAGACAGGCAGCCAAGGCAACGAGAGAAGAGGATGGAAAGTGCTCACTGCTGCTGGATGGCCAACTGAAGATGTTTTCCAAGTTATTTTTAGTTCTTTTAGCACTTCCCACACTCACACTACAATTCCAGCTGGGTCTGCTGCACTACAGTCTCAGCTGGTCTGTACTGAGAGCCATCCAGTTAAACACACAAATTACAATGAACATGCAATAAATGATCACCTGAGAAAAGTGGTCTCCAATTTAAATGTAACAGAATATGGTGGGTTTTTTTCAGGGATTTCAAGCCTTTCAATTTTTATTCTGCCTTCAGCAAGAGACCATTCTCTCTACAGCCCTTTTCTACATCCCTACAACATTTAATCATAGATCACAGAATGGTTTGGGTTGGAAGGGATCTTAGAGCTCACCTCATTCCACCCCTGCCATGGCAGGGACACCTTCCACCATCCCAGGCTGCTCCCAGCCCTGTCCAGCCTGGCCTTGGGCACTGCCAGGGATCCAGGGGCAGCCCCAGCTGCTCTGGGCACCTGTGCCAGGGCCTCCTCACCCTCCCAGGGAAGGATTTCTTCCTGATATCCATATCTGTGGAGAATGCAGCAACCATCTCCTACAGCACTGAGCCATGAACCAAGCAAGTCCATTCACACACTGACCAAGCTGGAATGTTCTGGAAAAGTTCATGTCCATCTCCAGCACTGAAGGAGCTCAGGAGGTGGTGGCAGCTTCTCACTTGGAGACTTCACAGCCTGAAACTTTGGCATGCTGAAACTCCTGTCTTTAACCAGGTGTCCCAGTGCTGTGCCTGCATCAGATTTATTATTTTATCTAGTAAAAAAGTGATTTTCTGCCCAGTACACCCACAACCACTTTTCAGCCACTGTAATAGTGCTGGAAGGTTTGAAGAAAAACCACTGTGCAAGTCCTCAGCTGGGAGAAATCATCCTCACTTGAGTGACACTGGAGAAGGCATTTCAACGGTGCTGTGCTGACATTCCACAGCTGATGAGCCGCTGGCTATAAATTTTCCGGGTAGTCTCGCTTCTTGTGGCAATACTATAATAAACACTTGCAAAAACGCTCTCCCAAAAACCTTGAGGTTGAAAGTGTGAAAAATTCCCCACCAAGCATCAATAATTTGCTGCAGATTCAATAAAACCACCCCTCTGCTGGAGCGTTTTGAAGCTCACTTCTGCAAGCAGAAGGGCCAGGAATTTAATTACAGCAAAGCAAAGCGAAAACAAACACACTGGGATAAAAGTGAGCAGGGAAAGCACATCCCAAGGGATGTTGGGGTTCACAAGGACCCTGCACCTCACTGCAGCCCCCTCAGAGCCAGCATAGCTCTGCCATGTGAAGGACCAGGGTACCACAGAGGAATTAAACAAGATAGTTTTAATTCTGAGTGTTTTTCCTGTTCCAGGGAAGGTTGTGGCTGCGGTTTCAACCCTGCACGAGCCAAAGGAAATGCAGGAGGTGCTGGCTCAGTCTCCCAGGCAACGTCAGTGCTGGGAGGCTTAAGAAAAGGCACATGAGCCTTAAGAGGGATGGCAAAGCACGGTCAGGAAGCTGGGAATTACATGTGCTAGTACCTGCTGTGGTCTGTAATCCATCCCAAATACAGCAGGATGCACTTCCAGTGTGCTGGATGCTCCTGTGTGCCAGGAACCTCGGCAGCAAAATGTGGGATGGGATGGGATGGGATGGGATGGGATGGGATGGGATGGGATGGGATGGGATGGGATGGGATGGGATGGGATGGGATGGGATGGGATGGGATGGGATGGGATGGGATGGGACAGGGGTTTGGAGCACAGCAGGTGCCCTCAGTGGGATAGAAATCCCACAGCAAGCACCTGGGGACGCCAGCCAGGAGGAAACCCAGCACTGCCGAGCATTGTGTCCCCCCAGGGACACACCAAGGTCCACCAGGCATGCCAAGAACAGAGCCAGCACACCGGCCTGGGCACACAGCAAAGGTGAAATGCATGAAATTATAACAATTGTGAGGTCACATACTCAAAATATAAGGAAATTAGGAATTAAGGTTACCAGGACAACCTGAATGCTGTTGCCAGTAATTTTGCCTTTGGTGAGGGTGCTGACTCCAAGACCACATCCAGGACCCATCTCTCCCCAAATACCAAAGGTGATGGTGTCAGGCTGCAGTCAGGAGCCCTGGGATGCCTGAAACCATCCAGAGCTCAGTTTAGGCACCCCAAAACCCACCTCTGGGTGCCTACAAACATCCACAGCTTCTCAGCCCCCTGCAAACAGCTCCCTTTGTGGCTTCTCAGTATGTTGTTTCTCTTCCCTGGAGGACACATAGCTCCTACTTTATTGTACTTTATCCAGGCACTGTTCTGCATGCACAATTACTTAGCTCCTCGTGGCTTGCTTATGCTTTACTCAACACCAAGAAGCAGCAGTATTTCACAACAAATAAAGTGATTAAGTTCCCAATCTCCCTGTTATCATCCCCATTTTACAGACAGGGAGCCAAGGCACAAGCACAGTGATGTAAAAAACATCCACTCCGTTACGTGCACCAAATCTGAGACATTTAGATGTGATTTTTTGAGAGTGCTTAGCATTAAATGACACTTTCCCTGCTCAAAGTACAGATCTCATTGACTTCAGTTGAAGTTTTTACAGCTTCACATTAATGCAGATCATTCCCAGAGCAGGTTCATCAGCTGTGCTGAGCGAGGCAAAGGTGAAAAAGTAGGATATGATCATGCCATTAAAGATGATTCCATAATGCATATGCACAGAGGGGCTCCTGAAGGCTGCACAGCAAACCGACCCTGGCACTTCCCAGCTCTGGAGTTCTGCAAACTCAATAACATTTCCTAAAGAGGAGCTGTTGGGGGTTTTATTCTGGGCAGGGAGGAAGGTTCAGCCTGGAGAAAGAGGACAGGATTCAGCATCACCCCACCTTTGGTGGGCAAAACTCTCCCTGGGGTAAAATCCCTTGGGCAGGCTCGTCCCTGACTGCTCTCTGCCCTCTCACTGCTGTCCCAGGATATCCCATTCCTTTCCCCCATTCTCCCAGCTCCCCACCAACCCCAAAGTCACTGGTTTTGGCAGCTGCTGTCTCTGTGCTCGAGGACGGACGATTGATGCTGGCTCTCACAGCTAAATCCAAACAAGGCTTCACGCTGTGTGCAGCAATTCAAGTTTTTCAAAAGCACTTTTGAGCTGGACAAATTAAGGCGGTTCTCTGCCTCTAAAAGAGGGACCCTCCACAAAACGCCTGCCTCGGTCCTCTGCAACAGTGTTGCCTGGTGGGAGAAACAGAAATCTTAGAAAAAAAGGCAATCAAGCAAAAGCCGAGACAGAAGGCCTGAGATCTCTTTGCCCTAAATTGTTACAGGTTGGAAACATCATGAGATGGGTCAGGCCAACCCAGCACCAGGCAGCGATTGCAGCCCTGCCTAGGATGGCTCAAATACAACATGGATTCACATGGATTCCACGTGCCATGGCAAAAAAAATGTCATTAACGGCAATATTGCCATTAAACTCAGTGCTGTGAGGAGCTCTGGGCATCTCCTCACCACCTCAGCTGTATCCAGTCCCAGCGTGGGAGGTCACATGTTGGAGAGAGCAGGAGAATCCAGCCACCCTCCCCTGTCTCTGCCCTTCCAAGCCATCAGCAAACAAAGACTTCAGGTTCCAGCTCATTCAGCATTCCCAAGGCATGAGCTAAAGGATTTTCCCATTTAAACCAGATAGAAATTTCAGAAAGGAGCTTGGCTGTGCCAGTTTCCCTCTCTCCACCCTACTTCCATGGCTGAGAAATTGGGAATTTGCTTGCTGGGAAGGCCAGGAAGACGAGAGAGGAGGTGGAAGGACCCCAGCCCATGTGCAGATCCATCCCCTGCTCCTGGGCCCCACAGCTGCACAGTCCCCCAGCCCCATGGAAGCAGAGATGTCCTACACTGCCCCGTGGGACAGATCCAGTGTGGGGCTTTGGTCATCCCAAGCATTTTGCAATGGCAAGTGGAAAATGCCAGCTTGGGACTCAGACTTCAGCCTCTTCTTAGGCATGAATGACTCACTGGGGTTTTCCTTCCCTTTGACGCCTTTCTGGGGTATTTTGCACATGTTTTTTGTCCTAGTGGTCTCTTCTGGATCTGATTCTGGATCAGTTCATGGGGGTCACATGGAAAAGCTGGATTTTGCAGGGAAGCTGGGAGAGGTAGGGGCCACAGCCCAGACCCACCCCCTCTAATTGCCCATTGACCGGGCGGGGGGGGGGGGGGGGGTTTCCAATACACACATAAAGTGCCAAGATGTGGTGCTGATAAGCACTTCAGAAACTCTGATAGGATCAGATTAGATAAACAGGAAACAGCCAGGGCTGATGGATCAGATATCCATGTCCTGATTTTTCACAGATGTTCCTATCGATCTGCTGGGAACAGACAGCACCGAGCTCCTCAGAAACTGTGTGCCAGGGACCAGCCATCTCCACACAGACAGGAATGGGTGTTGGGAATGCAGATCCCTATGGAATGCTGGCTGCAGCATCTCCACACAGACAGGAATGGGTGTTGGGAATGCAGATCCCTATGGAATGCTTGGCTGCAGGCAGGACAGCCCTGGAGGAGCCAGCTCTCAGCACCACTGCTCAGCAGCCTTGTGCAGCCCCAGGAGCAACACCAAGCTCTGCCATAAAGCTCCACCCAGATAAACCCCATGAGACCCCCACGCACCTGGGTGACCTTCACCAACCCCTCTGCATCCCAGGGGTCACCAGATCCCAGCCTCTGTGGCTTCCAGCCATGGCATGGGGTGAGTAAGGAGCCCATGTCAGAGGACTGCGCACGGCTGCACAAAGAGAGGGGTGAGAGCCTGCAGGAAGCAAAATGGGAGCTTTTTTTGGGAAACAAACCTGTCAGCTGTATTATAGAAAACATCACACACCTGGGTCAGTTACTAGGGATACATTTATGCATATGCATCCATATATGCATAGCTTTGCTGCTATATATAGCACCTTCCATCAGCAACACTCGCTGGCTCAAAGAAAGCCAGATGAATGTCCACAGACAGAGGAACTGAGGCACAACTAGATTATTTACAGCTCATTTCCAGAAGTACTCTTTGAAGTTAGAATCCAATTAATTTTATACCTGGTGAGAGATTTGCATTGGGTTTTCCATTCTGGGCAGTTTTTTTTCAAAAGGGCTTGGCTCTCACCTAGCCACCCAAAGCAGACCGTGTTTTCCAAGGTGCTCAGCATCCAGGAGCAGCTCCATGGAGCACAGGTGGATTTGTCACAAGGGCAGCACTCTGCTCTGGAAGCCACTGGTCACTGAGACCTTCTGAGGACACCACCTCCATGGGTCTGGTCTCCAGAGGTGAGGAGCAACCTGATCTGCTGCTGCTTTTGGTAGGCAGCCATCCCACCCTTGCCTGGAGATGTTGGCACCTCAGAGCAAAGAATTTCCTACCCTGGAGAAAGAGGGATTTGTGTTTGGATCCCTGAGCAAGCTCAGTGCAGGATCAGAAACAGCACAGCTGGCTCAGGGGATGTGATGGGCATTGGTGGCTGGGGAAGGTCAGGACCACCCTGGGCAGTAGGCACATCTCATAAAATCACTCTGGTCATTACCCAAAACTGCTCCCACACTGCCTGGAGGGTTCCTCTTCTACCATCCCTGCAAAGCTGTGCCACTCTGGCTGTGGGCCCTGCCTGGACAGACCTCAAAGCAGCCACACACGGATCCCACCTCACAGACTCCTCGGGGCTGTTTAGCCCTGCACTTGTGGCACTCCTTCAAGTCTCTTCAGCGAGCCTTTCCTGATCTGTAGTGCCATGAATATCCCATCAGAGACACATCCCACATCCCACCCCAGCACGAACAAGAAGCCCACAGCCTGGGAAGCTCTGATCCAGGCAATGGCTGCAAAGCATCACCTTTGGACTTCTGAGGAAGAGACGGAGCTCCAAATGCACATGAAAGCCCCAGGGGCCAACGTTTCCCAAACAAACAGCTCCCACCACGGGTGCTGCAGCATTGCCTGCCTGTAATGAGCTGACCCCCAGGCTCCCTCCTGGCTCTGCAGCTCGTGGGATAATTGCTGCACATTTTTAGCCTTGCCTGCAGCCATATTGTACAGCAAAGGATGCCAAGTGGTGTCCAGGGCCAGGTGTGTTCAGGAAAAAAGAATAATCAGCATCTAAAAAAAGGAAGAGGGAAAAGAAATAAAAAGAAGAAGAAAAATCTGACGCTAAACTCTGTTGTATTTTGGGTTTTGGTTTTTTTTTTGATGAACCAAACTGGCTGCCATCGAAGCAAATGACAGATGAAGAAAACATTGACTTTTTGCTTGGGTCAATAAACAAGATAAATTGAGTGGGGAGTTGGACGTGGAACAGGGAACAGCATCATTTGCCTGAGGAGGAGAGAGGGTTAAAGACAGAGAGGCTGAAGCAGGTCATGTTTGTATCTCATGTAAGGGTGTTTCACCTGGGAGCTCAGCACTGGCAGGCAGAAACTGTGCTGGCTCTGCCAAGGCTTGGAACTGTGCCATGGGACTGGGTCTGATGTGTTTGAAACAGACAATCCCAGACACAAACCCTGAGATGAGATGACAGGGGATTGTATTCCTGAGCATCTGCTGTGCCAGGGGCTTTGTCCAGAACGGGTGCACAGCCTGTGCAGGGCTGAGACCTGACTGCTGCTGCTCCTGGAGTGCCAGCCCAACCCTGCCCCAAATCTGAGAGGCCAAGCATGGGATTCAGCTCATCTATAGATACACCCAGGACTGGTTGCTTTGGACTTTTCCAAACTCACAGGGAGAAACTGGCTCATTTGTGGATGATCCCCCTGCCTTAAGGCAGTGAAAAAGAGCTGATCCATGCCCTGAGCCTCACAGACCAGATCTCCAGTGGTTAGAAAAGGCAGCCTTGAGGATTGGACCAGACACAGAGCTAGAGGTGCTCTAAGCTACTCCTGAGCACAACCAAATCAGCCCCAGCCTACAGCCCCTGGAACTGCTTGTACTGGGTGCTAGGGAGAGGCCCTTCCTGAGGAGGAGTAAGGCCTTGAGATCACCCACAGCATAGGACAGGTAAAACACCACCTGGGAGAGGCATCAAAGGCCTGCATGATGGCAGAGGTGGCAAGGAATGCATCAGGAATCCAGTCCCACAGGCAATGATGGGAGCTACAGGCAGGTGTGCGTGAGATGAGAACATTCCTCCCCTCAGGCCAGCCAGATCTCAGCCATCAGGTTTGTTTCAGCCGCCACAGTGTCGTGGTGAAGGATATTAGGTTTGAACCACAATTCACAGCGGTGTAGGACGTGGTCGTCACCATTGCTGCCTGATTTGATCTGTCAGAATCCATCAGCAGGAGCTTTGCCAAGGAACCCTCTCTCCAGCTGCACATTTAGCAACAGGAGATTGATGACAGGAGATTAAAAGAAAAAAGGGTAACAAAGAAAGACAAGAGCAGCGTTTGTACACGGCAGGACCACCCTCCTTCTCCTGCACATCATACTTCACTCACCAACCTTAGTTCTGTGTCTGTCTTAATTAAGAAGACTAAATGGAAAAGCCTCCATGCTAATCTAAGGTCTGCCTTGAGGGGCTGAGGAGGATGCCCAAAATGTAATTTGCTTCCTTTAAAAGACATTAGAAACAGCCACAGAGACACACGGCCTTCCACAGTCCCACCACAAACCCTGCAAACCACCGGGGAGCAATGGGTGAAGATCTGATGGATGCCAGGAGCATCCCTCAGAGCCTCCTGGTAGAGAGGGGAGCTGTGAACATCAGGGGGGCTCTCAGAGTGGGCAGGGAGCAAGGGAGGGCTGATCCCTTCCCCAATATCAGGATGAACTCCACTCCTCATCAGTGGGGGATCCCTCAGCCTGACTCGCTGCACACCGCAAAGGAGAGAGAGCGATGCCAGTCCGGTGCTGTTCGTGAGGAGAGGTGAGGATTACCCAGAGCCTCGCCCAAAATACAAGCCAAAACTTCCCTTTGATTACACACACAAGGGCCAAAGCATCGATTTTCAGCCAATAAGCAGCAGCAGAAGCAACCTCTGCTAATGGGACCCTTGGAAAAGGAGTCACGCTGGAGGTTTGTGAAGGCAGAGCTCACTGGAGAGGCAAACCTGGGGATCTCTGAGCAGGAAAACAGACAGTGGTTGTATTTTTAACTTTTCATCCAAACAGGCTTCTCCAGACATATTAGTGAAAAGTGGGGATCACAGCAAAGACTGAGCTTTACATGTTTCTCCAAGTTTTAATCCGGATGGAAGGAGCACTGCAGAGCTGGAACACTGCTCAGTCACTGGCCCGAGGGCAAGGAATTTGCTTTCAGCATTTGGACTAATTCATATTAGAAGATTCTCATTTGACTTCAGCAATATTCACCTCCATCTATCCAAAACCAAACTGGGTGTAAAGAAATGCAAATGGCATCAAAACTCCTGAGGGCCTGCCCTGCCACAGGAGAGCATTCCCAGGAATAAAGCTCTGAGCAGGAGCTGGCATTTTGAGATCGCCTGCAGACTCAGAGGGTGAAATACTGTCTGACTGTGGGCAGGCTGCAGGATGTGCCAGTGCTCCAGCCTCCTCATCTGTAAAATGGGGACAGCAGCAGCTACCTGCCTCCCACTGTGCCACACAGTTAATTAATGTTCCTTTGAGTTGCGAAGATTAAAAGCGGCGTAAAACCACAAAATAGCGGTTTATTATTATTATGAATGAAGCCTCCACTCTTTCCATCAGTGCCCCTTAAAGCAGTGCTGCTGCAGACACCGTGAATTGCTCCCAGCAGTTCCACCACTGCTGGCATTCGCAGGGGTTTGACTGCAGACTTCCAAGTAAAAGCTTTGAACGTGTTGGGGAAGAAGAAAGAAAGAGGGAACAAACAGAAACTTCCACCCCATTTTGTGCTTCGCACTTGCACGTGATGCTCCCACAATGTTCTCACCCTCCCAGGGGCTGGAACAAAACAAACCACAGACAACAGCATCTCTTCACCTCCTGTTCTTTGCCCACACAGGCTGCCATATCCTGGCATGGGGGATGTCAGAACAGGTCGTACTGCGAGGGCACAGAAACACCAAACTGGAACACACGGCTGCTTTAGGAAGAGTTTAAGATACTGTCTCTATTTTTAACAGGTGGAGAGGTTTAGCACAAGAAGCAAACCAGGGGCAGAGCAATATGGCCTAATTATGGAGGGGCACGAACAGGCTCCTTGTTCCAGTTGTTCCAGATGTTGGCACCACCCAAATCATGTCCTGTCCTCCCAGGGGCACTGGAGGGAGGGGCCACAGGAGCCCTCCTCACTCATCCCCTCACCCTGGGGGCTCTCTGGCCCCTACAAACCCTCCTTTACCCTTATCCAATGCCATAAGCATCAAACCTGGAGAAGCAGCTGCCCAGTTCCCATCACAACCCCTGAGCCAATCCCCAGTCCCTGTCCCAGCCCCATTCTCAGTCCCTGTCCTGCCACAATTGGTTTTGACTTGGTAAAATCAGATTAACACACAGGAGAAGGAAGTTCAGATCCTGGCTCAAGCACTTCAGGCAAGTCTCCTTTTTCCATCTACTCTTCCTGCATTATTTAACAGAGGACCAGCACTATTTCCTTGGCTGCCCCTTGCACATCTTCAGCCTGCATCCCCCTGAAGTAGAACCCCCTCCTTTGATGCCTCTGCTGGCATTCTGCTCTCCTGACCCTGCAGCCAGTCCCTCCATGCCCTGGCACTGCAATCCTGACCTGGCAGAGCTTGTGGCTCTCCATCCCTCTCCCCCAGCCCTGCCATTCACCCTCTCCAGACCCTTCCAGCACGCCTGGCTGAAGGACTGAGATGCCTGCAGCACACGGTGGCCATGCTCCTCCCGACAGGCACCTTTCATGTTTAATTCAGCGGCTGGTTTAGTTAATCTATTTTTTAATAATTCATCCCTTCCATCTTAATTTTGGTAGTTGTTGAAAATCCCTAATAAAACATTTAGGGGCTCTTTTACTGGAGCAATGGCATGATTTACTTGATGAAATCCAGTCTTTGAAGTCCTATCTTAATTCCCTCCCTCCCACCGTGCCTCAATCCTGTTTATCACTGTGCCGGAGGTAAGAGGTTCTTGTCGAGTTTTGTAGCACTTGAGACGCTTGGTCAGCGTTAATAATTCAGCTGCCCTGCACAGCTTAGACAAATCTTGTATCAAAACAGCGTCTTCCTTTTATTAACAGCTCCCTCTGCCACCACAGAGCTGGGCATGGGCTGGGATGCAGAGCAGAAGGAGCAGGCTGAGCATCCTGACCTGGCAGAAGCACCAGGAAAACTTCACAGGTGCCAACTGCATTGTTGGGAGAATATATACCCTTTTACAAGCCTTGTATTTCATCCTCTACAGCCCGAATGGGGAAACATGCTGGGTTTTTGCATCTGTAATTGGGGAAGAACAGATGGTGGAGGCACAGTTGGAAGTAATACGGCCATTAAAATAATCTATACGGCTTGTAATTCCCCCTCATGTGGAGACAGAGGAGGGCTTGCCTCTGCCCCAGTGCCCACCCAGGCTGCAGGAAGGGTGGGCACAGGTTTGGGGCTCTTTCTGTTGTTGGGATATTTTGGTGGATTTTGATGGTTTTTGCTATTTCCCTTCACCTGGGATGCTCCTTGGAGCGATTTGAGGAGGCAACAGCTGAACCAGAGCTGCTTCCACTGGGTAGTTTTTAACTCCCATGTGCCATGTGGAGCACATTTGCTGCCCATATCACCCACTTAAAGGAGCTTCTAGCTTTATGCATGCCTTAATGATAGAAAAAGAGCAGCAGGAAGCCCCAAGCACTTCAGAGAGATCACGGCATCTCTGCAGTTAAATTTCAAATGGGGATGATGTGAGAAAGAATTATGGAAAAACCCTTCTGTTGATTCATGAAAATGGAAACCTCTCAGGAGAACACACTGGCTTTGCCATCCCCTCTGTCACCTACAGGTCCTGAGAGTGAGAAAACGTAAAATCAGAGTAGGAAAGTTGCCCCAAAAAGCCCAAACGTACAGCCAATATATGGAAATTTATTGTTCAGCATGATGTAGGTCATGGTTTCAGAGACCTCTGTGCCCTCCAAACACCCCAACCACCACTTTGCTTGGTACCTCTTGATGGATGAAGGTTTTCCTCTAGGATTTGATTACTGCTTTGTAGCAAATTGGTTTTTTACACACAGTCATATTATGGGAAAGGTCCTACTTCAATACAAAATTGAGAAAATGGATGAAATCTCAAAAAAAAATCACACTGGAAGGTGTAATCCCTTCCCACTCAGACCCAGAGGCGTCGACATCCTGACTGATGGAGGGGAGAAGGAAAGGGAATTGCAGCAGCAACCCCTGGCCCTGAACCCAAGCACCCCAGATCCCTTGGGCACTCTGCTTCCCCTACAAAACCTCCCCAGGCAGGACAGAATTATTTTCTCAGGTAGAAACCTCTCTGTTGGACTTAAAATCTTCCTTCCTCGCAGAAGCAAATCCAAATCCAACCTCTCCAAATTTTTACTCTGAGCCCAGAGCACGAGGGAGCCAGCAGGATGTTACCTTGGCAGCTGGCTTTGCTTTATGGAACTGTAAATATATTTTTTTAATGGGCTGGCGGCAAGAAAGATGCGTTCCCAGGCTCAACAACATCCAAAATTAACTGTGATTCATTTCAGAACGGGCAAAGGGGTGGAGGAAGGGGGAACGTGAGCCTGAAACCTGCAGAATATAAAAGCCTTGAAAGAAATTGCCAAAAATCCCCTGCATCGCTGCCTTCTGGCTCTGGAAAAGAGATTAAAAACCTGAGCAGCATCAGGGTGAAGCAGACGTCACGGAGGCCACCCCAGGCCATGCTCATGCTCACATAAGACTTTTCCTCCTTGTTACTTTCCTGGAGACGAAGCAGCCTTGGCAGCACAAAGCTCTGCCCCTCTCCTCCCATCTCCTGGCACACCTAAACCGAGGAGGCGCTGCTGTGTCCAGGGATTCCAGCTCTGCAGGGCCCTTGGGGATTTCTGAGGGACCCTGACTTCCACACCAGCATCTCACCCTTCTCCTTGTGCCAGAGCATTTCTCCTCACGTGCCTTCCTTAGCCCCGGTGCCTGACACCTAATTTGAGTGACCCTTTAGTGACTAATTTAATTACCCCGGCCCACAAACTGACAGACAGCTGTTAAAAATGGTTATTGCATTATTAATACGCTCCAGTAATTTCCCATTAAAACTATACTGTTAATAATTTTTTCCCCCTGTATTTCTTCCCTCTTAATTAGTCTATTTAAAACTTTGAAGGAATATTCTCTTTATGGTAAATGGGAGCGTCGAGCAAATTACATTTTTGATTGAATACTTCTGTGATAGGCCAGCAAATAAGACCGTTGAGTTGTTAATTATTGTCAGAGTTTCACACGATGCCTGCTAATGAGGCAGTCAATCTTCTCTGCCATTACTGGAATATTAATGGAAGCCTTTGGTATCGATTTTGTCACCAGGAAAGGTGAGAACTCCTCCTACCTGGGGGGCTCCAGGGAGGGCAGGGGGATCTGCACTGGGAGGGGACACTGAAGGGACCAGAGCCCTTGGGGTGGGGTGAGGCAGGAGGGCTTGAAGCTGGTGGAAGCTCTGGAATGTGCCCATGGCAGCTTGTGCAGCTCATGGACCCAGTGGAGGGTTGGCACATTCCCACAGGGATCAATCCCACCCACAGGCACACCCAGGCAGGACAGGTGACAGAGGGGTGACACTTCCTGCTGGTCCCTGTCCCCTCCCTCCCTGTCTACTTCTCAGTTTTGAAGAATATCAGATTCACCCCTTA
Organism: Pseudopodoces humilis; assembly: GCF_049639895.1. Lineage (NCBI taxonomy): Eukaryota > Metazoa > Chordata > Aves > Passeriformes > Paridae > Pseudopodoces > Pseudopodoces humilis. The sequence goes on along the minus strand of NC_142221.1, from coordinate 7,638,074 downwards.
TCTTTCTGTGGTAAGACAACTTTTATCTTCTTTTTTTTTTCCCCTTTTTTTAAGGAAAGGGAAATACCTGATCTGTCTGGACTGCAGCAGATAACTTGATAGAGTACGCACGGAAGTTACGAGTAAAGCAACCACGGATAAGGATCGACATGAAACCACGAGGTGGCCCAGAGACCGTACAAAAACAGCCTTTGAGTTGTGCTGGGAGATGTGACAGGGAGCTTTTTGTTCCATTTCTCCAGCCCTTTGGGCCCTGATCCTGTTTGATTTTCACACTGATGTTCTCACTGGAGAATGGAGGAGTTTGGCAGCAGAGTCTGTCTGTGTCAAAGTCACAGGAATTCTTTTCCCCACCAACACACTCACAGAGCAGGAGCAGCGTGGGGCAGTGCCCAGTGCCACCCCCAGTGCCAAAGCCATCTCCCTACTAAAAGCATCTTGGCCAAGCCACAGGGAATCCCACCAAAAAGAGATTTTGTCACAGGATAACTGTGATTGGGCGAGGGAACCCACCCCAGAGCCATACGTGTCTGTGACCCATGCTCTGCCTGTCCCATTAAGTCCATCCCTCTGGGTGGGCAGGGATCTGCAATTCCCTGAGCTCCCTGGCACATGTGTGCCATTGAAAGATGCCACATGTGCTCTGCTGCTGTATGCAAAGCAAGGCTGAGCAGCACAGACCCTGCTCCCCTGGGCTGTGGGGGCCGTCGTGTGGCACAGCCCACCCATCAGCCTTCCTCTGCCTTCACCCTGAGCTCATCCACCTGAGAAATGGGAGCCTGACTTGGCCTATGCAGCACCAAGTCCAAGAAGAGCCCTGGATTTCCTAAATAGGTCACCCAGAACCTGCTGCTGGGTTTTATTTCTGTAGCTTTGCTCTGAGGAAGCACCTGTGCGAGTGCTTGACCCAGAGACCTGCAGGACTGATGCTGAATGCAGACACAGTGCTGGCCCTGCAAACCAGCTCAGCTCCCCCTGAACTGCTCCAGCCTTCCCAGCCCAAACCTCTCCCAGCCCTGCTCCCACTGGGAAAGCCAGGACAGACAGGATGGACCTTGCAAAACCCATTATCCATTATAGCAGGTGACAGGCTGACCCAGGCCGTGCTGTCACAGCTGCTGCTGAGAGGCCAGAGCTCAGGGACCTCACCCCAGCTACTCCAGGTGCACAGCCAAACACACACCCTCCACAAAAATGAGATTGTTTGGGGCTGTTCTGACCTGGTGATTCAGGGAAAGATGTGTGTGTAGGAGTTGGAGGTTGCAGTGTCGGTGGGAAGGCTCCCACCTCTCTGTATTCCCTGTCACCCACAGCTGGAATGACACCAAGAGACAGGCACACATGGAGGACAATGTCCAGCCTCCACAGGAGCAACCTCCCATCCCTCTCGTTCCAAGGCAGGATGTTCTGTGGTTTCTTTTCCACCCTGGAAAGCAGCAGATCTGCATGCCTGCTCCCCAGCTGCAGGTGGTGTCCCCCGACCCAGCCACCCCCGCTGCTTCCAAGTCCATCTGCTGCCCGCTTGTGCTTTTTAAGCCAGGTGCTATTTTTACTGCAGTGAAGTTTTCCATACTAAAAGCTCCTTTTCTTTTCATTTTCTATAAAGCAGGCTTCAATAATTCCTCGGGGTCCACTTCCTACCTGCTATTCTACGATTTTGTAAAAGAGGAGGTTTCCATTTATAATGAACTGCCTGTGATGCAGCATATCCCAATTTTACCAGGAAAAAGGGATCTTGTAACCCTCCCTGAGCTCCCAGTGAGATGCCATGAAAAGCCCCTCAGGTCAATAGCATTGCCAATGCTATTCCTCTGTCAGTATCACTTAGCTGTGTTCAGGCAAAAATTATGGCTTTTACCCCCCGCCAAAAAAAGCCATTTCACCCCCATGGTCTGGTACTGAGGCAAATCAACACAAACCCAGGAGAGCTCCTTCCCCTTGGACCCAGCTCCCAGCAGCCAGGCAGGACACTGGGAGGGATTGCCTTGGATTTGCCAATGGTCACACTGGGTAGGAATGAGCTGCTCCTCCCTGAAGTCCTTGAGAAGTTCCTGTAAGGAAGAGAAGTAGCCAGGTCTCCCAACACACCCAATGCTTGTGTGTTGTGAATCCTTGGGGCAGCCCAGAGCTCTCCCCTCCCTCAGGGAGATGCAGGATGGTAACTGGAGCCACCACCAGCAGGGATGGGGAGCGTGAGCCACCGTGGGCAGTGGGGGTGGACAAGGTGATCTTTGAGGTTCCTTCCAACCCAAACCATTCTGTGCTTCCATGAGTCCATCAGTTGAATAGCCATCTATTTATCCAATCACTAGTTTATCATAACCCCTTTAAAACTCCTGAGCTATGGCCCCAGAGAACCCACAGTCCAAACCCAGAGCACCCACAGTCAGCACTAACACCTCCAGCTCTGGCCTGTGCTCGACACACACTGATTAAAAAAAATAGAAGAGAGGAAATGTGGACTGCAGTGAATGAAGAGAGTTCTCCCTGTGAAAGCTCAGTGCATATTTACACAGCATCCTGCTTTAATGCTCAGCTGCTTCATTTGTGTCACTTTAAGCCCTCGGCAGAAGCAGGGGAGTATTAGCTGGGGTTTGTGTGCTGCTGGGTTCTGCACAGCTCCCCACGAGCTGCTGCTGGGAGAGCCCTGGGATGGATGTGAGGAGGCAGTGACAGGGGACAGCCTGTCACTCCTGAACCTGGGACAGGCAGAGGACAGCTCTGCCTTACACATAAAGAGAAACATCAGTTTGCATGGAGCTACCCAGCCCCGTGGATGATCTCTGCTGTGCACTGCCCAGGAGTAGGTTCTCCCCCAAAACTCATCCAGCTGCTGAGCCAACACTCCTGAATGTGTCCCAGTGCAGCTGGGGGCTCTTCACCCTCTGCAGGCCTCCTCTCCACTCTGCTCCACACCAGCCACTTCTGCTGCCTCTGCTGGAGGTGAAACAGGCACTGGATAGATTCTACACAGACTGTGGTTCATCTCCATCCCTCCTTCCCAGCCTGCACTCAGACCAGGCTGGAGTCCAGCCCTGAGCATGGCCCAGCCTGCAGCACTGGGTCCCCAACTGCACCCATCTAACTTGTGATAAAAGGCACTTGGTTGCAATCAATAGCATCTCATAATATCAAAAACACTGCAGGAACCATCAAGAGCTGAATTGATTATGGCACAGTAATTCTTCAGGCAGTGAAAGCAGGGCAATTCCCAAGATGGGATTATTTTTTTGCAAGGCTTCACCTAATTTTCTTGATGTTATTTTCCCCCTGCTCACTTCCCAGCCCTCCTTCCGAACATCTCCAGCTCTGCACTGCTCTTTGATTCAGTCCCTGAAAACAGTATTTTGCTTAACACAGTTAAGATTCTCAGCCAAGTGCCTGGGAAAGCATCACCAGCAGCCAGATTTCTGGGACTGGAACATGTGCAGCAGGAAAAAGTCAAGGAAGATTTTGCTTTTGGCTCTGTGGTCAGTAGCCCACTTTGGGGAGACTAGAAAAACCCCTGACAAGAACTCAAAACACCTAAATCAGAAAAGGAGACCAAATACACAGACCAAAAGGAAATGATACAAAATTTGTTGAGAGTGGAGGCAAAGGGCAGTGGATTTTCAGTCTGATCCAGCCTTGACAAAGCATGAAAAGGTTTTGTGAGCCAGTGGGCAAGGCCACACAGGATACACCATTCCTGCTCTGTGCAATGCTGGCATTGCCTGTAAAACATCCACTGAACTTTCTGGTGCTCCTAAACTCATTTTGAGCTGATTTTGCTCTTTTGTCTGGAGGTGAGAGAGCCAGGGAGGGTCTGCAGAGCATCTCTCCTGCATCTGGAAACTGTGGAATGAAAAGGAGGAGCACTGCACAAGCAAGGTTACTCTGAGCTGCCTGGAAAGTGCTGCATTAAAGGC